>NC_140184.1:41423669-42152836 GCF_963971535.1 Notolepis coatsorum | reverse complement strand
CTGCAAAATAAACATACATCTGTTGTTTAACATTTTAAAAATATATATATTTAATACTTATAACAATATCGATAATTATAGATATCGAGTGATATGATATCGGTATCGGTATCGTTATCGATATGGTGATATCATTTTTGGCCATATCGCCCAAAAGTTTAACTACTTTTCATTGTGAAGTAGCTAGTCGTTTAGTAAACTACAGTTTCAGAGTAGTTTCCACAACACAGGAATCACAATATGAGGGTCAATAATAGGGTTACTGGGTTCGCGTGTTCGAATCCAGCTCTCCACATTGTTTTCAGTTTGGCTGGTTGTCCGTACTAATACAATTGGCAGTATTAGAGGGTGGGAAAACTGATGGGTGGTTCCCGGGCGTTGTCGGAGGATAGCATGCGACAGTCTCCGGCCTCTCGGACCAACAGTAGGGGGGGTGCGCAACAACCAGGAAGGGAGTTGGGAATTGGCATAACGGCTAAACAGTGGGATGAGAGAAAAATCGGAAAAAATTGGAGAAAAAAATAAGTATGAGTGAGTGAGTGAGTGAGTGAGTGAGTGAGTGAGTGAGTGAGTGAGTGAGTGAGTGAGTGAGTGAGTGAGTGAGTGGGTGAGTGAGTGAGTGAGTGACATATGTATATGTTGTGTCTGTCCACTATGTTTGTTAATTTGTCATTATTATAATTTAAGTTATTATTATTATTATTATTATTATTATTGCCAGTTATAGAGTAAATCTATAGTCAATTATAGATTAACAAAGTACGATAAGATCATCATCCAGTGTTAATAGAGATACTATTATTGTAAAGCTACTGTAGTTACACTGCTACCAGCTTCTAGCATTCCTACCTATGGAAGTGGGCATTCCGTACTGTACAGGAATGACAACATCTGTGTTCCACTCAGCTTACCAAGCACATGCTAGCTTGTTTTAGCATTAGAGCCAGGCCATTTTTCATAGCTGCTGGTGGTATTACACACATTGCCCTTGACCTAGTTATGCTTGAGCGAGTGGCCAATTTCCTCCCTATCAAGCAGCATGGTGAAGGGCCAGAGGGCTGGAAGGTCTCCATGCCAGCCTGATGGATTATTAAGTCATTGTCTATCTGCAGTACAACACATGATGAGTTTTGAGATTATTAGTTCAAACCCACACTGAATTTAGCTATTGTTATATTTAGTCCCTGGGCATGTATGGTCAGCTTAGCTCTTGCTTAGATTTGGTTTTTAAAATACAATAAACATCCTGTTGTTTTGAACCTGGGCTCTGGTCTCTGCTATCCTTCATCTCAACTAGCTTAATCTAACGGCCCATTATGCTCCTTAGTGATTGCTAATCTGGTTGCTGAACTTCGTGGCAAAGCTAGTGTGGATATTCCCAAGTCGAATAAATGGTCTGTGTATCTAGCTCACTCTCCTTGTAACAAAGATCATTGTCAAGAAAAATAACCAGTGACTTGCTGTTTTTCATAAAAAAGATTACACACATCCAATGTTAATATATCCCTTTCGTGATACTGTGTCTGGCAGTGCCCTTGTTGCCTAGAAACACAATGTGAATAGGCAAAAAGAAATTATATCTATTCACCATTAGGCTGAACTGCCAAAGCAACATATATACCCTCTAGCCAGGTTTCAACCAGTATGAAGGACTGGGCTACTCAAAGCTCCTCAGTGAAAGTCAGTATTGCTCGTGTTGGAAATAAGATTTAGGCCTGTAGTGATGTGTCCTATTGTGCTAGAAGATGCTTAAAAAAAAAGACACAACGGATAATCAGGTGTATAGGTAGTCTTATAATGCAATTGGATTACAATAAGAGACTTTGTTCAGATTTGTGTGTGTGCACGCATGCCAGTGCATTGGTTTGTTTTTCTCTGAAGCATGTGGTGTTGGTCTTTTGCCTCGGGCCACCGATATGTGAAATAAAGATGTGTTGAGTTAATTTCCCAGGGTGCACCTGAAGCTGCAAGCAGCCTCACCAGACCAGCGCTGAAGATTGATATGAGTGGGGATACTGTGAAACTTTGTTCTCAAACATTGACTGAGGAAGTGAAAATTAGAGTGGTGAGAAAAAAGACCCTCTGTAGTCATACGAATGTATCTATTGGGCTATGGGGGAGGGGGCTTCTGAGATAAACAGGAAGTATAATAAAGGCATTAACTCATTCAGCTGCCTTCCTCCTGGGGGGCTTGGAATAGCATTTGTGTCTACCCAATCGAAATTGAGGACGCTGAAGATATTTGGATTTTCGCTTTCATGCTTGTCGGTCTGGGAGCGAATTCTGTCTGGGGCTGGATTTGCTTAAAGAAGATTTTGGAAGGACTACAATCCTCGGCTTTGGCACTGGCTAGGATTGAGGTCTGCCACCTTGAACTGCTTAACACTTTCAGCGCCAGAGGTCGCTGTTTACGGTTACTGTTGAAAGGCCACCGCTTTAAACAAATGGGAATACGTGGCTTGTTTAAAGCGCTAAAGCTATATTATATATTATAGCTATGGATCTAATAATATAGTCGATTGTCATTGAGTTTCTTCCGGTCAAGATGCAAAAAACAGATAATTTTTTGATCCATACATTCATCTTTTATACCGTTGTGAATATGAGTGTAGTTTCAGAGCGGTCTGTTCTGGTGTAATTTCCAAAAGGCTGCGTAATGGCCAGCAACGTGTATTCATGAATGCATGAAAGGGGGGGGGGGGGGTAATTTTTTTGTGCTTTGATCACCACACGTTACAGACACATTACACACAGACGCTCCGATCGCAGTGAAGGAATTTTTGGATCACGGTATTATTGATACCATATAGCCCTTACCTTGACTAGGATCTGTCCCGAAAAGAATATTCCAATTATCTGATCGCCATTTCAAGTATTGATGTCGATCGTGTTGCCAACGTAATCCAGCAATCGGGAAAGCTTGATTCTCGTCGATGCATGCGTTATAAGCGATTGGCCTGCCCGACTAGTTAGACTTCGCCCACAGGCCGCAGATCGACCCACACACCAAACCACATTGTTTCAAATGGAGTGCAATAGCGGCCGCAATGCGTCAGGCGGCGGTATTGGACTTTTGCGATCTCAGACTCATCCCCAGTGATAACACAGGCTCCCTGAATGTTTTATGAATGGAAAAATAAAAGAAATAACGATGAAAACCCGAGTATACTCAGGTTTTCGGGGGTCCTGGCGCTCAACGTTCAGCGAGTTAACCCGATACCAGGCAGATGAACACCGGAGATCTGCAGTCATTCTGGATATTGCGCAGGCAATTCAAGCCGTGCTAAACGTGTTTAAATTAAATTGGGGCATTTTTCACTCTCAGAGAATTTTTCTACTCTGAGTGAATATATATATAATATACATATAAACGAGTAATCGCGATCACCAATGGGATCATTGGAATTATTCTTTTTGGAGTACCTTCTGGCTAAGGTAAGGTATATTCTATGTCTATTTTACTGAACCTGAAACATGTTTCTGTAACGATCACAGTGTCGTATTTTACCGGACCTAAACCAAGCTTTTTGTAATGATCGCATTTTCGGTGTAAGACTACTGATTTTGGAGTATTTGGGGTTTCAGGCGATCAACCAGAACGATTAGCACTTATTGCATATAACTCGTCATATCTCGCAATCTATGGAAAAATACTGGATTATTTTGGAAAGGGGCGATGTTTAGTGTGTACTGTAGCATGTAACAAACTACAGTGTGTATAAATGAACTGATTAGTCAGTAATGGACTATGAACAATGCCTGTAAAATGAGCCATACTATTGTCTCCATAGATATAATACAGAACACACGGTGGGTCTGCAAACAATGCTAAAATGGTCAATAACGCTGGCGCCAGCCAGTACAGATGGGGAAAGTCGGTGGCAGTCAAATATTTAAGGGCTTGTGTCCACATAGTGTCTTTTTCTAGCAGAAAATAACTGACAATTATGACAGCAATGCCTTTCTGAAAAGTTCAGAGTCATACAGACGCTTACACTCTTTCCCCATTGGGAACAATTGAAAAAAAGACAAGCGCTTGGAATGGACACTAGCCATACAAGGCTACACATGTCTACTGTTAGCTCCTCACTGCACAACATGCTACTTCCTCTTGGCTCAATATTCAGCAACTCTAGTTAGTATTAACCAGTGATGGGAGTAACGGCGCTAAAAATAACGGCATTACTAACAGCGTTAGTTTTTTCAGTAACGAGTAATCTAACGGATTACTCTTCCAATCTTAATAACGCTGTTACCGTTACTGCAAAAAAATGCGGCGCATTACTATGATTGAAGGTTTTTTTTTTTCATCAGACAGATCTCTGCGCCGAGAGGCATTCTATCCTTCCTTGGTTAAAGTGGGCAGCACGCGATTGGCTGAGGTTGAGTAAAATGTCATGGTAAGCCAATCAGAGGTAGAGGTGGCCAGGTGGGCGGGTGCCTCCAGAGTCTGACACACAGCTACAACACAAGCGACTCAGTCAGCGTGAGACCGCGGGTCCGTGTACGTTTTGATAGTTGGTTTGGCGAGCCCAAATAATCCAAAACGAATCCAACGAACAACACAAGCGACTCAGTCAATGAGCGTTTTTTGTTCACTCTTGTGTAACTTGTGTTGCAGCGCAGGGCACTGCAGTAGTGGAGGCTCTATTCTGCTGACATAGTGCTGCACTTCCTGGTTTAATAGCACAGTCTTCAGGTGCTCAGAGTCAGATATATATATATATGTATGTCATGCATGTCTTAAATGTCATGATTAGATTAGTTTAGATGATTAGATTAGATTCTTATATCTGTATGTTGTGTATGTCATAAATGTCATGAATTGAAAATGGGGGACCCTGATGTAAACAAGACGAAAGTCTTTCTCTGATCTGCATCCCCTTAACAATTGTGTGTATTGAGCTGTACTGTACTGTACCCATTCTGCAATCTGTTAATTAAAATGTTCAATCAATCAATATATATTTGTTATTTATTTTTGGTATAGTGCTTAACAAGCATAATTTAATGGTGCCCAGTTGTGGCCTGTTGGGGGGCAATACATATCAAAAGTTCCAAAACATCTATTGTGTTTGTATTTGTATGATCCACTATATAAACATAGTAATTATAATATCTACATACATGGCATTTGATTGGAGGCTAATCTCACTTTGTCCCACAGCAACATTAAAATAGTTTAGATTTGTGTATCTTGTTTATGTAAAAAAAATACTTGAAAGTAACGCAATAGTTACTTTCTGAAGTAACTAGTTACTTTTATAATTTGTAACTGAGTAAGTAATTTAGTTACTTTTTGGAAGAAGTAACTAGTAACTGTAACTAGTTACTTTTTAAAGTAACTTGCCCAACACTGGTATTAACCCGCTAACCCCATTTTCCTTCATATTTCTTAACTTGAATAAACATTTTCCTCACCCTTGCAGTAATTTTTGGTGCTGATGTTTGTTCAATAGAATAGAGCATGTCACTGACTGTCAAGGTTAGGGGTTCGATTTCTATACTAGGGCTGCCCAAACATGTGTCATGTCGCATTGTGTTGCATTCAGTGTTGGGCTCATTACTAAAAAAAAGTTATATATTTCTCTTTACTCGTTACTCATTTAAAAAATGTACTTTACTTATTACTTATTACTCATTGGGAGCAGTAATCCATTATATTTAGGGATGTTCGATATTGGCTTTTTTTACCGATACCGATATACCGATATTGTCCAACTCTTAATTTCCGATACCGATATCAACCGATACCGATATATGCAGGGTTTCCCCCCCAAAAAAACGGAATAATTTCATGTAATTAACATTACATATCTCTTGTTGTGGAATTAACACGACATTATGCATACTTTTGACAATACATAAAATCTGAATTTGTTCTTACTTGGGCGGCTGAGTGGTGCAGTGGGCAAAGCGCTCGCCACTAACGCAGGAGATGCTGGTATCGAGCCCAGCTCTCTACGTTGCTACCGGCTTGGCCGGTCGTCATACTAACACAATTGGCAGTGTTAGAGGGTGGGAAAGCCGGTGGGTGGGGATTGGACGTTGTGGACGGCGACTTCTACAGGTTGGTTGGTGCGCCTGTACAGCAGAATCAGGAAGTATCGGGGGCAGCGTGAGCCTCCCACGTGTTACTCCTCGCCACTGAGAGATCACGCTGTTCAGGTGAAAAGATGCAATAGCTGCCTCCTCGTGTACCGGAGGGGACACGTGATGCAAGGCTTGGTCCTCACTGCAGCCGACCAGTGGGAGGCATAGTCTAGCAACGTTCGAGACAGGAGAGGAGAGAATTGAAGGGAGAATTGGCGAGGCGAAATTGGGATGAGAGAAAAAGTGGATAAAAAAAAAATTATTTGTTCTTACTTGCTTGCCTGGGTAAATAAAGCTTAAATAAATGTAAAAAAAAAAAACGATACAGATAATTTCCGATATCACATTTATAATTTCCGATATCACATTTTAATGCCAATATCGGTAGGCCGATAATATCGGACATCCCTAATTATATTACTTGTTATATTACTTCTATTACAACTCCCAGAATTGCTTCCTTTCTTACCATCAAAATGCATAAATAAATTGCAAGTGCAACCAGTGGGTTTTCTGCCTGTTCAGGTAACGATGGAGCAGTTGAAACTAAACCAATTGTATATCATCATTAGTGGAACTGCACTTGGCTATCTTGGTTCATAAACAGCCATCCATACTCAGCATGGCTATTCTACAAGAGCCAGTGTGCTGTGTGTCTGATAAGATACCAAGAGTTAATAGTGCGGCACGGAACTCATTCTTCTATACTGGCATACTGCTGTGGAATAGCCTCCCAATGTCTATTATACTATCCCAGTCATGTCTTTAAATGACAGACGAGAGCTCATCTTTGGCAAAAGATGAGTAGCTCTTAGGAAACATTTACTATATGAGGGAAAAGGCTGTGCCTTGTGGCTTTTTGAACTGTTATTTAATCTTATAGAAATTATAGTTGCATTGGTGTACAATGATGGATGTATATTATGACATTGGCCATGTTGACACCATTTTGTGATTGAGTTTCTATGTATGTTTTGGGGTAATAGTTGTAGGTAACTGTAATATTATTAGGTAGTAGAGGTAGTAATTTGTTACACTACTTGTTACTGGGAAAGGTAATGTTATTACTCTAACATGTTACTGCCCAACACTGGTTGTGTTGAGTTGTGTTGTGTTTTGTTACAGCTTAACACGAATCAGTAGCTCACACACTTACACACACACACAAACACACAATGTAAATACACACCACCCTTAACACATTAATTGCCAAACCCGAGATAAGTCGGGTTAACTCGACATGCGTTAGCTGCCAGACCCGAGATATCTCGGGTTTTGGTCGTTTATTCTTTTATTCAATATTTGTATTCATTATTCATCCAGGGACCTTGGTGTTACCATAGGGAATGAGTCAGAGATCGCCAAAGTGCAATACCGGCCGCATCCAGCTAGACGGCGGTATCGAGCACCCTTTGTAACCTGTGTAACGACCAAATGTCTCCGGGCTCACTTTTCTTTGTCGGGCGAGTGGAGCGGTTATAACGATCGGATTGAGAAGCGTCAAATGCTCCCGATGCATGATGTGTGGGTTGATTATGTTGGTGACACGATGGACACCAATACTTGGTATCGCGATCAGATAATTGGAATATTCTTTTTTGGGGTACATCCTAGTGAAGTTAAGGACTCTATGATATCAATCTTGCGTTGATCCAACCATGTCTTCACCTCAATCGCAACGTGTATTTGTAACGTTACTCCACAACGTATGCCGTTGGTGACGATCAAAGCATTGGGAATAGTAGCGTGTCCAGGCAAGAAACGGCAACGTTTATAGTAGAATTGACGTATAAGGCTATGACTCAGCATTTCGGGAATTACCCCAGACCACTCTAAAACCATACTTATATTCATCACGGTATAACACGGGAACGTATGGATGGAAAAATGTATTCTTTTTCACATATTGAACGATAGATAGGTGATGTCAAATGGGTCATAGTATTGTATCCATAGCTATAATATAGAATATAGTTTTAGCTCTACAAACAAGGTGACGCACTCCTATCTTTTAAAGCGTGGCATTGCTATGACGGGCCCTGTCTAATAGCTGGCAGTCAATGAGTTAAAATAGCACACAAAGTGGAAACAATCCTTTTCCATAAATAATTTATTCAGAGGTACAGTGTGAGGAGGACAGAATGCTTCAGCCCATGTTGCTTATAGGCAACTGCTTTTCATCTTCAAAACAGCCCTGCTGTTAAGATGGCTGCAATGGGTGAGAGTGTGGCTCATTTGAGAGATATTATGTGGCTCCATTGACAAATAAAAGCTCTGTATCAAACACAGCTCCCATTGATGATGATAAATGGTTCAACCCTGACAACACTCACAGCACCACTCCTGTATCTCCAGTGGCAACACAGAGCAACGGTCACTTAGCAACCGGTGGCATATTGTGTCTGTGTGCATGGCGATGATGCAGCTTTTAAAAGAGTATGGATTACCAGGGATTGGAGTGGGAGAGAGCGATGTAGAGAGAGGAAGAGAGACAGAGGGAGAGAGACTGATCGAGAGAAAGGGGGAAGAGAAACAGAAGGACAGAGTGCAATGGAAAGAGATATGAGACAATAGACAATGTAATGGTTATTAATCAAGTCAGGGATTGTGAGGTTTACCATTATTTAGTAAACATTAATGTCACACTAGAAAGCAAAGATGAGATTGAGAGTTAGATTTCCTTTTATATTATAACTCACATAACGCAATGACAGTTCAGTTCTAGTGATAAATGTTTGAAAAAACACATTGTTAAGTAAAAATGGTGCCCTGTGAGTAATGCATGATAGAGTTTAGCTTACGCATGTCCGTGTGTTTGTAGCGATATAATATCGGCCGATATGGCCGTTTGTTTTACACATCGGTATCGGTCCAATATCAAGATAGGGCCGATATGGGCCGACATTTTTTGGCCTTAAATAGTTTCAAAATATCTGTCATTTCTGAAAATAAGTTACAAAAGTAAAACGTTTTGGAAAATAGCTCTTTATTTGATTATCATAAAAAAGTGTTTTCTATACAGAGATATCGACATCGGTAAATATAGGTATCGGCCAGAACAGCAATATTAATATCGGTTATCGGTATCGGCCACAATTTTCACATCGGTGCATCACTATGTGTTTGATCCATTTGGCTCAGATTCCAAGAGTCCAGTTCAGTTCATCTTAACCTGGGTCAGAAGGCCTTATCCTAGATGTAGCCTTTGTAGGGCATTTTCCTGGTAAGGTTTCCAGGCCAGTGTAGTCAAGAAGTCAGGTTAGAACAATCTAAAAGAGAGAATGTTTCCATCTGGTGCAGGGCTAAAGAGCTCTGGCGTGAAGTGAAGAGAGAAACACTGTACTAGACACACAGAAATACAGATCACAAAAAAAAACTCTTACCACTTCTGTCTGACTCCAGATCAGCGGAGGCGTCACAATTTTCAGTCGGTGGCGGTGCTGGTGATGCCGTCTGATAGGTCTCATCTTTGAAAGACTCAACGATATGTTTTGGGCTGGATGTGGGTCTTGTGCCAAGTATAACGTCCAGGTCATCATACCAAGGTGTTGGATTTTGCCATATCAGCCAGTAATCACCTCGTCACCTGTGGCTCTGTGAAGTTTCTGAGTTGTGTTTATCTCTTTCTCATCGTACTAGCTGGTACATGATATCTTCCCCATTGATGCATTCGTCTAAAAAGAATTAACGAGACACTGGAAACAGGATACCTCTCCTGGATGTTGACGTTTAATCTCATAAACATACTCTGTACAAGATGGAAAACAGTTCTGAAAGGTCCTTGAAAAGTATATTGAATTCATTATCTCTACCGTCTCTTCTGCTATTAGTCCGATGGTGGTTGAGGCCTAGTGGTTAACCAAAAGCCTTCCCTGTTAGCCATGTGCTAGTGCTCTGTCTCTCTGTCCACATCTATACGTCTCAGCTTCGTTTTCTAGTCTGACTAAACCCGGAAGAGCTCTCACAGCTATCACGTCTTTCCCCTAGCAACAGTGGACATCCCCGTAGCCACGCCCCTTCTCTTGTTACTAAGTGACACGATGCCATGGCAACGGCGCTCTGGTCACCTCTGACACACTAACGTCCTTTCTCTATCTCTCCCCATAGCTCTCTCTCCCTCTCTCTCTGACCAAATATTCCCCACCAGCGGCCTGTTATCTCCTCTGTTGATGTTAACAACTCGGCCGACGACGACCTTGGCACTCACACACCCTGCTTGCTGCTCTCTACCGCGGAAACACACACTGGCTGTCTGTGGCTCCCCAGTATAATTTGAAAACACACACAAATGAAAACTGCTGTTCCTCTATAGATCCGTCAGAGTAGATGCTGTCATCTACAGATATTTACATTATGTACACATTGAAAAACCAGTGGATCTCACAAAGGGAACTTGTCTTTCTCGTCCCCCGAACTCCCACTTTTTCGAAGCAAGTCACAGATTTTAATATATGGCTGACGCAGTTTTTTTTTACTTTGATGTGACATTGATCGATTGTTCGATTGAAGCTCATTGCCATCATTCTCTCGCTAAACAACTTGTACACCTCGTTGTTTTTGTGAGTGGCCACAAGCAGCTGTGTAATTTGCTCATCTGACCATATTTTAATCGGGGCTTTTACCTCCTCATTTGGTCTTGCGTTTGGTCCGATTAGTGTTGTCACGATACTGGAATTTCGACTTCGATACGATACCTTGAAAAGTATCGATACTTTCGATACTTTCAATACCAAAAAAAAAAAGAATTATAATATTTTTTTTTTATTATAATATATATATATTTTTTTTAACAAATTTTGCTTTTGTTGCTGGTTGATTCTCCCCAGCTTCTCTCTGGTACTATACGAGAAGATAAATACACTTTTAAAACCCTTTGTTTATCTTTAGATCAGAGAGAGAGAGAGAGAGAAAGAAAGAAAGAGAGAGTGGCTGCTGGAGATTTTAGGTCTACTGAGCGCACCTTTGAAGTTGAAAATGTAATGCTCTGAGATGCTCTGGAGCAATCTCTCTCTGTCTCTCGGATCAATCAAATCAAATAATTAACACATGTATGTTGTCATTTTAAACAACACACCATTCATTCATTATGCATCAGCAGCAGCTAAATTAATGTTATAGTTCACAACACAGCAGCGCGTTTTGAATCGCTAGCCTATTAATTATCGTCTCAGCAAGCTGTAGCCGCATTTCGCGGAGACAGCTGTGTATAGCGAGAGAGAGCGAGAGAGAGAGAGAGAGAGAGAGAGAGAGAGGAAGAGAAAGGGAGAGCGAGAGAGGAAGAGTGAGAGAGAGAGAGAGAGAGAGATAGAGAGAGAGAGAGAGAGAGAGGAAGAGAAAGGGAGAGCGAGAGAGGAAGAGCGAGAGAGAGGGAGAGAGAGAGAGAGAGAGAGAGAGAGATTTCTCCGGAGCTATGCTCGGAGCATTTATTAACGTTATTTTCAACAACATTGCTGCTAATTGGACACTTCATGGAAACGGGGTAGTTGTGTTGAGTTCATGTGTGTATTGGTGTAGGATGGGCTCCGGCTCCGCTCTACCTAACGTTGGAAACGGGGTAGTTGTGTCGAGTTCATGCGTGTACTAGTGTAGTGGGCTCGGCTTGACGTTACTCCCGTTTCCATGAAGTAATAGGTGGCCAGCTAGCTAGCATTAAGCTAACGGAGGAACGACAGCTAACGTTGGCTAATAATAGCGTTGTTTACAAACTGCAGACAGGGCTGCGCTGCCCGGCTGTGAGGGGGAGGAGGCTGCTGCAGCAGCTTGTGTCTGTTGCTCTGAGCGAGGAGGAGGAGGAGGAGGCGGAAGGGCAGGCAGCGCGTCTGTCTGTCAACAACTTGCGGGAGCAAGCCAGCTGGTACCGATACTGCAGAAAGTATCGGTACTTCGGGAAATGAGTATTGAAGCCGTTTTAAATATTCAGTATCGATATGTATCGATACTTCGATATTTTTGACAACACTAGGTCCGATGAGCATTCACACCACAAACGTACCACACCAGGGTTCACTTGGAAACGAACCGAGATTTACGTTTTCAGGCGGACCAGAGTTTGCTTTTTTTGGTCCGCACCAGAGTTCGAATTTGCTTTCACACCACCCCAAACCAAGCAGACTATCCAAGGAAACTAACTCTGGTGCATTTAAAGCGGACCAAACAGCTCTGGTGTGAATGTGACCTGAAAGCCAGGAGGCTCTCTCTCTCTTATACTTCCAAAGTCAAGGTGGGGTAAACAGTCATACCTGCCCTGCCGTTGGTCAATTTGAATCAGAGGCTTGATCTGTTACCGTTGTCGAAGGGAGACAAATTATTTCACCTCAGTGTGACTGGAAAAAGCTCCATACAATTATGTATATTATTTACGTATTGTTTAGTGTTCTTATATCAAGAGATATTTCTTGTTTTTGGTGGTGGGGCTACCCATTTCTTTACATTTAGACTGTCTGTGGCTGGAAGTATGATGGCGGAGAAGATGGCGAGCACCGGTAGATCAGGAGTATTGGCAGCACTTTTAATGTTTAACCACCCGCTTAAACCCTAGACCTATTTTATGAAAATCTGCCTAAAAATACATACCTAAGTAAATGGAAGATTGCTCCACTTCTACAAGGTCCATGTGCATGTTCTTGGTATCTAGGGACATATATGGATCTCAGGGAATGTATCTTTGATGGTGAATAACACCATGCTAAAATTTACCAGACATGAACAATTTTGCTCACTCACCACTGAGCTCATTCAGCACCTTCTTGAGATCATGTGTACAAAAGATCTAAGCAAATTAATGAAGGGAAGATGATTAAACAGAAGGTTTTGTAGATACAGTACTGAATAACACCTGAACAATAAACTGGACTGGTCGGATAACACAGAGGCCCTCTACAGGAAGGGACAGAGCAGGCTGTTCTTCCTGAGGAGACTCAGGTCCTTCAATGTGTGCAACAGACTGCTGCAGTCTTTTTACCAGTCTGTTGTGGCCAGCATCCTCTTCTATGCTGTGGCATGCTGGGGAGGCTACATCAACTCAAGGGACACCAACAAGCTCAACAAGCTGGTGAGGAAGGCTAGCTCCGTGGTGGGAGTCGAGCTACCTAGACTTGAGGTGATGGCAGAGAGGGGGATGATAAGGAAACTGGCTGCCATCATGGAGAACCCCTACCACCCCCTCTACGACGAGCTAGTCAAGATGAGAAGCTCGTTCAGCCACAGACTCATTCCCCCACGACACTCAACTAACCGCCTCGGACAGTCCTTTATACCAGCGGCCATCAGGCTCCACAACAGTGGGCAGCGACTAGCAGCCTCCAGGCTCCACAACAGGGGGCAGCGACAGCGACTGCTACCAGACATTGACCTGGGACTTATAGGAACCCAAGGAGGACAACCTACACTACCTTAGGCTTACTGCACCTTATGTGGATACTGTGATACTGTGAATAATGTATATTTCAGTGGATACCGTGATACTGTGAATAATGTATACTCAGTAGATAGTAAATTATAACACTACCTTATGCATACTGCACCTTATGTGACACTGTGAATAATGTGAATATTTCTTCAGCTAGTCAGATAGTAAATTATATTGACCATATTGACCAAATTGTTTACACTGCCTGTGTTGTTTTTACTACCTGTACACTGTGTTGTTGTTTTACTACCTGTACCCCCCCCCCCCCCCTCCCCCCATGCTGCTATGATGCCTGAATTTCCCCAAGGGGATCAATAAAGGAATATCTTATCTTATCTCTCTTATCTTATTCTGCCATCCGGAGTGGACACATGCAATTTGAAATATGATTATAGAATATAGAATATTAGGCCTATAAATGACCTTATTATGGCCAAGTCGCACATCTATGGATCGGGCCAAATCTCCTCTTTCCAATGGCAGAGTTCAATCTGGATTTAGTATCACCAGGCGTGCATAAGAACAGATAATGAAATCTACTGTATGTACAGTAGGTTTCTTATTCTTGCCAGAGTGCTGCCATTTTGAAACTGATTTCAAATCTGATTGTTGCTAATGCTCAAAATAGGGGAGACACGATGATGCACATGCTCGCACACCTAATGGATGCACTATCTAGAGATTCTAGACGTACCACACACACGTGGGCGCATATTACGCGCATGCACAGACACACATGTAGACACACATACACGTTTACACATTATACAGATACGGGGGCATGGACCCACACACTCACGCCTACACACCCATACGCTTACACCCTGGTTGTGTCCGATACATCCATACACACACACACATAGGTTCACGTGCACGCAACTGCACGAACACTGAAGGGCATATGCCCAGGTACACACCCATTTGTAGACGCATGGACACACGCACACTCCCACACCTCTTCCAATTTATTCTATATCACCCAATCAGGCACCCTTTTTTGTGTTTAACGGGGCATGTTGGTTGCCCTTGCTCGGGAGTAAGGTGGTCTGCCTTATTTCGGGGCCTACTTGATGTGAGGTTGTTAATATATTATTGTTATGCTTACCGTTTACCGTTGCCACCTATATTACCTTACCTGGTTGGGTGTATCCCACTGGGCAGCTGAAGACCTTATATAATACCAAGATCTGAGTAAAAACTTTTACTCTTACTTTTCTTTTCTTTCTCTTTATTATTTTCTTTTACCTAAGGGGCTTGACGGGGGCCTGAGCGGCTGGCTCCATAGGTAGAACACCTCCAACACAAGCACATTATGTGTGGATTAGTTTCTGAAGGGTATTTTAGGCACCTTGTTTTTTATAGGTGTCAGGGGGGGGGGGGTTACCGGACTTGTACATTCAACATGCTTAACTGATCAGACGTCTGTTTTGCTTTTCACCTGCAGTTGCGCTGAGCTCTCTAGGTTCCAGATGCATGGCCTCTCTCATCTACTATGATCGACACGGGTGATACCATGGGGCTGGAAGGGTGCTCTGTCAATTTCGTGAGTTGGAATGTTAAATCACTCAACCACCCAGTAAAGCGTAAGAAGATACTTACACATTTAAAACAATTCAATGTAGACATAGCGTTTTTACAGGAGACACACTTAAAAACTGCGGACCATGCTCGACTGATGGGGGGGGGGGACAGATGTATCACTCCAACTTCCACACGAGGGCCAGAGGAACAGCCATTTTGATAGATAAAAACACGCCATTTACTATGTCAAGTGTAGAGGCCGACCCTGCAGGGCGCTATATTATAGTGGTGGGGAAACTGCATTCATTTCCGGTCATTCTGGCTAATATCTACGCACCAAACTGGGACAACCCTTCGTTCTTCACCAGCCTTTTTTCTCGCCTACCGGATATGACCTCGCACCATCTCATCCTTGACGGCGACATGAATTGTGCACTCTCCCCGGTGCTGGACCGTAGCTCGCCCAGAAAGGCCCCCCAGTCCAGCTCGGCCCGCGCAATCCGGCGCTTTCTTAAATCATATGGGGTAGCTGACATGTGGCGGTTTCGTAATCCTACATCCAGAGGATACTCCTTTTTTTCTCCGGTCCATAATACCTTCTCGCGCATAGACAGCTTTCTCCTGGATAAGAGACTCCTTCCCCTCATAACCAAATGCGAATACGGAGCGATAGTTATCTCAGACCATGGTCCCTTAGTTATGAAAATGAGTATCCCGAATACACGGCTCGGCCACCGCCAGTGGAGACTCAACCCGTTGCACCTGTCGGAGGAAGCCTTCACAAGCTTCATCACCTCGGAAATTACATTATTTCTCGACATTAATAAGACTCCGGGAATGTCTTCTTTAACCATTTGGGAATCACTGAAGGCGTACTTAAGGGGACAGGTGATTTCATATTGCGCCAACCAAAAGAAGATAAACACGGCATGCCTTAAGCAACTGACGGACGAGATTTTGGAGCTAGATAGACTACATAGCCACTCGCCATCAACCGACATGTTGAAAAAACGTATATCGCTGCGAACTGAGTTTGACCTCCTGTCAACGCGACAGGCTGAGTACCTCATTACTAAAACACGACAGGGGTACTATGAACATGGGGAGAAGGCCGGACGGATACTTGCCCATCAGCTGCGACAAAGAACTGCTAACCAGTCCATCCCCACTATCAACGACGAGCGGGGCTCAAAAGCCACTGACAACCTTAAAATTTATAAAAGATTTAAAACTTTCTACCAATCGTTATACACCTCGGACTCGCAAGTGGGGCCCTCCACGCTAGACGATTTCTATAGGACCCTCCACGTCCCAACAGTCGACCCAGAGAGGGCCGCAGATCTGGAGGAGGATCTTACGGTTGCGGAGATTACATCAGTGATTAAATCTATGCAGAGTGGCAAGTCCCCGGGGCCAGACGGCTACCCTACAGACTTCTACAAAAAATTCTCAACCCAGCTGTCCCCGCTGCTGCTAGCCGTATTTGATGAATCATTCTCAACAAATTCTCTTTATCCGACCATGCGCCAAGCGGTTATCTCCTTAATCCTTAAGAAAGACAAGAACCCACTGGAATGCGGCTCGTTCCGTCCAATTTCCCTCCTTAACGCTGATGTCAAGGTTCTCGCTAAGGTTCTGGCCCGTCGTCTGGAGGGGGTTCTCCCCTTGATTATCTCGCCGGACCAAACAGGCTTCATCAAGAATCGGTACTCTTTCTTTAATATCAGACGCCTCCTAAATATCCTGTATAGCCCCTCTCCACCCGGAACACCTGAGGTGGTCCTCTCCCTTGATGCAGAAAAAGCGTTTGATCGGGTGGAGTGGGACTATCTTTTTCACGCTCTGGAGAGGTTTGGGTTTGGCCCTAAACTCATAGCTTGGATTAAAATTCTATATACGTCTCCGATGGCTGCCGTTCGCACCAACAACAATCTATCCACCTACTTTGAACTCCATAGGGGTACGAGACAGGGATGTCCTTTATCTCCACTCCTTTTCGCGATCGCAATGGAGCCCCTTGCGCTGGCTCTGAGGCAGAACACAGATATCAAGGGGATCATGCGCGCGGGCTCGGAGCATAAAGTCTCACTCTACGTGGACGACATGTTGTTGTATATATCACAACCCCAAACGAGTCTTCCTCGGTTGATGACCCTACTTGCAGACTTCGGCAAAATATCCGGATACAAAATCAACATTAAAAAAAGAGAACTGATGCCCGTCGGCACCTCGGCGGATCGGATACCTCTGAGCACATTCCTGTTTAAAATTAGCCCTAAAAAGTTCAAGTACCTCGGGATTAGGGATGCACGATATTGATTTTTTTGACACCGATACCGATAACTTTATGCTCCTCAAGCCGATACCGATACCGATAACCGATATTTATTGTATTATAATATTTTTTTTAACTGTATATATTATATATTTTTTTTTTTTATCAATTTTTTTTTTTTTTTTTTTTTTTGTATTTATAAGCTCCGACGTCATCGGTACTGCTATCGGTACTCGAGAAATTATGGAGTTTTTTTTTGAGGAATTTAAACGTCGCAAACTAATCTTGTTGGCCGTTGTCTATATCTCTCCTGCCTCTGTCTCTGCCTGCGCGGGGAGCGGGCTGCCTGCTCTCTCTTCTCTTCCCCTCCCACACACACACACACACTCACTCACACACACACACACACTCACTCACACGGGTGCTGCGCTGCTCTCATAATGGCGGACAGAACGAAATGTTCAAAAGTCTGGGTCTATTTTACTAAAGTCGATGCTGACAACGCTCGTTGCCACAAGTGCAACAAGACATTTGCCAGTAATGTATAAGCGCTGGTACTTGTCAATGTGGCTGGCGGGGAGATAACGTTAGCTCTGAGTAGAGTAATGGCTGACAATCCGGAGGTAAATAAACGAACGAGAGCTTCTGATTGGTGGTAAGAAGAAGAGGTGGGTGCAAGCCGTGGGACGTAATTGGCAGATCGACTGTCTGTCTCCGAATGTAACGTGACTACGTCACAGCCAAGAAAGGGAGCGCTGGATTTGTGAAAAACTCCCTGTTCCTAAACCACACGCTATCAGTTTTACCACAGTACTGGCAAAACGGGAGGAGGCTATAATAAAAACAAGCGCCCTTCATCCAAATCCACCCACACCGGATTTCTTTTAACCAAAAAATGTATTATATGTTATCGGAGCTATCAATAACGTTATCGAGTTTATCGGGATGACGTCATAATTGCTGATATCGGCCCGATAATTATCGGCCCGATAATTATCGTGCATCCCTACTCGGGATATGGATCACGCATGAACATAAGGACCTATATATGGCTAACTATCAACCTTTACTGTCTAACCTGGCTAACCTGATATTGAACATTGGGACCCCCTGTCGCTATCCCTGGGTGGGAGAATCAACACAATAAAGATGAATGTCGAACCCAGTTGTCATCCACTCGATAAAAGTGTGGAACCAATTTAGAAGAACCTTCTCCCTCAGGGAACTATCACTGGCTGCTCCGATCACAAGAAATCACATGTTTGTCCCATCAACGATGGATAAGGCCTTTGACAGTTGGGTTGGGAGTGGAGTGATTACGCTGTCTGACCTCTATATAGACGGCAACTTTGCCTCCTTTGAACAGCTAGTACAGAATTACAAGATCCCTAGGTCACACTTCTATAGATACTTGCAACTCCGGAGCTTCGTAACTTCGAACTCGGACTACCCAGTGTGTCCTCCTGCCTCCCTTTTAGACTCAATCTTGAACTGTAAACTGATCCAGAAACAGGCTATAAGCAGAATTTATGAACTACTTAATTGAAGCAACTCGACACCTTTAGACCTCCTCAGGGGCAGATGGGAGACTGACTTAGGTGAACCAATCACAGAGGTCACATGGGACAAGATAATACAGGGGATTTTCTCCTCTTCCATTTGCCTTAAACATGCGGTTATCCAATTTAAAATTGTACACCAACTGCATTGGTCTAAAGACAGGCTCTCTAAGATATATCCCGACATAGACCCTCTATGCGACCGCTGCAGACAGGCAGGGACGTGCACAGGACTTTAGAAAGGCAGGTGCCTTTCTAAGGCTGATTGCCTGATTGGTTCACCTTACTTGAATACGTTTGAAAAATTAAACGATAATTTTGTCAGGCTGTAGAGCTTGATTTATGACGTGATGTAATTTGCCGGCGGACTGCACGGGCTAAAGAGGTTAAAGGTGTAAAGGTCTAAGCAGTGGGGCATCTGGGTAGTGTAGAGGTCTAAGCACTTGTCTACCACCGCAGAGACCCAGGTTCAATCCCGGTAGCGGTACTTGCAGCTTGGTCTGACGTTCCCACAAACACAATTGGCAATGTTCGTGGTTGCATAGCTTGTGCGGTATGAGTCCTGGTCATTGCAATAGTGACTCCTACTTGTCGGTCGGGGAGCCTGTTCAGCGGGGAGTGGATCTGGAGGAGATAGCGTGAATCTCTGCATGTGTTGCGCTCTCACAGTGAAACTCCTAGCTGCCAGGTGAAAAGAAGCAACTGGTGACTCTACATGTATTGGAGGAGACAATGGAGGAGATGTGGTAGTCTGCACCCTCCCCAGACTGACCAAGGGTAGTCCAACGACCAGGATCACACAGGGAATTGGCAAGGCAACTAATTGGGGCGAAAATCTTTGAAAATTGTCAAAAAGGAACAGCTGAACTGGTGGCTCACGATACCCATCGTCATCTCGCAAATTGTTCAATAGAGTGCATGTCTTCGTCACTCCATGTTAATTATGCCCTTTCGGTAACCGGGTAAATTTACAGACTTTTTTTTTAAATGGTCCATTTGCATGTTCTTGGTATCTGAATCTATGTATCTCAGGGAATGTATTCCCAGTGTCAGAAATACTGTGTCTGTTACTAGGCTTGAGTAAATTCTAATGAACCAAATGAGAATATTCCATAAATTTTTTTTAGACTGTGAATAACACCATGCTAAAATTTACCAGACCTGAAAAATCTAAGCAAATGAATAAAGGGAAGATGATTAAACAGAAGGTTTTGTAGATACAGTACTGAATTCTGCCATCCGGACACATGCAATTTGAAATATGATTATAGAATATAAAATATCAGGCCTAAAATGGTTATGCGATTACAATGCGATTAATTAGATTAATTAATTATAAATCCTGTAATTAATTAGATTCATTTTTTTAATCGCCTGACAGCACTAGTAATAACATAACTCCCAATCCAACCACAATGTCTGTGTGGGGCCACGTAAGCCGCTGCTGGGCACATGGGCCATCTAATGGCTGTTTGCCAGCTGCATAGAGAGCGGGTTAGGGGATTAGGTTTGATGGGACAGGGTAGCAAGGGCCATATGCTGTGGATTTCCCTCCATATGCTTTCATAGGAAGCCCTGGGGAGATGATAGGGGTCAGTTAACTCTCTCTCTCTCCCTCTCTTTCTCTCTATGTGTACTAGATTACACTGTCTGTGTCCTTCCTGCTCTCTATGTCTCTTTATTGTCTTTCTTTCTCTCTCCCTCTTTTGTCACTCTCTCATCCCCTCTTTCTCTCACTCAGTCTTTCTCTTATTGATTTTATCTCCATTCTTTCTTGGCTTCTCTCTTGTTGATCATTCATTTTAATGAAGGATTTTAACAGGTTTCATATCATTTCTGTCACCAGGGCTTGAAATGAACAGCATCCCGGGACGCGTGTAGCCTTTTTACAACGCATCCGCGTTTCCGGCGCTCTGATTGGCCAGGCCATGTGACATGTGCGCCCAATAGCGTGTTTGCCCATTTCCGCGTCAAACAGCCTTCAAACTACCTGCCGTTCTATCGCCATGCTCTAAGACAAACTCTAACCTTAACCAACTTCGAAATTAGTGCCTAAGCTTAACCAGTGTAGAAACTTGCCGTCCCACGATTGGCGCTCATGTCACATGACCTGGCCAATCAGAGCACAAAACGGGAACCCGGAAACGGCGATGCGTTGTAAAAAGGCTTCAAGTTCCCGGGACCATACAAATGTTTACTTTGGATGCTCAGATTAGTCATTTGGGACCCTTCAGGGATGATAAGATTAAAGTTTTGTATTGTTGGTGAACCTGTGGTCTGCTGTTGTTCAGCAAACTTGAGAAGTGGTCAACTCCATAAAAAAAATTTAATTGGGTGATTCCCACATATTTATTCATCACTGACATATACATGATGCCAGTTTAAAGTTTGCCAGCAGTAGTAGAGAACATTATGACCCAGCAGTATGCATTATGGCTGAGCTGAGGCGGCTACAGGATGAGGGAATGGCTTCTTTTAACACTTTCCACGCCAGACCCGATGATAGTCGGGTTAACTCGCCGAACGTTCAGCGCCAGACCCGAGTATAGTCGGGTTTTGGACGTTATTTCTTTTATTTGCTATTTCCATTGATTATCCATCCAGGGAGCCTAATGTTATCATTGGGAATGGGTCTGAGATCGCCAAAGTCCAATACCGCCGCCTGGTGGCTTGGAATGGCGATCAGATCATTGGAATATTCTTTTTGGAGTACATCCTAGTCAAGGTAAGTAAACAGCGCCCTCTGGTGCTGAATGAGTTAACTGTTACGCAAGGTGGTCTGCCATATGCCGACCGGTAAACTTATAACGTTTCGCCAGTCCTTGTGATGTAGTAGCAAGTGACAGTAACATAGCTTTCGGTCGTCAAGGCAGTCCAGCTGTTTGTTGTCAATGCAACCTTGCGAGCACCGGTAACATAAATAAGTGTGCAGACTGACTTGGGTTATTTTTCAAAATCAACGCTTCTCTTAGCCTGCTTAACTTTGCAAGTTGCCATCGCTCGTGTTTTTTTCCCTTGCTTATTTTCTAGACACAGAGGTAGTTGCCTCCTCGTCATAGTTATATTGCACCCTCTACACATGCTTTGAAAATACACCATTCTACTGATGGCTACAATTAGAGACAAACAACATTGTAACATATCATTGTTTGATAATAGATTGAGTAAATGTCACTTGTTTGAGTAAATCCTTAACGATCAATCAAGCGATCATCGATTAATTGTTAACATCCCTAATTAATATCTTAATTCATTGAATATGTAATATATGTACTGTACTTATACTTACTTGCAATATGTACACATTGTACATTTTCGATAAAATACGTAAATATACTACTTATGGCTATAACGTACAACATATAACTTGTTGTGGTCGATTGTACCCTCCTGTGGTCCATTAGTACTTTATTTACATATTAGGCAAGATTGGGCTGTGACCTTTCACACACTTGAAAACGAAGTACAAGATACAAGATACAAGAGTTTTATTTGTCACGGCATACAGGTATACAGTGAAATGCGGGGGGTCTCGCCCGCAACGATGTGCATAATACAAGTAATAATAATAATAATAATAATAATAATAATAATAATAATAATAATAATAATAATAATAATAATAATAATAATAATAATAATAATAATAATAATAATAATAATAATAATAATAATAGAGTCCAACCAAGTAAGTACCGGTATTATAAACATGTAAATAATCATAAAATCCTTATAGTTGAGTTTTTGAGAGTGAATCAGTGTGGGCAGGGAGCACTCATCCACTCTCTGATTGGAAGAAGGCGAATGAGAGAGAGAGAGTGAGTGATAGAGAGAGAGGGAGAGAGAGCATGTCTAGTAGGGGTGTAACGGTTCGTGTATTCGTCCCGCAACTTCACGGTACGGACGTCATGGTTCGGTACATCCAGCCATACGACGAATACGTCTCATACGACACTAGGTGAAACTAGGTGTGGCACATTTTACAAATCTTTTTGTTTTTGTTTTGATCCACTTTTTCTCCCATTTTCTATATTTTCTCCCATCCCAATTTTGTATCATCCAATTCAACCCTCCCCTGTCACGAACACTGTTTCTTGCCTCCCACAAGCCGGAGATCATACATAGCACAAGTCCCCTCCGGTACTTGAGGTAACAGCAGTTGCATCTTTTCACCTGCGCAGCTCGATCTCTCAGTGGCGAGGAGTAACGCGTGGGAGGCTCACGCTGCCCCCGACACTTCCTGATTCTACTGCGCAGGCGCACCAACCGACCTGTAGGAGTCGCTGTCCACAACGCCCGATCCCCACCCATCAGTTTCCCACCCCCTAATACGGCCAATGTGTATTAGTATGGACGGCCAGCTAAACTGAAAGCAATGTGGAGCGCTGGGCTCGAACAGGCAAGCCCAGCATCTCCGTCATTCGTGGCGAGCGCCTTGCCCACTACGCCACGTAGCCGCCCGCACATTTTACAAATCTATGCTCAATATCTTTACTTTACACTGGCTTACTTTGATCTTTAACGGTGAATTTAACACTTTGGATGCCAGCGACGCGTTTTGTCGTTAGTTCATGCCGACCTTTGAATGCCACCAACGCTATATAGCGCTTGTTTGTCGTATTTTTTTTCATTGGCGATTTGAATTCATATTTCATCAATCGAGCCTCAGGTTAGTGCTGCAGAGTCTCTCTGAGCTCAATTTGGAAGATACCGCCCCCTATCGTATTTCCCTGTGTAACTGCACCCCATTAGTTTAGACTGATGGGGGGGGGAGCGGGCTAGTTTCCTCATTTAACTTTTCCGTCAAGCCAACTGAAGAGACCCAAGTTGATCGCCGACCCCAGAACAGCGTGGATTATGTATTTCCAGCACCCAACGCTGAATCAATAAACATGATCGATATTTGGAATGGCGATCAGGAATTGGAATAATCTTTTTGGATAACATCTGATCTGAGGTAAGGAATCTATTTTACCAGTCTTGGGATAATCAGAGCTTTTTTCACAGATATATCAACGTGTCCCATATGTGTGTGTGTCTGTGTCTGTGTGTGCTCGCTGATCAGAAAATGAGAGAATCGATATTTCAGCCTGCTTCTATAATAATAATAATAATAATTCATTTAATTTATATAGCGCTTCTCAATAACCCGAAGTCGCTGACAGTAGTCGGGAACAGGAGTACAAACAAAGAAACGAAAGCAAAGAAACAAAGACAAAAACAACAAAGAAACAAAAACAAAAGGAACATGAGACCATGGGGGGAACAGGGGAGACAGCCTGATAGCACAAAAAAAGACTGGAGACAGACATCAATCAGGTTGGAGGGGGGGGGGGGGGGTTGAAGGCAAGGGAGAACAGGTGGGTTTTGAGGCGAGCTTTGAAGGTGGAGAGTGTAGGGGAGTCTCTGATGGACTGGGGGAGGGAGTTCCAGAGTCGGGGTGCAGTACGAGAGAAGGCCCGATCTCCGAAGTTTTTAAGCTTGGATGTCGGGACAGTGAGGGAGGCAGTGGAGGAGGACCGGAGGGAACGGGTGGGGCGGTAGGGAAGAAGGAGATCAGTCAGGTAGGGGGGGGTCAGGCTGTGGAGGGCTTTGAAGGTGAGGAGTAGTGTTTTAAAGTTAATGCGGTATTTGATCGGGAGCCAGTGGAGGGAGTGGAGGACAGGAGTGATGTGTTCGCAGGACCGGGTGTTAGTGAGGAGGCGGGCGGCTGAATTTTGGACCATTTGCAGTTTATGGAGGGAGCGGGAGGTGATACCAGTGAGGAGGGAGTTGCAGTAGTCCAGGCGGGAGGAGATGAAGGCGTGAATGAGGGATTCAGCAGCGGGGGGGGAGAGGCAGTGACGGATTTTTGCGATGTTGCGGAGGTGAAAGTAGGATATTTTTACGATGGAGCGGACGTGGGGGTCAAATGAGAGGGTGGGGTCAAGGAGGACACCAAGGTTGCGGACTAGGGGGGAGGGGGTCAGGCACGTGCACACATAGAGGCCAAGGGGTGCTTGAGCACCTGCCTTTTTGAGCCTCATCAAAAAAGTGCCCCTTTAAAAAAAAAAAAAAAAAAAATTTTTTTTTTTTTTTTTTTTTTACCGTTACGCATATAGACTGCCCTTCCAACTGAAAAATGTCAGGATAGAATCAAAATATTAGGTAAAGAGAGAGAGATGCCCCATATTCCATTGCAGTTTGCATGGCCTCCTCACTGTGCCTCTCCGCGGACCTATATATTTTATGCATAGCGTGGGTGGTGATGATGATAGAAACCGCTGTGGCGCATACAGTTGAATGCTGGTACGAGGAAGTCAAGTCCGATGGGATTTGGGAATCTCAAATACAAATTGGGATTGGAATAAAAAATGCCATTTATATTAAACAATACAGAATATACAGCACTTCTTGGGGTCTGTAGGGTAAGCACTTATTCCCTCCCCCCTGAACATTTATGGAGATGTATGGGCCTTTTAAGTCAGTGATAAAAGTGTCTTTCAAGGATAAGTGAGCTCCTGCACTGATTATTATAGTTCAATATTCAATATTTGATCACCAAAACCCCCCAAAAAGCATAAAAAGGGGGCCCCCCGCCCGAAAAGGGCCCTTAAAAATCTAGCTTGCGCGCTACGCACGCTCGGTTAATATATACACACAAGTGTAGTGCCCTTTTCAGCCTTTGAGCACCTGCCCCTCTCAAGTCCTGTGCACGTCCCTGGAGGGGGTGATGGTGGAGTCGTGCATAAGTACACATATACTATCGATAATCTAGCATTTATTTGAAAACGATTCATAAATAGGCCGAAAAATTACAACGTTTTTGTGTATGCCAGAATATTCCAGTAAATGCCGTTTATCACGGAATCTTTATATTTTCCTGAAAAACGAGGGATTTTCAAAATGCTATAAAACGGAAATAAAGCGATTAAAAAACAATCCGTTTTGACAATGTTGACTGCAAATAAGTCATTGATAAGCGACGGGCAGATTAGATACATAGCCATAATTTAAGACAGAGATTATGCGTTCACAACGCTATCATTGAAGTGGGTGCTGGCATTTAACCACGTTTGACCATGTTCACCAGTGGTAATCAAAGTGTTAAGCTCGTATTGCCAAATTTTGATGATGAATAAAACGTTGAGGCTTGTAAAGGCACGATGACAAGCGGACAGAACTAATTAACAACGAGCACTGACACTCTTCACTGGGCTGTTTCTCCCCTCCTCCCCTCCCCCTTACTACAGGTGTCCCTGAATGATGAATGATATGTTTGTAACACAGCAGGGTCATTACAATTTTCTTTCGTTTTCTTGTTCGCCCAATAATGTTAACCAATGGAAAGACACACACACACACACACCAACACACACGCCAACTTTCTCCCGCGGACTTTCCCTCACAGCTGATCCGAGAAAAGAAAATATGCACTACATACTTTTCCGGACTGATCATCTGAGCTCCTCGCCAGTTGAGCTGATACAGTGTTTAAATCCAACATATTGATAAATCCTCTTCCATTGAATGAATGAATTCTTAATTTTTCGAATGTTTACAAATAAATAAACAATAAACTAATATTATTTCTAAATGTTTACAAATAAACAAGCGAAAAGGATAGGTTTGAAGTCAAAAGGCTTATAGAACAACCTACCCCTATTCAAAAACAAATACAAAAAAAGTTAAAGTTTGCAAAATAAAACAAACAAACAAAAAATCAACAATCAACAAAAAACGATCCCGAAAAGAACAAAAAAAAGTTAACGTTTGTAAAATAAAAACAAATAACAAACAAAAAATCACACAATGGCGCCCAAGCACGGAGATCTCCGTGTTTCGATTCCACCCGTTGTGGACAGAGGCACGGATATATCCGTGGCAAGTTGTTATTGCTTTTATTCCATTTTAATAACCTATTCAAGGTCACCGAGCGGCACTGCAGATCTACCCTACTCTATGAATTCGAGAAGGTGCAATACCGGCCAGATCCTCTTAGGGGCGCTATCACGATAATGCAGTGTTCCCTGTGGCCGAACTGTGGACTCTTTTTTAAAACTTTTTTTTTGAGTTTCCAGTAGCAGGATTCTGGATGTGTAGCATAGTAGCTTGGATTACGTTTTGCATCGCAGATTTCAGCACGCAATAAGGGGATTTATTATCAGCCAATGGACATATCGATCTACCAGATGGCGATCGATAACGGGGAAATGCTCGGGGCGATCCCACCGGACCACGGTAAGATCTTTTTTGCGTAAAGTACATCCCGATCGGGCCTTGTTTTGATAGCCAACCAGGCGTTCGGCCTATGTGGCTAATGAGGCTAACACGGTTATTGGTAATCGATAATCAGAAACGACGTCCCCCGCCCCCCCCCCTTTCATGCATACATGCGTGAGGATCGTACAGATCATATGCAGTTTGAGTTTTAACTGGAGCGTATCTATAACCGAAATGCCATTGGATTTAACGTTATTAGCTATTAGCCCTGTATCTCGGCTTCCAGGAAATATACTAGACCCAAATCCGGTATAACGCTTATATTCACGGCGCTATAAAATGAGAACCTATTGATGATTTTTTTTTTCTTTAAGCCATTTTGAAGGGACGGTTTATGGACTCAATTGACAATGAGAATGGACAGATAGCAATACTATAATGTATAGATTTAGCTGGACAAACAGCCCCACGTTTGTTTACATTCCCCGGTCCTCTTGAGAATAATTAGACTCATCCCAATGGCCCCAAATGTGTTACAGTAAGCCAACATAGGAAAATCAATACTTAATCTGCAATACCCGAGTTCCATGGTAGAGAAAACAGATTCCAGGTTAAATTTGACTATAAGATTCTAGAACCCTGTTTTTAAACATCTTTTTAAACTTAAAAAATACTCCTGCTGTTTTTTATTTCATCCGGTAGATTGTTCCAGAGTTTCACTCCTTTAACTGACACAGACATACTTTTAAGTGTGGTTCGAGCTCTATAGGCTGTTTGAAATTGAGTGCTCTTCTTAAATTATACCTCACCTCTCGTTCTTTAAACAAAATTTGTAAGTTACTTGGCAGTTGATAACTTCTAGCTTTAAAAACGATCTCCTAAATCCTCTTCCATTGTTGTGTAACATGGCATATCTTCACTAGAGTCTTCTTTCTCTGCTTCACATGAAGTTAAATCTACTCTAGAAGTGAAACTGTAACTTAACAAGCATACACCATGGGGGGTGGGGGCGGTAGGCAATTAATTTACTCAGTGGATGCCTGAACACAGAATGCCACCGGTATCACTGACTACCACGGCAAGCCTATGGGGAACTAAGTATAACTTAATAGAAATGTATTATATTTAATAATAATTATTATTATAATTATTTTAAATATATAATAATAATTATGAATATGTTTTTCCTGTTGTACCGAACTCGTACCGAACCGTGACCCCAAAATCTAGGTACGTACTGAACCGTGGCTTCTGTGTACCATTACACCCCTAGTGTCCAGAGATGGAGATAGCTTTGCACAAGCAACATTATTATTTGTTACACTACTGGACATTTGTTCGACAAGCACACAGTCTAACTAACTTAGGACTGGCCCAAACAATTTGGATATTTCAACTTTGCTATTTCAGAAGGCATCAGTTATTTTCATTAGGCCTTTCATAGATTGTTTGTTAATGATGAAAATGCAGCACATAATAAATACAAAAATAATACTCCTGTCTTTGGCAACACTAATGTCATTACCCCACTGGCAACCAACTAACATTAGCTAGCTAACTAGCTAGCTAGCAACACCCTGGCGGTGTGGCAGTCCTTACATCAGCATTTTCTTTGTTGGCAACTTTTAGTTGCTTGATACAAGATGCATATTTCCCTCAGTTTCTTGCTTGATATGTGTGGCTTATGCCCAATCGATGCAATGTGCTAGGGCAGTGGTATCGTTTTCCCAAAGACAGGAGGGTAATGGCTAGAACAGCGGTTCCCAAACTTTTTTGGCCGTGCACCCCCTATCACCTCCCGACCTAGCTGACGCACCCCCCAATGGGTTTCTGTTCGAAAAAATTGTTGCTGGTCTCCGTGCACAGATTTTATTTTTTATTTTATCTCTTCCCACGGCGACTATGGATATGGAATTTCTTTATTTAATTAAAATGTTCACGACAACATGGATGCATGTACTCTGCCAGCATGTTTAATATCCATAATACTAAAGGTTTGACTAAGATTTTAATGAAATTTTATTGTAAAAGAAATTAGCCTTTTCATGTCACGCACCACCTAGAGGGCGCTCGCGCACCACAAGGGGTGTGCGCACCACAGTTTGGGAACCACTGGGCTAGAAGGCATCCACATTACAGCCACAGAAGAAGAGTAATCTGTGCATGTTACATTGTGGATTCCTCAGTCAAACACATCATAAAAACCCCTGTGAGTAACTCTGGCTGACCTCTGGGCAGTATGTTTAACTCCTTACTGCTTTGAGAGTGCAGATTAGCTGCATATTATTTTACCATAGCTTGCTGCTGGATGTGGCAGATTATGTAATTGATTAATCAGATTATCATCAGCCAGCTAGCGAGGTAGGCATGGCAGCATCATATGAGATTGGATTGGATGATGAAATGGACTCAGGGCTGCCCGCATTTAGCAAATAGGCTGGATGAAAGTTAATGGCTCTGGTTGAATGATGAATGTCTGAACGGGTGCTTGTACTCATCTGGCTGATCTGACAATAGGCCATCTATTCTATGATATTGAATGGTTTATTTGTCTGTGTGTGGTGCGTCTTTCCAGCAGATGAGTTTACTGCCAGTACTATTTGTTTTGGCTCAAAGTATTTTGGCCATCTTGAAGCCCTCTGGGCCTGTCTCACTATCTTCTCCTCTGCTTGATTCAAACAATCTCTCTCACACACACACAGAGGGAGAGAGAGAGAAACAGTACAGGAGAAAAAAAATATGGAGATCTTACAGTAAAGGCACTTGGTTGTTTGAATTGGTCCAAATCAGAAGTGAACTTCTTACACACAAAGCTTTTGGAGGGAGTATTGCAATCAGTCCAGTCTGTATCTGTGTTAAGGTGTGCTAGTGTGTTAGTTCAAAATGTTGAACTTTTTAGACCATTCAACTTGATCATGACAATGGTCTGAATGGAACAATGGGCTTTTCAGCTTAGTTGTCAGAGCAGAATCTCTTACTTATATGACTTATTTGACTCATAGTTTCTCAACGTTTTTGTTCCTTCCTTTTATAGACAACCACTAAAAATCAGCAACATTACATTACGCAAGGAAACACATATTTGTGAAATAAACAACATTTGGAAGATCCATCTTGATACATTTCCTGGAGGCTTATGGCAAGATGAGTATATTACACACCAAACTGTGCTACCCATGGTTCTGAAACATGAAGAACGCACTATCCTGTCCTCTCCGGCTCTCCTGTCCTTATCACAGAGAATTTGGCAGTAAATATACAGGAGTCCTGTATGGACAAGGAAAATCCCATTTGGGACAAACCAATTTAGACCAATATACGGGATGTCTGGGAAGTCTATGAAAAACTGTAGAATGAAATATAGGCTATGCTGCAACACAGTGACTAACTAACTGCTAACAGAGCTGACATAGTTACGGAGAGCAGCACTTACAGGTTTTGAAGTGCGGGTGTAGGTGTCCCTCTGAGTGCCATTGTAGTTACTTTTGTTGCAGCTTTTCATTGATTTGGCTGTGTTTCCCATTGCCATTTGAAAAACAAACCATACCAAAGGCATGTGATCATGCAGATCAGTTGTTAAATGGACAAAATCCAAATGAAGATATGTGAACAGAATCTCATCTTCCACTTTGATTTGCAAATGTGTTAAGAAAGGGATAATTTATGGCCAGCCGGTCATTGTTGAGATTTAAAAACCCGACAGGGTGAGTATGCACCGAGGCGGAGCCATAAATTATCCCGGTTATTACACGGCTACTTAATAAAGAAATTAATAAATAGACAGTTGACACAAAGGCTATAACAAGGATGGTTTTATTTAGTTAGAATGTGTTTACATTACGTCCACAGATGCTACGCTCAAGAAAAGAGTGCCTTCTGGGCATTCTGTTGTAGGCTGACTGCTGCCTTCGAGCATACCATGCCTAGTACACATGATTAGCCTATTTAGTGTTAGTATTCACGTTAAACTGAACATTTCCATTGAAGGTACAGTGAGACAAAGTGAATGGGACTTCTTTGGGAATATTGACGTTGACGCGTCTGTCATCCATCTCTACAGTACGTGTGTTTCTTGCCGTGGCTTTGCAGTGGACATACCTAGGAAACACAATGACTAAAATCAGGCAACTGTAATATTAGGAGGATACACTACTGCTTATCACGTCATTTAGTTACTAGATGACAGGCTACTATGAGAGACACAGATGTGCTGCTGTTGCCTGGATTGGAGGACAGAATCTTGCTCTACTTTTCCCTTTCTGTAGTGGTTGGAACCCAGTAACTCGCATTCACATCACAAATCAAAAGTTTCATTTTCTCCAATGTTAAAATGAACCTTAAATAAATTCTCCATTGTTAGTTATACGGAGAAGCGTACGTTTTTTGCCACAGTGTCAGTTAATAATATCAGATTATTAAACAAAATTGTACCCAGCCGGGACCTCTTAACTCATTCAGCACTGGGGATTAGCCGGGTCCCGTTGTAGCTATGCCACGCTTTAAAGATAGGAGTGCGTCATCTTGTTTGTAAGCTATATCTATATTTTATATTATAGCTATGGAGACAATACTATAGTCATTTGACACTGACTTTCTTCCGTCCAAGATGCAAAAAAGAGATAATTTTTTCATACATACGTTATCATGTGGTGAATATAAGTATAATTTCAGAGTAATAGGGAAGTGAGTAATATGGCGCAACGTGAATTCTACTATAAGCGTTGACGTTTCTTGCCTGGACACGCTACTATTTCCAAATCAAATGTATATAATAGGTATTATGTTTCATGAATGCATGAAAGGGGGGGGGGGGGGGGGGGGTCGTTTCTGATGCTTTGATTGCCAGTAACAGCATTCATATTGAAAACTAAAAACGCTGATCAGCTGGATCGTTATCAAAACATTGTTGGATCAAGCTGAAATTTATGTCAGATAGTCCTTACCTATGGTCGGGGGTAATCCAAAAAGAATATTCCAATTGTTTGATCGCCATCTGGTCCATCTGATGTCCATCTGATGTCCATCTGGTCCACGACATAATCCAGCACAACACATGCATCGGGGGCATTTGACTCGTTGAGTGCCAAGAACGAGAAATCTTTTTTATCTGGAAGTTTAAAAAACTAGCGTTTTTCAAAATGGTATAAAACGGAAATGTACCGATTAAAAAACAATCCGTTTCGACAATGTTGACTGCAAACAAGTCATTGATAAGCGACAGGCGTATTAGACACATAGCCATAATGATGGCTGGCACTCAAGCCCTATTTCTGGCGCCCCCTGCTGGCACTCAAAGTGTTAATCACTAATTCAAATGAAGATCGATTCAGAATCGGGAAATCGATTTTCTTTTACCCTGCCCTATGTTGCTGTCCCAGCCTACTGAAGAGCTGTTTTGCTTACATCTACTTTGCTTCCCACAAAACAATTCTGTGAACTAACAAGGAATGGAATTAATATGCTTTTTTAGTGAAATATCCTCCAAAAAGTGAAAACTAATGGCTTTCTATTATCATTTTCAAATCAGTTTTCAGCTAAAACACTATTTAAGAGTTTACACTCTCAAAAAGGATGTGTTAAAATAAGCCATAATGTGTTGTCCTTTAGCTAAACACACACATATATATATATATATATACATAAGTTGTGCTCCTTTTCAACACATCTGTACAGTATCTTTAGTTCAGGACTACACTGGATGTGGCCCAGTAATGTCTGCAGTATTTTCATCAGTAGCTACATTAACTATATTTAAAGAGACAGCAATTGGCCCTAATTAGCCTACAGCAGGACTGACACTGGCACATCATCAGGAATTTGGCTTCTTATTCTGATGATTTTTGATGATGTTGGCAGGGAGAGGGGGTCGAGAACCAAGGCTGAGGGCCTTCACAGTCCATGATCCTCTCCCACTGGCACAACCGTGGCCAACGTTAAGTCTGAGTTTTCAGTTTTTTCCTTGTAATGAATGAGCCCACACACCATTATCTAAAGGGGCATATGTAATTTAATAATTTCTCTTAAGCATCTTGCTCTTCCATTGAGTTCTCACATGAATTCATTGTTTTCATAGCTGTGACCACGGAGATCTGCGTGTTTCGATTCCACCCGTTGTGGACAGAAGCACGGATATATCCGTGGCAAGTTGTTTTGGCTTTTATTCCATTTTAATAACCTATTCAAGGTCGCCGAGATGCACTGCAGATGTACCTTACTCTTTGAATTTGAGAAAGTGCAATACCGGCCAGATCCTCTTAGGGGCGTTATCGCGATAATGCAGTGTGCCCTGTGGCTGAACGGAGCAGTCTTTTTTTTTTACTTTCAATGGAGTTTTCAGTTAGCAGGATTCTGGATGTGCAGCATGTAGCTTGGATTACGTTTTGGAATGCGGATTTCACTATGTAATAAGGGGATTTATCATCAGCCAATGGACATATCGATCTACCAGATGGTGATCGATAACGGGTAAATGCTCGGGGGGATCCCACCGGCCCACGGTAAGATCTTTTTCACGTAAAATACATCCCGATCGAGTTATTTCTGTAGCATATGTTTAACGGAAATGCCATTGGATATAACGGTAGTAGCTATTAGCCCTGTATCTCGCCTTCCAGGAAATATACTAGACCAAATCCCGTATAACGCTTATATTCACGGCGCTATAAAATGAGAACGTATTGATGATTTTTTTTTTCTTTAAGCAATTTTGAAGGGACGGTTTATGGTCTCAATTGACAATGAGAATGGACAGATAGCAATACTATAAAGTATAGATTTAGCTCTACAAACAGCCCCACGTCTGTTTACATTTCCTGGTCCTCTTGAGATTTATTAGACTCATCCCAGTGGCCGCGATTGTGTTAAAGGGCCAGTTCACCAAAAATATATTAAAAAAGAATAATATATATACTGTATATATATTATTTATGATACAGTTATATATTCGTACTGGCAATCGCGTCTCGCTCTTCGCCATATTGAGATATACCTCATCTCCAGTACCTACTGTACTTAATTAACGAAAAACAATGCACCCATGCACTTGACCAGGCCCCTCCCCAGTGTCCCCCTATAAGACACCGGGCATTGGTCACACTCGCCCTTCCTCTTTTTCGTTTTCCATCATGGACGTGCTTTGCATCCCATGAACTAGCTGTTGATGAAATGCAGAGAGTAATTGAACAATGTTGGGTTTTCGCCGGAGATTTGCCAGCCCCTGGAATTTTCTCGGCACGTTCTGACAGCGCATCGGGTCTGTCTTGGGGTTTCCTTGTCTTCTGACAGCGGATCGAGGGACGTCGCGCGGCGGCTAGCTGTCGTGGCTACGTCGCGCCCAGGTAGGATCTGCGCCACTAGGCATAACAATGCTGGCGTTAGTAGGGCGGCTACGTGGCGTAGTGGGCAAGGCGCTCGCCACGAATGACGGAGACGCTGGGCTTGCCTGTTCGAGCCCAGCGCTCCACATTGCTTTCAGTTTAGCTGGTCGTTCATACTAATACACATTGGCCGTATTAGGGGGTGGGAAACTGATGGGTGGGGATCGGGCGTTGTGGACAGCGACTCCTACAGGTCGGTTGGTGCGCCTGCGCAGTAGAATCAGGAAGTGTCGGGGGCAGCGTGAGCCTCCCACGCGTTACTCCTCGCCACTGAGAGATCGAGCTGCGCAGGTGAAAAGATGCGACTGCTGTTACCTCAAGTACCGGAGGGGACTTGTGCTATGTATGACTTAGTCCACATTGCAGCCGGCTTGTGGGAGGCAAGAAACAGCGTTCGTGACAGGGGAGGGTTGAATTGGATGATACGAAATTGGGATGGGAGAAAATATAGAAAATGGGAGAAAAAGTGGATAAAAAAAAAAACAATGCTGGCGTTAGTGATGCTGCTCGAGTTGTCCCGGGAGACAACCGAGTTGTGTATTGGCGCAAGGGGCAGGATATCTGGGTAAACGTTGTTGTTTTCCCGGTTATCCTGGAGCGCGCGGCTAACGCTATGCTATGATGCTGGGTTACTGTTTCTGTTTGATTCCCCGCTGAGGGCTGTCTTTTTAAAAAAGGTCTTCCCTCCTCTTAACCATTCATGCTGATGGTCAATCGGTGTCTACTGTTGGGAGTATTGACGGGGGCTTGTTTACCTTTTTCATGGGTGAATGGGCTGAGGCCTAGGGCTGGTGTGCTTTTTGTGAATATTATGAATGGTATGCGGGACTGGTGTTCTCTGGTCTGCATCCCCTTAACGTTGTGTGTATGGGCTAGCCCATTCTGCAGTGTGTTGGTGGTGTTTTAGTTCATTTATTCATTAACCCCTTCATGGGTGCACACCACAGTGGAGGTTGCTGGTTGCAACCACCACTGGTGCTCCGTGTTTGTGAAGCAGGTGGCATCAGTCGTTTGCCTCTGGCATGTTGGAACAGTGCCCCGCCCGGCCGACGCCATGAGGTGAGTCGGCCCGGCGGGTGGCTGGTGGGCTGTTAAGCCTATACCGCCACGGTATAGAATTAGCAGCGATTAGTAACTTTGTTCGAATTGCTGTTTTTTTCTGTCAAATGTTGTCAGGTGGCGGGGCCATGAAGGCCAGCCGACGTCGAAACATCGCGCAAGGTTTTGACGTTATTAACTTTGACCTAGCCGCAAGCTATAACCGCAGGGAGGGCTAGGATGCTGTCAACGCTTGTTTACAGACATCTTGGTTGGATTAGTCTCCCTTTGAGGGGGTGAGAAGTTAAAAAAAAAATCCCTCCTCAGGGCTCCCCTCTCCGCAGAGGGACTTTGGTCTTTCCGCTGGAGCGCGGGCGGTATTTGACCTAGGCCCCACACCGCCTCACGCCGCGCAGCCAGAGGTGAGAGCACGGCCTCGCCAGCGGCTGTGGCGAGGCCCTCGACCAGCGGCCATGTTTCCCCCGCCTGAGGTACCCTGGGCTCAACGTCAACAGGTGTTCACAAGGCTGACAGCCTTGGCGGCCGAGGGATCGGCTACATTGGATGAGCACGCCCTAAAAAAACGTCGCCATCCAGCTGTGTGCAGCCCGCTCTCCGGTCACTCCCTCCCCCAACACCAGTGGAAAAGGGGCTCTGATTTGTTTCCTTTGGCTGCAGGCCGCGTGTCTTCAATGAAGCACAAGCGGCCCCACGTTCGCTTCTCATGGGGACAGGGGCTGACACCCAGTTGATGGCTGAGACTGGGTCTGTCCGTGAGAATGTTGTGCTGTCAAGCGGCTCCCACGCCACACGTTCTGCATCTGTGTTTGGTTGAGCCTGGTGTTACATCTGTCAACTACAAGGGTTGTCAGCAGGGGGGCTCAAGACCTCTTGAGGCAAACAGTGCGGGCTTCCCTGACCTCGCCTTCGCCAGGCTGGGTATCACGTTGATGCCTCCCACTCCGGAGAGCCCGCAGTGGTCTGGCAGGCACGCGTGATTTGGGTGGTAGTAATATCACTGCAGGGCTACGTGTGTAGGAACCCATGGGGGCCTCACACCTTGCATGTCCAGCTGCAGAATAGCTCCTCAGCGGTCCATGCTGGAGGGGTGTTCAGTGGGGGAGCTTTTGTCACCTAGTATGATGTCAGCTTCCCCCGTATCAAACCGGCCCTTTCTGTCGGGGTCCCCCCTTGGGTGCGCTTGCCTCGTGGGTAGTGTCAGGGTCCGATGTCCCGACTCCACGGAACGCTCTGCTCGCACGGTTAGCGGGTCCAGGGTTGGCTACGCACAGCGGGTGGGACCGGGCCGCCTATCTACAGTTCCTAGCGGACCAGCGGAAAATGGCGGCGGCTGCGTTTTTGGGAGTATCATCACATATGGCTACAGCAGTACCATATGTCGAGGTGGATGGAGAGAACGCTGAGGCGGGGACTTGTGTTTACACAACCCCACCCGTTTTCAGGTTTGGTACAGACCCTATTGTCAGGGTCACCAGCAGTGACAGCTCTGGTCAACGAGATCCAATCTCTGGGGGCGAAGCAAGCCATCGTTGTGGCGTTTCCTCCCGGTATTCTCTGGTGCCCGAGAAATCGGGAGGGGGGGGGTGTCAGACCCATGCTGGACCTGTCCCATGGAAGGTTCAGCATTTTGGACCGTCTCCCACCTGTTGAACACTGTCAGGTGGGGGCCTGGTTCTCCTCCATAGACCTGTAGGATGCGTATTCGCATCCCCGATCTTCCATCCTAGGGCTTACCTACGCTTCCTTTGCAGGGTTTAGCGTATGAGTACCAGAGACTGCCGTTCGGCTATTCTCTGGCTCCCCGCATCTTCACCAAGTGTGTGCGTCATCAGGGGTTACGAAGTGTATTCTGCCCTGATGACGTTCTGGTCCTTGGCGGTCAAGGTAGATCGTCAGGTCTCATACCAGGCAGGTGGTGGAATTCCTCACCAGCCTGGGGTTTGCTGTAGACTGGAAGTAGAGTACTCCTCGTCCCAGTCAACGGGTGGAGTACTTGGGCTTATTCCGTGGTCCCTCTTGGCCTCCTCTTCACCTCATGAGGAGGATACGGAGGTGGTTTTCCAGTATGGAAATAGACCCGGTGAGAGGCAAGTGGAAGCGGCTAAGGTTCCCATGTCAGTACTGGGGGACCTCGCCCTCTGGGGAGGGCCTGGGGCCCTCACCAGGGGGGTCCCCATGGGCAGTAGGCTGTCACACGTCACAGTCTTCACCGACGCCTCCCTCACTGGGGGGGGACGCGTCAGGCCAACACAGTAGGGGGCAGCTGGCAAGACCATGCTGCTCGGTCTGCGCTACATTCAATGTGTTGGAATTGAAGGCAGTCCTTCTGGTCCTTTAACGGTGTTTTGATCAGGATGGAAAATACGACGTCAGCGTCGTATATCGACAGACAGGGAGGAGTACGCTCCCCCCGTCTGCACCGGGCGGCGGTCGGCTGGCTATGTGTTGACAAACAATGCCACTTACCCTACCCATCTGCCAGAGATGTACCTTTCCTGCTGACTTGTTGTACACAATTTGTAAGTCGCTTTGGATAAAATCGTCAGCAAAATTACTAAATGTAAATGTAAATGTAAGGTTCAGTTGGGACTGAAATGTCAATAAATGGTGTTGTTGAGGAGCAGTGTGTGGGCTTCTCTTCAAGATACACAGGGCATTTTAATTACATGTTTATCTGTATACCTGTATTTAACACAGAAATTATGTGACATTCCTCCTCATTGGACGCATTAGCCTCATCCTGTAGTAGCTACCGCCATCGCTGTAAACGGTGGGAGTCGCTCACCTTGTTTGCAGGGCTATAACTATTTAAATATTATAGCTATATATGCAATACTATGGCCCATTTGACATTGAGTATCTATCGTTCAAGATGTGAAAAGGGAATATTTTTTCCATCCATACATTCTCATTTTATACCGTGGTGAATATAAGTATGGTTTTAGAGTGGTCTGGGGTAATTCCTGGACGGCTAGCAATAGCCCACAACGCATATTATACTTAATCCATTGGCATTTCGTCCCTATACACGCTACAATAAAAAATTCAAATGCATATGATCGGTATATTATGTTCCATCATGCATGCATGAAGGGGGGGGGGGGGGGGGGGGGGGCGTCGTTTCTGATTAATTGATTGTCAATAATGGCATTCGTTAGTACAACAGCATACATTGATCAGGGCGAAAACAATGGACAACCAAGCTGAAATTGACGTTAAATTGCTCTTACCTGTGGCCGATCATAATCCAAAAAGAATATTCCAATTATTTGGTTGCCATCTGCTAGATCGTATGTCCATTTGGCCCACGCCATAACCCCCCACAGCATAATGAATCCGGTGTCCCGAACGCGATTCAATGCGATCAAGTGAAGATCTTGATCCACGTTACAAGAAAACTCCGCCCTGATGACTTTCAATGACACACAGCCACATACACAGAGACACAAAGGGAGAGCAACATCGGCCACATACCACCAGGCAGCGGTATCAGACCGTTGCGATCTCAGACACATTGCCACACAGTACCACAGCATACCTGGATGATTTATGAATGGAAATAGCGAATAATAGAAATAACGATCCAATAACGAGTAGACTCGTTGTTGGCGTTATTCCATTGACGGGCTATAACGAGTATACTCGTCGTTGGCAGCTATTGAGTTAAGGCAGAATTTGGGGGAATGTACTCCTCGCTGCCATCATCCCTGACATTTCTCAAGGGCTTTACTATACTTACTGATCAGTTCAGAAACGCAGAATGATTCTATGATAGCTGGCTGTCTCTGTTCAGAGCTCCCCGACTGCCAACAATCATTCTACATGTCTTCAGGCAGTCCGGAACTCCCATAGATGGAAACCAAACCTGGTAGCATGTTGAAGTATCCTTGAGCAAAACACTGAACCCTGCGCTTGTGGGAGACCACTGCCCCTAGGTGATTAGGTTGAATCAAATGCAGAGGGATAATTTCCCCTTCATCATCATCATCATCATCATCATCATCATCATCATCATCGTCGTCGTCGTCGTCGTCGTCGTCGTTATTATTATTATTATTATTATTATTATTATTATTATTATTATTATTATTATTATTATTATTATTATTATTATTATTATTATTATTATTATTATTATTATTATTATTATTATCATCATCATGGACCTGTCATGGTTTTTGCTTTATTTTTCCTTTCTGTGAGGGACAGCTGTCTATTTTGTCTCCTGTGAGGGATAGCTGTCAATCACTGGCCTCTGTGGTTAATTGCCTCATGGGTCGGCAGGTGTGTGGGCTTGATTGCACCTGATTCAGTGCAGCTGTGCCTATGGCAAAGCTGAGTATTTAAGTTTGAATCTTGCAGTAGTGTTAACTGTTTTTTCATTTCCTTGTGTTGGCTATCCTTTTGGTCAGGCTTATTATATTAAAGTGTAGTGCTGCCCTATTCAGCATTTAGCCTTCTTTGTAGCCATCCTTGTTTTGGGCTACTGGCTTATTTTACACTTTATTTTATAGTCCTTTGCCTACTTCGGCACATAAACTCCCTTGGTGGAGGTTTATTGTTTTATGTTTTCAATATAAACTCTGTTTTTAGGAGTTGCCTTTGTGGCTTATTTATTTTTCTACAATACCTCTTTATTGAGTGTCGTCCTGTTTTTTGGACTTTACTTATTTTTAGTGCTGTCAGGCGATAAAAAAAATCTATCTAATTAATTACAGGATTTGTAATTAATCGCATTTTAATCGCATAACCATTTTATGCCTGATATTCTATATTCTATAATCATATTTCAAATTGCATGTGTCCGGATTCAGTACTGTATCTACAAACCTTCTGTTTAATCATCTTCCATCTATTAATTTGCTTAAATTTTTCAGGTCTGGTCAATTTGAGCATAGTGTTATTCACAGTCAAAGATAAAAAAAAATTAATTGATATTCTCATTTGGTTCATTACAATTTACTCAAGCCTAGTATGTATGTAAGTAAGTAAGTAAGTAAGTAAGTAAGTAAGTAAGTAAGTAAGTAAGTAAGTAAGTAAGTAAGTAAGTAAGTAAGTAAGTAAGTAAGTAAGTAAGTAAGTAAGTAAGTAAGTAAGTAAGTAAGTAAGTAAGTAAGTAAGTAAACATTTATTTATAAAGCACCTTTCATACATGTCATGCAGCTGAAAGTGCTGTACACAAACATACGCACATGTAAAGCATCACATTAATAAGACAACAGTAATAAAAGTACGGCAATAGGCAAAGCACAGTAAAATAACATTTCAGTAAAAGATCAATACATAAAATTTAAACACATAATAATAAAAATATTTCAATAAGATACTCGCTTTCCCTAAGGCATGGTACACTATTTGTAAGCTAGACTGTATAGGTACGTTTTTTATTTTCCTTTAAAAATGTGTATGGAGCTGGCGTTCCTGATGTGTGTTGGTAGTGTGTTCCATAGTTTTGGGGCATAGTTGGCAAATGCCATACTTCCGATCCTCTTTTGGTTTCTGGGTGTGTCTAATAAACCTGTAGTGGATGACCGTAGAGTTCTTGAGGGCAGATAACTAACTAGAGAATTTGCTATGTATTTTGGGCCACCACGTTAATGAATGGGAGGACGAGCACATTTGCGAATGCATAAACTATATCTTAAATTATGGCTATGTGTTTAATACATCCGTCGCTTATCAATGACTTGCTTGCAGTCAACATGTACGAAACGGATTTCTTTTAAAAAAAAATTTAAAGATCGTTTTTTTAAAGTGCGTTTATCGCTTTTTTTCTACTGGGCAGTCCAGTAGAGAGAGAGCGAGAGAGAGGAAGAGCAGGAGACAGAGTGGGGGGAAGACATTCGGCAAATGACGCCGGGTCCGGGAATCAAACCCGGGCCGGCCGTGCCACGACGCAGCGTGTTACATGGTTCGCCACTTGGGCGCCCCAAACGGATTGTTTTTTCATCAGTACATTTCCGTTTTATACCGTTTTGAATACGAGTATAGTTTCGGAGATTTCTAGTCATTCCAGAGAAATCCGCGAAAATAGCCATTTACTGGAATACACAAAACACGTTGTCATTTTCCGGCTGATTTATGAATAGTTTTCAAATAAACGCTAGATTATCGAGAGTATTTGTGTTCTTATGCACGATACAAAAGCGGGCTGAAATTTTTTTTATTCATGCCGTGCTCAGCGCCGAACGCCACACACACACACACACACACACACACACACACACACACACACACACACACACACACACACACACACACACACAGCACCTCTGAGCAGGTCCTAAATTATTATTATTATTATTATTATTACACAGATTGTGCAATCTGTGAAAAACAACTCTGATTAACCCAAAACTGGTAAAATAGATTCCTTACCTCAGATCAGATGTTCTGCAAAAAGATGAATCCAATTCCTGATCGCCATTCCATATATTGATCGCGTTTATTGATCCAACGTTATAGTCCGAAAAGCATGATCCAAGCTGCTTCCAGCCTCGCCAGTGACTCTGGTAACTGCTTGCCAGAGGTGGGGAAACCCTGGGGCGGAGTTTCTCTCTGATGCACTTTTTCACTCAATCCAATCCAATGATGTGCATTACCATCCGGGAGACGATAGGGGCCGGTATTTGCCCTTTTCGAGCTCAGAGCCATTCCCAATGATAATGTCAGGCTGGACGGATGAAAAATGTATGGATATCGCTAATAAAAGAAATAACGAGAAATCTCGTGATTGGCAACCAACGCATGGCGGCCAACAACGAGATACCTCGTTGTTGGCACCCAATGTGTTAATGTCTGTGTAAGCAGTTTAGTGGTTATTCATACACAGATAACTTAAAGAGGCTATTATCTGCTTGTGACCCGCACACACACGCAGCCCTTACAGGACCACAGTCAGGCTAATGTAGATCTGAGATATTATCTCATATTGTATGAATAGTTAAATCTTGAAATGATTTGTGTCTACGTGTGTGTGGCAGGTGAACCAGGACAATGTGGTGAAGGTGGGCCACAGACAGGTGGTCAACATGATCCGGCAGGGAGGCAACCAGCTCTTCATCAAAGTTGTGACAGTCAGTCGAAATTTGGACCCTGACGACACTGCACGCAAAAAAGGTACAACTGCCTCTAGATTAGAGCTGGGCATCTGTCAGCTCTGTCAACTAACCCTTCCTTAATTCAATGTCTGCTATCCACAATCCTCTCCATCTCTCTCCCTCTCTCTACTAGCCCCTCCACCACCAAAGAGAGCCCCCACCACAGCCCTGTCCATGCGCTCCAAGTCGATGACCTCTGAACTGGAAGAACTAGGTAAGATAAACATGATTCCTGTCTAGTGTGATAAGAGCAGGATTCTTTAACACTTGGAGACAGAATCAGTCAGATGTAGCACCCACTTTTTTGATAGTGCTGTCCCTTCTAACCACGCCTCTCTTTGGTCTTGTCTCGACTCATATTGGTTTGACTTTATTCAATCTTTGGCTCTCTGAAGAAAAACAACAACAACAACATTATTTTGTAAGTCATCTGTGATGTCATCATGACCTCACAGTCTCCTTGAGGGTCTTGTTTCTAAAGATAACTGCCACATGCCGTCCCTGTGGGAACATGAAGCTAGCCACTCATAAAATTATATTAGTATCTTCAGTTTAAGTGTGTGTGTGTGTGTGTGTGTGTGTGTGTGTGTGTGTGTGTGTGTGTGTGTGTGTGTGTGTGTGTGTGTGTGTGTGTGTGTGTGTGTGTGTGTGTGTGTGTGTGTGTGTGTGTGTGTGTGTGTGTGTGTGTGTGTTTAGTAGAGAGCGCCTGTGCGTGACACTAAGGCACTGTACTGTCATAATGCTTTCTGACAGAAAGGACAGTCAGCATTTATGAGACGAGTCGAGCTGTGGAATGCAGGCAGTAAAAGGCCACACGGGTGGCCAGGCCCAAAGAGAGAGACAAGAGAGAGGAGAGGGCCCGGTGTCCAACTAAAGGCAGGGAGGTGGGAAGGGAAGAATGAATGAAGAATTGTCTGGAATGGAATTGTTTTGGTGTAATTATGCATCAATGAATTGCTTGCTTTGTCCTCCAAAAACATGTAAAAAAATCAGCATGTTCAGCAGGGCTTTTGTTTTGACTCCATAATATTGTTGTTTTATATCACTGATTTCAGTTGGTTCATGAATGCATCATGCTGCTTATTCTGAATTCTACTAATCTGAAATACATGTTTTATCATAAAACCTTTGGTGCATCATTCGTCTTTAACACATTAACATCTAATATGATTATTGCATGTACATTTTACACTATATTATCTGAAATGTACAAACTTTTTTTTCTTTGAGCCTTTTTTGCCTTTTCTCCCATTTCTCATTGCCAATTCCCTCCTGGTCGCTGCGCTGCCCTACTGTTGGTCTGGGGAGGTGTAGACTACCACATGCCTCTTCCAATACATGAGTCATCAGCCGCTTCTTTTCACCAGCTAGGAGTTACACTGTGAGAGCGTAAAGGCCTCTGCATGCTACAGAAACTTCAGAGCAACTGCAACACAACATCGGCGCGATTTCAGCGCGGTTGTTTTAGAGGGTCTTGTAGACTGTGTTGCTTGGACGTTGCGTACATGTCCCTCAAATCTAACCTAAACAACCGTTGCGTTGATATTGCGTAGCAGTGATTGGTTGGTTAGCGAATGGGGGCGGGGCTGTCATAGAATAATATTAGTCCCGCAGAGAATATCATCCTACATTGTTGTTTCCAGCGTTGACGCTAAATAATTAGCGTCACATAGCTCGCCTTTTTCTGAAAACCCAAGCACATATTGTTCCATAGCATACGCCTTCAGTTGATCATGACAAATCCTCTCTTACCTTGACGATTAAAAAGCCTCCATAATTTAGTAAATAAAGCTGTAGCCAGCCAGCTAGCATTGGGTCTATTCAAAATGCTATCCACATTAGCTACATAGCTAACCAAGTAAATACAATGGTATCCGTCCTGAGGTAACGTTAAATACAACGTTTGCTAGTCGAAATGACTGGACACACACAGGGACAAGTTAAACATCAATCAAATGTTTAACTTCCTTTCCTCAATCAACGACGGGATGGGTTAATCGCAGATACGCATTGTATGCATGGTTCGCATGTGTGCCAAATGATGACCTCGGAGCAGGTCCTAAATTATTATAATTAATTTATTCCAATAGGTAGTTTGAGCTGCATGTGAGCCGAGGTCCTCTCCATTGGAAACTAATGATGTTACGGTAACGTTAGCTCGAAAAGCACAGAAAGTTAAGCTGCTAGCAACAGACACTATAACACTTCCGGTCGGGGGTTTTCAAAATAAAAGAGCGACGTCTAAAATCACCGGAAATACGTTTATTTTGTACATTATCTAACGTTAACACGAACCTAAACTAACTTTAGTTAAACTAACTTTGCGCGTCGATGTTGCAGAAGCATAAAGGCAGAGTGTCTAAAACACCGTTGCTTTGTCGATGTTGTGTTGCAGTTGCTTTGAAGTTTCTGTAGCATGCAGAGGCCTTAACACGCATGGAGGTTCACGCTATCTCCCCCAGATCCCCTCCCTGCTGAACAAGTGCCCCAACTGACCAGTAAAAGTCGCTATTGCAACAACCAGGACTGCCGGGAATTGAACCTGGGTCTCTGTGGTGGTAGGCGGAGTGCTTAGACCTCTACACTACCCAGCCACTCCAGTGCTTAGACCTCTACACTACCCAGCCACTCCAGTACTTAGACCTCTACACTACCCAGACGCCCCAGTGCTTAGACCTCTAAACTACCCAGATGCCCCAGTGCTTAGACCTCTAAACTACCCAGCCACTCCAGTGTTTAGACTTCTACACTACCCAGCTACTCCGGTGTTTAGACCTCTACCCTACCCAGATGCCCCAGTGCTTGGACCTCTACACTACTACCCAGACACTCTACACTACCCAGCCACTCCAGTGCTTAGACCTCTACACTACCCAGCCACTCCAGTGCTTAGACCTCTACACTACCCAGCCACTCCAGTGCTTAGACCTCTACACTACCCAGCCACTCCAGTACTTAGACCTCTACACTACCCAGACGCCCCAGTGCTTAGACCTCTACACTACCCAGATGCCCCAGTGCTTAGACCTCTAAACTACCCAGCCACTCCAGTGTTTAGACCTCTACACTACCCAGCTACTCCGGTGTTTAGACCTCTACCCTACCCAGATGCCCCAGTGCTTGGACCTCTACACTACTACCCAGACACTCTACACTACCCAGCCACTCCAGTGCTTAGACCTCTACACTACCCAGCCACTCCAGTGCTTAGACCTCTACACTACCCAGCCTCTCCAGTGCTTAGACCTCTACACTACCCAGCCACTCCAGTGCTTAGACCTCTACACTACCCAGCCACTCCAGTGCTTAGACCTCTACACTACCCAGCCGCTCCAGTGCTTAGACCTCTACACTACCAAGCCACTCCAGTGCTTAGACCTCTACACTACCCAGACTCCCCAGAGCTTGGACCTCTACACTACCCAGCCACATCAGTGCTTAGACCTCTACACTACCCAGACGCCCCAGTGCTTAGACCTCTACACTACCCAGCCTCCCCTGTGCTTAGACCTTTACACTACCCAGCCTCCCCTGTGCATAAGCCTCTACACTACACAGCATCCCCTGTGCTTAGACCTCTACACTACCCAGATGCCCTGCATAGGCCTCTACACTACCCAGCATCCCCTGTGCTTAGAGCTCTATACTACAGACTTGTAATTCAACAATTGAAATAAATACCACTCAACCACTGTTAACACATTAACTGCCCGTCTCAACCACTCTCTGCCACCACCTATGGAGATGTTCACCTTCTTTGCAGGGCTATAACTTTTTTAATTGTATTGCTAAATTGACATTACTATGGCCCATTCTGTAGGAGTCGCTGTTTACAACGACCCGGACCCACCCCGCCAGCTTCTCCCACCCTCTAATACTGCCAATTGTATTAGTGTGAACGGCCAGCCAAGCTGGTGACAACCCCGGAGCTGTGAGCTGGATTCGAACAGGCGAATCCAGCCGCTCCGGGGTTGGTGACGAACGCAATCTCTGTTACGCCACCTGACCGCCCTATATAAATATGTTTTTATCGTTTTCTGCAGTAATTCCTAGAACGTGAGTTATAGGCATAAACGCATATATAGATTATCAACTGCCGTTTGTTGCCGATACATGCTATATTAAAAATTTCAACTGTACATGATCCTAAACGTTATGACTGATCATGCACGGATGAACGGGGGGGGGGGGGTCATTTATAATTCCGTGATCGTCAGTAAATGCTTTATGTAGTATGGGTGATATATTGATCAAAGCAGTTTGCATTAATAATAATAAACAAACACGCTGAAAGTATCGTTACTGTCCTCTTACCGTTCGCCGATGAGACTGGAGGAAAAAGATCCCACTTATTTGACGGCGATCTACTAGATCCATTTTCGGTTTGTTTAATAATAATAAACGCCCAAATCATATCGATTATTGAGTTATGGCAGCGATCCATATACACGGATGTGTGTCTAGAGTCCCGCAACAATATGTGAGTGCCGGACGCATTTTCCAGATGCACGGAGATCACCAGAGATCCATTTCCGATTGTAACTCGCCGATCATCCACCAGGCGGCAGTATTGAAGCGTTGCAGAGTTGTGCAGGCTCCCACTGTATCAGCCAAGGCTGGGTGAGGGAATAATGAATACCATGGCGAAAAAATTAAATATGATATCAATAACGTTGTACGCCGTGGTTTGGCAGAATTAGCATGACCTTGAAACACGTTGTACGACATTATTGGCGCCAGATGTGTTAATAAAGAAAGGCCTGAAATAAATACTTCTTTCACCATGGTGACACAGTGGGATATCCTTTTCATGGCTCCTAATACTCAGACATTTATTTTCTATCATCCCCAAAGCCACTCTAAGGAAGAAGACAGGTGGTAAGTTACCATAGGCATGTTTCTCCAAATCCACTTTGTCCGGTGATTGATTTAACGTTAGGTCACGTACTTCCCCCAGCCACTCCTGCTGTGACCAACTGTCCCTGTATTACTCTTTGATGATTTACTTTGATATCTATTTATACATTGCATTTCCTGACTAGTTTTTCCTTATTAATGCAGATGGCTAGTAGACTGTTGTTAAACGTGTTTGCATGATGTGCTTGTGATGACAAATAATTTCCGATGTTGTTTTGTTTGAAATGATGGTGCTGCATGATTGAATGGTCTAGTCACATTGGATGAAATGATGTTGATATTTGGTCACCTATGTTTGTTGATTGTTTTTTATGTTGTCAATGACGTTTTGAAATAACACTGCTCCTCCAAACAGCTAGTTCACCTGTTTACAAAATGTCTCCTTTAACACTTTAACTGCCACGCGTATATCCATCAATGTATGATCACTGCCACCAGTCTAAGCCTATGGAGATGTTTACCTTCTTTGCAGGGCTATAACTTTTTAAATTGTATTGCTAAATTGACATTACTATGGCCCATTCAACATCGATTATCTATCGTTCAGGATGTAGGAACGTTTTACTTTTTCATTCATAGATTCATACGAAAATACCGTCTAGAATATAAATATGTTTTTATCGTTTTCTGCAGTAATTCCTAGAACGTGAGCTATAGGCAAACACATATATAGATTATCAACTGCCGTTTGTTGGCGATACACGCTATATTAAAAATTTCAACTGTACATGATCCTAAACCAGGGGTCTCAAACTCGCGGCCCGCGGGCCATTTGCGGCCCGCAGGAAGATATTTTGCGGCCCCCTACTTGACATCAAAGTTTAGTGTTAGTGCGGCCCGCGCGCAACCTTTTGCCGACCCGTTGCGCGAGTTGGGCGTTTTATTTATTTTATCACTTGTAGGCTACCATAGCGCAGGCTCATGGCAGCAACGTTAGTGGTTGAAACGTGATTCCGGAGTGATACCAAGTGGAAGGAAATATATCCTGTCATCAGTGCGTATAGCAGGTATCCTCGAAATTCTCCCCTATCTCCTCTGCAAGCTCCTGTCACCATCCCCCCCCCCCCCCCCCCCCCCCACCCACAGTCTGCGAATCAGAGGCAGAGTAGGGCGGGTCTTCACGGAATGCATGTTGTCTCTTTCAACGTGTCGGAGTCAGAGCGAGAGTTGACAGCGCATCTACAGTAGTCTAATCTGCAGGTACTGTAGCTAGTTTTGCCAGCAGGCAGCTAGTAGAAAAATATGGCACGTTCAAAGATGGCCAGGCTCCGTGAGGGAATAATGAATACCATGGCGAAAAAATGAAATATGATCTCAATAACGTTGTACGCCGTGGAATGGCAGAATTAGCATGACCTTGAATCACGTTGTACGACGTTTTTGGCGCAGGATGTGTTAACAGGTTCAGCGCCAGAGGTCGCTGTGGGCGTATGGCCGTGTGTGCCAGCGCTGTAATTAACTCTTTCAATGCCATGCCTGGTTTTCCGTTTTACCGCTTGAATGCCACCATCCGCGCCAATGTTAACGTTAATATCGCCTAATCTATGTTTTAAATTATGGCTATGTGTCTAATCTGCCCATCGCATTATCAAATACTATTTTCCAGTCAGTGCTGTGAAGGCAGATTCTTTTTTTATCGCGTCGTTTCCGTTTCAGAGCAGTTAGAAAAGCCCCCGTTTTGATATAAAAAACAGCTCATTCTGGAGCATTCTATGAAAATCGTCTTTTAGTGTAATATTCCACAACGTTGATATTCGTCGGCCTTTTTATGAATCGTTTTCAAATAAACGCTAGATGATCAATATTATACATGCACGCACGCACATTACGGCCGCGCACTGATAATCGCCCTGTTGATTTCCTCTCTGACTTTTACAATGAAACCGAAAGAAGACATTTCACAAAACAGCTTATAACTTCATCAAACTTACTCCGATTATCCTACCACTGATAACATAGAGTCCTTACCTGACATCAGATGGTATCCAACTGGTATATTCCAATTCCTGATCACCATTCGAAAAAATCGATAAGTGTATGGATCCAATGCGACACAGTAGATCTCTATGATCCGCGTGGATCTGAGGCTCCAGAATGAACTGTGGTAACCCCGGCTGGATCAGTGAACTGGAAAATGTGGAGTACCGGATTTTTTTCCCCATTCATTTTCATTGAGTCCATTCCAAAATCACTTATGTCATCTGGGAGACGACAGGGGGCGCTTTTTTCCACAGTGATCGTCGGCGCCCCTCGGCTATACTCGGGTAGGCTCGGGTGATGCAATAATTTTTCAGATCACAAAAAAAAAAAAAAAAAAAAAAATCCGAGAAATCTCGTGAGTGGCTAGCAACCACCTATAAAAAAACACGAGAAATCTCGTGAGTGGCACTGAAAGAGTTAATGTGGATACATGCCGGTGTTTGCAGTGCTAAAACTATATAAAATATTATAGCTATGGATCTAATAATATAGTCAATTGTCATTGAGTTTCTTCCGGTCAAGATGCAAAAAACAGATAATTTTTTCATCCATACATTTCCGTTTTATACCGTGGTGAATATGAGTATAGTTTTAGAGTAATTCTGTGTAATCCCAGGAAACGCCGCCAAACAGCGTTTTACTGCATTTCACTATAAATCGTGCCATTCCTCGCCTGGATCAATAATCAATCTGAAATCAACGCTAGATTATCTGTATTATGTTTCATCATGCATGCATGAAAGGTTGGGGGGGGGGGGTTCTATGCTTTGATCGTCACCAACGGAATACGTTACACAGTACATTACAGACACACTGTCTGTAACGGGGAAATAATTATCGGATCAACGCAAGATTGATAACATATAGCCCTTACCTTGTCTATGATGTACTGCAAAAAAAAGAATCCAATTATCTGATCGTCATTCCAAGTACTGATCGCGACCGTGTTTCCAAAAGTAATCCAGCATTGAACATGAACAGGGGAGTGGGGGACCCTCGTCGATGCATCCGTTATAACCGCTTGCCCTGCCCGAGTAGTTAGACCCCGCCCGCACGCCGCAGCTCGGCCCAGACACCAAGCCGCATTGTTTCAAATGGAGTGCAATATCGGCTGCAAGGTTAGGTGGCGGTATTGGACATTTGCGATCTCAGACCCATTCCCAATGATAACATCAGGCTGGATGGATGAATTATGAAGGGAAATATCGAATAAAAGAAATAACGATGAAAACCCGACTTTGGCGCCCAATGTTCGGCGAGTTAACCCGATTTATGTCGGGTCTGGCGTCCAATGTGTTAAGCACATCCAACTACTCGGTTAGGGAGATGGGGACAGGGGTTAGAGAGTTCCCATGTTTGTAGTGGGTGGAATTGGAGCAATACATACATGTAATAAGCATATATATGCATACATGGTGACAATAGAATCAAAGTATATAAGAGAATTGTGAAATTAAGTAATATATAGAACTAAGAACTACTGCAAGCGTATGTATACAGGATGAGATACAAGATGATGGCTCAGGGCCATGTGCTCCGGGGGCAGTGTTAATTTTGTCAGCTATTTTTTATTTTAGTTTGAGTCTTAGTCATGTCTCAAATGCTCTTTTTCGTTTTCATCATATTTAGTCACATTTATCTTTTTTTCGTTTAGTTAAGTTTTAGTCAACTACAGGTCTGAGCATTTTAGTTTTAGTCTTTTTTGTTTAGTCTCGATTTAGTCTTTTTTGTTTAGTCTCGCCACTCAGTTACAGCCTCATAAGTTGGCGTTGTAGTTAGAGTTGTTCCGATACCAGTATCGGAAATGCCGCCGATACTGCCTAAAATGCTGGTATCGGTATCGGCGAGTACCCTCTAATTCTGCGCTCCGATACCATATGACGTAATTTATCAACAACACTGCGGTCTGCTGAGTGAGCATTATAAAACAAACGTGTTTTTAACCGACCGTGAATTAAAGTGTCAATGCCATTTGTCATTTTAACAGCAGATACTTTCGTCCTGACAGAGCGCTGTTGACGGGGAGCTCTGATGGGTTCGCTTGGTGGTGTTATTAGCATTGAACAGCTAACCGAAAGCTAGCGTTAACTAACGTTAAAGTTTTAGCTTTAACGTTACCTTGGCTAAAGTTGGGGCTATTCATAATCCAGCAATAATGGCTGCAGACCTGCAAGCAAAGTACAGCAAGTTGGCAAAGGAGTATTCCAAGTTAAATCACATTTTCACCAGTAACGTTACAGTCTTTCCATCTACCGGTAGCTCATGCTAGCTAACCTAGCTCACGTTAACGTCGTCACTGATCGACCACCTCGCGTACACAATTAATGACATGTTGCGGACAGCCATATCGGTGACAATGTTTCGCTTTTAGTGCCAAATGATAAGAGTCTGAGGCGGAGTCTCAAAAGAGAATGTTGAATATTTCTTGTGCAAAAATCACAACAGAGCCTCTGGTACTACAGTAGTTAACCTAAACAGAGCCTTGTGGAAGCAAGTGCAACAACGAATAATGTCCGTGTGGAACTAATGTGCCAACCTTTCCGTCGGTGAACTCATTGAGATAGTTTTCAATTACTGATACTAATACTAATCTATACAATCACCTGTTGTTGAATAAATACCATTACTTTATAGTTATTACTAAAAAACAGTATATATAAAACAGTAGCTGTATAATTTAATTTTTTTTAAAGTTTTATAATTTATATAATATTTTTATATTTTTGAATTTTTTTAATGTATGCACTGGTATCGGATCAGTATCGGTATCGGCCGATACCCAAAGCTTAGGTATAGGAATCGGATCGGGAAGGAAGGAAAAAATGGTATCGGAACATTGTAGTTGTAGTGCCGAAGGATAGGAGTCTGAGGCAGGGTGTCGAAAGACAACGCTAAATGTTTATTTAACATAAATCACAACGTCAACACTCTGTCTTGTTTACTAGCTAACTGACTAGTTTGCCGACAGAAAAGCAACACTCAATAACGTCTGTGCGGAACCCTTATTCCCAACAACAGACAGATTATGTCTATCCACCACAGCGTGAGTTTTTTCTAAACAAAAAACAAGCTAACATTAGTGTAAGCTATTTAATGTGTTCTATTGTGGTGGATCAACATAATTCACCCACAGAACTATGTGTTGAGGATAAGGGTTCCGCACGGACAATATTGTTTGTTACTTTCCTGTCTGCAAACGAGTTCCTGTTAGCTAGCAAGAGTGTTGACGTTTAGCGTTGTCTTTCGACACCCCGCCTCCGACTTCTATTTTATTTTACTATTTTTTAGAGATTTCGGCAAGATTTTATTTAGTAAACTACATTTTGTGTCGTAGTTTATAGTCAATGACATTGCATGAATCCTTTAGTCACGTTAGTGTCACATGATCTCCATGATCTCCATTAACGTGACGTCTCGTTTTCGTTGGGGGGAAAAGATTTGTTATTTATTTATTTACCATATTTAGTCATATTTTTCGTTGATTAAATTAACACTGCAGGAGAAACCACTCAGAATAGGTCGAGGCAGAGCAGGTAAGGTTCAACGCTGCAGGTCAGACAGAAGGCGGTATGAAGCTGTTCCATGGGACCGGTGGTGCTCATGTCCAGTATGAGGTAGAAGGTCACTGGAATGTCTATATCGATATATTCACTCAGAGAGACAGGGACAGGGGTTAAAAAATTCTCCCATGTCTGCAGAAAAGCAGACATGGGAGCAGATAACAGATATTCTAACTAAACTAGACAAATTAAGCTAAGGGTCAGTCCCCGACCAGGGTAGGTTGAAGGAGAGAGAGAAAAGATGGGTCTTAAGTGAGGATTTAAAGGCTTCGACAGACCAGGCGCCCCTGATGACGGCAGGTAATTTATTCCACAGGTAGGGAGCGAGGAAGACAAAGGCTCTGTGGCCGGCGGATTTCTTTTTTACCCTAGGAATCTATAGAAGCCCCGCATTTTGTGAGAGCAGAGCACGAGCGGGCGAGTATCGTGAGATGATATCGGATAGATAGAGCGGTGCGAGCCCATTTAAAATGTTGTAAGTGAGGAGTAGCACTTTAAAGTCAGATCTGGCTTGAATAGGAAGCCAGTGTAGGGAGGACAAGACTGGTGTGATATGATAAAATTTTCTAGTTTTAGTTAGTATCCGTGCAGCCGCATTTTGCACGAGTTGGATATTTTTGATGCTTGAATTAGGTAGGCCTGAAAAAAGTGTGTTACAGTAGTCTAGACGTGATGAGATAAATGCATGAATTAGGGTGTCAGCATCAGCCAGAGTAAAAAATTTCTGCGATATTATGAAGATGGAAGAAGGCAATTTTGTGCTTTAAATGAGAGGGAGGAATAAAAAATTACTCAGAGATTATTTGAAAGAACAAAGGGCAAAATTATCGCACATAGGGCAAAACCAATCGTTATCCTGGCAAACTTGCACAATGCAATTTTTTAAGGATACTCAATACAATACACTTCTTTTGGAAAATATCTTGCAGACAGACTGAATAGGTGCAGATAGGAGGTTTCTCATCATCCAAAGTGAATTTCTCATCAAAGATTTTGCAGATAGGAGGTTTTGCGTTTCAGCCATTGATATGTGTATGGGTAATGTGTATGTCTGTCTGGATACTGTAGGTTTATTTTCAGGTAACCACTCGCAGCGAAGTGTGTCAGTGTGTGTGTGTGTGTGTGTGTGCATGTGTGTATGCGTGTGCATGTGTTCCAGTGCACTAACCATAGCTCTAGTAAAGGTCAATGATGCTCCTTCCCTCTCCTCTCCTCCCCCTCCCTTCTCCTTCATCTGTGTAGATGCTCAGAAGAAGAGGATTGTTTTCAAAGTCACTCTAAGTAATCACACCCCCAATGCATGGAAGCTTTCCACACAATAGATAAAGCTATAGGCAGGGAAGAGGAGGCTCTCCCAGGACAAGCATGTAGCTTCCATAAGCAGTTTTACGTATCCATTTTACGTAAAGGATAGTTATCTAATGGCATCATCACACTATAACACTGAAGAAGGAATATGTAATTCCGAAACATGTTTGTTTCAGGCTGCCATTAAATTTTGAACCTGAGAGTGCTGGTCTGGCTTCACTGCTTCTTTTATATCATCACACACACCACAGGGGAGTTCAAATGTGCCCAACTTGCTGTCGCCACCTTTCCTGCGGTGTGTGTCAGAGAAACAAAGGATGATGGAAATACAGCAATACTTGGCAGATCTCAAGTTCTCAACGTTTCTTTTGAGGGAGCGACCCTGAAAGTCAGGTGACAGTGACATGCCTCGTTAGAACAGAGCTTGCACGGCTTCCGAGACTTCCTGTCCAAGCAGGATGCACCGCTCACACATTTCATCAGATTCCCCCCGTTTCCCCCACTGTCTCACTGTTCTCCGCTTCAGTTTAATCCGCACTTCACAGCCGGGAAACAGAGGAAAGGGTCATTGAGAATGATTGGCTTGCGTTTGGCCTGTGTGAAGTCCTTAAGGCTTTTTTCATTTAAGGAAGTTCCACCCTTGTGCTCTCTGTCACTCATATGTCGGGGGGGGGGCTTTTTCTTTCAGACAAAGTGGATGAGGTGTCTCCCAGCCAGAAGAACGCAGCAGTCGACATGAATGTAGCCACCATCAAACCACGCCCATCTAGCCGCTGTCTGGTTACATCCACTGATATGAATGTAAGTGAACATAATTATTTAAACATCTGACTCGTCTGACCTTAAGTACAATAATGCAATGCTTCCCCTTTGTGCTGGCACTGCTGGCAACAACACAATAATTTTAGAGTCTGGACTCTTTTGAAAGGTAACATTCTGAAGTTTCTTACACAATAAAGTACTGCTGGGCGATTAATCGAAAAAATATTGCGATCTCAATTCATAGACCTAGACCTATAGATCTAATAACGCTGTCGACTGTCAGTGAGTTGCTTCCAGTCAACGTGCAAAAAACAGATTGTTTTTTCATCTGTACATTTTCGTTTTATACCGTTTTGAATATGAGTATAGTTTGAGTGATTCTGAGTAATTCCAGGAAAAGACGAGAAAAAGGCATTTTAGTGTAATCCAGTTATATATCGTACTTGGCTTATCGCGTCCCGCTCTTAAGCCTATCGAGATATACCTCATCTCATGTACCTATTGTACTCCATCACGAATAAAAATAAGTACACCCACACCTGCCGGGTCCCGCCTCTATGGAGGCGTAGCCTATAAGACAGTAGGCATGGTCACCAATACACTCTTCCTCTATTTTCGTTTCCATCATAACGGATGCAGTGCACCTTATGTTAACTAGTTGTTATGAAAAGATTATGAGAAATTGCGTAATGTTGAAAGTTACCGGAGGTTTGCTTACCCCTGGAATCTTCGGGGCATGTTTCAGCGACACGTCGGGCCTATTCTGATGTTTCCTCATCTGGTGACAGCAGATCCAGGAAGCAGCGTGCAAGGTTGGCTATCGAGCCAGCTTGTACACAGGTAGGCCCTGTGTCATCAGGCATGGGTATTAGTGTTAGTAATGCTGGGTTGTTTTGTTACACAACCATGTTGTGTGTCTGCGCCAGGGGCGGGATGGTTTGGTGGACGTTTCACTGCAGTGAACGGGTTCCAAACGGTCCTGGTAGCGTGCTGTTAAACAACTAATGCTAATGCTACGTGCTAATGCTAATGCTACATGCTAACACTACTGCTACGCTGTTCTAATGTCTCCGCCGTGGGATGTTGCTGCTTTTCCCTCCTCTTGCCCGGTTCATCAATGAAGGTCAGTCGGTAGCTAATGTGGGGGTTTTGCTGAGTCCTATTTGACCCTTTTTACGGGTAAATGGATTGTCAACAGGGTGTGCCATGACTAGGTAGACCTAGCCAGGTAGCGTTAAACCTGTGCCCTGGCGGGGCTTTGAACGGGGTTTCCACCCGGAAGCCGATGCTTGAGGCTCGGCGGGTGGCAGTAGATCTATACTACTGCAGGACGGGACTTAGCGGCGGCCCGTGTTGTGGCTCAGCTGACTGTTTTCTGTCCATAGTAGCGTTGAACGCTATGCTATAGTAGTGTAGTGGGCTACTGTTTTGTTCTGTTTCTCCGCTACGAGAAATGTCTGTCTATGCTACAGCTTTCTCTCCTCTCAACCATTCCTGCTGACGGTCAATCGGTGTCTATTGGGGGAGTAGTACCGGGGGGGCTTTGTTTACCTTTTGGGTAAATGGGCTAAACTGGGGCTGGTGTGCTGTTGTGAAGATTTTGAATGAATGCGGGACTGGTTTCTCTGGTCCGCCTCCCCTTAACGTTGTGTATATGGGCTTGCTCATTCTACAGTATTTTGTGGTGTTAGTTCTTTTATTCATTTAACCCCTTCATGGTGCACACCACAGTGGAGGTTGCTGTTTGCAACCACCAATGGTGCTCCGTGTTAACATCAGTCCTTTGCTTTTGACATATTGAAACAGTGCCCCGCCCGGCCGACGCCATGGGTGGGTCGGCCTGGCGAGTGGCTGGTGGGCTGCTAAAGCCTGTACCGCCACGGTATGGAATTGGCAGCGATTAGAACTGTGTTCGAATTGCTGTTTTTTCTATCAAAAAAATGGTGTCTGGTGGCGGGGCCTGTGGCGGGGTCTGTGGCCTTTCCTGCTTCCCGTCCTTTGGTAGGGTAGCAGGAGTGTGTGGGTATGGGCCACAGTGTGTTAGGTCACACGTGGTTCCGCCTGTGCTGTGTGTTCAAGGGGTTCTAGTTCCTCCTTGCTCGCACTCCGGTGGAGTTGACTGCGCCCCCCCTTCATTAGGAAGGATGGGGTGACGGAACTCCCCAAACCCCTTGATGTGGGCTTACGGGTCCTCAGGGGGTACATTTGTCGGGCCTCGCGTCCGCTCTAACCCATATCTCGATAGGCTTAAGAGCGGGACGCGATAAGCCAAGTACGATATATAACGATAGGTTATGTATATAACCTAGTTATATGAGTACTGGCTGAGCATCCCGCTCTTAAGCGGCCCTGAGTCCCCTTGAGGGATCTTTTACTGGAAACGGGATTTTGGCGAGGAAGAGTGTATTGGTGACCATGCCTACTGTCTTATAGGCTACGCCTCCATAGAGGCGGGACCCGGCAGGTGTGGGTGTACTTCTTTTTATTCGTGATGGAGTACAATAGGTACATGAGATGAGGTATATCTCGATAGGCTTAAGAGCGGGACGCTCAGCCAGTACTCATATAACTAGGTTATATACATAACCTATCGTTATCACATTGTAATTTTTCGGCTGGTTATCTAATCATCCTGAAATCACAGCTAGATTATCATTATTATCCTTCCTCGTGCATACATGAAATGGCCCTCGTAGCGGCGTGCTCGCCCCCCACCGCAGCCAACGGTAAACAGCGGGAGAAAGAAATATCAGATCAACGCAAGATTTTATATATAGTGTTCTTACCTTGTCTCTGATGTAATGCAAAATTATCCAATTATCTGATCGCCATTCCAGTTATCCACAGCGATCCTGTCCCCGACATTACCGAGCGTTACACATGAACGGGCGGGCGGGGTTAGTGTTCTATGCCATCGTTGTAAAGGCCTGCCTCGCCTGAATATTTAAACCCCGCCCCCACGGCTCAGATCGGCTCAGAAAACACACCAGACCGTTTCCAATGGAGTGCAATAGCTCCGCAAGGCAGTAGAGGGCGGTGTTGACCGTCTGCCAGCTCAGACACATTCACCAGGGTCTGCAGAGGCTGCAGCCATGAATTATGAATAGATATAGCGAATAAAATAAATAACGATCCTAAAAACGTTGTTGGCGCAGATTGTGTTAAGAAAGAGTGCAATAAATGATTTTATTGAAAAAATAAGAATCGTGTGAGATAATCGTGATCTCAATTCTTAGAGAGAAAAATCGTGATTCACATTTTAGCAAGAATCGGCCAGCCCTACAATAAAGACAAATCACTTTGCGTGCAACAGCAACGATAGGTTATGTATATAACCTAGTTATATGAGTACTGGCTGAGCGTCTTGCTCTTCGCCATCGAGATGTACCTCATCTCCAGTACCTACTGTACTTCATTAACGAAAAAACAAATGCACCCAGCATCTGACCAGGCCCCGCCCCAGTGCCGTACTATAAGGCAGCAGGCGTGGTCAGCACTCGCCCTTCCTCGGAAAAAGTTTCCATCAGAAAAGTTTCTCAAGGGACCTCAGGGCGCGCTAAGAGCAAGACGCTCAGCCAGTACTCATATAACTAGGTTATATACATAACCTATCGTTATATATTCGTACTGGCGAATCGCGTCTTGCTCTTCGCCATCGAGATATGGGGACAGAGCAGACGCGAGGACCAACAAATGCACCCCCTGAGGACCCGAAAGCCCACATCAGGGGGGAGGGGAGTCCCGTCACCCCTCCTTCCTAGTGAAGAGGGGGCGGCAGTCAACTCCACCCAAGTGCAAAAAAGAGGGAACTAGAAACCTCCAAACGCACAGCACAGGCGGGACCACGTGTGACACAACACCTTGTGGTCCACACCCACACACCCCTGCTACCCCACCGAAAGACGGGAAGCAGGAGAGGTTCCAGACCTCAGAACCGCCTGGGAGACAGAACCCCCGGTCATGTCCATGAGGTAAAACCTTACGAAGGGACCCGGGGAGGACCATGAAGCCGCAGCACAGATGTCCTCCACCGAAGCCCCTCCTAACAGGGCGGCAGAGGCCGCCACCCCACGAGTGGAGTGCGCCCTGACACCCACAGGGGGGGCTAGCCCAGCCAACGTGTAGCAAAGGGCAATGCCCTCGCACAACCAATGGGACAGGCTCTGTTTCGACAGTGCCTTACCAGCGCGAGAGCCACCGTAACAGATAAAAAGCTGATCGGTAGCCCTGAGGCCCTGAGTACGGCTGAGGTAAATCCCCAAAGCCCGGACCGGACATGACAGGTGAAGGCCCGCCTCTAACTCACTAGCGTGAGGAGGCGGATGAAACGCCTGAACCATAATATCCCTGGAGCGGAAAGAACTCCGGATATTTTTTGGCACGAAGGCTGGATTAGGCCTCAGAGTGGCACCGCTATCGAAACGAATAGACAGACACTCAGGCCGCACCGAGAGAGCACAGAGCTCACCCACGCGCTTAGCGGAGGTGATGGCCAGCAAGAACGCAGTCTTGAACGACAGCTGTTCCAAAGGCGCCTGCTCAAGAGGCTCAAACGGGGCCTTGGACAACCGACCGAGGACCAATTGAAGATCCCAACTCGGAGCCAGAGAGCGTGTCACTGGCTTAAGGCGCCGAGCGCCAAGCAGGAAACGCTTCACAAGAGGGGCTGAACAACACAATGCCCTCAAACCCCTCATGATAAGAGGATATAGCCGCAGCATATACCCTCACCGTCGAAGCCGACAGTCTATCAAGGAGAGACTGAAGGAAAGCAAGGACAGCATCCAGGGGGCAGGACACTGGGTCCCGGCCCCCCACCTTACACCACTCTTGGAACATACGCCACCTACCCGTGTAAAGCGCGATAGTGGAGGGAGCATGCGCATTCCGGATGGTGTCAACCACAGAAGGGTCCATCCTCTCCAGACTCACCCTCTCACCAGCCAAACCATCAGAGGCTGGCCCAGCACAGGGGGCTGCCACAGCGACCCGGCCGCTTGAGAGAGGGCCCGCGATGACCAAGGAACAGGCCACGGCGGGGCTACCAATAGCTGGATCAGGACCGGGAACCACACAGCTGTGCCCCGGTCCGGCGCAACCAGGATCAAGGTCCTGTGCTCCCACCGTACCCGCTCCAACAACTGACCTATCAGGTGTGAGGGGGGGAAGGTGTACAGAAGCCCGGGCGGCCATGGATACACTGAGAAGGCATCCACCCCCAAGGGAGGATCGTCCTCCCGACTGACCGAGAACCACAAGGGGCACTTGTAGATTGCTCGCAAACAGATCCACTGAAGCTTCCCCGAAGCGATCCCAGATCTGCCTGACTACGCCTTGACGCAGTTCCCACTCGTCATGATGAGGACCGCCCCGTGACATCACATCCGCGCCCACATTCTCCTTGCCAGGGATGTGGAGCGCCCTCAGACTGCGCAGATTGTGAGACGCCCATAGCCAGAGCTCGACCGCCGCCCGGTGCAGACTGTCTGTTGATATACGCCGCTGCTGTCATACTGTCCGTCCTGACCAAAACGTGCTCGCCTACCACCAAGTGGGCGAGCCGTCTGAGGACCAGGAGGACCGCCTTCAATTCCAACACATTGATGTGCAGGGCAGACCGGGCAGCATGGATCGTCCAGCTGCCCCCTACTGCGTTGGTCCGACACGTCCCCCCCATCCCGTGAGGGAGGCGTCGGTGAAGACCGTGACGTGTGAATGCCTGCTGCCCATGGGGACCCCGTTGGTGAGGATACCAGTCCTCCTCCAGTGGGCGAGATCCCCCCGTATCGACAAGGGAACCGTCAACCGTTTCCACTTGCCCCTCACCGGGTCTATTTTCATACTAGAAAACCACCTCTGTATCCTCCTCATGGAGAGGAGGCCAAGAGGGACCACAGCGTGAGCAGATGCCATCATACCGAGCAGGCGCATCACCTGCAGCGCCGTGACCGTCCCTCCAGGACGAGCGCGTTGAGGAGATAGACACTCTCCGTTGCTCCGAGAGGGTTGCCCTCATGGGCCTTGAACTTAGAACCAAGCCCAAGTACTCCACCTGTTGACTGGGAAGAGGCTTACTCTTCTTCCAGTTCACAGCAAAACCCAGCCTGGTGAGGAATTCCATCACCAGCCTGGTATGAGACCTGGCGACCTCCTTCGACCGGCTGAGGAGCAGCATGTCGTCGAGATAGAAAATAATTGTATCCCCTGATGACGTAGAGGCTCCAGCGTGGTCTCTACGCACTTGGTGAATGTGCGGGGGGCCAGAGAGTAGCCGAACGGCAACCTCTGGTATTCGTACGCTACGCCCTGAAAAAGGAACCGTAGGAACTTCCTGTGAGGAGGGAAAATCGGGATGTGAAAATACGCATCCTTCAGGTCTATGTAGGTGAACCAGTCTCCCACCCTGACAGCGAGTAGCAGGTGTTTGACGGTCAACATTCTGAACGGTCTCGCCACAATCAGACGATTGAACGCGGAAAGATCCAGTATAGGTCTGACACCTCCCGTTTTTTTGGGCACCAGAAAATAACGGGAGTAGACGCCTGACATCGCGTCCTCTCTCGGGACCACGACTACGGCCTGCTTCGCCAACAGAGATTGGATCTCGTCGGCCAGAGCTGTCACTGCTGCTGACCCTGACAATAGGGTCTGCACCAAACCTGAAAACGGGGGGTGGGGTTGTGCGAACTGCAAGACAAGCCCCCGCCTCAATGTTCTCTCCATCCACCTCGACATATGGCACTGTTGTAGCCATATGTGATAATAATCCCAGAGCGCACCCGCCGCCAACTGGCGCTGGGCCGCAAGGAACTGTAGATAGGCGGCCCGGTCCCTCCCGCTGTGTGTAGCCTCTGAAACCACCAACAGTGCTGGCAGGGCGTTCCGTGGAATCAGGACAACGGTCCCTGATACAACCCACGAGGCAATCGCACCCAAGGGGGGACCCCGACAGAAAGGGCCGGTTTGATACGGGAGAAGCTGACATCAAACTAGGTGACAAAAGCTCCCCCACTGAACACCCCTCCAGAACATGCTGAGGAGTTGTTCTGCAGCCTGACATGCAAGGCGTGAGGACCCCATGGGTTCCTACACACCGTAGCCCTGCAGTGATATTACTACCACCCAAATCACGCGCGCCTGCCAGACCACTGCCGATCTTGCGGGAGTGGGAGGCATCAACGTGATACCCCGCCTGGCGAAGGCGAGGTCGGGGTAACCCGCGCTGAGCATTCTTTCGAAGAGGCCTTGAGTCCCCCTGCTGACCACCGTCGACAGTGGCAGCCGTAACACCAGGCTCACCCAACGCACAACGCGTGGCGAGGGAGCCACGTGACAGCACAACATTCTCACGAACAGACCCAGGTTCAGCCATCAACTGGGTGTCAGCCCCTGTCCCCATGAGAAGCGAAACGTGAGGCCGCATGCGCTTCAACGAAGGCTCGCGGCCCGCAGCCAAAGGTAACGGATCAGAGCCCCTTTTCCGCTGGTGTTGGGGGAGGGAGTGATCGGGGAGCGGGCTGCTCGCAGCAGGACGGCGATGGCTTGTATATTCCAAGCCGAGCTCATCCAACATGGCCGATCCCTCGGCCGCCAAGGCTGTCGGCCTTGTGGACACCTGTTGACTCAACGCCCAGGGTACCACTGGCGGGGGAAACATGACCGCCTGTCGAGGGCCTCGCCATAGTCGCTGACGAGGCCGTACTCCAACCTCCGGCTGCATAGCGTGAGGCGGTGTGGGACCTAGGTCAACAACCGCCCGCGTCTCCGCAGAACGACCAAAGAGTCCTTCCGCGGAAAGAGGAGCTGTGAGGAGAAGAAACCTTTCTTCCTCCCCAAGAGGAGACTGCTCCAACCAGAAATGCCTATTAACAAGTGTTGATAGCATCCTAATCCTCCCCGCGGTTATAGCTTGCGACTGATTCAAGATCTCTATAACACCAAAAACATGCAAAATGTTTTCAGCGTCTGCTGGTCCTGTAGCCCCACTACCCGACGCTAATGTGGACAGAAAAACAGTCAGCTGAGCCACAACACTGGCCGCAGCTAAATTCCATCCTGTGGCAGTATAACTCTCATCAGTCCATACTGCCACCTGCCGGGCCGACCTGCTCTCAAGCGTCGGCTTCCGGGTGGGACACCGTTCAACCCCGCCGGGGCACAGGATCGATGCTACCTGGCTCTCTAGCCACGGCACACCCGCCCTGCGCCCTGTTGTCAACCCATTCACCCGTAAAAAGGGTAAATAAGTCTCAGCAAAACCCCCCACATTAGCTACCGACTGACCTTCATCAATGAACCGGTTAAGAGGAGGGAAAAGCGGTGACATCCCACGGCGGGGAACATTAAAACAGTGACCCAGCATTATAGCATTAGTGTTAGCAGCGTGCTCCAAGATCGCCTGGAAAACGTCCAACTCAGAGGGACGTTCACCCAGACATCCCGCCCCTGGCACCGACACACAACTCGGTTGTCTAACATAACAACAAGCAGCATTACTAACACCAGCGTTAATGCCTGATGACACAGAGCCTACCTGGGTACGAGTCAGCTCGATAGCCAAACCTTGCACGCTGTCCCTCGATCTGCTGCCACAAGACGAGGAAACACCAGGACAGACCCGACGTGCCGTTGGAACATGCCGAGAAGATTCCAGGGGTTGGCAAATCTCCGGCGAATACTCAAGATTGCGCAATTTCTCTATACTTTTCATAACGCTAGTTCACAGGGTGCAAGCATCCGCCATGATGGAAACTAAATAGAGGAAAGGCGAGTGGTGACCACGCCTGCTGCCTTATAGTACGGCACTGGGGCGGGGCCTGGTCAGATGCTGGGTGCATTTGTTTTTTTGTTAATGAAGTACAGTAGGTACTGGAGATGAGGTACATCTCGATGGCGAAGAGCAAGACGCGATTCGCCAGTACGAATATATAACTGTAATAGAGAAACAGAGGTTTGAACACACTGAAATAAAATATTTTCTCCTTACTTTTGTGTTGACTTGTTGCCAGATTCCTATTGTTAGGTTTTAGTGAGTTTTTCCTTACCTTCGCGTGGGGTATGTCTGGCAGTGCTTGCATTCTTTAATTTATTTGCATTTATTTTAAATTTGTTGGACCTTATGGTGTTCTTGTTCTGTTCTTGACTTATTGTTATGTTTCTTCTTGACTTGTTTAAAGAAGACGTGTACGGCCCATGGGGACATTAACGTGTGTTGTCGGGCCTTACAAATAAATTTGATTTGATTTGATTTGTTTTTGGGTTCCAGCTGAGAGGTAGAAAACATAACGATTCCATAACCTGAAGTTTTATAGTCATACAGGTCCAAAGTTTATAAATATCCCATGGACTATGAGTTTTACAAAGGTTTTTGTCATGTGTGTACTGCAATGATTCAGTGTGATTATCCAAAATGGCCATCCACTTCCATTCATTCTGACGTGCAAGTCAAAATAAAGAACTTGTTGGTCTTCTTCTGCCCCCTTCTCGTTGCAATCAGCGCTCGTCTGGGATCGCATTTGGAGCAGGCGCTCCTTGGCTACAATGGTGGTCAATCATTTTCGCCATCAGCAGTGACTGGTCAGTTCAGGACCGCTCACAACCAGACGTGGTCACTCGTCAGAACGGCTTGTCAAATGTTTCCTCTGTTCTTTGCATATATTATTCAGTAATGATGTTTCATCTTGTAACTCAAGAATGGAATCACACAATAGGTTGAGTGTGGTGACGATCGAAAGGCGACAAATTCAACTTTCCAACAATGTATTGGTTGATCGGCGAAAACACAGCCCAGAGCCGACAGACGAGAGCAAAGTGCTGCAACGTGTGCGAGCGAGCGTGACGGCCGCCAAATGTTAAGAGGTTAAACATACATCGCACTGAATAATATATGCAAAGAACAGAGGAAGTTAAAGTATGGGAACACCATTACATAGTACATCTACTAATGGAACTGCCACTAGGGGGAAAATCTCATGGCATCAAAAGAGGATAAATCAATAGGCCATTGTCTGGTGGTCTTGCTGAAGAGTTCCTTTGCCTGACACTGCCTCTAGCAATAACGCTCAGGGAACTACAGCTAATGCGCTTTTCCCAGTACATTTATTCCCCCTACCCATTTGATGGCTAAACAGTCTCTTCCGGTGTTCAGCAATTGTTTTGATGATATCAAGAAAACGTGGGAGTGCCTATTTTCAGCCAGAGTTCCGCTCTCAGGCTTTAATTCCCTCACAGAGATTAACCAGGCTGGTGAGATGGGTTGTCTCACCTGCCCTAAAGTCAAACTATCACTGGCGACCTATTTGGCACCTGACCCCAATGTGGGGTTTGCAGTGGTTTCCTCGCAAGTGCTGGATATAATCTACAAATCTGCAGCCCAAGCTGCTCGTGCTCAAAATACTGTCTCCATGCCTATGGTGTACATGATGGAGCTGCAGGCTGAAGCTAATCTGGCCACGGAGCAGGGAACGTCCATGAAGTAACTCTGGAGAGAAATCCATACAGTTGTGGACTTCACCATGAGATCCATTTGGTGGCATTAAAGCGTTCCGTCTCCAGACGGATTTCCGTCAATTTGATTGGGGAGATCTGTCCATTTGATTCGCAGTCTGACGGAATTGGCTACCTTGGTATAATATGATTTGTAGATGCATACAGATTTAAACAAAATTGAGCCAATCAGAGGCGCCAAATAGAATTTTTTTTCCTATCGCGCCGCCCCAAGCAGAGTCATCACTCAGCGACCCGAGAGACAGGACGCTGCTCGCTCCGCGGTTGCAGCTGGAGGGCTATTGGAGTGACATTTGCGAGGTCTGAGAGGTCTGTCCGCCACAAAATAGCTAACAAAATAGTCATGTAAAATTATTAAAAACTCCGGTGTGTTTTGGTTTTACGACAGTCGCATCAACTCTCCTTGTTTACAGACGTCACAACCACCACGCTGCTTGCACTCGCTGCTATACCGATTTAGCTAACGTTAGCTAATAGCGTCGGTTAAATGGAAGGAGTAAGCCGGCCACTAAAAAGAAAAACCACTGCGGTTTTCTCAGACGAAAAGGGGAAGTTTGAAGATAGCGGTGTTTCAAGAGACTGGCTAGGCTACTGCGGGCTGTAGAGTGGTGAGTTAACTTGTTCCGTGTGCCGCAAGTATGTCAAAAAGAAAAACAGAAACAACACATTTGTCATTGTCGTGTTAACAGTTACTTCACAGTACAAATACGTGAGTCCCCTGTTGTGGTTGTGAGTCACCTTTATTAGCTTAACTCCGTAGCAACATCACACAGGTGTATCTGTGTAGACAGTCTCCTCCCCACCGTATATTCTCTCCCCACCGTATGTATATTTTTTTCTACCACCCCCTCCTCCTAATGTACAGTCTCCTCCCCATCATAATGTATATAATCTCTGTTAGGATCTATGGGTAACATTGATTACTGTATATTTGCATATCATATATGTCACAAATGTAACATTACTATATACCTGTAGTATGTCCCTACTATGCCATAAATGTCATGATGTCAATGTTGTGTAATGTCATAAATGTCACTATGAATTGAAAATGGGGGACCCTGATGATGTAAACAAGACGAAAGTCTTTCTCTGGTCTGCATCCCCTTAACAATTGTGTGTATTCAGCCGTACTGTATTGTACCCATTCTGCAATCTGTTAAATATTGATTGATTGATTGATTGATTGAACATTTTATTAACAGATTGCAGAATGGGTACAATACAGTACAGCTCAATACACACAATTGTTAAGGGGATGCAGACCAGAGAAATACTTTCATCTTGTTTACATCAGGGTCCCCCATTTTCAATTCATCATAACATACACAACATACAGATAGACAGTACTGCTACATTTATGACATACCAGATTTACAAATACAGTATTGTTTGTGATACAAAAATAGTATAAAAAAGAGAGTATATACATTTGACGAAGAAACTGTACATTGGAGGAGGTTAGGTAGGTGGGGTGGGGGGACAGTACATTGGAGGTGGTTGGGTAGGCGGGGGTCAGGGCCGCCTGGGAGAAATGCGAGGCCCTGTGCGAGATTTAAACGCGAGCCCCCCCCCCCCCCCCCCCCCCCCAAAAGGTAATAAAAAAATATATATATATATATATATATATATATATATATAATATTTTTTTTTTTTTTTCATACAGTCAACATATTCTTAAATATGGCATGAGGCTGGGCATGATACAGTCAACATATAGCAAGAGAGAGAGCGAGAGAGAGCTCCCGTTCTACAGTCAATATACAGTGTACAGAGAGAGAGAGAGAGAGAGAGAGAGAGACACATTGGAAAGAAATTGAAATGCTATTTGGCCCTAAACAGAGAGTACACAGTGGCAGAATACCTGAGCACTGTGACTGAAGATCCTTGACTAGGTACAGACTCAGCGAGCACAGCCTAGCCATCGAGAAAGGCAGCCATAGGCAGACTGTGTGTGTTAGAAAGAGAGAGAGAGAGAATGTGTGTTTGTCATGTGTGTGTGTGTTAGAGAGAGAGCATGTATGAGAGAGATAAGCAAAGATGAGCCCCTAAAAGGATATTCAACTTTTAATGGAAGAACAAAACAGAAGGAAAAGATAACTTCACAAAGGCAACATGAATATACATAGATCCAAAAGGACTAAGATCAACACTTAAATCCAAAGAGAAGAGGGTCTATACCAGAGAAAACAGCTAAACAGCATTCAGCTAAATAGGCTAGCCAGGTACTGACACCAGGCCACACACAGCTTTGGCCAACGGCCCAACGCTACCCAAGCTACACAAACGACCAAGACAATTCACACACAGCACATGTCGTATCTCCAAATGTTGTGAAGTAACATATGTTTTGCCTGGAAAAAAACATCGTTATTAACAAAACATTCGGGAGGGGAAGGAAGGAAGAGTGGGGTAATGTCATGACATCTTACCTGCACGAGGAACGCAGGGGCGAAAGGTTGCAACACAGGTCTCCACGTTGACGAAAGGCCTCTCGCTGGCGGGACAAAAAGAAGCTATGGCCGGAGCCTTGTCATGGTGCAGGCCCGACTACATCTTCTGTCAAAGATGATGTCGTAGTCAGAGTGCCAGAACCCCCTGCTATTCTCACGGCTAATGTCAATGGTCGTAGCACAAGCTAACAGCTAACTCTAGGCTAACTGATAGCATCAAACTAACGTTCCCAGCCGAGCGCAGCCGGCAGCTAACGTCGTAGCTAAACAGCTAACTGGCTAACAGTTAGCTCAACCCGGCTATCGCTAACCATTAGCTAACGCAGAAGCAAGCTATGCGGCTACCACTGAAAAACTGTACAACATGAGAAAAGCAATACAGGTGCTGACACCAGGCCACACACCGTTAGCTACTAGTACTACAACAGCTAGTCGGCCAGTTTAGCTCCAGAGAGAGAGAGAGAGAGAGAGATATCCACGGCGGGAATAGAATAGAGTGCATTAAAAACTCACCAAACGTCCAAGAGGATGGAGACAACCGTGTGGAGTTGACGAAGTTCATCTGCCGAACAACCATCCTCTTCATCTTGGCATAACAATGCTGCACGCGCTGTCTCTAGGTTAGCTAACGCTAGTTAGCCTTTAGCTAAGCTAGCTACTAGCCGACATCATCATGGCTATATCCCGACTGAACCACACTTAATATTATAACGTAGCTAAAGCTAACTAGCTGTCCCTGTCTTTAGCCGGGATGGCTAGCCTGACTGAACTGTCTAACATGCAACAACTTTCATCTTCAGTCCATCTGCCGAACGATGTCCTCTTCATCTTGGCTGGCATAACCTAGGCTCCAATGCTGCACGTGCGAAATAGTCAGACGCTAGTGATGGGTCGGTCATGAGCGACTCGTTCATAAGAGCCGATTCATTGCCGTGAGCGTGAGTCGAATCGCTCACGTCTGGCAATGAGTCGGTTTACGCCCCCCCCCCCCCCCCCCCCCCCCCCCCCCCCCACAGACACACACAATGAACTCAACAGACGCTACCTTACCTGGCTGTAACCCCTCCCCTCATTGAAACCAATTCTGCTGCCTGCAGAGCCTCAGAGACGTGTCTAATGTGAAATATATAAGCATATAAGCAAAACTAGATTTTAGGTGTGTGATGAAAAAGGGCCTCGCGGGAAGGGGGGCCTCGCAAACATTTTAAATTTAAATTAAAAAAAAATGTAAATTTTTAAAAAAAATAAATAAATAAAGATTTTTTTTTTTTTTTTTTTTTTTTAATTGTGCGAGGCCCCCCTTCCCGCGAGGCCCTGTGCGACCGCACTGCTCGCACACCCCCTGAGGCGGCCCTGGCGGGGGTAACTGTACATTGGATTATCGACGAAACCTTACTTGGTCCCAAGAAGAGGGTCTTGTGTATTAAATAAAGTTTTCATTAATTCATTCACTCTGGATCTGGTAAATCCAGTAGCAATACACACAATTGTTAAGGGGATGCAGACCAGAGAAAGATGTTTGTCTTGTTTACATCATCAGGGTCCCCCATTTTCAATTCATAGTGACATTTATGACATACACAACATACATGACATCATGACATTTATGACATAGGGACATACATGACATACAGGTATATAGTACTGTTACATTTGTCACATATACGATATGCAAATATACAGTACTGTTACCCAGAGATCCTAACAGTAAATATATACATATGATGAGAAGTACATTAGGAGGGGGTGGGTGGGTGGTAAAAAAAAAATATAAACCGTTAGAGAGTTCCGGTTTGAAATGTCTGAGTGAGCAGCCTTTGAAAAAAGCTCCCGGTCGCAATTCAAAACAAACGTGGAATAACATGATCTGAAAATGAAAAAAGTAAGCATTCAATGACAAAAGCGAGGAAGAACAAGTGGACATATGAGAAAACAAAAAAGACCCAAGAAGAAGAAAAGGAAATAACGAGGCGACATGAAGAAATAACGAGACGACGTGAAGAAATGGCGCAGCTACAACAAGCCAACACGGAGATCCCCAGCTGGGCTGTGGAACTCGGAGCCAGTATTCGGGACATACAGGCAAGCATGCAAACTAGCGTGAAGGTAAACGAAGCGAACACGCAAAGCATACAGACAAGTATAGACAGACTCAGAGAAGAAGTAAAGAAAGGACAAGACGAACTCAAAGAAGAAATAAATAAGAGACTTGAGTCAATTGACGAAAAGTTGCTGAAACAGGAGAAAGACACGGTGGCGTTGGAAGAGAGAACGGCCGAGACTGAAGAATGGAGTACAGATGTACAAAAGATTCTAATGGAGACTCTCGAGGAACAAGGGAAGATGAGAGAGAAGTTAACTGACTTGGAGGGGAGATCAAGAAGAAACAATATAAGAGTGTGTGGTCTGAAAGAAGGGCTAGAAGGAGCCTCGATGTCCAAATAATGGAAAGCCTAATACGAGAGAAACTGGACATGTCACTGTCAGAACACAACGATATGGGAATACAGAGGGCACATAGGATACAAGCACCGAGACCTCAGACGAATGGACCACCGAGAGCAGTCATAATTAACTTCCTGAGGTTTGAAGTCAAGGAGAACATTCTTAAGAGAGCCTGGCAGACGAAGATCGATGTGGAAGGACAGAGAATATCCTTTGACCACGACTATGCAGCGGAGGTGGCTGCAAAACGCCGAAGTTACGCGGAAATAAAAAAGATTCTAAAAGAAAAAGGGATTCGGTTCCAATCACCGATGACCGCTCTGAAAGTATACTGGCAGGAAGGCACCAAAACCTACAGCAACGTACAAGAGGCAGCGAGGGACATACATCGGGATGGAGAGAGGACGCCGGGATGAAGAGAGGGGGGAAAACCCACATATACACCCACCCCGATGGAGAGACTGGAGAAGATGCGCAGGTGGAACAGAGTCGAGAAGAGGAGGACGGATGAAAGATGGGGATTGGAGATGATTCGAGACAGAGCAGCTGAGGAGAGTGACAGAGGGACATCGGAAAGAAGCACAGGAAGAGCGCGAGGGACCACGATACTTCAAAAGGAAAGATAAGTACAAAACAAAACAAAAACATTTGACTAAGACCATGACTAAATGTGAAAGATGCATAGAAATACACACAACATAGTATAAGAGTAATTGTAAACATAAAAAAAAAAGATACAACTTAAACAGAGAGAAGGCATGTGATACACAGTACAAATTAATGTGGACATGAAAATGACTGATTCTATGTCTCTGAAAATGACTGACAGAGAGAAAAACACATGTTGGACAGATTGTGTATGTGTATGTATATATATATATATATATATATATGTGTGTATGTATGTATATACTGTATATATATATTAAAAAAAAAAAAAAAAAAAACGGGAGCTCAAGGACAGGGCAGCACACAGACAATGCTGGACTTACATGGTGAGCTTTCTTTTTTAGCCACTAGGGGGAGCCCTCTCAATAGGAGAGCCTTTTCTCCCCACCCCCCAGCAGGGGATAGAGGAAAGAAAATAAATACCTCTGACACCATGGAATTGTCAAACTTTGTGAATGTTGTAAATGTTTATTATAGTTCTTTGAATGTAAGTCGAGTAGAGTTAGCAGTGGCTACAACTACAAATATTATTTTATGTGACATGGGTAGAACGGGAGATCATTTCGAATGGAAAGATGACACAAATTAAAAGTATTAAGATGATGTCGCTGAATGTTAATGGAATGAATAATCCAATCAAAAGGAGTAAGGTGATGACGAAGCTTAGAAAAGAGGAGGCACAGGTTATTTTTCTACAAGAAACCCATCTAATACAACAAGAACATGAAAAACTGAAGAGATTCGGATACGAGAATATGTTTTATAGTTCTTTTAAACAGAACCTTAGGAGAGGAGTAGCTATATTGATTAAGAATGCAGTGAAGTTTGAATTGATTAAAGAAGTGAGAGATAAAGAGGGGAGATATGTAATGGCCAAGGGGAAAATGGAAGGCCAAATGGTAACATTAATGAATATATATGCACCCCCGCCAGACAGTGAGAAATACCTATTTGAAACAATCTTTGATATTATAGCAATGGAAGGGGAAGGCGTTTTAATCTGTACAGGAGACTTCAACGTAGTATTGAATTACGACATGGACACGACAAGCACAAAGAGATGGAGAACACACATTAGCAAATATATGAATATACAAATGACAGAATTAGGAATCACGGATATATGGAGAGAAACACACACACTAGACAGGGAATACACACATTATTCACATCCACACACAACATATTCAAGGATAGATTACTTACATACAATACACACAATAAGAGACACAAACACAAACAGGTTACTAAGAGAACCAGCTGAAATAGAGAAGACTTTTGTAGAATACTATAAGACACTATACACACAACCGAAAGCGGCAGGAGAAGAAGAGATAGAGACATTCTTAGAAAAGTTAAAGATTTACCATCGATAGGAAAGGAACAGAACAAAATATTAAATGCAGAGATAACGGAACAGGAAGTGGGAAATGCGATCAGTAAAGCAAAGAACAATAAGTCACCAGGTAGCGACGGATTCCCTTCGGAATTTTACAAAACATTTAGACAGGAACTGAGGCCCATATTAGAGGCAGCATTTAGACACACAATGAAAAAAGGAACAATGCCACCCTCATGGAAAGAAGCCATAATTACTACGATTCCAAAGGAAGGGAAGGATAAGGAACTATGTAGTAGCTTCAGACCAGTGTCCATACTTAATGTAGATTACAAGATGTATACATCGATAATATCCAAAAGATTTGAGACATTTATGCCAGATATTATAGACGAAGACCAGACCGGATTCATTAAAGGAAGAAAAACACAGGACAACATAAGAAAGACAGTGCAGATAGTAGAGGAGATACAAAAAGAAGGAGGAAGTGCAGTACTAGTTAGCCTGGATGCAGAAAAAGCATTCGACAGTGTAAGCTGGATATTCCTATATAAAGTATTAGAGAAATTTGGACTAGACAAAAACGCGATGAAAACAATTAGGGCATTATATCAAGAACCAACGGCAAGGATTAAAGTAAATGGCAACCTGACGGACCGGATCAAACTAGAGAGGGCTACAAGACAGGGCTGTTGTCTTTCGCCGACGCTCTTCGATATATTCATCGAACCACTGGCTCAACTAATTAGACAGACCGAGGACATCAAAGGGGTGGAGATAAGGGGAACAGAACATAAATTAGGACTGTTCGCAGATGATGTGATAGTATATATGAGACAACCAGACACAAGCTTCCCGACACTGATGGATTTACTGACAGAATATGGATATTACTCAGGATATAGACTTAACGTAACAAAGACACATACCTTAACATTGAACTACACCCCAACGACAGAGATCAAAGACAAATACAAGATTAAATGGGATATGGACAGGATCAGATACCTAGGAGTGAATATTACAAGAGGGGTGGAGGGACTATACGATGCAAACTATACACAGATTAATCAGAAAATCAAACGAGACCTAGAAAGATGGACAGTAATGCCTCTAGACTTTAGCTCAAGGATCGAAATTATAAAGATGAATATATTACCAAGGTTACTATACCTATTTCAGGCTCTACCTATATTAATACCACAAAGCCAGTTCAGGGAATGGAATAAACAGATATCAAGATTCATATGGGGGGGGAAAGGCCAAGGATAAGATATGTGACTCTACAATTACCAAAGGAGAAAGGAGGAATGGCAATACCTAGTTTAGAAGATTACTACTACGCAGCACAGCTGATAATAGTAACATGTTGGTGCAACGAGAACTATGAAGCCAAATGGAAAGACATAGAAACAAAAAATGAGGGACTCAAAGTGCAGGCACTAATAGGAGACAGGGAGCTATACAGAAGAAAGGAACAACTAATAGACCCAATTACCAAATTCACTATAAATATATGGAACAAGATAGTAAAGAAATACAAGCTAGAAAAAGAAACCAAGATACTGAGATGGATAACGCACGACAACAAATTTAAACCAGGGAAAGAAGATCATGGGTTCAAAAGATGGGAGAGGGGGGGCATAACAGCAATATGTACAATAACAGAAGGAGGGGAGATCCAGACTCTACAAAAATTGAAAGAAAGATTCGGACTAGAGAATAGCGACCACTTTAGATATTTACAGATTAGGGACTACTACAACAAAGAAATAAAACTAGACAAAGACAAAGAACAGAATGGGATAATTAAGATAATGGTAAAAGCATACGAAGGAAGGAAGGGGGGGGGATATCAGCACTATATCAGGCAATAATGGACAGCAAGGACATCACAACCAAATATATAAAGGAAAAGTGGGAGAAGGAATTAGAAACGGAGATAACAGAAGAAGAATGGTATAACATATGTAAGATACAACACACAACCACAGGGTCAAGGATATGGAGGGAGTTTGGGTGGAAAAACATAATTCGATTTTTTATAACACCAGAAATACAGGGCAACTATACACCAACACAGAAACCATGCTGGAGAAAATGTGGACAGGAAATAGCAAACCACACACACATATTCTGGGGATGTCAGATAATAAAGAACTATTGGGAAGAGATAGGAGGGATAATAAATGAAATAGTAGGATATGAAATACCCCAGACAGGACAAGTATTGTATTTAGGGAACTTAACACAGGAAGGAATGCAGGGGAAAGATATATACTTGATTAAGATATTACTAGTAGCAGCCAAGAAAGCACTGACGAAAATGTGGTATAGAGTAGAAGCACCGACGAGGGAACAATGGACAGAGATAGTGGGTGGGATACAGGAAATGGAGAGAATCACATATAGGCTGAGGCTACAAGACGAGAAGTTTGAGTCAAAATGGGAGAAGTGGGAAGAGTATAGGAAAAAAAGAAACTACATCACAGGAGAGTGAAAAGGAGACAAGAAGAAAAAACAAAACGAAAATAAACTATGAAGGTACCAAAGAACCCATGTCACTTTTTTTGTATTTTTTTTGTATTTTTTTATTGTTTATCTCTTTTCTTTGTTTTTGTTTTGCTGTGTTTTTTCCTTTTCCCCTTTAGTGAATTTATTTTAGGTCAACTCGTCATTTGATTTTGATACTAATTTTTCTAATATCAGCTATATCTTTTAGTTCTTATCTATCGAATTCTATTGTACTGTCGTTTATAATTTTGACCGCCAATTGTATTATTGTATGTGGATGTTTTGTTTGTAAATCAAAAAACTGAAAATAAAAATTTAAGTATAAAAAAAGAAAAAAAATATATATATACAAACGGTGGGGAGGAGACTGTCCATTGTTGTTGTGGCATAATTGCGAAACGTGTTTAGTCCCTTGTTTGTATGATAACAAGCCATTTAGTTCATGGTTCAAAGTAATGGGAAAAGGCTTGTCATCAATCAGAAGCTAGCCACAAGACTTGCATTCACGCTCTCCAGCACACAGCCTCCCTGCCTGGCACAACAACCACAACAGTAGGGTCTATAGTCACAGTCAGGACAGTAGGCTCTACAAGTAGGCTCCCTTAAAACGCTAACGCTATTAAAAAAAAAATTCAGTGGAGGTTAAAATAAGAATATGACTTGGCCTGAAAAAAAGTTCAGTCAGGAGAATTGTTTTTGCTTTAATCCCTGCTTATGGGAATAACAGTCATCCACTTCCATTAATTTAGCCTCTTGAGTCAAAACAGAGGACTTCTTCGCCGGATATCTCGTCTTGTAACTAGAGACCCGAAGCATGCAATAGGTTGAGTGAGGTGACAATTGAAAGGCGGCACATTCTACTTTCCAACAATGTATTGGTTGATCGTCGGGCCGTTCCGATGCTTAAGAGGTTATGGTGTTGTCTTAAAAAAAAAAGCCCTGCATCTCAAACTTGGTTTGGCTAAATGTGTGGGTGACCTTAATTTTATCAGGTCACCGGTCGTGTGTGCACTTTCCTCAGGCAGGCTTGATGGTTTTCCTCAAGCCCGATGGAGCCTTCATGCCTAGGTGCTCATTGTTTATAGTTGCCCAACTATGGATATCTCTCTTTTCATCCACCACCCTTCTCCTCAGAGAGGCGGGAGAGATTGAATGTTTGCCCTGTTCAGGTCCTGCATAGTCATACGGGAAGTCTTCCGTCAGTGTTTTCTGTGCTTGTTAATCCATTTCCATCAGCGGGAGGGGGGCTAACAATATACTCGTTATCACCATACATAACGCTTGAACACATTAGAGCCGTTCTTTCAACCTAAAAGTGCACTTTCTTCAACCTCGAACCTAAATTCCTTAGCAACCCGTGTTACCAAGTAAACAAATCACAGAACGATAGCCAGTTAGTTAGCCAGCGCCAGCCAGGTACTACCGTTATCTCCCAACGATAGCCAGTTAGTTAGCCAGCGCCAGCCAGGTACTACCGTTAGCTCCCAACGATAGCCACGTTAGTTAGCCAGCGCCAGCCAGGTACTACCGTCAGCTCCCAACGATAGCCACGTAACCCTCTGCTGGCGCGTGCTGTGCACTACAATCAACTCCGTGTCAGTGTAATAGCAGTCTGTAATACCGTCATACCGCCCAAGCCTAAGTCCCGCCAGTAGTACCCCATCACTCAAATAGCCCATAATAGTCACAGATGTGATAAATAAGGCATATAAACTATTATAATTTGTTGTAACTTTGTTTTTATTCCATTTCAAACGCATTTAGTAATGCTTAATCTCAACTTTATGAATTTATAAATACAGCTGAATTTGAAAGTATTGCTGTGTAACCCAAATATATACAAAAATGACAAATTATAATTAAGGCTTCTATTAAAATAAATGTATGAACTTAAAGCCCACTGCTCAACAAACACAAAGCAGCATTCCTGCTGCATTTCACTACAACAGTAAATCAAAAGTGCAATAATAAATGATTTTGTTAAATGTATAAACTTTTATCCTGCTACTAAACAAAACATTCCTGAGTGCCTCCCATTGACCCTTTATCAAACTGGCATGACATTCATCCTCCCCCCACAGTGGGTCAATAATGGTTCTGTCTTTAATGAGACACTTGTGGTCTCTCCTGTTGGCGCACAATAGAAGGAATGTCAACTTCAATGTTTGTGCATGCAATCTGCATCAGATGAAATAACGTTTAATTTTTGTGTGCGCGCGCGTGCACATCCGTGCGCGTACTTCTGCTCAGAAAAGTGCTGGGACGGTGTGGTACCGCGTGGCATGACCACTGCACCCCTGATTATTAGTGACCCACAATAGATGGAAATTATGTTAGCGAACTTACCTGGTGTATAATGCAGTGCAGCATTGGACACTCAACGCCACTCTGCCTTAGAAGCCTGGCGAATCCTGTGTTTTCCTTTCATTGCGGGTGCTCCATCGGTAACAACAGCAGACAGTTTATCAAACCCCCCATATTGCTGCACGGCACTTTCAACAGTGTTGAATATGTCCACACTAGGGCTGACCCCTATTAGTCGAATAGTCGACTAATCGGTCGAAAGGAGCCATAGTCGACTGCCAACCTCTTAGGCGAATGCAAATTTTTTTTTTTTTTTTTTTTTATTAAATATTGGCATGGGGCCGCATGGAGTGTCTGTGAGGGCCGCATGCGGCCCGTGGGCCGCCAGTTGCCCCTCCCTGTACTAGAGGTATGACTACTGAGATTTGTCTGGAGGCCACTTTGGTGTCTCCCCATACTTTTATTAAATATTGTCGTCTTGATGTAACTGCCCCTGGGTTAGGTCATGCAGTTCTGGAGGTGAATCTGTACAGGTCATAGTGTCCTATTTGATAGGGGATGAAGGAGCTATAGACTTGATCAGATAGGCTCTCATGATGAGTATCTGCATCTGCTGTTCTAAAAGAGATATATGTCGTTTTGACAACTTGTTTGACAAAACTATGTTTTGCAATTTGTCATGCCTCATACAGTATATCATGAAAATGAATATGTCCCATCACCTCTATGATGGGAAGTTGAGAGTTAAAGCTGCTGTTAGGGTTGGGCTGGAAAAACAGCCTGTTGGATATTCAATACCAACACCCCCTCCCCTTTGGTTTGCAGTCCATGTACCATGAGCGCCAAGGAGTAGCGGTGGTGCCACCCACTGTGCCAGGAGGATACCTGGGAATACCCGTCAAGAGCACCATGAAAAAACAGAAATCCATAGGTATGTGTGTGTATGTTTGTGTGTCTGTGCGTGCGTGCATGCATGCGTCTGTGTGCATGTAATAAATGTGAACTGCATTAATGCACCCTTTAATGTTAGCTTTCGTTTATGATATATTCAACTTAATTAGCGACTTAATTAAAGCTAATTATGGACAAATTAGAGTGATCTATTCGCTAATGTGTGCTTTCAGGCAGCAATAGTCAATCATTAAGCATATGCTGAAATGCTGAAACCCCATTGTTTATGTTGATCTAAGGAAACTTCATTCAGCTTAATGTTATTCATAGCCTGTTTGATTCTTTATGCCACTCAAAACTATTATATTTACATTTACAGAGGACAAGACAAACACTGAGCACATTTTCTGTTGATAAGGGATATAGTAGGAATGTCTCAGGTCCTGACATGGCCTTCTCCCCCCCTCCCTCTCTCTCTTTCTTTCTCTGTCTCCTCTCCATTTCCTCTAGGTACGGCAGAGGAGGAAAAACAGGGGTTCCTTGCAGCACCAGTGCTGAAGTTCTCTCGCAGCCTCTCTATGCCTGACACCTCAGAGGACATACCCCCTCCCCCAGTCATCTCACCTCCATCTCCCCCAGTTTACAACTCAGCAGCGGGCCCCATGCCCAGGGGCTATGGCACCACACGACCGGGCTTCACCCAGAACTCGCCCGCGAATGCAGTTACGACCATTAGCCGAACCGGTGACATCGGCACATTAAGGCGCGGTTATTACCGCCAGAGCTCAGAGCAGTTCGACATGCGTAGCCGAGGTCGGGCACCAGTACCCGAGAACCCTTACTCTGAGGTGGGCAACAAGACACTGTACGTGCCAGCCAAACCAGCCAGAAGGAAGGGGATGCTGGTTAAGCAGCCCAATGTCGAGGACAGCCCCGAAAAATCATGCCACATACCGGTGAGCCCCTCGGGTCCCGTTTCCTTGCCAACCACACCTACGGAGCGAACATGCTCCTCCATTCCTATCCCCACTATCATTGTCAAGGAGCCTTCCACCAGCAGTAGCGGCAAGAGCAGTCAGGGCAGCAGTATAGAGATCGAACATACCACGCCTGAACACCCACCTCTCACCCTAATCACTGGTAGAAGTGGATGCTTGCGGACCGATGATCCTGTAGCTCAAAGTAACCCCTTTGCAGCAGCTATTGCTGGGGCGGTGCGGGATCGGGAGAAGAGGTTAGAGGCCAAAAAGAACTCGCCTGCCTTCCAGTCAATAGACACAGGAGATGATGATATGGGTCCCACCCCAGCCCCCCGCCTGCGCCAGTCAAAGTCCATCGATGAGGGCATGTTCAGTAGCGATGAGCGGTTCCAGAGGATAATGGCTCCACCTCCTCCCTCTGTATTGCTTGGACGCCCAGTAGGGGGCGGTAACGGCAACATGACAGATTTCAACAGCCCTGAGCCCACAGTGGTGCGTGAACCCCTGAGTACTCGAACTGGCCAGTGCCCCAACCTGGACAGCCCTGTTAGCCTCCCAGCTATGCCCCCTAAGACCCCTTACAGCACCAACGGGGCCTACCTCCATCCTGTCACCGGCAAGCCCCTGGATCCTAGCTCACCACTTGCATTGGCCCTGGCAGCACGTGATCGGGCCATGAAGGAACAGCCAAACCACTCACAGAACCAACCACCGAATCCTCCTCAGGCACAATCTCCCCCCAAGACTGAACCCCAGTCCCTCCCCATCAAGCCCAGCCACAAACCAGACCTCAACCAGCCGCTGTTTATTGACACAAAACTACGCTCTGGGATGGAGGCGGGTTTTATCGCTATCTCCACGGCAACCATGGGGAGGCCAGGACGAGGCGGCCTGCGGAGGCAGATGACGGAGCAGTCAGATGGGATGCAAGAAGAGAGGCAGCAGCAGGCAGTTGACGAGAGAAAGATTATGCCGGCCGACACAGTGGACACATCACAACCCAAGACAGCAGGGTTGTTGATGGTCCACACCAGCACAGAGGCAGGCGCCATGGTAGGGGAGCAGGATGACAGCAACCCTGCTGAGCTGAATGACCGCAGCCAGCCCAACCCTTCCAATACCCCTACTCCCACCCCTAACACGCAGCCTTCCACACAGAGGAGGAGGAGCATTCCTACAGGAGAGTCCATCGATGAACCGGACAAGCTGTCCTTCCACATTCCCCCTCCCCCATTGACCTCAGTGGACATTGACGAGGAGTTTGTCTTCTCAGAGCCCCTCCCTCCACCGCTAGAGTTCGCCAACAGCATTGACATCCTTGATGACCAGGCCAGCACCAGCGTAGAGATGTTCCAGCAGCAGGGGCTGAACGAGGCACCATCCTTACCCCCCTACCACCACCACTATGCACCGACACCTGTCAGCGAGCAGCACAAACTGGGAGCAGCAGTGGCCAACTGCATACTCCCCACCTACCCTCCCCCTGACCCTGAGCCAGGGGTGATCGAGTCAGGCATCGAGGAGGTTGACAACCACAGCAGCGGAGATCCGCAGCACATGGAGACTACTAGCACTGTCTCCAGCATCTCCACCTTGTCCTCGGATGGTTTCTGTGAAAGCACTTTGGCGAGCCTCTGTGCCACTGCAGACGACCAGGCCTTCCTGGTGGACCGCCCCCATGTCCCACCTAAGCCCAAAGTCAAGCCTGTCATCAATCGAACATCACTTTACCATGACGCCCTCATCGAAGAGCCCCCCGAATCCTTTGGGTCACCACCACTGGACCCTCCTCCTCCCCCTGGATCTGCTGCTGAGGCCCCTAGGACTCCCACTCAGTGGTCGTCCAAGTTGTGGGGGGAGCCACCGCCTGAGCTGCAGAGCCCCCCCTCTATGCCAGGCCCCAAGAACATAGTAATCACAGAGCTGAGCTCCATTCTGCAGCAGATGAACCGTGATAGACCACTCAAGCCAGGAGAGAGCCTGGACTCCCCCACAGGGACCAGGGGGGCCTTTGGAACCAGGTACTTAACCTCTTAAGCTCTTAAGCCCTACCCATATTTTCAGAAAATCTGCCTAAAAATACATACCTAAGTAAGGGCGGCTAAGTGGCGCAGTGGGCAAGGCGCTCGCCACTAACGCAGGAGTTCGAGCCCAGCTCTCTGTGTTGCTTCCAGCTTGGCTGGTCGTTCATACTAATACAATTGGCAGTATTAGGGGGTGGGAAAGCCGGTGGGTGGGTATCGGACGTTGTGGACAGCGACTCCTACAGGTCGGTTGGTGCGCCTGTACAGCAGAATCAGGAAGCAACGGGGGCAGCGTGAGCCTCCCACGCGTTACTCCTCGCCGCTGAGAGATTGCGCTGTACAGGTGAAAAGATGCGACGGCTGCCTCCTCGTGTACCGGAGGGGACACGTGATGCAAGGCTTCGTCCACATTGCAGCCGACCAGTGGAAGGCATGGTCTAACAACGTTCGAGACAGGGGAGGGTAGAATTGGATAATACGAAATTGGGGATGGGAGAAAAATAGAAAAATGGGGAGAAAAAGCTGATCAAATTTTTTTTTTTAAATACATACCTACTGTAAGTAAATGGAAGATTGCTCCACAAGGTCCATTTGCATGTTCTTGGTATATAGGGACATCTATGGATCTCAGGGAATGTATTCCCAGTGTCAGAAATATTGTGTATGTTACTAAATTGTAATGAACCAAAGGAGAATATCAATTTAATTTTTTTTAAATTTTTCATCATTGACGGTGAATAATACAATGCTAAAATTTACCAGACATGAAAAATTGCCACTGAGCTCATACAGCACCTTCTTGAGATCACGTCTAAGCAAATGAATAAAGGGAAGATGATTAAACAGAAGGTTTTGTAGATACAGTACTGAATTCTGCCATTCTGTAATATCTTGTGTTTCAAGTGGTGAGTGCCAAAAACGTAATATCTCGTTTTTAGATCCTTTGATCATTTTCCTTTGATCCCCATTCTATACGGTCAGCCGGAGCCCTCTAGGTCTCCCTGGCTCATCTGCCTACGTTGGAATTGCAATGGCGATCGAATGTCACCAGTTGGCAGTATCACCTACCTTTTGAACTGGAATAGCTTGGTGTGGATACACCTTTTCTTTTTTAAATTTTTTTTTCCTGCAAGGGCTCCTCCTCCTCGGAGACAGAGCGACAGAGTGATCGCCTCGAGATTTTTTAGCCGGAAGCCTATTTCCCATATACACGAGTATAGACATATACACGGGTAATCGCGATGCCACTGGGAATTATTCTTTTTGGAATACCTTCTGGCTATTTTACTGAACCTGAAACATGTTTTTGTAACGAGCACAGTGTTACCGGATGTAAAACATGCTCGACAAACACGATCGCAGTTTCTAGTTAAAATGACCCCCCCCCCCCCCCCCCCCCCTTGATGATTTTGTGCAGACATATTATGTACATGGTATATACCTTTGATTTGGGAGTATTTGGGGTTTCAGGTGATCAACCAGAATGATTTGCGCTTATTGCATATAACGCGTCATATCTCGCAATCTATGAAAAAATACTGGATTATTTTGGAAAGGGGCGATGTTTAGCGTGTAATAGCGCACAAACTACAGTGTGTAGAAATTAACTGATTAGTCAGTAATGGACTATGAACAATGCCTGTAAAATGAGCTATAAGAACACACGATGGGTCTGCAAACATCGCTAAAATGGTCAATAACGCTGGTGCCAGCCAGTACAGATGGGGGAAGTCGGTGGCCGTCAAAGAGTTAAGGGCTTGTGTCCACATAGTGTCTTTTTCTAGCAGAAAATAACTGACAATTATTACAGCAATGCCTTTCTGAAAAGTTCAGAGTCATACAGACGCTTACACTCTTTCGCCATTGGGAACAATTGAAAACAAAGACACAAACGCTTGGAAAAAGCGTGCGTGCGTGCGTGTGACTGTTTTTGGGGGACTGTCAGTGACTGAACTGAATATAATTATGTTCTGGCTCAACAGACATCACATCTGTTAGATTAATATCTTGGCTACCCTGGCTAACCTGTTAAAGGTATAATGCCTGGCATCTGTAATGCCATCAAACAGTGACCTCTAGGCAAAAGAGCATCTGTTGGTATTGTGGTTTGTTTACATTTATTTGTTTTGGTCTGATGTTACTATTGTGTCGTTGCATGCCGAATAAAGACTTCTAAAAGTCTTGCATTATTATGTGTGGGTTGGATTTAAATGGGTATAAGGGATGGGTTGCTATTGCAGGCCACACCTGAGGCTCTGCCACGGTTGGTATGGATACATTCACACTATAAATGACTATTTAGCTACTGTATGATATATAACAAATCCAACCCCGCACCGACCAAAACAAAAAAGCCTGCTTGACTTGGAACAGAGATTCCTATAGCACCTCCCGAGGGAAGGAGGGCAAACAGTCAGCAAACAGAGGTGTCCTTGATGATACTGCCTTCCTCATACATTGCTTGTGTTGGATAGTCTCAATTGCAGGGAGTGATGTACCGCTGATGTATTTTTCATGTATGATGCTGTTTTCACCAACCTCTGCAGTGTTTTCCGAGTGTAGTTGCCATACCAGACTGTGATGCAGTAGAAGTTCACCAGAATGACAGGTGGGCTTTCCTCAGTCTCCTAAGGAAGAAGAGATGTTGGTGAGGTTTCTTTTGGTGTTAGGGCCAGGTTGTTGTCGGCGCACCACACCGCCAGGTGCTGGACCTCCTCCCTGTAGGCTGACTCATCATGTAGCGGAGTGTAGCGCTGAGGAGATGGTGTCCTCCATGCTCCTGTTCTCACGGTAGGCGGATTGGTGTGTTGAGATGAGTTAGGACCAGCTTCTCGAAGCACTTCATGATAATGAGTGCAACGGAGCAGAAGTCATTAAGGCTCACCGTAGAGGAGTGTTTTGACATTGGCACGATGGAGGTGATCTTGAAGCACGCGGGAACAACTGCCTGTCACTAGGACAGATTGGAAAGGTCAGTTAGGACCTCGGTCAGATGTCATCAGGGCCAGCTGCCTTACGTGCATTAGTCCTGCTCAGTGCGGCGTATCCTCCATAGTAGTATAAATCTGCTTGAGTCTCAGAAATGGAGAAAAAGGAAATCCTGGATGGAAATGTATCTGGTTGACATAATTGATACTTTATTGTAATTTCATTTGAATAGTACACAAAGAAATATAAAAACCAAATATTTTTCCTGTAAGGCCATTTTTGGGGGTTATTTCTCCACCTCCAGCAATTGTGCTCCCACTGGCTCTCTCTGGAGTGTCACCATCTCCTCAGTGCTGATGGCAATCAATATATTCAGTGACCACTTACTATGAAAACATAGACATACATTATGTCAAAAACGTTCAACTTTGTGTGCAGCATAATGGACTTTTACACAATTCAAAAGTGATTAATGAAGCATTAAGTCTGATTGTAAGGACTTGTAAAGACTGACAATTATTACAGGAATGGAGGTCACTTCTCTTTTGCTGGTTTGTTTGCTTCATATCACAGCCGGGCAAATTAACATAGAATGAAATTAACTTTTGATTAACTTTTTAAATCAACTTTTGGGGTTAGTCTTGGCAACATCATGTACATCATGTAATTACATTTGACTTATTCAGAAGCATTTTATATTACCTAAACATAAAATCTGGGCCATGTAAAATTTGTTATTTTCACTCCAAGTCGCATTCAATTCATCATGGCAGTGCCCAGTAAACAGACTCCCCATTAAAATCCTTACTTTCCTTATTTTCCTCCCTATAGCCTAAAATCTAGCAGCGCTCATTAAGCAGATCATCTGATTATAAAAAAATAAATGGTTTAAAATTAAATACTAGCCAAAGTGATATATGAAATGATATAGGATATTCTCTATGAAAAAAGAAATTAACTGCTATATAAATAATATATTGTGCTGTGCTGGCTCTAATTCTATTTCAATGTTATATTCTGCATAATGTTACATTAAGACATGTTTGTAAAACACATATTTAACTATGAATGATAAGTCATCCTTCTGATGGATCCTGCACCTGAAGTTCACATAGTCGTATCCCATCTCTCCCCTGCATAAGTGGGAAATCAAAAGGATGATGAATTATTCACTGGTCACATGCATTTAGCATGAACTGTCCCATCCCTCATCAGAGAGGTGTATAGAGGAGAGAGAGAGAGAGAGAGAGAGAGAGAGAGAGAGAGAGAGAGAGAGAGAGAGAGAGAGAGAGAGAGAGAGAGAGAGAGAGAGAGAGAGAGACTAAATGGAAATGTAATGTAGAGGGAGAGAGAGAGAGAGATTTATCTCCTCTGTCATGCGTTCTAATCTAATAAACACAGCCTGGGCAGTGGTGCCCAATTTGGTAATAATTAAAGGTAATAATAAACAGCTGGCTCAAGTCTGACCTCATGCTCTCTCCTCACGCTTCATGACACATGCTATTTATTTTAACCCACTTGACGTGTGTGGCCAAGTTTGCAGGTATATTTAAATATCTAGGTTCTAAAAGGAGACTGGAATACATTAAAGCAGTGAAGTACCCTATTACATTTCTTAACCCTGAAGATGAAGATGGCCTGAAGGTCCAGTGAGTGGTGAAGGGTGTTTGCAAGTGTAGCTGTACAATGAAAGAGTCGAGTCGCGCTGGTTCAAATGCCGTGTATTGGAAAGCAACAAGTAAACAAACCACACCTTCCCCAGGAAGTGAGACACGTCATATACCATACAGGCACCGGCCCAGCACGCCCACACGGCGGAGCTGTAGCCCAGCCTGTAACATCTCCCTTCCTTTAGTTAAGTAACAACATCAATCCATGCAGACCTAAGTAGTATCAAAACACCGCATCAATAACAACCACAATTAAACACAGAATCACAATTTTCCCACATTCCCCATTTCCTTTTTTTTTTCTTTTTTTTTTTTTATATCTTACAGTCCATACGCATGTGCACAGTCCTTGTGTGCTGGGGTGCGAGCGTGACTACGTGTATGTGTGTGTGTGTGTGCATGTGTGCGTGTGAGACAGTCTCAGTTTGTGTGCGACCTAGAGGTTAAGTCTGTCCGGAGGCCGTATCGGCCTCCCGCTCCGGGAGAAGGCCCGGGCCTGTAACTCACGGCCTGGTGTGTTACCAGTCTGCGGGGAAGACGGCATCGACCTCGGGGCTGATGACCTTGGAGACTCCTCAGGACCGCTGACGACCTCTTCGGTGCTTCCCCCACTCGCAGGCTGCTCTGGGGCTGGGTGAACTGACGGCTGGGGAGGGGCCGCTTCTGCGACCGCTTCTGCTGGTCGGAGATCAACCCTGTTGCGGCGATACGCAGTTCCCTCCACGTCGACCAGATAGGACCGGAGTCCCAACTGCTGCAGGCACACGCCTCTCCTCCATCGGCCCGTCCTGTCACCCGGGAGTGGCTTCATCCGTATGGGCCGGCCGACGTTCAGCTCCGGCAGATCCTTCGCCGATCGGTCATACATCAACTTTGCTGCTTGATGTTTCACTCTCAGCTTGTCCGGGACCCCTGTGACGACCTGAGGTACCAGTAGCTGGTCGGCCACAGGGAGAAGGGTTCTCAGTCTCTGCGACATAAGCCGCTGTGCAGGGCTGCACTGCATACCCTCAGTGGGTGTGTTTCTCCAATGTAAAATGGCCTTCCAGGGGTCCTCTCTGGCCCGGTCTGCCTTTCTGCACAGGCTCTTCACAATCTTTACTGCCGACTCCGCTTTGCCGTTAGCCTTCGGGTGCCTCGGTGAGGACATAACGTGCTCAAAGCCCCACTCCCTCGCAAACGCCCGGAACTCCCCACCGGTAAACTGGCCCCCACCATCAGAAATGGCCCTGTCTGGGACCCCGTGGCGAGCAAACTGTGCCTTGCATCGTCGGATCGTGGTGTCCGCTGACAGGTCAGGGAGCAAGTCGACCTCCCAGAAGTCCGAATAGTGATCCACCACGAGAAGAAAGTTCTGTGCTGCATAGCTGTACAGGTCCATGCTTACCAGCTGCCAGGGCCGTGTGGGGAGCGGGTGTGACATCATAGTCTCTTTCTGTTGTTCGCGTGCATACTCATTGCACACGGAGCACTGCTGTACGTAATCTTTGACTTCCCCTTGCATACCGGGCCAGTACAGTGTATCACGAGCCTGTCTGTAGCACGCCTCGGCCCCCACATGGTTGTAGTGGATCCTCAGTGTGTGTTCGAATCTGTGCCAGACGTTGGCTGCTGACGTTCAGATAGTCCGCCTGCCGAATGGCGGCCGTGTCCCACTGCTCCTGCCGCATGCTGCAGACCATTTCCCGTCTGTACAGTGTATCTGTTCTCTGTGGTGGGGTGGTGGCTCTGCTGAGTGTGTCACTTATGTACATTTCGGGGCCTGGCTTGTATACCACCGCCAGGCAGTAGTTCTGCAGTGTGAGGAGCATGCTCTGAAGGCGCTTTGGCGCACTGAGGAGAGGTTTAGTGAAGATGGACACGAACGGGCGGTGGTCGGTCTCTGCAGTCACATCACCCCTCCCATATAGGTAGTAGTGGAAGCGTTGACAGGCGAATACGATGCTTAGACACTCCTTTTCTATTTGTGCATAATTTTGCTCCGTTTGGGTCAATGCACGAGAGGCAAATGCGACAGGCTGTCCCCCCTGAAGCAAGCAGCAGCCCAGACTCGTCTGACTGGAGTCGCTCTGTACGGTGACCGGCTTGTGGACGTCATAGTACCTTAGGACTGGCACCGCCGTGATCAGAGCCTTGATTTCCTTCATGGCAGCCTCATGTTTGGGCAGCCAGTGCCACATCACATCTTTGTCGAGCAGTCTCCTCAGAGGCTCACATACCGCTGACAAACGTGGCATGAATCTCGACAGGTAGTTCACAAACCCGACACATCGCTGGACCCCTTTTGCGTCTGTGGGGTTTGGCATGTCCAGAACCGCCCTGACCTTGTCAGGGTCAACCTTGAGGCCCTCTGCGGACAGTATGTGGCCGTGGAAGCGGACCTCCTTCAGTCGAAACTGCAGCTTTTTCAGGCCCAGTCTCAGCTTTACCTCTCTGCATCTGTCCATCAGAGCGACGAGGTTCATGTCATGGTCGTGGTTGGCCTCATCCTCGGTGTCCCCACAGCCCACTATGAGGATATCATCAGCTATGGGCTCAATCCCCGTCAAGCCAGCCAGCAGCTCATGCTGCTTTCTTTGTTACAGCTCTGGAGCCACTGACACACCGAAAGGGAGTTTTAGCCAACGTTTCCTACCCCACGGTGTCCAGAACGTTGTCATCAGGCTGCTCTCTTCGTCCAAACGGCACTGTAAAAATGCATCCCGTGCATCCACCAGCGTGAATATACGTGCCTTTGGCAGCTTATACAGCACGTCATCCAAAGTGGGCATCAGGTAATGGGACCGTTTCAGAGCTCGGTTAAGGGGCTTTGGGTCTATACAAAGTCTCAATTTGTCTGGCCTTTTCACTATGACCAGATTGCTAATCCAGTCCGTGGGTCGAGTGACTGTGGTCAAGTGCCCATCTTCTTCATATTTATCCAGCTGTGCTTTAACAGCTGCCTTCAGGGCCACTGGAATGTTCCTGGGAGCACACTGCACCGGCACCACCGTGCTGTCCAGCTCAAAGTGAATATCACCGGGCAGAGACTCAACAGGGCTGTTGAACACATCATGGTAGGTGCTGACGAGCCACTCTTTGGTCAGTGACACCTTCCTGCAGTGCTCCACTTTATTCAGCTCCTCAGGAATGGTGAAGCGTATCAGACCAAGCCTCTCACATGTCTCCCCCGAAAGCAAGGGCCTCTGGCCAGTATGTACGACTTCAAAGTCCAGTCTGTGCGTCTTACCCCTAATGACGCATTGTGTGCTGTACACCCCCAACGAGCTCATCCACTCACTGTTGTAAAGTTTCAGTTTGATGAAGCTCTTCTGAAGGGGTGTTCTAGGTGCCAGTCTTGACTTGTCCTTGATGCTCATCACATTGCATGTGGCTCCCGAGTCGAGCTGGCACCTTTGGAGGCCTTTTTGCAGTGGTAGGTTGACAAACCACTCCCTTGAGTGTTCACAGCCCCCACGCTCTCTGCTGTGTACACGTCTCTCTCCTCCCGGTCGCTGTCCTCCAGTTCCCATGGGTCATCCACAGCATTTAACTGGCGAGCCTGCTGGCCTCTTTTCATGCAAACTTTTGCAAAATGGTTAGCCGTGCCACATGAACGGCATGATTTACCAAAGGCGGGGCACTGGTCACGCCCACGTTTGTGCTGTGTGCCACAGTACTTGCATTCACCAGTGTCTCTCATGTTCTGTGGCTGTGCCGATGTGTTGGAATCGGATGGCCTGCTGGCAGGCCTCCGTCCATATCGCTGCCCTTGTGTGGCGTTAACGCTGTCCCCAGGCCCGGAGCTGCCGCTGCCCAGAGACATGGTCTTTAACCTACTGTCCATGACCTCAGTTGCTCGACAAATAATGATGGCCTGATCCAATTTAAGGTCCTTTTCTCTTAATAAGCGACGTCTAGCGCCCTCATCAGTTATCCCTAGGACAAGCCTGTCTCTTATGAGTTCAACTTTAATAGCTCCATATTCACAAGAGGCAGCCTTTTCTCTCAGTCTTGTAACAAAAGCATCAAACAGCTCTCCATCCTCCTGTTTCAAGTTGCCAAAAACGTACCTCTCGAATATCACGTTCTTAGCTGGTGTGAAGTATTGCTGCAGTGCTGTCAGAATAGCCCCCACATCTTTTTGTTGCTCCACGGTGAGTCCCAGGTTGTGTTTATAAATATGACGACAGTCATTCCCCATTAACCGTCTGAGCGCCGCCGCCTGTACTGGCTTTTCTTTCTCGCTGAGCCCGGTCGCAAGCAGATAGTCCTCGAACTCTGCTTGAAAGCTCACCCAGTTGCCGTGAATGTCTCCCGTCATTTTCATTGGCTCCGGAGGCGGAATGCTGGATGCCATTGTCGCCACAAACTCTCACCCAAACCACACATAAACGTCCGCTGTTATTGCAAACAGCTGTTTCGGGCCGTATATAAATCCTCTTTGGGTCCTCCTAGTTCCACTTCTGACACCATGTTTGCAAGTGTAGCTGTACAATGAAAGAGTCGAGTCGTGCTGGTTCAAATGGCGTGTATTGGAAAGCAACAAGTAAACAAACCACACCTTCCCCAGGAAGTGAGACACGTCATATACCATACAGGCACCGGCCCAGCAAGCCCACACGGCGGAGCTGTAGCCCAGCCTGTAACAAAGGGGTTGGTTAGATGGGGCCGGCAGCTCCTTGGCTCTTTTCTTCATACTTTTGTGCTTGTGTCTGTGTCTCTCTAGATGAGGAAAAAAGAGAAAAAAGTAATCTAGTGCATTTTGGGAAAAACACATCAAATGCATTCTCACCTCCCTATTTAAATTACACCACCAGGGGGCACCAAATGGACCCTAATAACAGGGGAACAGTTGTCATACCTGGCGAGAATAATGATAATAATGACTGCGATAGCCTGGCTACACTATCATCTTCAACTCCTAGCGTGTTCACCCTTTAACCATGTGTCCCTTCCTCTTATTTTCCATCTCTCCTTCTTCATTTAGTTTAGTTCATTGGCCTCTCATTTGTTCCTATACTATATTGTATTCCATTGTCATAGCAGTCATAGCATAGTTCACTAGCAGTTATTATTATAATAATAATAATAATAATAATAATAATAATAATAATAATAATAATAATAATAATAATAATAATAATAATAATAATATTAATAATAATAATAATAATAATAATAATAATAATAATAATAATAATAATAATAATAATAATAATAATAATAATAATAATAATAATAAATAAGATTCATATAGCGCCTTTCTAGAACTCAAAGTGGCTTTGCACTAAGGGGTGGTGGTAGTGAGACAAACAACACAGACATAACACAAAATGATGTATGGGGAAGCTAAGAGAAGGCAGTAGTGAAGAGATTGGGCTTGAAGCAGGATTGAAACTACTAAACTATTTTTATTATTATTACTATTCACTCCCATGTCCTGTTTCCTTGTATATATTAGATTAGATTAAATTAAAATGTATTGTCATTATACAGCACAAGTAGGCTACAGTACAACGGAAAGAAGTTTGGCATCCAACCAGAGTGCAAATGTAACAGTAAAGTGCAATTCTCCACTTGCACAACCTGAAAGTAGGCACTTCCGGCTGACTTCCGGTTGCCAATGGTACTTCCTGTCCCATCCAAATACATTGGTTTTAGCTACTTTTCTCCCCTTATTTAAACAACTTTGTCGTCACAGAGAGGCAATGAAATGTTTGTATTATTATAGTATAGAATGTATTTAATAAGCAAACGTTTGTCAGCAGGGTTTTTGGGCTGTATTTCATGTAAAAACGTTCACTGTTAGTTTACTTGCTCACGCTAATTAAGGCTATTGCTGGCTAACAGAAGCTAGCGCAAGAAACGACGCCGCAAAGTATTGTTTATAGTGCATTTCTTGCCACCTTATAGCATTTGTACATTTGTATGACAGTCTATAATGCTCCCGTGAGGTTTTTCCGGACGTTTTGGTAATGATTTTCACTATAAAATCATATTTCTAAATGACAGGAAGTTGATGAAAACTGGCCGGAATAGCTTTGAGCTAACTATCTTTGCCGATGCATTGCAAGAAACGACGCCGCAAAGTATTGTTTATAGTGCATTTCTTGCCACCTTATAGCATTTGTACATTTGTATGACAGTCTATAATGCTCCCGTGAGGTTTTTCCGGACGTTTTGGTAATGATTTTCACTATAAAATCATATTTCTAAATGACAGGAAGTTGATGAAAACTGTCCGGAATAGCTTTGAGCTAACGATCTTTGCCGATACATTCCATTCTAAACGTAACGTTAGTTGTTCAAAACATTACCCGTCTAAATGACTGTGGGTTGCCAGGATTCCTGGGCGATTCTAGCATATCTCATGATCTTAGCGGAGCTATTTCTATATTTTATATTATAACTATGGGGAAATGGTTTGGCTCATTTGAAGACGACAAGTTGATGTACACAATGAAAAAAAACGTTTGTTTCTGCATGTCTTCGTTCGTTCACAATTACAAGTTAAAAAACGTCAACAAAGGATAAAAATACAGGTAAATTCTTTAGAACAGGAGTTACAGGCACTTTTATGAACGGTGTGCCGGCGGAGTGATAATAGGTACTGAACGTGTTATAAAGCAATTTAGACTGGGATGGATGGATGGATGGTTTGATTGATTGATTGTTTGACAGATTGTTTTATTGGTTTGATTGATAGAATGTTTTATTGTTTTGTTGATTGTTTGATTCATAGATTGATTTGTTTGATTGATTGATTAATTTGTTGGTCGTTTGATTGATAGAATGTTTGATTGTTTTGTTGGTCGTTTGATTCATAGATTGATTTGTTTGATTGATTGATTGATTTGTTGGTCGTTTGATTGATAGAATGTTTGATTGTTTTGTTGGTTGTTTGATTCATAGATTGTTTGATTGATTGATTGGTTTGATTGATTGATTGTTTTGTTGGTCGTTTGCTTGATAGAATGTTTGATTGTTTTGTTGATCGTTTGATTCATAGATTGATTTGTTTGATTGATTGATTAATTTGTTGGTCGTTTGATTGATAGAATGTTTGATTGTTTTGTTGGTCGTTTGATTCATAGATTGATTTGTTTGATTGATTGATTGATTTGTTGGTCGTTTGATTGATAGAATGTTTGATTGTTTTGTTGGTCGTTTGATTCATAGATTGTTTGATTGATTGATTGATTGGTTTGATTGATTGATTGTTTTGTTGGTCGTTTGCTTGATAGAATGTTTGATTGTTTTGTTGATCGTTTGATTCATAGATTGATTTGTTTGATTGATTGATTAATTTGTTGGTCGTTTGATTGATAGAATGTTTGATTGTTTTGTTGGTCATTTGATTCATAGATTGATTTGTTTGATTGATTGATTGATTTGTTGGTCGTTTGATTGATAGAATATTTGATTGTTTTGTTGGTCGTTTGATTCATAGATTGTTTGATTGATTGATTGATTGGTTTGATTGATTGATTGTTTTGTTGGTCGTTTGCTTGATAGAATGTTTGATTGTTTTGTTGATCGTTTGATTCATAGATTGATTTGTTTGATTGATTAATTTGTTGGTCGTTTGATTGATAGAATGTTTGATTGTTTTGTTGGTCGTTTGATTCATAGATTGATTTGTTTGATTGATTGATTGTTTTGTTGGTCGTTTGATTGATAGAATGTTTGATTGTTTTATTGATTGTTTGATTCATAGATTGTTTGATTGATTGATTGATTGGTTTGATTGATTGATTGTTTTGTTGGTCGTTTGATTGATTGATTGATTGACAGTCCGACTGACTGACAGTCCGACTGACTGACAAACTTGAAATGCAGTAATACTATTATATCGATCAGGTGGGAATATATTGTATTGATCAGGTTAGTAGATATTGTACCGATCAGGTATTATAGATCATGTGCATGCAATAAACTAAACAAAAAAACATTCGACTGTTTCTCATTCATGTACTGTGCATAATCTGCTCCTGTGTTGTAGACACTGTGTTGCTCTGTACCTACCTGTTTTCCAATTTATTCGTCCATACATGATAAACACATTCATAAAGTAATAATATCTTGTATTGATAATATATCAATTAGTTTCACCTGGAAATACTACTACCTCATCAACCACCATGCCTGGCGCTAATGAACAAGTAAGTTATAACTACTGGTGTAGGTCCAGAAAACATTATTATAAAATACAGAATACTTTACAATGCAGAAAACTTGAAACTTTGATGCCATGAACATTTTTATTGTAAAATATGTTCAATAAACTGGGTGACAAGTCATCAGTACAAACCATTGTTGCTGTGCATTAGACACATATGCTGGTAACATTCACAGTATAAAATTATGGTAATTTACCAAGACAATACCTTATAAAAAGTGAACACTGGCTGATGATAACCAACCATTGTTTCAGTGCATTTAGGAGTTTGTTGGTAACATTCACAGTATAGGATTATGGTAATTTACCAAGACAATACCTTATAAAAAGTGAACACTGGAGGATAATCAACCATTGTTTCAGTGCATTTAGGAGTTTGTTGGTAACATTCACAGTATAGGATTATGGTAATTTACCAAGACAATACCTTATAAAAAGTGAACACTGGAGGATAACCAACCATTGTTTCAGTGCATTTAGAAGTTTGCTGGTAACATTCACAGTATAGGATTATGGTAATTTACCAAGACAATACCTTATAAAAAGTGAACACTGGCTGATGATAACCAACCATTGTGTCAGTGCATTTAGGAGTTTGTTGGTAACATTCACAGTATAGGATTATGGTAATTTACCAAGACAATACCTTATAAAAAGTGAACACTGGAGGATAACCAACCATTGTTTCAGTGCATTTAGAAGTTTGCTGGTAACATTCACAGTATATGATTATGGTAATTTACCAAGACAATACCTTATAAAAAGTGAACACTGGAGGATAACCAACCATTGTTTCAGTGCATTTAGAAGTTTGCTGGTAACATTCACAGTATAGGATTATGGTAATTTACCAAGACAATACCTTATAAAAAGTGAACACTGGAGGATAACCAACCATTGTTTCAGTGCATTTAGAAGTTTGCTGGTAACATTCACAGTATAGGAGTATGGTAATTTACCAAGACAATACCTTATAAAAAGTGAACACTGGAGGATAACCAACCATTGTTTCAGTGCATTTAGAAGTTTGCTGGTAACATTCACAGTATAGGATTATGGTAATTTACCAAGACAATACCTTATAAAAAGTGAACACTGGAGGATAACCAACCATTGTTTCAGTGCATTTAGAAGTTTGCTGGTAACATTCACGTCACATGAACTACAGGGCATATCTTACTTGGTCTCTCGCATCGATGACGGCATTGTCCATTGATAAATAGATGAAGCGCCAGATGATCTGTGGACCAAAAAATATCCAATACATGCTTCCAAAGTATATAAATAATAGGCCAATGGACTGCATTAGAAAAGTGTGGTATGTTACCTACAGTATATACTTTTATAAACTGGGTGACTGTCAGCAACCATTGGTTCTGTGCAAACGGTAAAAATGAGGGGGGAAAAAGATAAATAAAAAAAAAACTATATACACACACAATGCAAATTATGAATGGAGTCGATACAGCTAGATCGCTAACATAACGTCTCATCTGCAAGTGGTCCAAACATGCCTATGCAATATCGACAACCGTGGCCCAAATACATGTGTTCAACGCATTTGTCTTGTACAGAAAACAGTGCAACTACCCATACACTATACTATACTATACTATACTACAATATACTATACTATACTATACTATACTACACTATACTATACTACACTCAGCTAGCTATACTATGTACCGGTACACATGGTTCTGTCTGTATCACACAATGATGGATTATTTAGAAGTAATCTGTACTTCTGTATGACAACTAATAAAGAAACTATTTAGAGAAATCCCTCTTTGTGTGGTACAGAGTGAAGCATTTGTCACGATGCAGGGGGACTTTGCACGATGTGCAAAAATATCTGGTCTCACTCCTGATGCCACGCCTACTGCAGACATGACATTTCCTACACGGTAGCTTTTTCTTGGGGGTGGCTTTGTATGCAACCATTACATGCTTCACAAAGCCACCCACTAATCTGCTCTGCGGGTCCCCCAGTGGGGCCCTAGGGTCGACACGCCCCACCTGCTCAGCCCCTGCCTCCTCCTCATCCCCACCCCCTGCCTCCTCCCCTGCCTCCTCCCCTGCCTCCGCCTCCGCCTCCATCTCCGCTGTCACCCCAGGAATCTTCTTCTCCTTACCGTCTGTGTAGGTCCGCGCCACAGCCCTGGTGAACCGGAAGAGGTTGTAGTAATGCCCTTGTGGGTGCTTTTTTTTGTACAAGACAAAAGCGTTGAACATACATATTTGGATCAGATACATCACAAACTTTTTGGTCCACTTTCCAGTCTTACGTGTAACCGGATAGTACGATATATTTTGATCCAGCTGATCGACGCCGTTCATGAATTTATTGTACTCCATGATTGATGATGGCTTGAGCATCTCCACCCTCAGCGCTTTGCCCTTCTTCTGCTTCTTCCACACCATCGCCGTTTCCATGGTGTCCTCGTGGAAGCTGCTGATGGTCTTCACGATTCTCTTATCGCGCCATGCCACGATCAGGACCTCCTTGTTGTTGACCGCAATGCGCTCCCCCACACCGATGTCACGTTTGGTCACGTTCTTGATGATGGCTGGCTCGCCCCGGTGCTTCCTGAGGGTACCACAGACGTCGGTCCTCAACTGTCGGAGCCTGGCGGACATACGTACCGAGTTGTAGAAGTTGTCCATAAAGAGCGTATAGCCGGCCCCAGACAGACGTCCAAGCAGACCGACGACCGTGTCCCCCAGGAGCGAGCCTTCCCGACAATATGGCTTAAATGAAAAGCAATATCCTGTGCGAGATTCGCACAGGAAGTAAGACTTGATACCATAGCGGGTGGGCTTGTTTGGGTTGTAGACCCGGAAGGTCAGGCGGCCTCGCCATGCCATCACCCCCTCGTCAATGGCGAGCTCGCGTTCAGGCTGGTACAGCTCCTTGCACCTCGCGTTTACATGGTCAACAACACTGCGTACTTTGCACAATTTGTCTCTAACTTCCAGGGAAGTATTGTCCGCAAAGTGGAGGAATCGCCAGATCAATTGAAACCTGTTGCGTGGCATGGTCTCAGAGTAGTACGGTGTGTACATCATGTCGTCAGTGGTCCACATCTGGTCCACGCGAGGCTTCCGCAGGACACTGCTAAGGAAATTGAGTCCAAGGAACTTCTTCAGCTCCTTCAATGTGAGGGGCTTCCAAAGCAGTGCCCTGCTACTGGTTAGCGTGGGGTCCAGCCGGGCAATGGACTGCTCAGCGTAGAGGTTGGACTGGGCAACAATGGAGTTCAGAAAAGCATCTGTCAGGAACAGATCCATCCATTTCGCAGGCCGGTAAGATTTGAGTGCCTTGGCGTCCTGGAGCAACCCCGGTTGGGCTGTGAAGGGGATCCTGTGAGGCACCCAGCCCTCACGAGACCAGGCATTCTCTTCCTGGCGGATCGCAGCCCTGCTCTTCGCTCCTCCGCGTCGCACGCCACGACCTGTCAATTATACAAATATACTATAACACCCCTACTGTAGACATTCATATGCCACGTAGTTACAAACTGTGTGTGAGTGAATGAGTGTGTGTGTGTGGGGTTCAGATGTCAGAGCTGGACGTGGTGTGGGGGTCAGAGGTCAGAGCTGGAAGTGGTGTGCAGAGTGAGGCCAACTTACCGCTCTTAGATGTGCGTTTCCGCCCTGCAACGGGTTCCGGCATGTCCAGACTAGCATCCAGTTCTAGAATCACATGATGTAATACATTACACTAGGGCAACGTATTGTCATTGTATTTACATGATATATATATATATATAGCATTATGTGTTATATTTTATGTACAATTACCTGCAGGAGTAGAATGTGATCCTATGTCGTTGCCAGTCTCAGCGTCACTATCTGCGGGGTCTGCGCCAGAATCTGAATTGGATTAAATTCATTCAGTAAGTAAGTATCATAAAACACAATAGTAATACATTTACACATACATAAATGTAGTTAGTACATACCCAAGCATGTTGGTGTATGGGCCCCGGATTCGGTGTCTGAGCCTGTATGAACACAAAATAAATCAGCGGCCATTGTACATCAAAGCATGTACATGTGTGTGTGTTGTAATCAATGGAATTTTACATATGCTACACAACCATGCATTTAAATATAGGCCTCACCATGTGCCCATGCCCTTGTGTGTGTGTGTATGTGTGTGCTGTAATCAATGGAATTTGCATATAGAGGCCTCACCATGTACTGCGAAGTTCAAAGGTGTTGGAGAGGATTCATGCCTTTTGATCTTGTGTGTGTGTGTGTGTGCACACACACTGCACACACACACACACACACACACATACACACACACACATCAAAGGGCATGGGCACATGGTGAGGCCTGCATCTACACACACACACACACACACACAACCATGCAACCTAAAGCTAGACAACTTCAAAGGGCTGGCATCTACACACACACACACACACACACACAGCCATGCAACCTAAAGCTAACGTGTAGCAGCACATGGTCATCAACTATATCGATTTGAACATGCATGTGTGTACATAGCAGAGTCGTGATAGCATTGATTACAGCACACACACACATACACACACACACACACACACACACATCAAAGACTTGTACCATCGCCAACACCTTTGAACTATGGCGAGGCCTGCATCTACACACACACACACACACAGCCATGCAACCTAAAGCTAGACAACTTCAAAGGGCTGGCATCTACACACACACACACACACACACACACACACACAGCCATGCAACCTAAAGCTAATGTGTAGCAGCACATGGTCATCAACTATATCGATTTGAACATGCATGTGTGTACATAGCAGAGTCGTGATAGCATTGATTACAGCACACACACACATACACACACACACACACACACACATCAAAGACTTGTACCATCGCCAACACCTTTGAACTATGGCGAGGCCCGCATCTACACACACACACACACACACACAGCCATGCAACCTAAAGCTAACGTGTAAGCAGCACATGGTCATCAACTATATCGATTTGAACATAAAACAATATTCACATTGCAACATGACATACCACATCGACCACCACCGCGTCCCACGTCTGACTCGTGTGATGAATCAGACCCATAACACCTCCGACCCAAGCCGAGATCATCGTCAGATGATTCCGGAGCTAGAATATAATAAATGCATATCAGCGTTGGTTTGGCGAACTAACGTTACATAGTCACAGTATACAATGATTCAAATAAGCGTTAGGTAAATCATCAAATACACGTTTCACACACACACACATATATATAAGACCGTGTAATTACCTGGTGGTTCCCAATCGGCGCTCCCATCAGATTCGTGGGCGGTCGAATCGCTGTCCCCTGACTCGGATGAAGAAGATATGACCACCGCAGCCTTCCTCTTCCTCGAACTGCGTCGGGGTGAGCCGGTCCCGGTCCCGGGGCGAGACGCGTTGCTGGGCCCAGCAACGGTCTCACGGCTCTCTCCGATCGGAGCTACCAAAGACGTTGGTGCTGCTGCTGCTGGAGCTACCAAAGACATTGGTGCTGCTGCTGCTTGAACAACCGCGGGTCCAAACGCCAGCTTCGTCTGAACAAAGCGACCCGCCGCCGGATTGTCCCCTCGCTTACCTACACTACGTCTCTTCATACTGATCTAATAATCTAAATGAAACTACTAACTGATCAAACTACTATTACTACTACTGAAATAGACTACCTAGACTACACACTAATCCCTCACAATAGTACTACTACTTAGCACGACTAAGTACTTTCTAAAGCACAGCTGAAACCTTACAATTAGTCTGATACTACCACTATACTGTATAACACTATAAATATAGACTATAGGCTGATCTCAATTCAAATATCTCTCTCAATCTCTCTCTCTCTATCGCTCTATCTATCTCTCTCTCTCTCCTCCAAAACCTCGTCGATTCTGGGATCGCGCAAACGTTTTATACCTGTGGTCACATTGGCCAGGTATGCTGGCCAATCAAATGCCAGATTCATTGTGGGGTACAATATTCACCCTCTTGTGATAGTGTTAGAAAATAGGGGGACACTGCCACCTAGTGAAATTTGAGAGGAAATGCAGTTTCCGGTTCAAATTTTCTGCCAAAAGCTCGGCGGTGAAGTTCAGACGGGGAAAATCGAAAAAAGATGTAAACAGATCAAAGACGTTGTAAAGCGTCTTCGGCACCTTGAGCATGGCCGGGAAAGACGTGAAAAGACGTTTCCCGGCACCCAAAGTGTTAAATAATATTTTTAAAACATCCCCCACTGTGTGTCAGTGGTCAGTGGACACAGATGAAAACATATTAACATTAGGTGACAGCGGACCTGACCAGATGAAAACATATTAGGTGACAGCGCACCTGACCAGATGAAATCATATTAGGTGACAGCGCACCTGACCAGATGAAATCATATTAGGTGACAGCGCACCTGATCAGATCAAAACATTTTAGGTGACAGCGCACCTGACCATATCAAAACATATTAGGTGAAGGTGACAAGGAAGCCACAGACTCATACCCCCCCGACACTCAACTAACCGCCTCGGACAGTCCTTCATACCAGTGGCCATCAGGCTCCACAACAGTGGGCAGCGACTGCTGCCAGACATCGACCTAGAACTAATAGGAACCCAAGTAGGACAATAACAATACCTTATGCATACTGCACCTTATGTGGATACTGTGATACTGTGAATAATGAATAATGTATATTTCAGTTAGTTAGATAGTAAATTATATTGACCTATTTGTTTACACTGCTTGTGTTGTTTTCACTACCTATACATTTACATTTACATTTACATTTAGTCATTTAGCTGACGCTTTTATCCAAAGCGACTTACAAGTTCTGTGCGACAAGACAGCAAGAAGGGTATAACTCTATCAGCTGAGTAACAATGTTCATCAAAGTGTTGCGTGTTACAGTGTAGGTTAGTTTATTAGGACAAGTGCATGACATTAAGGTTAGTCGGGGTTAGATTTTTTTTTTTTTTTTTTTTTTTTTATCATTTCAGATAATGGTTGAAGAAGTGAGTCTTTAGTCGACGGCGAAAGATTGGACGGGATTCGGCTGTCCTAACTGGGATGGGTAGTTCATTCCACCATTGTGGGGCAAGGACTGAGAATAGGTAGCCCCCCCCCCCCCTTCCCCCATGCTGCTATGATGCCTGAATTTCCCCAAGGGGATCAATAAAGGAATATCTTATCTTATCTTAAAAGGAAAGATGAAATTACCTACCTGGGTTCCATCCTATAGAGGCAAATCTTTCCTGTGACAAAATGGGATCCAATGTAATAAAACTAAGTCAACCAACGAACTAGATTCCTGTACCGGATCTCCTCTCTGGTAAACAAGAATACCTTGAAGACTCTAACAGGAGCACTCATTCAAGGGTACTACGACTATGCTTGCACCTCATGGTACCAAAGCACCTCAAAGGCACTAAAAACAAGATTACAAACATCACAAAACAAACTGGTCAGACTACTGCTTGACCTTGCTCCTAAAACCCACCTCACCCCTGTCCACTTTGACAACCTAGGATGGCTTAGAGTAGAAGACAGAGTACAGCAACTTGCAATGGGCCTGGTCTACAAGATACACTACACCACTAAGATACCCATGTGCATGTCGAAATACTTCCCAAAGGTCAGTGAATACCACGACCACAACACCAGAGGGAGTTCCACAAATCATGTTCAACCCAGATAAAATAATTTAAAAAGTAAAAAAAAAAAAAAAAACTTAGTCATAACTTAGAAATGAGATTGCATAGGTCTATGAATCGATATCGCAATTCTGTTTCGATTAATTGCCCAGCCCTACAGTGTGTACAGTAAGTTAGCTTGGTGATTATCATTGTGATGTAGGCTAAGCTGGCTAGCTACTGTTAGCATACAAGCACTGTAGCCTACTTACTTTTTCATCCACAATGTTTTTTCTGATCCAGATGCATAAGTCCACTTCTTCATGTTGCTCAGTTGCTGGTTTATACTTCGGTCCTAATGTTGGCGCAAAGTTTAATTTAGCCTGACTTGACTTGTTATAGCTGTACAGCTTACTAACTACTTAACAACAACTTTCTCATAGTCTCAACTTTCACATAGTCAAAACGGGTCCAGCTGCATGTCCGGAGGATAGGTTTAGCTCAGGCCAATCTCAAGTTTCTCAAGTTTCTTTATTAGTTGTCATACAGAAGTACAGAATACTTTTATACAAAATGCTTCTTTATGTTACATTTTATATAAAAGTATTCTGTACTTCTGTATGACAACTAATAAAGAAACTTGAGAAACTTGAGATTGGCCCGAGCTAAACCTATCCTCCGGACATGCAGCTGGACCCGTTTTGACTTTTCAATGCAGCAATCTCTGATTGGATTTGCAAGGCTGCCAATCATATTCAACCTCCGTGTATTGGATGTCAAGGGCTGTCAATAAATCAATCCTCCATTCAATGGCAAGAGTTTAACTGCACAGACCGTGCTTAGATGAGTTAATAGCCTATTTTGATTTGCTGTTATTTATTATTTATTTAACAATGGGTCACACCTGTGAAGTTTTCTTCACGAATAATTACTGCAGGCAATACTGCAGTGCAGGCCTGCTCAGAGCTGTCAATTCTGGCCATTTTTTGAAGAAGAAAAAATTCACTGGCATTTCTTTTACAGATGAAAACATTTATAATAAAAAGAAAATAATAATAATAATTAAAAAAAATATATATATATATATTAGTTTTTTTTCTTTTTTATATATATATATATATATATATATATATATATATATATATATATATATATATATAGGTATATGTAAATTAATAATAATTATGAATTATGAGTGAATTTGTGTTTCATGTGTTGTCATAGAGAAACCTCCACTGGTACAGTGGTACAGGTATAAAAACAGTATGGTCGTAGTCATACTGGCCAGCAGCGTAACTAGTAAGAGTAGGTAAGCGATATGTGTATATAACCAATGCGTTGTGTACTTTTTTAATTGAACTACAGACACTTGCTCCACGGTCTTGGGTGGTTTATTCTGGTAACACACAAAAGATCCTGGTTAGACAGGTTATGTGGTCGGCTCATCAGACCCCTCGAACACCGTTCACTACAGAAGAATTGGGAATAATTAGCCTACTAACATGTGGGCTAGTTATATACATTTTCGACACAATCTCACTTAATTATTATTTTAACACATTTACCATACGGTTGCTACCTTCTACAATGTATTGTCAACATGCCTACATTAATACTTCCAACTAGTAGTGAGAGTTAAACATTTAGGAATGTTATGTTCATTCTGGGTGTACATCTGTGAACCTACCATGGGCTGCTTCCTCATGTAATGGTGCCACGCTAACGTGAACACTTGGGTTGAAGCCCACAAGGAAACGCCCACCAACCAATAAGAATCCCTAGAACCATTAAGTGCCATGCTATTGGGTCTTAGTTACCTTGACAAGTGGAATCACAATAAACTGTTACATGTACAGGGTAGATAGTATCTACAGATATGTAAAAGGATATGTGCAGGTGTGTACAGACAGGTGTATATATATATATATACACAGTAAGAATAAATATATACAGTATACGGTATATACAGCATTATTGTACATGCTATCATACAGAGTTATATGCAGGTGTATAAGTAGGTATATAGGAGGATTATATGCAGACAGATATGGATATATGGATGGATATATATGTGATAATCTAGCGTTGATTTCAGATTGATTGTTGATCCAAGCGAGGAATGGCAACGCGTTTAGTGAATTTCACTAAAACGCTGTTTTCACGTCTTTTCCTGGGATTACTCAGAATCACTCAAACTATACTCATATTCACCACGGTATAAAACGGAAATGTACAGATGAAAAAAGTATCTGTTTTTTGCATGTTGACCGGAAGAATCTCACTGACAATCGACACTGTTATTAGATCCATAGCTATAATATTTAATATAGTTTTAGCAGTTGCAAACACCGGCATTATCCCATTGAACAAAGCGCTGGCACAAACGGCCATACGCCCACAGCACCATCTGGCGATCATTGTGTTAAGACCGCCATAAGCTGCTGGATGTCCTCCCCTGTACAGAACATGTTTGTATCATCAGCATATAGTACACACTTAAATACATTTGATACCGAGCACAAATCATTAATATATAGATTAAACAGTTTGGGTCCCAGAACCGAGCCTTGAGGGACTCCACACATTATTTTCATACATCTAGATTTGCAATCTCTAAGTTGTACAATTTGTTCTCTGTTTTTTATGTAGCTTTCAAGCCAATCTGACACAACCCCTCTGAAGCCATATTTTACCATTTCCTTATAAGGATTTTGTGATCTATTGTGTCAAAGGCTTTCTTTAAATTTACAAAGACTCCAACTGTGTACAACTTTGTATCTGTTTGTTATTATTTCTTCAGTTAATTCAATCAATGCCATTGAGGGAGATCTGTTGGCTCTAAAACCATATTGGTTCTCGGTTAGTAAGTTATTATATATTTTTTGTATCTACTTTTTCTCCTCCTTTTTCTGTATTTTCTCCCATCCCAATTTAGTCGTTATGCCAATTCCCCCCTCCCCTTCCTGGTCGTTGCGCGCATTTCCCCCCCACTTTCCGGTCTAGGGAAGGTTGATAGATACTATCACATGTCCCCCCCGATACATGTGGAGTCAGCCAGCCGCTTCTTTCACCTGACAGCGAGGACTCTCACTGGGGGGGCGTAACGCGTGGGAGGCTCCCACTACTTCCCCCAGTTCCGTCCCTCGCTGAGCAGGCGCCCCGACCGACCTGTAGGAGTCGCTGTTTACAACGACCAGGATACACACCCAGCCGGCTTCCCACCCGCTAACACTGCCAATTGGTTAGTATGGACGACCGACCAAGCCGGAGGTACCGCTGACAGCTGGATTCGATACCAGTGTCTCTGCGGTGGTAGGCAGGCGCTTAGTCCGCTGCGCTACCCAGCCGCCCAGTAAGTTATTATTTTCTACAAAGTGATCCAACCTGTGTCCACAAATAATTTCTCCAGTACTTTTGAGAACTGTAAGAGCAACGAAATTGGTCTGTAGTTTGTGAAGTGTTGTTTATTGCCTGCTTTGTAGACTGGGATGACCTTTGCCTTTTCCATTTTATTTGGGAAGGGTTAGCTAGAGACAGGTAGAGGAGGTTTAGCTAGCTAGAGACAGGTAGAGGAGTTTTAGCTAGAGACAGGCAGATGAGGTGGAGAGATCATCCCAGTTCCTGTTCCACCTTGGAGAGGGTAGCGAGGGTTTCTGAGACTGACAAACAGATGGCTACAGACACACAGATGATGGCCTAGATTCACTCGTGCTCCATCTCTCTCTGCCCCCCCCTCTCTCTCTTTCTCTTTTACTCTCAGTCTTATTCTCTCCCTCCCGCTCCCTGTCTCACCCCCTCTCACACGCAATAGAAGCAGCCTTAATGGTGATGGTAACATCTTATTTTCTCCTGGTGTTTTAATTTATGAATACATTTTTCTCTTTTCATTATTTTCAATCGTCTGTCTTTCCCAGATTAAACTTGCGTTGGTTGCGCCTGTGGACGAACGATTGCCTAGCAACCAGCTGATGAGAGCAGTATCGAGGCCCACAGTAGTGATGTCAGTCTGATTAGAGTCGGGGGAGGGGTGTGTGTATGTGAGAGAGAGAGAGAGAGAGAGAGAGAGAGAGAGAGAGAGAGAGAGAGAGAGAGAGAGAGAGAGAGAGAGAGAAGCATCATCATCTCACGCAGGTCACGTGCTGCGCTGCTTTAGTAGGTCACCGTTATGTAACCGAGCACAGTAGCACAGTCGAGTCAGTCTTTCTGTGTGTGTGTGTGTGTTCGTGCGTGCGTGCGTGCATTCAAGCTCCATAAATATAGCCAGCATGTTTGTGCTTATCATGTGCCTGTGTGTTGGGGGTAGAAAGAATACAGAGGAGTTGTACAATGTAGGAGTGTGTTGTAGGAGTGTGCTGTAGGGGTGTGTTGTAGGGGTGTGTTGTAGGAGTGTGTTGTAGGAGTGTGTTGTAGGGGTGTGTTGTAGGAGTGTGTTGTAGGGGTGTGTTGTAGGAGTGTGCTGTAGGGGTGTGTTGTAGGAGTGTGCTGTAGGGGTGTGTTGTAGGAGTGTGCTGTAGGGGTGTGTTGTAGGAGTGTGCTGTAGGGGTGTGTTGTAGGAGTGTGCTGTAGGGGTGTGTTGTAGGAGTGTGCTGTAGGGGTGTGTTGTAGGAGTGTGCTGTAGGGGTGTGTTGTAGGAGTGTGCTGTAGGGGTGTGTTGTAGGAGTGTGCTGTAGGGGTGTGTTGTAGGAGTGTGCTGTAGGGGTGTGTTGTAGGAGTGTGCTGTAGGGGTGTGTTGTAGGAGTGTGCTGTAGGGGTGTGTTGTAGGAGTGTGCTGTAGGGGTGTGTTGTAGGAGTGTGTTGTAGGGGTGTGTTGTAGGAGTGTGCTGTAGGGGTGTGTTGTAGGCGTGTGCTGTAGGCATGTGCTGTATGAGTGTGCTGTATGAGTGTGCTGTATGTCAAGTCAAGTCAACTTTATTTATAAAGCATTGAGAGTTGACCAGAGTTGAAGTGCTGTACAAGGCCTTAAAACAAATAACACATTAAAATACGGTAGAGCAGGGATACATGGATCAGTACATAGAAGAGACATATACACATATACACTGACTACAGTATATACAAGCAGCACAAAACCAATTAAGAATAATCAAATGCTAGTGAAAATATGTTTTAACCCTGTGTCATGTGGCAGTGAAATGGTTAACCTTCTGTATTGTTGCAGTGAAAGGGTTAACCCTTTGGTAGTGTGGTAGTGAAAGGGTTAAGCCAGGTCACACGACCTGAGAGACCTGGAGGGTGTACTGTAAGGGATCTGAGAGTAAAAAGAGATCTGAGATATAGGAGGAAGCAAGTTGGTTCAGGGGTTTGAAAGCGAACAGCAGGACCTTGAAATCAATTTATAACGAACTGGAAGCCAGTGAAGAGAAGCCAAAGCAGGGGAGATACAGTATGGTCCCTCTTTCTGGAACCAGTCAGAAGCCTGGCCGCTGTATTTTGGACCAGCTGCAGGTGGGACATGGACGACTGGCTGATCCCAGTGTAGAGGGAATTACACTAGTCAAGCCCAGATGAAATTAAAGCATGGATGACTTTTTCTTGGTCACTGAGTGAAAGGACGTTTTTTTTTTTCTTTTTTTATCTGTAGCTGAAATAAACTGGATTTTTCCACTGCGTTTATCAAATTTGAGTCAAATATCACACTAAGGTTCCTGGCGTGGGGCTTAAAATAGGTGGATAATTGACCTTGGCTGTTGGTGAAATTGTAAGCCATTCAGCATTTTATGTCCTCAAGGCATTCTGTGAGGCAGTTTAAATTGGACTGATTTGGGAGTTGGGATTCAAGGGGAGATAAAGCACCATCAGTGTAGCAGTGGTAGGAGATGTTTTTTTTTAAATGTATGTAGTGGCAGCATATACTGTAGATGGAGAAGAGGATGGGGGCCAGAATGGAACCTTGTGGGACCCCACAAGAGAGATTGGCTGTGGGGGAAGATAAATGATTTATGTTAACTGAAAAATGTATGAGATATGAGATAAACCAATCCAGGGCAGTGCCCTTTACACCAAGTCCATGCTCAAGACGGTCAACAAGAATGGCATGATCTACTGTGTCGAAAGTGATCGAGGAGCAGGTCATTATAGACTTTCAGTAAAGCCGACTCAGTACTGTGAACCGCCCTGAAAGCTGACTGGAATTTATCCAGAATTTTGTTTTGTTCTAGATAAGGCAGCAGCTGGATCAGAGTTACATTTTCTAGCATCTTGGATAGAAAAGATAATTTTTAAATGGGTCTGTAGTTGCTAGGCACTGTAGAGTCTAGGTTGTTGTTTTTTAGAAGGGGCTGGACCATGCCGTGTTTGAAACAGGATGGAACAGAGCCGGTGACCAGAGAGCTGTTAGTGATGGCAAGGATGCTGGGACCAACTAAGACAAAGAGACAAGCGGGTAACGTTTTCTTATTAGGAAAGGTTGGTCCGAGGCGGTCAGGTGGCGTAGCGGAGATTGCGTTCGTCACCAACCCCGGAGACGCTAGATTCGCCTGTTCGAATCCAGCTCACAGCTCCGGGGTTGTCACCAGCTTGGCTGGCCGTTCACACTAATACAATTGGCAGTATTAGAGGGTGGGAGAAGCTGGCGGGGTGGGTCCGGGTCTGTTATGGTTTGTAACCGACCCCAATCGCACAACACAAGACAGGTATGAGAGTAAGCCAAAACAGGGCAAATATTTATTATAGAACAAAAAGCGGCACAGTCCCTTTAAGGGAAAACACAAAAACACTAGAGAGAAAGAAATATGGAAAATGCGGCACTGTGCCTTTAAGAGGCGAACAGGCTAAGGGACTAAGGCTAAGGGACAGGGCCAGGGCAAAAAGTCAAGGACCAGGACCAGGGGCACTGGAGAGGGGGACAGGGACAGAGGCCCGGAGAGGCGGGCTGGAGACAGGGACAGAGAACAGGGTTAAGGCCTTGGACAGGGCGAGGGCCAGAGCTGCTTACAGGGATGAGGACAGGGTTCCGACGGCGGAGGCCTGGCACGGGAACAGGGGCCCGACGGCGGAGGCCTGGCACGGGGACAGGGGCCCGACGGCGGAGGCCTGGCACGGGGACAGGGGCCCGACAGCGGGGGCCTGGCACGGGGACAGGGGCCCGACAGCGGGGGCCTGGCACGGGGACAGGGGCCCGACAGCGGGGGCCGGGCACGGAGACAGGGGCCCGACAGCGGGGGCCGGGCACGGAGATCCTCCTCCTCCTCCTCGGATGCTTCAGACAGGCAGCGCAGAACAAAGGGGGTCCCAGGGGACCGGGATGGGAACACGCCGTCCTCCCGCGGAATACTAGGGAGCGACGACGAGCCTCACCCCAGGAACGAGGATCACGAAGAGACGCCTTCCTCCCGTACAATCGGGAGCGATGGCGTGCCGCCTTGACGTTAGGGCTGGGCGATATGGCCTAAATATGATATCACGATATTTTTTTACCTTTCGGCGATACACGATACGCATCACGATGTTTTCCCTTTTTTCCCCAAACAATTCTTTATGAGGCTTACCAAGACAGTATTTGAGTTTTCAAGCTAACATTAAAGACAAAAGACCCGGTGGTATTCAAATAAAGTCTTTATTGTTTCTTAACCTCCAAAATAAATCAAACAAATGCAACATATACAGTGCAACAGTGGGTGGGGTCCAAAATTCTGAGTCAGACTTTTGGACACACACACAGTAAATTCTTAACTTAACCTCTAAAATAAATAAATTTAACATTTAAGAAAATACACATGCCAAATGTGTAACTTTTCAAAATAACAACGTTCTTGCTTTTCAATTAGTGCAGTGTGGACTTCACATGTCCTGAGAAAAATGAATAGAAGATAATTAACCTCTAAAATAAATAAATTAAAATAAAGGTTATTGAAAATATAACGATAACAAAGTTCTTACTTTTCAATCTGGCGGGCTCAGTGCTGAATGAAAATAAATAAGTACAAAAAAATACAAAAAAAAACTAATAAATAACTTCACAAGTTATGAGCGAGGAAAACGAGCCGAGCCTATCAACAGCGTCAGGCTTCAGAGCTGCCCTGTGGCATTCAAATACACATGCCAAATGTGTAACTTTTCAAAATAACAACGTTCTTGCTGTGAACTTCACATGTCCTGAGAAAAAAGAATAGAAGATAATTAACCTCTCAAATAAATAAATTTATTTATTCAAGGTTATTGAAAATATAACGATAATAAAGTTCTTACTTTTCAATCTGGCGGGGTCAGTGCTGAATGAAAATAAATAAGCAAAAAAAAAGCCATAAATAACTTCACAAGTTATGAGCGAGGAAAACGAGCCTATCAACAGCGTCAGGCTTCAGAGCTGCCCTGTGGCATGTGACAATGTTGCCACCAGTGCGGAATGCCCTCTCTGATGGAGAACTGGTGGCAGGAATGCAGAGGTACTTTTTGGCGAGTTGGCTAACCTTTGGAAAGTTACCCTCGTAGATTTTCCACCATGCCAGTGGATCTGTCTCGCTATCTGCTTCAGGCGTCTGGAGGTAACTTGTCAGTTCACCTTCAATTAGTTCTTTCTCAGAACAGGAAGAGACATCGGCTGTTTTTTTGAAGAAACTTCCAAGTGTCTTCTTGGCTTTCTTCGCTGGTGCTGCTGGGTCAGCTTCTGCTCCTTCTTGGGATGCAGACACGGTTTGCGCCAGCCTGTGATGAGCTCTGCAGAGACTGCATTTCGGAAACCGCCCTGACTTTTACATTTTCAATCTTCTCCTTGCTGATGTAGTGGGTTTTAAATCGTGGGTCAAGAAGTGATGCCATGTCCAGCAGGTCATCTGTGGCGAGGTCTGCGTATTTGTCATTGAGATAACCCATAACGGTCATCTTCATGGTTGTGGTCAGATTTGTGTTAGGAGATTGGAGTTGAAGAGGTGAAGGACAGGCTTCAGGTAGGATACGCTCACGTAGTCTTCACCTGATAGTGCGTCAGTGAATTCCTGCAGTGGGCTTAGAGCCTTATTCACCGATTCTAGGACATCAATGTCCTGCCACGTGGGCACCAAGTGCCTGCTTTTTTTGTCAGCAGCCAGGACCTGGGTTATTGCTTTCTCCTGCTCCAGCACTCTTTGGATCATCTTCTGCCTCGATCCCCACCTGGTAGGTGACTCAGTGATGAGTTTGTGTAGAGGCAAGTTCAATTCAGCTTGGGCAGCAGCCAGATCCCTCTTTTTTTTCCAGCTGAAGGAAAAGGCAGCAACCACTTTCTTGCATACAGCAATGGCTCGATCAATCCGGGGGTCTTTCACACTCTTCTCTGGAAAAAAAGAAGAAAAAGAAGAAGTGTTTTAGAATAGCACCATTTTCAGTAGATGGCATAATGCATTAGTAGTCTCATGTTATTATAACATTACAACAGTGCATAAAATAAGATGATATTCATCACATGCATTTAGCATTTTTATATTATATATTAGATTTAGATTATTAGATTATATATTGCATATATTTAGCATTTTAGCATTTCGTTTTTTTTAGATTAGATTATTAGATTATATATTGTAACTATTTATTGTAGGGCAAATATAACAGAGATGGCATACATAGTATAGTACTTATCTTATTAAAAAAACAAAGCATTGATTAGCAAATCATGAAAATGTCAAACCACATTGTCAGAATTGTAATGTTTAATTAAAGTTGATTGTTTACTGAAACGTTTGACTGTTTAAAAATAAATGAACCACCACACTCACTGTACATGACTAGGTAATTTATTTAATTGTTACATTAGATATAAATACTGATATTTTTATGTAAATCTATAGAGACTAGTAGCTTATAACTGCTAATCGAATGCTTGTGTATACATTTATATGAACTATTACACTTACCAATGGCCAGGTGAAGCCTGTGCCCAAAACACTGGAGTCTGGTCCACTTGTTTAAACGCAAGGCTTTGACGACGTTGGCTCCACTGTCTGTTGTCATGCAGACATGGCGTTCTTCTCTCAGCCCCCAGGCTTGCAGCACCTCCTTCAGACCTTCGGCGATTACTTCAGCTGTGTGGTCATCTGGGAAGTATGACGTCTGCAGGCATGTGCTGCACAACTTCCATTCATCGTTAACGTAATGCACTGTTAGGCTTAAGTATGGCTCCGACGTTCGGCTTGACCACAAATCCGTCGTGGTTGAAAAATAAGCCACGTTTTGCAGCTGGCCAGCTATGTTAGCACGCAATTCGGTGTACATGCGTGGTAAAATATTCTGTGAAAAATATGTAAACAGCGACTCCTACAGTTCGGTCGGGGCGCCTGCTAAGCGCGGATAGGATCTAAGGGCGGTAGTGTGATCCTTCCACACGTTACACGCTCTCAGTGAGAGTCCGCGCTGCCAGGTGAAAAGAAGCGGTTGATTGGCTAGACGTGTGTCGGAGGAAGCACGTGATAGCCTCCACTCTCCCAGACCGACTGTGGGGGGGTAAGTGCGCAGCGACCAAGAAGGGGATTGGGAATTGGCATAACGACTAACATTGGTGTTAGATATTTAGTATCCCTTCATTTAAGAACGACTCAGTATTTAAACAATAGTCTTTTATTGCATCTTCCGTTCTCGTGCTCCAGCACGCGACTTACTCTCAGTCTGCAAACTCTGGAGTGAACGCACAGCGTCAGCTCCTATGACGTAACCACGTAACAGCGTGGTACGTCAATACACAACATCCCCTCCTTACTAGGACATAAACTCCAAGGTCCCATACAGAAATATGTGTGAATTCAATTACTTTTTTTTTCACTTACAGGTTACAGAATACACTTCAATTCTGTTAAACCTGTTATCAAAAATAAACAAAGGTTCACCATGAACAAAACTCCACCTTGAAATTAGTGAATGCATGTAAATATCATTGAACATGAATAATAATGCATAACAATATCTGGCACCCACTCTTTTTTTTGTGTGTGTGCCAGACAGGCTCATTTTACCTTTTTTTTTTTATTATTATTATTATTGCAAAACAAAAATTATTAAAAGTCAGTACTCAACACATAATGCATAATGAAACTAACAGACAAGGTGGCTAAAATGATATGCAAGTACAGAAACAGAAAACAAAAAAAGAGTCTATAATAATATTTTAACGTATATAGTGTATATCCAACGAAATTACCAATTATACAAATGCCTTATACAGGATATACCCCTAATACCTATTTTCTAAAACCCTACACACATATGCTCCAGCTCGAACCCCCCCCTCCCGGACCCCTCCTTGGATAGTACCTCCATTATCCCTCACTCTAACCAGACACTACCATTATAAGCTAGCTTTTATTCTCTCCACCACTTCTAACCACATTGACATTTTGGATTCGTTGAGACCCAGAATTCTTGCTGTAGATATTTCTTGATAAATCACATCGAGATATGTAAGAGACCAAACCTTCCTGCAAATTTTTTCCGGTTGAAACCAGCGTGATGCGATCAGTTTTTTAGCTACTGTGATACCCGATAAAACCAATCTCTTTAGCTGTGGATTTACTGCAAACTCAAAAACATCATTCAATAGTAATACAGAGGGGTGTACTGGTATATTCCAAGATACGAGTTTTGATAATTGATGGGTCACATCTTTCCAGAATGCCTTAACTGGTGGGCAGTCCCAATACATGTGCATAAATGTCCCTTCGTCTCCATTTGTACATTGGGAGCATTTTGAGTCTTGTTTAAGGCCCATTCTGTTCAGTCTTACAGGAGTCAAGTATGTCCTGTGAATATAGTTAAGATTGATTTGTTGATGGTCCGGGTTCCTTGATGAAAGACGGACATTTGCCCATGCTTCTTGCCAATCAAAGTCACTTTCCAGGTCTGGTATATCCCTCCTCCAGACAGAGTCTAGTTGGAGGGTTTCATACGAGGACGTTAGTAATTGATAATAAAAACCTGATACAAAACCTCTCAATGTATCTCTTTCATAGAAGAATTTGTGGTATCTGTGGTGTTCAACTGGTATGTCTAATGGAACACTGTGAGACCTCAAACATAGGCGTAACTGTATGTAAAAAAGCCATGTGGACTCGGTGAGGTTAAACTTTGTGCATATTTCTCCATAACTACAAAAACGTTAGGTTATGACTATAACCAAGTTCTGTTAGTTAGGGCGATGCTTGGCTTCGCCTTCTGCACTATCTCGCGTACGTGCACGCGTACTGAATAAACCACAAATGTACCTCTAATACCAGTATTAGTCTGACCACACCCCTCATCAGCTTACCTTCATAAGCAGGTGTGTGGTCACCTGCTCTCCTCCTTCCCAAGCTTTCACCACAAGGTGAGGTCAAGGGCTGCAGCGGCCGTCCGAAGCCAAGCATCGCCCTAACTAACAGAACTTGGTTATAGTCATAACCTAACGTTCTGTATCGTTAGGGCTCAGCTTGGCTTCGCCTTCTGCACAAGGGAGGCCAAGCGGAGCCACTTGGCTGACAAATACACCCCGCTGACAGCCCCCCAAAACCATCAGAACAGGGAGGGCCGAGCCCCCCCGACCTCCCCTAATGGAGGGTATCCCCCCTATTAGAGGCTTCACGGGAAGGCGACGGACCCGACCGTGCGAAGAGCTCTCAAGCAACTTAACGCACAGGGTGAGCAGACCGTGGCTTGACCCACGACTACACACACGCACAACCCGCATGCCACCCGGGAACGAACGGAGGAACAACCTCGTTACTGCCCCCAGAATCACGGGGTCAAGGGCAAACCCAACCCCGTGGCAAGGCCGTAGCAGCGGAGCACGAAGGAAGACCCAGACCCACCAAAAGGACTGGACTCCCTGGAATGGGGGCCCGGAGAAGTCCATGATGCCAGCATCAAGACCCCACCAGGTGGGCACGTAGTGCCCCGCCCCCCACATCGCCAGCGTATTCGGACAAAGGCCCCTCAGTTACTGCACCTGGTATTCCCAGGCGGAACCAACCAGGCCAGTAAGCCGAGCGGGCCCCGTCCCCCCAATAGTACACCGCCTGGCACACTGACCCTGCAGAATAGGCAGTCAGCATGGCCGTAAGCACACAAAAAAGGTTAACCAACGGAAGCAGGCAGCGCACCGGGGAAAAACCAGGCAACAGGCTGTTAACCCTAGCCTGGAGACTGCGGACGAGACAGGCGCCAGAGGGGACAGCTGAACACAGCCGCCCCGGCGGAAGGAGCGTAAGCTGGCGGTGTTGCATGACCAAGCCTCCATTTAACAACCCCCACCCAGAGGGGTCGAGGCAGAGAAGGCTGACACGATTGGCAGACGTCATGAACGTGCAGGGGCACCCTCAACCGGTGAACCCGGGAGTTGACACTGCTCCAACACACCAGGGAATCAACCACCTCGGTGTTACCCAATGCGGTGGTTGTTCCTATAACCCCTCAAGAAAAAACTCCAAAACACACCTGCGGGTATACACCGGCTATACCGCAGTACAAGTGTTTCAGTTTCCAAAAAGGGTTAACCCAGGCCTACGGGTCGCAAACATCACTTCGGACCGGGCCTGGCGGTACGGGAAGCACAGGGTCACCAGAGGAGGTCAAAAAACCACCCCCACAGGCCCCTCTTCGCCATGCGTGAGAGAGGAGCGAAAAACAATGGAGAACCAGCCCCTAAGCACACCGTACCTGGTATTCCCCGGCGGTCTCCCAACCAAGTACTAACCAGGACCAACCTGTGTAGCGGCCGAGATCCGACGAGATCGAGCGCGTACAGAATGGCATGGCTGTAAGCCATGACGACAGTGCTGAGTAAAAACATACCCAACCAGGGTCTCCATAGCGCTTAACCCTGTGACACCCAGACCGACCTGGCATTTTTCCCCCTGAAAAAAGCCCAAGTCCCTCAGGGTACCAGAACAGCAGATCTGCATCCCCGGCGGACAACGGGTTCAACTGATCTGGACCAGCGTGACCAGAACCAGTCCCGTGCCCTAACCACGCCGACATGCCCCAGGAAAAGGGCAGATATGCGTGTTGATCTTAACATGAAAAGAAGGCGCCACCCAGACGTCGGGACAAACCGCGCCTGGTGGCCCACCCCAAGGGCGTGAGACCCCACTACATATGTTCAGATCCATCCCGTCATCATCCCCCAGACATGAACGAGGATCCGTCGACAACCCACCCAGGTCATGGGATGTGGTCGCCGGAAGAGGAAAAACCCCCATCTCAGTTGCTTTATAAAAACGCTGTTTCAACCACAAGCAACTAAGGCGTGCCAGTCAATCGCCTGTTTACAGCGAGCTAGCACTATACGTGCGTCGGGACACACCCCCATCAATGAACAGGCTATTTAGACCTGCCATTGAATCCCCAAGGCGCCCAGGGGAACGACAAGAGGGGTGTGACACTCCCTAACTCCAACACTTCTGGAATAGAAAGAAGGAAGCATCAACAGTATGTATCCCAGTCTACACAGCCGGGGTAAAAAATGTACACATTTTTACATCCCACCACCCTCCCATAGGAAAGAGACGGGGATCCCCAGAGAGACTTCCCACGCGAGCTGTACAGATTGAAAAGAATATATTGCACCTTGAGCCATGTAAAAAACTGGTTTTAGGGCCTCCGGGGAAGAGGCACCGAACCCATACACACTCAATAAACGAATTGAATCGAATATACATACAATAGAAAAGGACCCTTCTAGAGGGTCCACTCACTTTGACAATCTGAGGAGGAAGGCTCTGTACTCTGATGGAGGCTTCCTCACATGGATCACATGGAAGAAGGAGTCCGAACTCACAGAAGGCCTGAGTAGGCGCTTGGTGAGGAGGAGCCCTGACCACCCCCCCTGAAAACAGATCCATCACATGGACCTGAACAGCACACGGAAGTCCTACCAACAGAGACGCGCACGGTGACGTACTCTATGGCGGGGGAATTCCTGCGGTGCACACGCCCAATATACCAGGCCGTGGGACCAGGAACTCCCTCCCCCCCCCCCCCCCCCCCCCCCCCGTAACGTGCCGAACCGCCACGTGACGGGAACCTTGAAGGACAGGGGGTGTACCCCTGACCGACAGAACAATGGGGAGAGGAAAGGTTACCAGTTCACCCCTTTACGACCCCACACCCATGATACGACGTAACGACAAAAAGAGAATATGACACAGTCATAGTCAGCTCTATGAAGCGTTTCACAGCTCCACACAGCGCACGAGCTAACCTGCTATCTGATTTTTACTAAGGAAAAACACAGAATAGAGAGGGCTCTAAGAACCCCGGTCCAACATACACATGTGCTTCTGTGGCCAGTACAACCCAGTTGTAGGTCACATGACACACACAACCCATCATCATCACAATGAGAGAATACATCATTCTTGATTAGTATCGACCACAGGCCTTGCTAAGCACACGACAGCAACCAAACCAATTTCCCTTTAGGAAATAAGTTTCTCCAGCAGATTTAGCACAACCTCAGCAATCAAGCTGAGAGTTACATCGTATCCCTACCACACAAAAGACACAATTAATGCACAACATGTCTGATAGGAGGTGATAAAGTCCCCAGGGAACCGGGGGGGGAAACACAATCCTCCTATTTCACCCTCAATACGGCCAGTTAAAACAGGAAAACCTGTTAATGTGTGAACTCACTGTTCATTGTCATTACAGTCTGAGAAAGAACATTCTTGTACTCACTCGTCACCAAGCATAGCTTCATAGGTTAGTTGCCTTAGTAGTGAGTACACGGTACACATAAACACCATGATGTTTCTCACACAACAACCAGATCAATACATCACGACCTGCACGGAGAAGCTACTGCCAGTGACAAAAACAGCTCACACACAACCCGCAACGTATCTCAAATGCATTGCAACAACACACGTTTTGGGAAAAAACACCGTCATTCACAATACATTTAGCAAGGTAAAACCAGAAGACGTGTTATGAGGGTCTGGCCAACCCCGTACCTGCCCGGAACGCAGATCAGCGAAGTGCAGTCACAAGCGTCCCGTGTTGTTCGATCCGGGCAGCGTCGCCGCTCCACCAGTCGCTACAGTCCTCTTTGTTGACGCAATCCCCGTCTAGGCTCGGGCAGGGTTGACGAACATCCCCTGTCAAGGATGACGTCGTGGTCAAAAGTGTAAAACATGTTAAAAATCAAAGCACGTTCAACAGAATAGCATCAAGCTAACGGCTGCTCCAGCCGTTCGGGTGCTATCGCTTCCGCTCGCGAGACGCCGATCTACGACGCACGCGATCAGGAGCGAGCTCCCGGCGGCGCGCGAGAAGCCAAGCCACCCCGCGCCAGGCCACCGACCGGCTAACCGTAAGCTATGAACATGTAAACAATGACATAACACTCACCCAGACAGGCCGCCGTTCTGAACCCTCCTCACTTTTTAAGAGAAAAGGAAAAACAAGACGTCAACACCGCTTCACAACGGTGATAATAACACGTCCGGCGGAATCAGCACAGTACCAACTGGCCTGTATAGCTGACTTTGAACATGAATCTGCCGCTATCGCACATTACATGCACATATCCCCTCGTGAAGGAATACTCTCATTTGGATATGAAAGATGGGGTCTTAACACGGTGACAGAGAGAATCCACTCGTCCAGAACACACAGGGATCACCAGTGTCAATGGTCGCGGCCCACTAGTTAAAACTATAATGGTCGCCAGACCAAGGCCTTCTGTCGCCTAGACGGCTAAACAAAGGACCCTAGCCTGGGGCCGGTTTCCATAAACTTCGTCTAGTAGCCCCCATAGCACTAACAGACAAGTGGAGCCCGCCAGCAAACACTACTCACCCAACCTGGAACGCACCGCTCCTCACAACAGCGGCATGTCCGACAGTTCAGCTGTGGCTTGACAGGTTTCACCCCAACAAACACAGCAAGGAACTGCAGTTGAGAAGCATGCAGCGGCGTGCTCCCAATACGAAAACCGGTGGAGGGTTTGTAGAATGATCATCATCTTCTAGACACTCCAGTACGAAGACAATATCGCCGTATTTTCTCGAAAATAGTGAGAGAGAAAATAAAGATATGATGTCAACGTATCCTTGTTTCCCAAGCTGTTCCTAATCCAATTTCTTCCATCATGGTGTCAAGTGTGGGGATCTACCGAGGCACCTCTTCCTTGTGGTGAAAGCGAGAAGGAGGAGAGCAGGTGACCACACACCTGCTTATGAAGGTAAGCTGATGAGGGGTGTGGTCAGACTAATACTGGTATTAGAGGTACATTTGTGGTTTATTCAGTACGCGTGCACGTACGCGAGATAGTGCAGAAGGCGAAGCCAAGCTGAGCCCTAACGATACAGAACCCTGGTTATTAAAAATATCCCCTAATGAGTGTATGCCTTGCTCTTCCCATATAGGGAATCTTATAGGACGTTTTTCCATTAAGAGTGCATTGTTATTGTTATTGTTGTTGCATTGTTAGGCTCATTTTACTTAATGACAAAGTCCATCAATCTCTGAGGCATTTTGGTCTGCCTGTGGGGTCTCTCATACCAGCAGGAGCGCATTATATAGTACCTGGCGGAGCTGTTTATTTCCGGTCAAGTTGCGTGGCAATAAACTCGCGCCAGGTACTCTATGCAAGCTGTTATTGGCGCTGATATGATAATTATCTCAAGGCTCTTTCTGTCATGTCTCTAAAGAGAAACGTCAGCTTCACTGACCTGTGCGCTACAGCTGAAGCCCTCAAGATCAACGGATGCGCTCTATGAGGAGTTTTGTTTAATCGTTCCACGTCAGAAGGAAGTGGTGGAGATGGAGGCGACTGTTGGAGTGAAGTGGGGGCTGCTGTTGAAGGACATCCAGACCCCCAACCTGACCCAGCTGGCTTCATTCTTCCTGAGCATCCCGGCCACGAATGCGTTCGTAGAGAGGTTGTTCTCTCTCATGACCGGCGAGTGGAAGGACCAGAGAAATAGATGCAGTGTGGAGCTTGTGAAGAGAGAAATACAAGTCAAAACTAATTTCTCTCTGACATGTGCAGCATTTTATAAATATGCTCTTGGTCAGAAGGCTCTACTGGAAGCTGCACGGTCCAGTAATAAATATAAATTCCTCAAGCACTAAGGCACTATGGTGCTCTCCATGGTGCTGAAAATTTCAGAGGCACAATGCGAAGGCCATAGTGTTTTACAGCCATTTGCTTAGCCTATCCTACTGTTCCCCATAGGATATATTTTGTATAGTTGTTTCCTGTTGTTCACTGCTGTTTTCATTTGTATATATATGCATTTCACTTAGAGCAGCGGTTCCCAAACTGTGGTGCGCGAGAGCCCTCTTGGGGGTGCGTGACATGAAAATCCTAATGGCGGTGCTATGGTGTTATTTTACTAATAAATATAACTAATATACATTATTTCAAATGGGGATTTTCACTGTGTAAATCATGAAATTTACGAAACTTTTCAATTAAAAACGTACTCCTTCTCTCTGCCCCCTCGCTCTCTTTCTGCAGGCCACTGCACTTGAAAATCCATGAAAATGCGTTTTGTTTTTTGGCCAATCTGTTTCTGAGTCTACGCATGTAATTCTCATTTTGTTCTTTCGTGTGGTGAAGTATTTTATTTGTTTGTCATAGCTCATAGGCCTACTGCACTTTGGTATGTGTTCTTATTGGATTAAACCTGATGCCTCTAGTGCGCCTATGAATAGACTGTGTTGTCTTTTTTATGTTGGGCATTGGGGGGTGCGTCAGCTAGGTCGGGAGGTGACGGGGGGTGCATGGCCAAAAAAGTTTGGGAACCGCTGACTTAGAGGATAACACTCTACTAGGCCATAACACAGGCCTACTAATGCTCATGTCAATTCATCCTGTATATACCCATTTACATTTAACCTGTTAATTAAAGTTTAAAAAAATTAAATGTATATATGATAAAAAAAAACTATTAAAAGTAGGGATGTCCGATATTATCGGCCGACCGATATTATCGGCCGATATCGGCAGTAAAATGTGATATCGGAAAATATCGGTATCGGTTTAAAAACAAAAAAAAACAATAACAATATTTGTTATATATATATCCAGTGAAATTATTAGTTACCTGAAATTATTCAGTTTTTTAGATGGGGAAACCCTGCATATATCGGTATCGGTTGATATCGGTTGATATCGGTATCGGAAATTAAGAGTTGGACAATATCGGAATATCGGTATCGGTAAAAAAGCCAATATCGAGCATCCCTAATTAAAAGTATTATCATTTTAATAATTGTACAATTTTGTCAGATTATCATTGAATGAAAAATTAAATGTTTGTAGTGTTCTGCACAGGTTTAGAATCAAGGAAGCCACTACCAGTGTAGACAGTGTAATACATGTATGCACTTCAGTATCACATTACAAGAGAGATCACAGGGTTCATGTATCTTAACTCTATAGCCATATAACCGCTAGGAGTCGGTAGGTAATTTAACAGCATGTTGGATTGTGGTATTCTTCTATACAGTGATTATGAGTATAATAAGCAATTAAGACACAACACTATTGTGTTTTTAATACATTAAATGCTTATATTTGGATCAAAATGAATACATTATGTAAACATGATTATTGTATACATATTCATTACTGTCCCGCAATTTCAATGTCCTGCAAAATCGACACGCTGTCCTGCATTTGGATCATATGGATTTGGTCACCCTAGTACAGAGAGACTCATCAAAAGGAGCTTCTAGCCCCAGGCCATCAGGATGCTCAATGACTATGCAACATTGCAACACTAACCCATCCATCTACATTCATTGCACAATGCACACACATCCACATGCACACAATCACTTTAAACTCACCTTTAATATTCACTTTAAACACTTTCTAACACCACACCATATTTTTGTATCTATTTATTACAAATATATTTTCTCTACATCCATACCTCTTGCATTTTTAAAGGTTTGCATTTTGTACTTAATTTTGTACTTTAGTTTGTATATTGTATATTGTATATTTTGATGAATGTGTGGTACTTTCTAAATTGATAAGGTCTATTATCTATTTTTTTTTGTATCCACTTTTTCTCCTTATTTTCTATTTTTCTCCCATCCCAATTTCCCCTCGCCAATTCTACCTTCAATTCTCCCCTCCCCTGTCTCGAACGTTGCTACACTATGCCTCCCACTGGTCGGCTGCAGTGAGGACCAAGCCTTGCATCACGTGTCCCCTCCGGTACACGAGGAGGCAGCTGTCGCATCTTTTCACCTGAACAGCGCAATCTCTCAGTGGCGAGGAGTAACGCGTGGGAGGCTCACGCTGCCCCCGATACTTCCTGATTCTGCTGTACAGGCGCACCAACCGACCTGTAGGAGTTGCTGTCCACAACGTCCAATCCCCACCCACCGGCTTTCCCACCCTCTAACACTGCCAATTGTGTTAGTATGACGACCGGCCAAGCCGGTAGCAATGCCGAGAGCTGGGCTCGAACCCAGCGTATCCTGCGTTAGTGGCGAGCGCCTTGCCCACTGCGCCACTCAGCCGCCTCAAGGTCTATTATCTATTGAGAAAAACTGGGCACATATATATTTGCAATCATATATCAGCTGGTGATTTATTTGATTGATTGCATCAGTCTGGTGAACAAAACTGGGCCAAACAACTGATGATTATTTCTCTGTCTAGCTGCTGAGTGTGGGTGTGGGTTTTTCTTTTTCTGTTCGGTTAACGGTACTTGCATGTGACCATGACAGGATTGTTTCAATACAGTATGTACAGGTAGCCTGCTCCACATGTTCTGGGAATGTAACAAACTGAGACCTTACTGGGGCTCAATTTGGGAGATTCTCGAAGAGGTCACAGGGTTTGAGATCCCATGTACACCTAAATTAGCATTATTAGGAGACATGTCTGACAGTTCTCCAGATAAGAGAGGCAAGGTGCGGATCATTAAATTGGCCATGATTGCAGGGAACAAGTGTATTGCCATGCTGTGGAAGAGTGCTGAGTCCCCCCCCCCATGTCTATGTGGCTTAGTGAAATCTCTTCGTACATGACATCAGAGAAAATAATGTTCAATCTTAAGAAAAAACCACATCTCTTTGATAAATGCTGGGCTGGGTTTAGGCAATACTTAGAACAGATTACATAGTAGGTTGACGATGTAGGCTATTGTTGAAGCTCCCTTTTGTCTTTCTGATGGGTATATATTGCAATGAATGATACTGTAAATGTTATTAGTTGCTCTTTGAAGAGAAAAGATGTAACGGTAGATATTTATTTGTTTGGTGTAGAAGTATGGGCACCTGTTAGACGGGTGTAACTGGGTTTACTAAATTCTCAAAATGTGTAAAAAAAAAAAAAAAATGAATTTGTTGAGGTCCTAGTCTGGGGGAGGGGAGGGGGGGTCTGGCCTAGAGTTTTTTTTTCTTTTTTTTTTATATTGATTTTTATTTTGTATCTATTTTTCTGTAACTCGGGGAGGGGGGGCAGTTGGCAGCATTTCCTTTTGTATGGTTGTTGAACTGTTGAACTGATGCTGTAAAACTGAATTTAAAAAAAAATACCAATAAACATATTGTTTAAAAAAAAAATACAGTATGTACACAAAAGGCGGGGGGGGGGACTGTACATTGGAGGGGGTTGGGTTTGGACATTTACAGGGGCCAGTTTCGAATTGCAGTCTCTCGTAGGTGCTCTTTGAGAGTGGTTTTGAAGGTGGGTAGTGATTCACATTCCTTTACAGCTGTGGGTAGGGCGTTCCACATTGATGTGGCATAATTGCTAAACGTGTTTAGTCCCTTGTTTGAGCCGAATCTGGGTTTAACATGATTTGTGGAGCTCCCTTTGGTGTTGTGGTTGTGGTATTCACTCTTCCCTCCCGTCACATTCATGTCATAGTACCAGTGGCGTAACTCTCTCTCCAGGGCCCTCATGCATCAACGTGTTCTACGCACAGATCTGTGCTTACCCTGTGCGTACGATCATTTCTAAGCAAAGAGTGGGATTCATCAACTTCAACTTGAACTTGACTTTGTGCGTACATCTACGCACATTTCAGACCTGGCGTACCTAGCGCCCAGTGGTAGAATATATTATTACAACAAGGAAATGAGCTTCTGTGCATAATAACACTGGCACGTTCTGTACGAACCGTAGTTCATTATAGTTCATTGTAAAATAGCAACAGTAGTGTAATTATGGTCAAAACCCTATAAATAGCATTTGGAATAATAGATCTTTCTCTCAGAATGAATGCAGCATGGTTTATATAGCGTTATCGGAATATACGGGGTGTAGGCTACTGACTGACTGCGCTCCGCGTAGCTTGATTGATTGATTGATTGAAAAGTTTATTAACAGATTGCAGAATGGGTACAGTACAGTACAGCTCAGTACATACAATTGTTAATTGGGGATGCAGACCAACTTTCGTCTTGTTTACATCAGGGTCCCCCATTTTCAATCCATCATAAATCATAAAGCTCAACTCGTTATTATTCTGTGCAGACCGCAGAAACACGGGAACGTTTTGATTATATTTAAAAGGCTTTACGTTAAACGAAACAAGTGGAACTTCGAAGCTGTAAGCAGAATACAAGTCATATTAATATAGTGTTCTTCCCCCTTTTTACTGTATAAGAAAGAATAGAAAACGCATTGCAATGACACTATAGTGGACAGACTATGTATATGATGGGATTCAAGTTCATGTATTGAAAGGCAGGCTATCATACATGCAGTGAGATTCATTGTTCTTGTATATGCTCTCGTATTATATTGTTTATATAGGCTACCCAATACTGACGTCAAAATAGATTGTAGTATGCCTCTAGAAATCATATGCAGCAGGTAGAAAATTGACGGGAGATCCATCGCGATTTGGAATAAAATTGAGGAGAACTTTAATCCATGGGGTATTAATCAAGCAACACGGGAAAAGGCAGTCATATTCCAGCGCGGTCTTTATTAGCCGACAACAAAATAGATGCATCTAAAAATCATATAGCCAATCGAACACAACTAATAAAGGCATTCATATTACAAGCACGGTTATAATGACACACAACCAACGCCAAACAGTGGTCAACGAACGGTCTTTATTAGTATTTTGAGCTGTCCAGGCAGAATTGCAGCAATGGTCTTAGGGAGCCGTTGATATCTGACATCACCGTTTACAAGTCCGCCTTTTATTTATCCCATAAATCATAATACGCGATAGTGTCTTCTTGGTTCGACAGCAGTGAATTCTCCGTGGAGTTTCTCGGAGTCCCGCTCGGGTCGGTCCATTATTTCACATCCCATGGGGGGTGTTTCCTCATTTTCATGACCATATATGGATAATCATGCACGAGCATTGACGGTAGAACAAAGTGGTATTCATCAACACGGAGGACCATAGAGCCTGCGTACGCACGTGTGATGAATGCCGACTTCCCTGTGCGTACGCTAGTTCTACATTCCGTGCTTACGTGTGGAAGTAGGTCAAGTTCAAAGTCCACGTTGATGCATGAGGGCCCAGGTGTGCCGGGGACAGATTTGTGGGCGTGGCAAGTGACGTCGCTGGGGGGGGTTAGGGCCCCCCCCCCCCCCCCCTCTCTACCTAGATTTCTTTTTTAATACCAGGGGTGCAATACCGCATTTCCCCAGGCGGTGGCGCCATTTCTCCATGTAAACGACACACTGAGCTCATACATACAGAATTTCCATTGCATTCAGAGATCTCCAGGGTTCAAACAACCAAAAAACAATTATCCTCCTCTAAACCAGTAGGAACGCCTTTCATCTCTGATGGCTCCCATTGTGAAATGTATTTACAATACAAGGATGTTACAATACTTCCATTGAATATGACAACAACAACAACAAAAGCTATAGAAGTTATGTTTATTATTGGTCAAATTATTCATAGTCTTCCCCTCATGTAAATATTTTGGGTTTTTATCTTTGCCGGCATCAGAATACATTTGACTTCTGGTCTTCATATAATCTATCAACAAAACGGGGGGAACAGAATGAAGAACAATTAAAACAATTTGCGATCATGAAACGTTTGGAGTCTAGAATATCTGATGAGTAATCGGTAAACATTATTCTTTTAAGTATAATTTTCTTCTTCTATGTCACACACTAGGCATGCGTTCTTCATGGGACGGGGGTGCACTAAGTGCAAGCCCAGATAAGTACTCGCTATTTGCATATCAATAGCGCCGGTCGTATTTAACACACCTGACGACCGGCGCTATTGATATGCAAATAGCGAGTGCAATCCCAGTTGATTTCAGGAACGCACCACTCACTGCACGCACACACACACACTGCTGGTGTCGTCACTGCTGCTGGTTTAGCTCTAGATAAGGGCAAGAATGCGACCCCCATCTACTCCTCTTTGCATAATAATAGGACAGGTATAGTCAGAAGGGGGGGGGGACATAACTGCATTCTGAAAAAATGCGGGGGACACATTCCAATGTCCCCCGCGGGAATTACGCCCCTGCATAGTACAGGGGTGTCCAAACTTTTTTCACTGAGAGCCACATACAGAAAAATATACAAAAGGCTGGGCCACTATTAAAGTTAACAAAATCAATCAAATGTAGGTAAATTATGCTTGATAATTGAATATGCTTAAAGAAACAAAAAATATGCAAATACATTATTGGGGTTGTTAACCATTTGGTTGCCGAAAACGTAGAACTACGTTTCTGTCGCCCGATCGCTGAGTGCCAGAAACGTAGATCTACGTTTTTCTCACAGTATTTCTTTTATTCGCTATTGCCATTCATAATTCAGCGGGGCAACTTGTGCATGCTGCACTGAGTGTGTCTGAGCTGGCAGATGGTCTTATACCGCCCTCTAACGCCTTCGGCCATTATTGCACCCCGTTAGAAATGGGTTAGTTTCTTTTCTCTACCGAGCTGCGGCGTGGGGGCGGGTCCTAAACACTCCGGCAAAACACACGCTTGTAGGGATGGTTTGGATGGCGTTAGGGGGGGGGTTAAGTTCTATCTTGTCAATTGCATCTGACACCGTTTAAAAATGTCCTTACCCGTTGTTGTGCCCTATAGACTCCTAATATATCAAGCAGCTCCTCCGTAATGCAATATCATTATCGCCGACTCCCCGCAAAATAATTGGTGTCTGTGGCATCTGTGCTCTCATCACTTAAAAACTTAAAGGAAAATGACTTGAGCTACCTCGTAGCTGGCTATTGTAGCATTTTCTTGTATTTCGTTAGCAGGGGGAAAATACTGTTGTTGAGTTAGCACGCTAGCTGCCATTTGCTTAACTTTCTCTTCTCTGCTCAGCACCAATGCAGGACGTGTAGGTCCACTAGCGCAGTGGTTCTCAACAGGGTGCCACGGCACCCTAGGGTGCAGCAGAGAGCTGCCAGGGGTGCCTTGAGATTAAAAAAAAAATAATAATATTTGAATTATTTTTGGATTACAGAAAATTATCACTAAAGTGCTATCTGTTGCAGCTGCACTGTTTTCCATGAAAATACCATATTTGGATAAGTTTGACCATTTCTCAAAATCTGAAAATCATTATTTAATAAAACACAGAAAAGGATCACCAAGTTACTCTGGATAAAAAAAACTTTACAGACAACATTGAGACAAAGCTTCCTGACACATCTCCATCCAAACTATTGGAAGAACTCATTGAAATCTCATCTGATACCACCTGGAGAGCTAGTTTCAGAGTGTGGTGCTGAGTACCAAGTATCTCATGATGCAGCAGTTAAGGTGTTGATACCATTCAGCACCACATATCTGTGTGAAGCTGGCTTTTCATCCAGTTTCAAGTTTCAAGTTTCTTTAATAGTTGTCATACAGAAGTACAGAATACTTTCATACAAAATGCTTCTTACTGTTACGCTCCAGCGACTGTGCTAGACAAGATAGTATCAAATAACATAGTATAACATGTAATTTAGAAGTAGAAAATGAGGTCACAGTGTTCAGTATAGACATATGTACAATGTTCGATGCAGAATAGACGTAACTGAGTTACCATATAATATACAAAACTATGCAGTGTACTAATGTACAGTACTATATAGTGCAAAGCAGAAATGGGATGAGGTACAATTTAGGTACAATTTACAGTAAGGTGTACGAGTTGTAGTGCAATCCTTCATCAATAAATATAAAGTGTGGGGAGTGGGTGCTACAGTGTGTTTGTTTAAAGTGGGTGTGTGCTATAAAGTGTGTGGAGTGGGTGCTACATTGTGTTTGTTTAAAGTGAGTGTGTGCGTGTGGATGTGTGTGCTATGTGCGTTTGATGGTTGTTGTTGTGTAGTGTTCATTGTTCGTTTAGCAGCCTGATGGCCTGGGGATAGAAGCTTCTTCTGAGTCTTTCTGTGCTCGCCTTGAGACTCCGGTATCGCTTGCCTGACCGCAGCAGTTCAAAGAGGCAGTTGTTCGGGTGACTGGAGTCTTTAATGATTCTCTTAGCCTTGCCCTTGCAACGCTTGTTGTAAATGTTCTGGAGGGTGGGGAGCCCCCCTCCAATTGTGCGTTCAACTGAACGTGTCACTCTTTGTAGTCTGCTTCGGTCTTGTGCAGTGCTATTCCCAAACCAGGAGGTGATGTTGCCAGTCAAGATGCTCTCTATTGTACATGAGTAGAAGTTCTTAAGGATCTTCTGACTGACTTGGAACTTCCTTAGGCGCCTGAGGAAGTAGAGGCGTTGTCGTGCCTTCTTCACAACACTGTCAATGTGTGTGGTCCATGTCAAGTCCTCGGATATGTAGGCTCCGAGGTACTTAAAGCTGTTGACTCTCTCAACCGGTGCCCCGTCGATGCTGAGGGGGCTGTAGTCCTTGACCCCCGACCTCCTGAAGTCCACAATCATCTCCTTTGTTTTGCTGACGTTCAGGGAGAGGCTGTTTTCCTGGCACCATCCCGCCAGGACCTTGACCTCTTCCAGGTAGGCCCTCTCGTTGGCAGAGATCAGGCCCACCACCACTGTGTCGTCAGCAAATTTGATGATTGTATTGCTACTCCGCTGAGCCACACAGTCGTGTGTGTACAGGGAGTAGCGGAGGGGACTCAGAACACAGCCCTGGGGGGCCCCTATGTTGAGGGTGATGGATGAGGAGGTGCAGTTGCCTGCTCTCACCACCTGGGGTCTGCCCGTCAGGAAGTCCAAGACCCACTGGCAGAGGTCATAGTTCAAGCCCAGGTCCCTGAGCTTGGCTATGAGTATGGAGGGGACTATGGTATTGAATGCCGAGCTGTAGTCGATGAATAGCATTCTCACATAGTTCCCCTGCCTCTTGTCCAGGTGTGATGCTGCTGTGTGCAGCACATGGGCTATGGCGTCCTCCGTGGACCTGTTGGGGCGGTATGCAAATTGCAGGGGGTCCATGTTGATGGGGAGGGAGGAGCAGATGTAGCCCTTTACTAGCTTCTCAAAGCACTTCATGGCTATGGAGGTGAGAGCTACAGGGCGGTAGTCGTTGAGGCAAGCAGGCTTGGATTTTTTGGGTACAGGGATAATAGTGGACTTCTTCAGGCAGGTGGGGATGACAGCCTGTTCTAAGGACAGGTTAAATATGTCAGTGAATACCGGGGCCGGCACAGACTTTTAGGACGCGGCCGGGGATGCCGTCCGGACCTGCTGCCTTCCTGATATTCACTTTTTTAAAGGTCCGCCTCACCTCATGCTCTGTTACCCTGAACACTGAGTCTCCATCAGCAGCAGACCCCCCCCCCCCCATTGCCGTGGCTTGTGGGCTGGTGTTGTTATTACCAGCATCAAACCTCGCATAGAAGGTATTGAGGTCATTTGCTAAGGAGATGTCACTGTTCAGTTTGAGGGAGGCGCCTTTGTAGTCTGTCATCGTTTTGAGCCCCTGCCACATAGCTCTAGAGTCAGCCTGTTCAAACTGGAGTTCAATTTTATCCTTGTAGCGCCGTTTGGCCTCTGTCACTGTCCTCCTTACGTTGTATCGCGCCACCTTGTGGTCATTCATGTTGCCTGCCACTAGGCCGTCGTTGTATGCTTTGGTGCGCGCTCTCAGAGCTTCACGGACGGATTTGTCTACCCAGGGTTTTTGATTTGGGTAAACTCTCATTGTGGTAGTGGGGATTGTTTCTTCCACCAAAGTACGAACATAGTCCAGCACTGTCTCCGTGTAGACATGAATGTTATCTGTGTCGCGGAACACGCTCCAGTCTGTGCAGTCAAACGCAGCCTGGAGCGTCTCCTCTGACGTCAAATCCCATTTCTGCACCTCTCGCGAGACTACGGGAGTGCTTTTGATTCTCTGTTTGTACTTTGGTGAAAGGAAAATGGACACGTGATCTGACTTACCAAAGCCACTAGCAGAATGAGCCTTGTATCCACCCTTGAATTGCGTGTAACAGTGATCTAGGATGTTACCGCCTCTGGTGTTACAAGTCACATGCTGATAGAAGTCAGGTAATACCTTTCTCAGATTGGCGCTATTGAAATCACCCACCACTATTATGGCGGCGTTAACGTTCGCCGCTTGGATTTTATTTACCTCGTCGTGGAGTCTGGAGAGCGCGACATTATTGCTGGCTTGCGGTGGAATATACACTCCTACAAGGATGATCGCCGTTAACTCCCTCGGGAGGAAGAAAGGACGACACTTGATGGTTATATATTCCAGGTCTGGGCAGCAGTGGTTCGATAATTCCTTCACGTTAGCTGGATCGCTCCAATTGTTGTTAAACATGAAGGCAATACCTCCTCCACGTTGTTTGCCGGACAATGCTGATCTGTCCTTGCGGTGGATGAAGAAGTGGTCGGCCGGTTGTATGGCATGGTCTGGGACGTCCGGCGTCAACCACGTCTCGGTGAAGCAGAGAACGTTACAGTCTCTAACGTCTCTTTGGTATTGAATCCTTGCTCGGATGTCATCCAGTTTATTGTCAATTGATTGTACATTGGCTAGCAATATACTGGGTAGTGGCGTTCGGTGTCGTCTGGATCTCAGCCTGTTACGGATCCCAGCTCTCTTCCCTCGCCGCCTGATGATTCCTTTGTTCCTGGGGTCAGGATCTGGTCCCATTGTTCTGAGAATCTCCATAGGCCATTGCTGCGGTTCGGAAAGCTGATTCAGGGAGTAATCCAATCGGTAAGTTTCCCGTAATCCGATGTCTATAAGTGACTGACGGTCATACACATTAAATGCACCTACTGTTGGTACAGACAAAACTCTTAAAACTATAAATATTAACAAAAGTAAGCACAATCTCGACGGAGCGAACAGACAGGCGACCGGGCATAGCGGCGCCATCTTTGATCTGTTGACAGGTCTGAAAACAAAATATAGGGCCAAGTTGAGCCTTGAGGATGACATGCGCGTTGCCTTGTCAAAGATCTCCCCACGTATTGACCGTATTATTAGCCAGCAGCAGCAGACCTCGCATTGAGCTAGAAATGTCCACTGAGTGAACGAGTGCTTATTTTCTGTATTTATTTATATTTTTTGAGAAATGGTAACTTGGTGATCCTTTTCTGTATTTAAAAAAATACATGATTTTCTGTTTTTGAGAAATTGTCAAACTTATCCAAATATGCTATTTTTATGGAGAACAGTGCAGCTGCAACAGATAGCACTTTAGTGATCCTTTTCTGTATTAAAAAATAAATACATGATTTTCAGTTTTTGAGAAATGGTCACACTTATCCAAATATGCAATTTTTATGGAAAAGTGTGCAGCTGCAACAGATAGCACATTAGTGATAATTTTCTGTAATTTTATTTAAAGAAATATGCTATCTGTTTTACTACTACAAGCAGTGTAATGTCAACAGTACTAAGCTATTTAGACCTGAAACACCTGTTAATAATGCATTATATAGCCTGCATATACACACAAATGTGTTTCCCGGTTTCTTAAATAAACATTATTTTGAAAGCAAGCACTCATTGTAGCAAAAAAGACGGGACCGGAAAAGTCTGTATCGTATGTAGGGCTGCCCTGGAATATTTTATTGAACACAGGGGTGCCTTGGCAGCAGAAAGGTTGAGAACCCCTGCACTAGCGGACTGGCCATCGAGAGCACCGGGAGTTTTCCCGGTGGCCTGGCAGACTGGCATGACCTGGCTGCCCTGACAGACTGGAAAATGCTTTTTTTATTTTAAAATTTGTATTTGTTTGTGCCCGCAGTCAGGCCACTGAACTCCGAAGCAGGCCAGGTCAGCATATACGTGTTTCTATTTGCGCGGAGATGTGCTCTCTATATAAGTTCAGGCAAGCAGGCAGGAATGAGTTAACTTGTCATTCACAACCCAGTGTGAGGCAGCGCGCCTGAGCAGGCCTGCGCAGGCCTCGCCAATCTCAAACAAGTCTTTTTTTTTTGTATCCACTTTTTCTCCCATTTTCTATATTTTTCTCCCATCCCAAATTCGTATCATCCAATTCAACCCTCCCCTGTCACGAACGCTGTTTCTTGCCTCCCACAAGCCGGCTGCAATGTGGAATAAGTCATACATAGCACAAGTCCCCTCCGGTACTTGAGGTAACAGCAGTCGCATCTTTTCACCTGCGCAGCTCGATCTCTCAGTGGCGAGGAGTAACGCGTGGGAGGCTCACGCTGCCCCCGACACTTCCTGATTCTACTGCGCAGGCGCACCAACCGACCTGTAGGAGTCGCTGTCCACAACGCCGATCCCCACCCATCAGTTTCCCACCCCCTAATACGGCCAATGTGTATTAGTACGGACGACCAGCTAAACTGAAAGCAAATGTGGAGCGCTGGGCTCGAACAGGCAAGCCCAGCGTCTCCAGATTTCGTGGCGAGCGCCTTGCCCACTACGCCACGTAGCCGCCCAATCTCAAACAAGTCTATTGATTTAAATCATGAGGAAATCGACTGCCGAAACCCGGAGATATGAACGTTTTGGATAGCTCTAGAATGGGTGAAGACGAACGTCGGACTGAAATTGAAAGAATGAGACGAAAGCAGGGCGCAATCAGAGGTGTTATTACGCAAGTTTTGAATCAGATGGACATTGAAATTGACAAGGAAACTCCGAATGTTGATCACTTTAGCACTTTATTGGGAGTTAAAGAAGACAGTTTGTTGGAACCTGGCCGTGAAATAGAACAGCTATAACTCTGACGGATGTTTTGGATGCTGATATTGAAGCCGCAGAGATGTAAGGAACGCGTCGTTATGTTGAACTGACGGCAGCATCGCAGAGGGTGAGTGATACTATTTAGACCACTATCACTAGGGCACGTGCCCTAGTGATGATCATCTGTGCCCCAGTGATGAATTTTTTTTTTTTTTTTTTTTTTTTTTTTTTTTAACAAATGTTTTTTATTTTCCCTTTTTTAACATGATCAAATGATCATTTAACATGATCAAATAATTATTATAATATTTTTTACTTCGCTTTGAAATATTATAGTGAAATATTTTGCACTGCATTTATCTTGTTGAAATCCTCCAACAGGCTCTTTTTTGTAAGTTGACTGGTTTGCACACCAATAATACAGTGCAATAATAGAATAGTAGAATAGATAGTAAAATTATGCAATAGAATGGCCAGAGTAAAATAGTGCTACAGTACAATCAACAGCGGGGTGTATTAGAAGGCTATGGTGAAGAGGTACGTTTTTAGCTTATTTCTGAAAATATTAAGAGATCTAGCTTCCCTAATGTCCATAGGTAGTGTGTTCCATAACTTTGGTGCATAGTTAGCAAAGGCTGCATCCCTGATTTTCTTTAGACTGTGGCTTGGAACCTTCAATAGACCAGTAGTAGATGATCACAATGTTTATACTTTGTATATAAGGAGGAGGACCTTGAAATCAATTCTAAATGTTACCAGAAGCCAGTGTAGGTTACTTACTCCAAGGAGTAAGTTGCCCCATATTGCTCTGTAACATTTCTCTTTTTGTTATAGGACCGACTAGTAGGATTTCAGTTTTGCCCTCATTTAATTTTAGGAAGTTGTTCGTCATCCATTTGTTTATTGCTAAGAGACAGGCGGAAATGGAGTTTATAGCTGTGTGATCATTTGGTACAATTGTGTGTCATCTGCGTAACTATGGAAACATACATTGTGCTTTCTAATGATGTCTCCTCAATGTTCAATGTTCAATGCAATGTTCAATGCAAGTAAAGCACTTTAAACTTTAAGTATGACTAAATGCTTTATTGACTATATATATAGTAACTGTTCCAAAATGCATAGATTTCTATGTATTTTAGGTGTAACTGAGGGGTACAATTCCCTGACTGTATTGTTAGATATGGTATTTAATACCACTACCTCTTGTACTTTAACTTCTGGCCATCCAGTATATGATATAAGTATGATGAACACTTTCCCACCTGATGAAACGAATCCACACAAATGTACAAATCGAATATTTAATATAGCAAAAGGTATATACAACGTTCACTTGTTTACACTTATGATTTGAAATATGCACTTGTATGGCAAATGAGTATTCGTAGGTAAATCAACATTGAATGTCCAATCTCTGGTTACGCAGGGAGTAAGTATACAACCTGGATATTTAGGAAACGATAGCGATGGTACTTAAATGATTATAGCTGGATACACTAAGGGGGGGGGGGGGGTCCCGCTGGTTGTAAGACAGTAGGAGGGGGGGGTTAGAGAAGCCGCTGGCGGTATCCCATCTGGCCGACGGTTTCTTGGGAGAATTCAAAGTCTTGAACACGGTGCCCACAGAACCTCGGTCCGCAGACGAATACAGCTGGACCCTCTGGTGGACGGTAGCTGCCGGTCCACAACGGAGAGACGTGAGGCGACCTCACTGGTGTAGAGCGCCGTCTCACCTGGAGTCCTCTCCGGGGGGTAGTTCCAACACTCCGCAGTGTTGGCCGTTATCCATGGAATAATCAAAGCACCCAAAGCATAATCCAAGCCGTGGAAGGCTCGCCGTCGTCCGGGTAGAGTAATCCAATATACAGGTCCAGTCGCCCTGGCCCGGAGCTCCTCGGATGCAAGCACCACTAGGGGTCTGCCCAGCCTGGTTAAGCGTCCAGATAACGTCAGGAACGATGGGGGTACTGATAACTTTATAACTCTAACCGAACGATGCACCATACATAAATAGACTATTATTAGCTTAATAGAATACGTCCAACTCGACGGTATAGTGCCAAACTATGACTATTCAACTATTAATCTACATGATATCTCAATGCCTATTCTGAGGCCAAGTAGGCCTTACTACACCACACGTGCGTCGTGGGTGAGGCTTTGCGTCTGTCACTCTGTTGGAGGGTAAAGAACTGGACTAAAAGAAAGTTCTACTTTACTTGCGCCATATATATATGCGCTATGAACAAATAGTACCATTTGTATTTCGCCCGACATATTCCTGCGCGGAACCGGGGCTTGCCACGACATGTTGGGCGGCACGATTGAACTTGGACCTAGGGGTATGGCAACCTGGCGCCAGGTTCTCGTCCAATGGTAGAATGAAACTATTATGGGCTGTTTAGTAGACTAAAGGGATATTCAGTGCATATTGTACAAGGAATATACAGGGGATATCAAACGATATACAAACACTATTTAAATATATATATATAAATAAATATATATATTCGGTTTAATCTGATCCTTCACAACAGCCGCACCCTAATTAGTCCCACCTAATTAGCTAAGCAGAGACAGATTAACCGCACTGTCTACCACTCAAGGTCCGCTGTAAGGGTCAGTCAACTCACAAAGTCATGGGGTCATGGTCATCATCGATAGTATCTGGGAGTCGGGGCAGTTCTATGAGCCTCGCCACGGGACGTGTGTAAGTGCGCCCTTGGACGAGTACTTCAGCTGCTCGGACCTTGCCATCGGCACCGGTGATCACTTTGCTTACGCGGCCAGCCGGCCACATAGCTCTGGGTAGTGACTGGTCAATAATCATGACGACTGTTCCTTCTGTCAAATTGTCTCTCTCTTTTACCCACTTCTGGCGGGTCTGTAGAGACGGTAGGTAGTGGAGTAGGAAGCTGCTCCAAAACTTGTCAGCTAGTACTTGACTGTACCTCCACATTCTTCGGCCGTTCGCTTCTTCAGGCCTGTACATTGTCTGGGGTAGCGCGGGGTCCAGCCGCCCCATTAGGAGTGTGTTGGGGGTGACTGGGTCGACATCTGCTACATCACTGGAGACGTAACCGAGGGGCTTTGAGTTCAATACTCCCTCGATCTCCGCGAAGACTCTCTCTGCTCCTGCGTGGTGTACATCCTCGTCGTATTTCTTTATGATCAGCTCTGTGACCTTGTGTCGGCTGTTCAAGACGATCGGGTACTTAATATCATCCGGTAGATCGGGGGCTCTCCGCAGGCGACCACCCACTCTGATGAGATTATGGGCGTCACTCTCCGGTGCCAGGTGGAGCAGTCTGCTGTCTGATGGGACGGGGTTTCCTCCCTGTAGACAGTCTAGCTCATCGGGGAACGAGTCTCTCTGGGCTCGTTGTAGTAGAAGAAGTTCTGCTTCTTCGTAGTCAGCTGCTGACATGTCAGTGGTGGACTGAATCTCTGGGTGGTGCCGCAGGAATGTTCTTTGCTGCGCACTCGCTAGGGTAATGCAGTCATCTATGTTGGGGTCTGTGGAGGCGACTGTGCTCAGTCCACAGAACATAGTTTTCTTGTTCTCAGCCTCCTCGTTACTTGCTTCCCGTGGGGTGGGCGTAGGCCACTCTCCTTCTGGGAGCTTGAGGAATTCTGGTCCGTCACTGTAGATGTTGCGACGGGTTAGGTCATCCAGAGACATTCCCCGGGTGATGACGTCAGCTGGGTTGTGTTTGGTGTCCACATACCGCCAGCTCGCTGCTTCTGTTAGCTCTTGAATCTCGGTGACTCTGACTCCCACGAAGACTTTGTATCTGCATGAATCAGACTTGATCCATGTGAGTACTGTTGTGGAATCTGACCACAAGATTGTTCTGTGCACCGGAATGGTGAGTTCACGTTGGATTAACGTGGCTAGATGCGCTCCTGCTAGGGCTGCGCGGAGCTCTAGACGTGGGATAGATTGTTGCTTACGTGGGACTATTCTTGAGCGGGCCAGGATGAAAGCAGTGTGTATCTTTCCTCCCTTCTCTTGGGCACGCAAGTAGGCCACCGATCCATAGGCTACTTCGGAGGCGTCGCTGAAGACGTGTAGATCAATCTCGCATGTCTCTGGCCTCACTGTGGATGGGAAGTAGCTGCGGCGTATATTGACGCCTGGGAGTGAGCGGAGTTCCGTCTCCCACTCTCTCCATGTTGAGGCAAGGTGTGCGGGTATTGGGTCGTCCCAGCCCTGGTCCTTGTCCCATAGTGCTCGTACAATCATCTTTGCCCTGGTGGTGTAAGGTAGAATACATCCCAACGGGTCATATTGTCTGGCGAGTGTTCTGTACACACTCCGTCTGGTGGTCGGTATCGCCGTCGACCTTCCCTGCTCTGGAGCCAAGGATTTGTGTCTATAGTGGAGCGAGTCTGTTTTGAAGCGCCAGACTAGTCCTAGTGTCATTTCTTGGGCTTCTCCTGGGATGGTCGCCATCCAGGTCTCGCTGCTGGCAGCCTTGTCCGCGGGGGAGAGGCTGCGCAATACGTGCGGGTCACTGCTGGCCCACTGCCTGAGATCAAAGCCGCCTTTGATCAGGGAGGCGCGTAACTTGATTAGGAGAGCCTCGGCTTCTTCTTGAGTCGAAACGCTTTGTAAACAGTTGTCCACGTAGAAACTGTTCTTCACACTGTGTTGGACCTCTTCATCTGCTGTTGGGTCCTCTGCGACGTGTTTCTGTAGTGCAAATGTAGCACAGCACGGGCTGCATGTGGTTCCGAAGGGGAGTACTTCCCACTGGTAGATGGCTGGGTTCTCATCTCCGATCCTCTCTCTCCATAGGAACCGCAGCAGGGGCTTGTCCTCCTCTACTAGTCTCACCTGCAAGAACATCCCTTTGATATCCCCGCTGATAGCCACCTTGTCCTGGCGGAAGCGCAGTAGCACGCCTAGTAGGGAGGGGCCGAGTGTGGGGCCGGGCAAGAGCTCTTTATTCAGATTTTGGGATCCGATCTGGTAGCTGCAGTTAAACACAATGCGATCCTTGCCGTTGTGATGGACCTTGTGATGCGGCACGTACCATGATTCGGTCGTCTGATCGGCCTCTTTAATGTCAATCTTTGTTACGTGTCCCGCTGTGATTAGCTTCTCAACCTCAGCGCGGTACACACGCTCTTGAGCGGGGTCTTTGGCTAGGCGCCGCTCCGTGTTCAATAGATAGCGCTCCGTGGCGTCTTTCTTTGCGTGAAAGGTGGGCATTCCCTCTCGCCTCAGGAGTGGAGTTGCGTATCTCATCACTCCGCCGACTGTGACTCTCTTTGTCCCCTGCTCGAGTAGGTTGATGGCGTAAATGTCTTCTTTAGAACGAATATCTTTCTTTTCGTTCTTAAAGGGCATTGTCTCTAATGTCCATAGCCTCTCGACATGCTGCAGGAGAGTGGTGTCTTCTTCTGTCGTTCTGGAGTGGAGGCAGCTAGTGGCTGCTGTTCGGTTGAGAGATTTAGCGAGGGGGCCTTGTAGGGTCCACCCTAGGCGGGTCTCGACTGCTGCAGGACAGCCTCGGGGTCCTGTATGGACCCGGTCAATCGGGACTATGAGTTCTGCATGGTCGGAGCCTATCAGCAGGGTCGGGGTAGCGCCGTCTATGAGCGGGATAGGTAATTGGCGCAGGTGCACATATTTATCCATCAACTTGGCGACAGGGTAGGTGTACTGCGATAGTCCTATTTCTTGGCTGGTGAAAGCATTTGTAATCTTGTACCGTCGCTCTGGCTGCCCGTTTGCTGCGATAGTGAAGGAGACGTTCTCGCCCTTTATCGTCTTTAAATCTCTTCTTATTGTCCGAATCGTCATTTCGTTCTTGCTCCCCCGCAGTCCCAGCTGGGCCGCAGCGGACGCGAGCAGAAGGGTCTTCTCTGACCCGTCATCAAGGACGGCGTAAGTGTCCATGACTTTATCTTGGTAGCTCAATGTCACACGGACTACCTTTAAGAGCACTTGGGCGCCGCTGCTGCTGGCGGGGTCAATGTACATGACACTTGCCTTGGTGCCGCGCGATGGTGCAGGTGGAGGCTGTCTTCTGTTACTGTCGTGTAGTATATCTAGATGGGCTCCATCGCACCGACTGCACCTTTTCTTTAGGCGGCATTCGGCTGCCATGTGTGGCCGCGCACATTGGTAACAGCGCCTGTTGGACTTTATCCATTGACTCACTTCTTCTGCATTCATCTTTGTGAATAGGTCACATTGTGACAGCCAGTGTTCTTTCTCACAGTAGGGACACGCTATCTTCCACTTCTCTTTTCTCGAGGGGGTGCTGTGACTCTTACTGCTCGGTACTGACTCTGATTGGTGCATGACAGTCACCGATCTTCTTCCATCATTTATTCTCCTGGGTCCCTCTCTGGAGCTTGGCGTGCTCCTCCCGAATGTATCCAGTCGTAAGCTGCTGACTTCTCTCGCCAGGAAGTCGGCTAGATCAAGGAGGGATGGCTCGGGGCCGTTGGGATCCCGGTACTCTCTCTGCCGCCTAAAGCGTTCCTGTCTTGCGGGTGGCAGCTTCTCCAAAATCCTCTCGACGTTAGAGTTGGCGTATAGCTCATGCATGCCCTTTTCCCGTTGCGCTCCCAGCATCCCTACCAGGGACTGCACTTTGATTGACAGGTCGTCTAACGAGCGATTGTCTGTGGCTGGGGGTAGGCGATCAATATGCCTTATCTCTTGGATTACGTAATCCCATATACGTCCATATCTCTGGTCCAGCGCCGCTAGGGCCGCTGTGTATGGTGTCGGAGAGGTGGCATAGGCTAGCGCTATATTGTGCGCTCGCGGTACTTTCAGGTGCTTCAGTAATATTGCATACTTGTGGCGTTCATCAGCGACATCCACCATCATTGTCTCTAAGCACATCCGGAGCTCCGTGTACTGTGCTCGACTCTCATAGGCGAAGTCTGGAAATGACGGCGTGGCAATGTATGACGCCGTGGATGGCTGATACATCGGCGAGCGTTGGGGGAGAGACCCCCTGGGCGAGTCCCCTCTTGCGCCTCGCTGTGGGCTGGTACTGACAGGGTACCATGGCCCGCTGGTCCAGGTGCTATTCCTCGGGGCTGGTCGTGCGTCGTGCTCACCCGTGAATAGAGTCGGGGGTCTGTAGCGCAGCGCCGCGGGGGTATAGCCTGGACTGTACTGGACCTCCTGGTCCGGTGGAGTACTGTGCTGTCGTCGGGCTTGGTTCTCCTCCTCTCCCTCTTCTTCCTCTATCAGATCTTCCAGATCCTGTAATCGTTTATTTAGCTTCTCCGCAGTGTATGCCGCTCCTTCCTTGTAGCTGGGTCTCGCTTGGACCGGTCTGGGAAGGGGGTCTGCGGGGGGTCTAGGCTCGGTCTGTTGGTCAAGTTCAGGGTCGCTTGCTCGTTGAGGAGACGCTGCCCTTGACTGTTGTCTCGACGAGTTCCTTGAACCCCTGGCGGAGAGAGAGGGTGTTGCCTTGCGGATCAGCTGCTCCATTAGCTGCGCTTGTAACTTGTCGCGCTCGACTTCGCGCTTGGTGAGATCTGCTTCTCTTTGGGCACCGGCAGCGGCGCGCTGGGCGTCGGCCCGGTCTCTTGCCATATTCTCTTCTGTCTGAAGGCGTCTCATCTCCAGGCGTGTGCGCTCTTCTTCGCTCCATTGTTGTGCTTGGAGACGGTCGCGTTCACCCTGAAGTCGATCGCGTTCGGTAGAGGCTGTCAGGCTGACGACACAGTGGTGGTGGGCCTGATCTCTGCCAACGACGAGAGGGCCTACCTGGAAGAGGTCAAGGTCCTGGCGGGATGGTGCCAGGAAAACAGCCTCTCCCTGAACGTCAGCAAAACAAAGGAGATGATTGTGGACTTCAGGAGGTCGGGGGTCAAGGACTACAGCCCCCTCAGCATCGACGGGGCACCGGTTGAGAGAGTCAACAGCTTCAAGTACCTCGGAGCCTACATATCCGAGGACTTGACATGGACCACACACATTAACAGTGTGGTGAAGAAGGCACGACAACGCCTCTACTTCCTCAGGCGCCTAAGGAAGTTCCAAGTCAGCCAGAAGATCCTTAAGAACTTCTACTCATGTACAATAGAGAGCATCTTGACCGGCAACATCACCTCCTGGTTTGGGAATAGCACTGCAAAAGACCAAAGCAGACTACAAAGAGTGACACGTTCAGCCGAACGCACAATTGGAGGGGGGCTCCCCACCCTCCAGAACATTTACTACAAGCGTTGCAAGGGCAAGGCTAAGAGAATCATTAAAGACTCCAGTCACCCGAACAACTGCCTCTTCGAACTGCTGCGGTCAGGCAAGCGATACAGGAGTCTCAAGGCGAGCACAGAAAGACTCAGAAGTAGCTTCTATCCCCAGGCCATCAGGCTGCTAAACGAACAATGAATGAACACTACACAACAACAACCACCAAACGCACATAGCACACACATCCACACGCACACACTCACTTTAAACAAACACACTGTAGCACCCACTCCACACACTTTATAGCACACACCCACTTTAAACAAACACACTGTAGCACCCACTCCCCACACTTTATATTTATGGGTGAAGGATTGCACTACAACTCGTACACCTTACTGTAAATTGTACCTAAAATTGTACCTCATCCCATTTCTGCTTTGCACTAGATAGTACTGTACATTAGTACACTGCATAGTATTGTGTATTGTATATTATATGGTAACTCAGAACATTGTACATATGTCTATACCGAACACTGTGACCTCATTTTCTTCTTCTAAATTCATGCTATATTATGTTATTATGTTATTTGATACTATCTTGTCTAGCACAGTCTCTGGAGCGTAACAGTAAGAAGCATTTTGTATGAAAGTATTCTGTACTTCTGTATGACAACTATTAAAGAACTTGAACTTGAACTTGACGAGGAACGCCTGTTGTAGCATCCTCTCCGCTTCGCTGGGGGAAGGCGGTTGTGGAGGTGAGCCGCTCCTGCGTGAGCCGCTCCTGGGGGTACTCGTTGGGGAGTCCTGGAGCTCTATTTCCTCGGCGCTCTCCTCCTCTTCTTCCGTGCAGAGTCCTCTCTCTGTAGGGTTGTCTTCCTCCCGGGGCTGGTCGGGGACTACTTCTTGGGTAGTGGCGGGGGGTAAAGGCATGTCAGCTCCTTCCTGGTCCCCACCGTGAGCTTGGTCAGTTACATTAGGACCTACTAGGGCCTCTGTGGTCGGGGAAACCTGGTCGTTAAGGTCAGACATAATTTTACTTTCTACTTTTACCGCGTTTACCGTTTGTCGAAGGCTAGGTAGTTGACTGACAGTGTAAGCCTCTAAGTACTGAGGTGTCTGTCGTCTGCGCCGCGGGCGTTCTAGGTTAGGAGGACCGTTTCGTGGAGTGTTCATCATAGGCCATTTCAATATTAATAACACTATATTAATATTACACTAGTTACCCTCCGGCTCGAAGGACCAATTGTAACTGAGGGGTACAATTCCCTGACTGTATTGTTAGATATGGTATTTAATACCACTACCTCTTGTACTTTAACTTCTGGCCATCCAGTACATGATATAAGTATGATGAACACTTTCCCACCTGATGAAACGAATCCACACAAATGTACAAATCGAATATTTAATATAGCAAAAGGTATATACAACGTTCACTTGTTTACACTTATGATTTGAAATATGCACTTGTATGGCAAATGAGTATTCGTAGGTAAATCAACATTGAATGTCCAATCTCTGGTTACGCAGGGAGTAAGTATACAACCTGGATATTTAGGAAACGATAGCGATGGTACTTAAATGATTATAGCTGGATACACTAAGGGGGGGGGGGGGGGTCCCGCTGGTTGTAAGACAGTAGGAGGGGGGGGTTAGAGAAGCCGCTGGCGGTATCCCATCTGGCCGACGGTTTCTTGGGAGAATTCAAAGTCTTGAACACGGTGCCCACAGAACCTCGGTCCGCAGACGAATACAGCTGGACCCTCTGGTGGACGGTAGCTGCCGGTCCACAACGGAGAGACGTGAGGCGACCTCACTGGTGTAGAGCGCCGTCTCACCTGGAGTCCTCTCCGGGGGGTAGTTCCAACACTCCGCAGTGTTGGCCGTTATCCATGGAATAATCAAAGCACCCAAAGCATAATCCAAGCCGTGGAAGGCTCGCCGTCGTCCGGGTAGAGTAATCCAATATACAGGTCCAGTCGCCCTGGCCCGGAGCTCCTCGGATGCAAGCACCACTAGGGGTCTGCCCAGCCTGGTTAAGCGTCCAGATAACGTCAGGAACGATGGGGGTACTGATAACTTTATAACTCTAACCGAACGATGCACCATACATAAATAGACTATTATTAGCTTAATAGAATACGTCCAACTCGACGGTATAGTGCCAAACTATGACTATTCAACTATTAATCTACACGATATCTCAATGCCTATTCTGAGGCCAAGTAGGCCTTACTACACCACACGTGCGTCGTGGGTGAGGCTTCGCGTCTGTCACTCTGTTGGAGGGTAAAGAACTGGACTAAAAGAAAGTTCTACTTTACTTGCGCCATATATATATGCGCTATGAACAAATAGTACCATTCGTATTTCGCCCGACATATTCCTGCGCGGAACCGGGGCTTGCCACGACATGTTGGGCGGCACGATTGAACTTGGACCTAGGGGTATGGCAACCTGGCGCCAGGTTCTCGTCCAATGGTAGAATGAAACTATTATGGGCTGTTTAGTAGACTAAAGGGATATTCAGTGCATATTGTACAAGGAATATACAGGGGATATCAAACGATATACAAACACTATTTAAATATATATATATAAATAAATATATATATTCGGTTTAATCTGATCCTTCACAACATTAGGGGTTTGGGTGGCTAGCTCTTTTTAATATAAATGTCAGATTGTTTTATTTATTTCATAGATTTCTATGCATTTCAGGAGTTTGGGGGGCTGGCTCCCCAAAATAATTAAATAACATAACCCTAACCTAACCTAACCCTAAAACCGAAATAAAGTTAAAAAAAAATAGTTACAAAATCCACCCATTTTCGCCCACAAACCGGCCAAAACCGGCCAAATTTTTTTCGTAGTTGTTGGTGCCCTTCTGTGCCCTACTGAAGTGCTGGGTCTAGATACGCCCCTGATATACTGTAAAGGACACTTTCGTATTATAACCCGACGTTTGGACAATCCATTATTTGGAAATAATAATAATAATAATAGTTATTCTAAAGTTTGGTGTAGTGTATAAAACCTGTATGGTCGTGTTTTTTCCCCGGCGGGGGGGGGGGGGGGGGGGGGGTGTATGGGCCTGGCCTGCCTGAGTCAAATTCCCGATACGAATTATGGTCCCAGTCCGCCACTGTGTAGGTCTGATGTTTGGTTTCATAGTGTCGTCGTACATTATACTCTTTCATCATTGCAAATCAAACAGACAAATATTCATTTTCCCACCACGTCTGAAATGTTCTGCACTCACTTGCATTTCTTTGGTTCTGCCATTTTTGGTGATCATGGTCATTTCTTTCTTTGATTCATTTTGTTTTGTGGAGAAGCTGCATTGTTGAAGACTGTAGCTCCACCTGGTGTTAAAACTAAAGTACAGGGGAGCTCCAGTAGCTCACCGCATATCTCGGCGCTATTTCTGCGTCGGGGAAAACCGTGCTCGTCACGGATCTGGTGGACACGAGTTCGATTCCCGGACCCGCCGTCATTTATCAGAATGTCTTCCCCTGCTCTACATCCCATTTCAACCTGTTTCTGTCGGTCATGCTTGACCAGAAAAAGCGATAAACGCTAAAAAATAAAGCTTAAAAAAAAGAAAAAAAAATAAGTACAAGTTAAGTGCAAGTTTCATGTGTGGGGGCCATATTCCATTATATATTTTTTATTTGCTGCGGGCCAATTCAAAATGGACCACGTGTGTGTGCGTGTGTGTGTGTGTGTGTGTGTGTGTGTGTGTGTGTGTGTGTGTGTGTGTGTGTGTGTGTGAGTGACACTAGTGTGTTCCAACATCATGTCCATATCATGTCTGATTTTGTCACTCATCCTGTGTTTCTGACTCCATCACCACCCACCCTGTTCCCCGCCATGACTTCCTGTGGAAAAGCCGGTGTTGAAACCCCAAACTGTAAGTTTTTCCCCATGATGCTACACAACACCATGGCCTGGTTCCATTTCAGCAGAACGGCTCCCTTTGTTCCCTTCACTTTCCCTTAGGCTGTTCCATATGTTAGGGGAGAGAGAGAGAGAGAGAGAGAGAGAGAGAGAGAGAGAGAGAGAGAGAGAGAGAGAGAGAGAGAGAGAGAGAGAGGACAATATTGAGGGTACAAGTAGTGCCCTAAACAATTGGTGGAAATACAATTTGGCAGTGTGTAGGTCAATATTGGCCTGTTTTATAGCTTTTCCTGAAATGTAAATGATAACATAATTATAAAACGTAATGCCTGTAAGAAAGATGGTGGTATTGCAGAGGGGTTACTGTATTTAACGGTGCTGCTCCATACGTCTCATTACATTTTCAATGGGAATATTACAGTAAATATTCAGGAACAAATGCAGAGGGGGAATATGAAGGACGGTGTGATTATTCTGAGTGGAATGTGGCCTGTGTGTGTGCGTGTGCGTGTGTGTGTGTGTGTGTGTGTGTGTGTGTGTGTGTGTGTGTGTGTGTGTGTTTTCTTGTGTTACTTCTTGCACTCCATCTGGAACAGTGAGTAACATGGGATTGGTATGGCCACACATACACACACACACACACACACACACAAGTAGGGCTGCTGCGATAAAGACATTTTGTAATGACGATAATTCTCTGACAAATAATTGCGATTACCGATTGCTATGCAATGATCCATGTTTTCACACAATGAAACAGCATCTAACTTCTCAGAGACCCGCGCAGACCTGCACAGAGATGTAGACTATTTACATTTACATTTACATTTAATAATTTAGCTGATGCTTTTATCCAAAGCGACTTACAAGTTCTGTACGACAAGTCATCAGGAAGGGCACAACTCTTATCAGCTGAGTAACAATGTTCATAAAGTGTTGAGTGCTACAGTGTAGGTTAGTTTATTAGGACAAGTGCATGACAGTAAGGTTAGTTAGGGTTAGATTTTTTTTAATTATTTTTTTAATTCAGATAATGGTTGAAGAAGTGCGTCTTTAGTCGACGGCGAAAGATTGGACGGGTTTCGGCTGTCCTAACTGGGGTGGGTAGTTCATTCCACCATTGTGGGGCAAGGACTGAGAATAGGCGACTTCTCTTTGATGACCCTCCCGGAGCTTGGATAGGAGTAGGTCTGAGGCGGCCAGAAGATGCAGAGCGTAGGGGTCTTGCGGGTGTGTAGTTAGAGACCATTGACCGGAGGTAGGCGGGAGCGGTTCCCTTTGCCGCACGGTATGCTAGGTCGAGGGCCTTGAAGCGGATTCGTGCAGCAATGGGGAGCCAGTGCAGGTCCCTAAGAAGTGGGGTGACATGGGCCGACTTCGGTAGGTTTGAGATCAGGCGGGCCGCTGCGTTCTGAATGAGTTGAAGAGGCTTAGTGGCAGTGGCCGGGAGGCCAGCGAGCAGTGCGTTGCAGTAGTCGAGGCGGGAGATGACTGTTGATTGGACGAGGAGTTGGGTGGCTTCTTTTGTCAGGAAGGGGCGGATCCTTCTGACGTTGCTCAGGAGGAATCTGCAGGTTCTGGTTGTCGCTGCGATGTGAGCAGAGAAGTTCAACTGGTCGTCAAGGACAACACCAAGGTTCTTGGCGGTCGGAGACGCGGTCACAGCTGCATTCTCGACTGTGATGGAAAGGTCTGTCAGGGGGGAGGATTTGGCCGGCAAGTGAAGCAATTCTGTTTTGCTTAGGTTCAGTTTGAGGTGGTTGGTCGTCATCCAGGCGGAGATGTCGGACAGACAGGCCGAGATCCGCTCAGAGACGTGGATATCTGAGGGAGGGAAGGAGAGGAAGAGTTGAGTATCGTCGGCATAACAATGATAGGAGAAGCCATGAGACGTGATAATGTTACCCAGTGATTTAGTGTAGAGGGAGAAGAGAAGGGGTCCTAGAACCGAGCCCTGGGGGACACCCGTCCGCAGGGGGCGGGTGGCCGACAGGGTCCCTCTCCATGACACTTGGTAGGAGCGGTCATTGAGGTATGATGTCAGCCATGTCAGCGCAGAGCCAGCCACTCCCATTCCTGCGAGGGCCGCGAGGAGGATCTGATGGTTGACTGTGTCGAAGGCTGCAGATAGATCTAGGAGAATCAGGACAGAGGAGAGGCCTTTCGCTTTTGCTAAGTGAAGTGCCTCTGTGACCGCAATGAGGGCCATTTCTGTGGAGTGGCCAGTCCGGAAGCCAGACTGATTAGGGTCTAGGAGGTCATTCTGTAAGAGATAAGCAGTAAGTTGGTTGGATACAGCAAGTGTTTTAGAAAGGAAGGAGAGAAGAGAGACAGGACGGTAGTTGCCTATGACGGTGGGGTTCAGGGTTGGTTTCTTTATGAGCGGCGTGACTCTGGCTTGTTTTAGGGAGGTGGGGACCACCCCCGAGTTGAGTGAGGAGTTGATGGTTGCAGTTAGGAATGGGAGGATGTCTGGTGCTATGGTCTGGAGGAGTGGGGAGGGTAGCCGGTCCAGCTGGCATGTAGTCGGACGGTTCGACGTTACCAGTGTCAGGGTCTCAGCTTCTGTAATGGGAGAGAAAGATGACAGAGTGAAGGATGAGGTTCTCGATTCAGCATTTGGAATGGGTGGGGGTTGGGAGAAGGAGCTGCGGATGTTCTCCACTTTTTCCTCAAAGAAGATCGCAAAGTCTTCGGCAGAGAAAGATCAGGAGGAGGGGTTGGGGGGGGAGTGAGGAGGGAGGACATGGTAGCATGCAGTTTGCGAAGATTCTTGGCAGAGGCCTCGATCCTATGGTGAAAGAAAGAAGCTTTGGCATTAGTAATGGTTTTGGAGAATGTTAACAAGAGGTTGTGATATGTGTCTATGTCAGCAGTGAGGCGTGACTTTCTATACTTCCTCTCAGCCGCTCTCAGGACCTGTCTTTGTTCTCTCACTGGATCTGTCAGCCATGGACTGGGTGGGGAACGGCGGGCAGGTTTCTCAACGAGGGGACAGAGCTTGTCGAAGGAGGTTGCAAGGGCTGAGAGGAGGGTGGAGGTTGCCATCTCTGTGGAGAGAGCAGAAAAGGTGTCACTCAAAGGTAGAGCGGATAGTATGCAGATTCATCTGAATATAAGTAAATGGTTCATTGATTATTGCAGCAGCCCTACACACAAGCACACTTCTGTGTGAGCAGCGTGCGTGTGCACGCAACCACATACACCACACACACACACACACACACACACACACACACACACACACACACACACACACACACACACACACACACACACACACAAATCACTTGAACACACAGAGCTAAGTGTGCCATTCAAGTACTCTCTTCTCCTCTTCTGTGTGGTTCCTGTGTGGTGAGACAGCCACCTCAGGGTCTCGTGAGAGTTGGCTTCAGCTGTGACTTTCTGAGGACTGAATTATCTCCTTCACCATCTCCACTGTGTTCATGCTGAGCCCATACTTGTCTTGATGATTGAGCCACTTTGAATTTGGATGGCGTTAAATGCAGTAATCACAAGTTTCAGTGCTTCAGTGCTTCCATTAGCCAGACACTTTGCATTGGTAACATTCATACTGGGTCGCTAATTAAAACTCAATCCAAATTAGTGTATTCTTAAAGAAGGATTCTTCTAATTCTGTTCGATAGCCATACATTTCTGGTTTGCTAGAATGTATTCTTTCCAGGGAATGAGATGTTATTGTTACATTCTAAAAAATGTCAGATACATTTGAATGCTAACATAATAGTTTTATTGAGGGGTTATTTGATAGTCACAACAATCATAATAATAATAATAATAATTATAACAATAATAGTAATTTCTTGCCGGTGTCTACACTGCTGTACAGGTATTTCTCAAGCAGGGAATGGTTATTCTACTATAATAGTCTATAATCAGTCTCCTTTCATGCTATTAAGACTACAGTAGCTGGCATCTCCCTCTCTCTCCAGGCCGTTAGGTCCACACATGCCTGCACTGTGAATCCCATTAAGACATGGTGGCGGAACTAAATGCTTGGGGCTTCCCTCCAGCCTCAGTGCACAGAAGGTTCTCTCCTTTCTTTGGGCCGTATGCCTCTGTGAGTGCGTGCATTTTAGAGAGGGAGAAAGAGGTATGTAGTTCATTTACTTCTGGAGACATACATGTGTGCTTAAGGAACACTGACTGATACTGAAAAGGACTGCTTCACATTGAGATTCACACACACACTGTGTTCACAGTCCTGTTGCAACTGTTGTGAAACCGTTTTGGTTAGTAAAATAGCTAATATAATGTCATATATATTATGCATATGCTCTTACAATAGTTTAATTAATAATATGATGAACTGTTCTGCAATCACTGCAGTAAAATAGCTTTTATAAACTGCAGTGAAAATAAAGCTATTGGTGTTGAAGATGGCATACTTCTGGTTTGACACCATTACTCATTCCACAATAGGACTTTCACAAGTTCAACTCACACAATGACAACAGTCAACAGACACAAAGGATAGGTAGAAATCAATAGTTTATTAGCAACGATGCAACGGCCTGATGCAGGTGGCTTGGGGAGGATGCACATGGAGCCGCACCCAAGAGCGTGCGCTCAGTGGAGATTGGATGAGGGAAGGGAAAGGAAAGGGGACCTTTCACAAGAGTGCTCATCTCTAACCGTTAGAGTAGGCTCCGGAAAGGAGACTCTGTTAGCCTCAGAGGTGAAGAGGGAAGAAAAGTGGGACGTTTGGGAACAGTAGTTTATATAAGCAGAGAGTGATTGAGCCGGGAAGGAATGTTGAAGATGAAGATGGGTTAAGAGTGGCCGTGTATACAGGGATAGTGTAATGGATTGAAATCGTGGGATGGGGTAGTGAATTTGGAACATCAGAGAAAGCCGAAGAAGGCTAGAATGAACATGGCTTCTAGCATGAGGTTGGTGTGGGGGGAGAAAGGGGAGGTGCGCAGAAGCGATATGCAAGCCGTGAGGATGTCAATGGTGATAGGGAGGTGAATGGGCTGAGGACTGGGTTGGTTCCTCTGGAGGCCTCACAAGAGGAGGGACATCTGGGAGTGAGAGAGGGCAGGGCAAGGAGAACCGTGAATTAATTAATAATTAATAATAATAATAATTAGAGGGTGGCGTGACGAACATGAAGGGAATTGTGAGAAAAAGTGATGAAAGAGGTGATGGTGAGAAGGTTGAAGGATAGGAAGGGGAGACAGAGGGAGGCATGGAAGGAGAGTTGCGTTCCAGGCTGTCCAGTAGGAAACAGAGGTGCTAGAGGCTAAACCGTTGAGGATGTGGATGCAGGACTGGTGGATCAATGGTAGGAGGGAGGGGTTTAATGTGAAGGTGAGGAGAGAATAGGGAGGAACTGGAGTCGGGTTCCGGTCCACTTTGGGAGCCAAGGTGAAGAGTCTCTGAAACGGGAAAGAGAGTCAGAGATTGAGTTAGAATGACTGGGGACGTGGGCTGCGCAGAGGATGAATTGGTGAGTGGGGGATAACGGCTCATGAAGGGAGAGATGTGGAGGGATCGGGATCAATTGGAGTTGATGATGTCAACTACTGCTGTATTATCGGAGTGGATGAGAATTGATTGTTGGGGCCATGAACTCCCCCAAAGATTGCAGCTACCACAACTGGATAGATTTCGTGGAGCGCTGATGATGCAGCACTCTGGGTGAGCTCGGAGAACTCTGGGGGGCCACTGCGCCGCAAACCACCTGCCTGTGTAGTACCCCCCGAATCCTACTGAGGGGGCTGCATTAGTGTTATCGGTCTATGTCTTGGGGATGGGAATGGTAGTGTAAAATATAGTGCAGCTGTTCCAGTGGGTTAGGAACAGTGCCCACATGCGGAGATCCTCGAGGCAGGCACTGTTCAGCACCACCCCGCTGGACAGATCCTGGGTTGCTGATGCCATCGCCAGGAGGTGAGCCACGAACGGCCTGCCCTGAGGAATGATGTGCATGGAGAAGTTGAGGTGGTCGAGGAGGGAAAGGAGGTCATGTTTCATGTAGATGGTGGAGGACTGGAACTCTTCAATGGTACTGGACAGCCTGGCTCATTTATATGCAGGTAACGATGCTTGGAACTTCGAGGAATTTCAGCTGTAATTTATTCACATTTATCTGGTGCGAGGGGAACGCCTAACACCTTGAAAACGGAGGACATATTGTTGAGTCCGGATGCCGGGGGAGATGGGGGGGGGGGTTACGAGAAAGGGGATGTGGTAGTTATTCTGAAGTATCCAGCAGGGGGCCTCGGACAGGGTGTAGAATATTTTGGGGCTGTTCTTGCATCCGAACGTGAGCCTGACGGCGGAATAATATGGCTCCCGCCACTTCACGGCCAACAGGATACAGGAGCATAATTTTGAAGGATGATGTTATGTGCCAGCCACGCCCCACGCCTCGCCTTTCTGATGAAGGCTATGGCATCGTCTATTGATGCGTAATTGAGTGACAATTCTGGGGAGGGGATGCGGCTATTGATGCTTGGCGTGGAGGAGGCGTGAGGTGCGGATAGATCAATTATAGTCGCTTTTTCTCCAGAATACTTTCTGGTGGCTATACTGATTGGGCTGATTGGGGGTGAAGTGAAGGGCCTATCATGAATCCTGCGTCCAGCTCCTTCCTTAGCAGCTTGTGTACTACTTGTAGCTTGGAAAGAGGTTATTGCAAATAAATGATTTGTGGGGAAGTGAGACCAGGGTTGAAACCAAAGTGCAGACCATGTAACAGGAAAAGGAATGAAATGCTGATCGGGGTGTTGTGATAGTTCAGATGCCAGAGCTGGCACGATAGACAGGTATCGATTCCATTTCTTCATTCGGCGGAGGTATTCTGACTGGGTGCGGATGCTGGGGGAACAGAGGTGGAGCTGAGGTGAGGGACCGGGATCTGGGGTGACTTGGGGCACAAGGGGGCACAATGAGGTGAAATAATTGTATGAGTTATATACATACCATACTGGTGAGGACCCGGCACATGGCAAAGACGTGGACAGATATCTCCTGATCCAGTGCCCCCCCAGTATGTACACTGATTTGGCAGAGCATTTGGAGAAGGCCAGATGGGAAAATAAACTCTGGCTTGCCGGCTCCCATGGAGAGAAGGGTGGGAATTGGCACTGGGGCTGCAGTAGTGTGGGAGGTTGGGGGTAGGGAGAGGGACGGTGACCGTAAAGTGGGTAGGGTATGGTCAGCTTGTGCTTGCTTGGGGGGTTGCGCTTAGTGCTTGAATGGATTGGTTTGGTTTGATACCATTACTCATTCCACTATAGGAGATCACCATCTTTATGTAGCTGGTTTTGGGTTCACTAATGGTGGTGAAAAAGAAGGTGGCGATGACTCTGTGTTTGTTAAAATTTCTGGAAAGAACATTTCTGAAAGTGATGGAAAGGGTATTTGTTGAATCTGTCATTATCTTTATAAACATATGAGAACATTTCTTTAGACTACAGTATGCTGTTATGGTTTTAGTCAAATAAATACAAATACATTTGGCAATATTGCCCCCTAGTGTTTAAGTAGCAGCATTGCATTATCATCTGTTATCATTGTTTTTTGTTTTGCATATATATATATTTGTTTTGTAAAGTTTTAAATTATTACACTCATTTGAGTAGTGGAAAAGGGGTAGGATTAAATAAGTGTATACTTCTTCCTACTCCTTTTCGAACATGTAAATTGAGTTGTGTTTTGCTTTTGTTTATTTTTATTTTTTTTTCATTTAATTTCTTGAGATCAATGATTTGTTTTGATTTTATATTGTTTGTATTTATTTACATGTTCGAAATAATAAATAAATAAATAATAAATAAATATTCAAGAGTTAAGGATTAAAGTGGAGACTTGACTAGTTTGATGAAGGTGCATTTTAAAACTCCATAAGGTAATTGACCATATTCACACAGTGGCCATTTAGCTCGTATGTCATACTCAGATTCCTTTCTTTCTGGTCAATATAGGCCTGCAGTGAATGAGAGACATTTCTTCCTGTTTATGGTATGCTGATGTGCTCAGTTCACAGTTGAAATTAAAATATCTTATTACTAAGATGCCTCGGCTAAATGAAAATATAGGAGAGAGAAACTCTTCTATCTGTTCTCCAAATTATAGCACACTTGCTAAAAAAACAACAACACTTGATCAGGTTGGCACCTTGCATGGTTGCCTCCGCCGTCGGTGTGTGAATGTGTGAGTGAATGGGTAAAATGTGAGTAACAAATTGTAAAGCGCTTTGGATAAAAGCGCTATATAAAAAAGCAGCCATTTACCATTTAATCCTCATGCCTCTCAGTGTTACAGTACTATTATGTACAGTCATACAGGTATACACACACTAAGGTAGTTAACATACTGGCTAGTGGTATAACTAGTAAGAGTAGGTAAGGATATACAGATATAGATATAGTATATACCGGTATGTAAACAGGAATATATGCAGGTATATTCAGACCAGATTCATGTGTGGATAAATTGTGTTTGTGTTGTGTTGTGTTGTGTTGTGTTTGTGCTGTGTTGTGTTTGTGTCGTGTGGTGTTATATTGTGTATCAGTACCAAGCAACACTGAGTAATGTCCTGCTGTCTTCTGCCCCTCCCAGGTCTCCAGCAGAAGACTCAGGAATGTGTAGCAATGCTCCCGCTGTCCTCCTTTCCACCCCTCCCACCAGCCTCCCACCTCAGCCCCACCCTTGTAGCCCTCCAGACTCTGTCTCCTCGCTGACCCCCTGCTCTTCACTGCCACCCTCTGCTTCACCCACCCTCACAGACATCTTTGGCCTGCCCACCCCACCCTTGGGCAGCGGGGGCGCCTACAGCCTGAGCTCCTCCCGCGCCGCGTCGCCACTCACACTGATGCAGGCGGTGGCTGCTTCGGGCAAGCCCTTTGCCTCCAAGCCCATGGAGCTATGGAGCAAACATGACGTGGCTGACTGGCTGGAAAGCCTCAACCTGGGGGAGCATAGAGATGCTTTCCTGGACAATGAGATTGAGGGCACCCACCTCCCCTCCCTGCAGAAAGAGGACCTGATAGACCTGGGGGTGACCAGGGTGGGCCATCGTATGAACATTGAAAGGGCCCTCAAGCTGCTGCAGGACAGATAAAGGAGGAGGGCAGGGGTTGGGATGAGAGGAGTCTGGGGAGAGGAAAGGGAGGTGTTGCTCATCAATTTGACCACTTTCTTCATTGGTTGTCTGGGGCACTGGTCTCAAGTTGTGGAACTGGGTCCAGGTTGTTGTCCAAGCTAATGCTGCCTCTTGTCCTGTCTGCTCATCATCCTCCTCTTTCACCCTTGTCTCCGTGATCCACTTGTGTCTCATCTTTCCTTCTTCCTCCTGAGTGTCAGGGGAGCAAGGGATCCTGGAGGAACATCTGGGATGGAGAGAGAGATACAGGAATGGCTGCTCTCTTTAAGCCCAGAGGACACCAGCATGAGGGATGGTCCAGAGAAACTCTGGAGTCACTGAAACACGTTGGGACACTGGATAACTCTGGTCTGGATGTGTATTTGAAACAATCAAAAGACTTATGCTCGTCCGACTGCTTTAGAATACTGAAGACTTTTTCCAACCACCCTGGTGTGGGTGCATTGAAAAAACCAGCTGAGCTGGTGGTCGCTCCTTTTATATCTTTGCTAGAGTTTCTTCAGAGACAAATATTTCTTCACTAGAGTCGTACCAGAGTTATATTTCCGGGTGCACCTAAGGTTATAGAGATGTTTGAAAATAGACTTATTTTTTGCTTCTCACCTGTTTGTGTCTAAATAAGAACCTGACGTGTTTAGCTGAATCTTGAAGCATATCTTGTATACACATGCACTACACACAGACACAAATGTGGATACACACTTACTCTCAGAAACACGCACACACATACCTAGTATGTATACACACAGTGTTACTATGATGGCCTTCTTCTCCTGAGAGAGAGCAAAGTATAGTGAGTGGGCCAGCAGACTGTAGCAGGTGCCAGTATCTGGGGCTAACATCATACACCCTCTTCAAATCCACTCAGTTCCCCCTTCCTGTGTAGAAGGAAAATACAGGAGAAAACATTATGACTGTAAGGTATCACGAGAGCCCAGAACACAGGGTATAACATACGTATATCGTGCAGTGGCAAATCTTACTCAGCTGGTATGAAAAACAGTGGCCAGATCATTATTCTTACGTGTTGTACCTGCATTTCTGGCATGGTGATACTGGTCTCACATGGGTTTTCTTTTTATCTGTGTGTGTGTGTGTGTGTGTGTGTGTGTGTGTGTGTGTGTGTGTGTGTGTGTGTGTGTGTGTGTGTGTGTGTGTGTGTGTGTGTGTGTGTGTGTGTGTGTGTGTGTGTGTGTGTGTGTGTGTGTGTGTGTGTGTGTGTGTGTGTGTGTGTGTGTGTGTGTGTGTGTGTGTGTGTGTGTGTGTGTGTGTGTGTGTGTGTGTGTGTGTGTGTGTGTGTGTGAGAATACCTATTGTCATTCAAACCAATTAGCTACATTAATAAATTCACTATACAAGTAGGTCACGATATAGGGAAACAAAAGCTATTCTTCATTTTCTTAGATTAATTCTGTCAAATATCCCTCCTACTCATTCCATCACCATATTTAATATGTTAACGCTAACAACGCTAAACATTCATTTGGTCTAGACATGCATTCTTTATGAATGAAACACCCTGTGTAAATGGTCGAAATTTAGTCTTTTTATATAAAAGAGAGCATTCAAAATATGTATGAAATAGCAACCATATATTGAAGCTTTGTGGATACTGTGGAGTAGTGCAATTGACCTATCTCAAGCCCCACCCTCTTTTCTTGATCTTCCAATCACACAAGGATCAAGAGAAGAGGGCAGGGTTTGAGAAAGGTCAATGAGGATGAAGGTCTACAGAAAAGACAGGGCATATGACACTGGACTTACAAGGCAGCTTTGGACTTTCATCAACAGCCCCTACGAAACAAGAACATCCCCATTGATGCTAAGCCAACTAAAAAGATTGACATACTGCCATACTTTTAAACAACCTGATTTATGTTGATACATTGAGAGTACAATTGCCTTGAAATTGATGTGTTGGGGAGCGCAGCCAGTTGAGGCGAATACCTTGTTTTGAACAGGGCTTTGGCATCAGTGATTTACTCTGAATTGCTTGTTCAGTGAACACTGTGTTCCATCTTCAGTCTTCAAGCCACTGAGCACTAAATAAGCTCAAAATGGGCAATCAGGTTGGTGTTCGTCAGCAGAGCAGGTGTGGTCTCTGTCTAAAAACGTATATTGTCCAAGAAAAGAGAATGAGACTAGAATTGGATGAAAGCCCCATTTGGGATCAACCTGTATCCCTGTAGAAACAAAAACAGTATACAGTATGTGGACTCAGGAATGTCATTCATAGAAAGCATATTATGTGCACAGAGAGAAAGAGCAAACAGCATGGTATACAGTGTCCTTGTTCTCTAACTAGCAGAAAGGCAAGTAAGTAAGTAAAATGTATTTAGTATAGCACCTTTCACAGAGCAAGGTCATAAAGTAAAGAATATAATTTTCTTTAAATAAGACCATAAAATGTGTTAAAAAAAGAAACAAACAATCAAACATAAGCAACAAAGACATTAAAAAAGATTACAAAAAAAAAAAACATATCGGCAGCAGGAGAAAAAAGCCAGTCTGAATACATTGTCAATAGAGACTGCTATCGTAAGCCTATAGGAAGCATGTTCCACAATGGCAGAGCCTTCAAAGGCACGACCACCTTTTGTGGAGTATGAGGGACCTAAGTGACCTACTGGTGATATATGGATGAATCAGGTCACAGATGTACACAGGTGCCTGAACGTGGCTCTACTGTGTGCTCTACTGAGTTTGGCAATGTTTCTTAAATGGAAGAAAGATGTACGGGTCAACACTTTGATAATGTTGATCCAAGTACATAGCCAAATATAACCCTATATGTAGACCCTACAGCAGAGAAGAGAACAAGTCAAATAGATGTTATTGCTTAGCTCAGAGGCAGAATAGTTGTGAGTCAAGAGTTTAGCGTGAAGGAGTTCAAGGATAAATGACTAAGCAGTAAGCATGTAAACAAATTGAGGGCTGAGATTATCTTCTACCATTCTGGATGATTCATTCAGTCTCTTTGGCCACAGAGTGGCAACACACTATAAAATATTATCAATGCCCCATCAAGCACCTGCTCTGGTGAGAGCAACAACTATGACAGTACAAATCGAATTCAAACATTGTTCCAAAGATGGCAGTGTTTTAGTTCATTCTATGACATCTACTGTAAATCTACGTTTATAGCAGCAGAGGCTCATATGTTAATTGATGTCATTGATTATCGGCTGAATGCACTATGGAATATCTGTTGTACTGAATGTGTATATAAGAGTGATTTACAGATAAGAATAATATTCTATATGATTATATCTATGTATAATGCTGTTACAAGTTTAGAGTCAAGAAAGAAATTCTATTTAAAGCTTAAAGCTACTTTATAGAAGCCCGGAACTGACTTCATATTCATACAGCAGTCGTCCTCCATCCATCATCCTCATGAGGGTGCCTGTCAGAATGCCCTTCCCCTGGGACCTGCTCTTCTGTTGGCTGATGTTATTTATAAGAGTTCTCTGTATATGTTGAAGTAGATTTATTTTGGTGTACACTTCAAAGGGAAGTAGCTGTGTGCTCAGCACTTAACACGTTGTCTTGAAACACTTTGAAATGGTTCACCCTGAACAAATGTATTGTGTGCTGTATTGTTTCTGTATCATACTATGTAGCTTCAGGTGTACACGATAGATTGAAGTCGTATCTGCCGCTTAGGTTTTCATATCTGTTGTATGTGCAGCATTCTAAGGAGAGAGAAAAAAACATGCAAAGACTCTGTGTTCTATGAACATTAGCCATATGTTTGCATTAGGTAGACAATGGTTAGGAAAGTATTTTTCATCCATCTGGTACTTAAAGGGCAAGTTAATAATTTTGGACGCCTAGAATTATTTAGAATTGACCAATTATGTTGCCAATTGGTAGAGTCACTTCTCAGCCCAATTCATGCTGTTCTTCATTTTGGATACCCCCGGCTCTGGCACAAAACTAATGCAAAGGCAATGGGGCCACCTTCCAGTCTGTACAAGCCGGAGGCTGAGACCTCTCTGAAACCTTTCAGTGCTTGTACAGACTGGAGTGTGGCCCTGTTGATTTGGATTTGATTTAGTGTTAGTGGCTAACTAGCCAGAGCTGTGGGCATCCTGTATGAATAACAGCATGGTTTGTGCCGAGAAAGGACTCCACCAATCAACATTATTTATAAGTAGGAAATAGGGCTAGGGTTCCAAAATGATTAATTTACAGTTTAATATGGTGAACTCCCCTCTCCCTGTATGTAACAGTATATGCCTACTTAAAAGAACACTCCACCTATGAAATAAAGCTGTTTAATTATGTTCATAATCTCATACATATAATATGTCTTGTACAAATTAATTTGGTTTGAGATTTAGATTGAAAAGAGTTAAGATATGTGATGTCATTATGCTGTATATTATAATATTTTTTTTTTTTATAAATTCATCACCTGATGAAAATGAATAATACACACACACACATACATACGTATATATATTTGTCATTTTAGCCATCGATAAAACATTAAAAACATGTAAACTACAGGGTTTAAAAACAAACAAGTCAGATAATCACAGATCTCATTTAATTATGCTCAACTCTACTCTCATCAAATGTCAGACTCAGACCAATTGAATAAGTGGAACTATATAAAACCGCTACCTTGAGAAACTCAAGGCAAAAAAAAAAAGTTCTTACAACTATCACATGAACTCTTAATAACTCAAACTAAATTAATTTATACAAGACAGGTTAGACAGGTGTGTGAGATTTTAAGCATAATTCCGCTATATTTTTTGGGTGGAGTGTTCCTTTAAGAACGGATGACTAAAAGGGATCATTCAAAGTATAAGGGTGTACTTTTTTCTGTCTGACCACAAGCAAAAGGCTCGTCAGAGGCAATGCTGCTATAATCTGTTCCTTTTTGAATATTACTTATATTAAAAGAAACTACTGAGTGTCTGAGGGTGGGGGAAAAAGCACAGTATTTTTAGAGATTTGTATAGAATTATATAACATTTTATAAAGGCTATTTGAACAAAATAAATGTCAACTCTGAAGTGTGGATTGCCAAAAAAAATTTAACATATAGATATACAATTGATATTATTAGATTTATGGGTTATGTAACCAGCAATATTTATTCTCAACAAATTGTCCTTGGTTGTGTTTTTTTTCTCCCATTATGGATTTATATATTGTGCTATGGTCACTTGTCAAGGTTCGATGAAGACTTGGATAGATACATTCTATATTGCAGTAATAGACTGAAAACATAATTGGCCAATGAGAGAATAGGATACAGGCATCTTCTGACCATCATCATCTGCCTGTATTGCACTATCAGTTCAAGTCCTGAGTCTAAAGTGTATAATGAGTGTATAAATGAGTGAAATTCTGTAAATTTATATTATATCTTAAAGACCATCTTGATTAAAATAGAACTTTAAAAAAAAAGGTATGCTAAACTTATATATGAATCCACTAAATAAAATACAAAAAGAATAGTGGTGACCGTGACTGTTGACTTAATGAAAATAAACAATTAACCTATCTCAAACCGTTGTGATCGGAGGATCAAGAAAAGACGGCAGGGTTTGAGATAGGTCCATGGCATTCACTAAGCTCATTTCTATGTGGAAACTTAGAGCTGAGTAGTAGTAGTAAGAAGCTACTGTATAAAGACCATCACCGTGGCCTGGCTCTCACTATATAGGCCATGCTAAGAATAGGCATGGTTTCACTAACCCACCTCCACTTCCATTAAAAACACTTCCCACTTAATCATCAATAACATTTAGGTTATTTTTCTTCTTTTGTTGATATTATTATTTGAGAAAGTCTTCATAGCTAAGATGTTTTCGTGTACTTTTGTGTAAAGACTATTGTGTTCATGTTTTCTATGTTGCTGTAATTGTGTGCTGCTGAACCATCTTTAGAGTCAACTAATTACTGAAATGAAAAAAGAGAAAAGTTCCTGTAACTGCACTCTTCCTTCCCCAAGCCCCCTCAAATCCTCAATACTTCTTGTATGGCAACCAAAATTCACTGTAATAAATAAATAAATATAATATTGCACTACTGTTGTATTCTTATTATTTACAGTATGTGTCTTTCCCCCTTGTGTGACAGAGAGGACCCGCACTTAAAAGAACACACCAACATTATGGAAAATGTGCTTACTGTCTTCTCCATTGTAGACAAGAAGATAGATACAGTACAAATTTCCTGCGAGAGGACAGTAAAAGTGCATTTCCCATAATGTTGGCATGTTCCTTTAAACTGCCAAGTGGATCATGGTAGCATTTTGTTTGAAGTCATGTGCATATGTGGGACCAAATAAATGTCATCCTTTCAACCTATTTTGCCAAATAAATACATTTAGTAAATGGTGCGAAAATTCCATTTTAAAAATTACTACAAGCCTAGCAATCATATTCACCCGCTGCACTTGAGGGTGTGATTGGGGAGTTCAGTACATTATTTTGACAAGAGCGGTGATATTCTATAATGCTAATGTTACTGTGGCAATACTATAGGCTTACACTTTCCTGTGCAAAAAGTAGGGCAACACTAACTAGCCCATTTCCTTGGGTAGATTATGAATCCACAAGCCCCTGGGTATCAAAGCCTCGAGTCTAGAGCCTCCCCCGCAACAGCCCAAGAAAGATAAGAAAAAAAAAACATTGATTCTGCACATACTGTAACCTATGGTGTGACATCATCATCAGAACACCCTGGGCTGGTGCCTGATAGGCTACAGTAATGCACTGATTCTTGAGAGTTGGGACAAAACATGTCCTACATAGAAAAGTCTAATTTATATAAAAAAGAAAGAAATTCATAATGATTGACATACTCACAAAGTTACATCTAAAGGTATTGTGTATACTGATGTTATGTTTTAGCACATATATTTGTTTTTTGGGGGATATTTGTTTAAATGTATAATCTGTGGTTAGAAGCTCCCATGTTAATTATCTTGTCCTCAGCAAGGGGTCACATTATTGACCAGCCCAAAAAACCTTGAAAGACCTCTCCACTTGTGAAAACATACATATCAAATCAAAGATAAGGGTTATACATGTATAAAACAATGTCGTGAAACTCAAATAATATTTTCCATAGAAATCTACCTATCAAAGTTGTGTCCTCAGTTTATGTCAACTCTGTCAGACCTTTTCATAAACCTAATTAAATCAGGCAATAGCATGGCCAGCTCTATCCCTGAGGACCCCTTTTCCTTCCCCTGAATGTGGTGAATGCAACACTACCACACATGGTCTGGTAAGTTTAAAACTTTTTGATATTTTAGACAAACAATGTCAATATTCCGATGGTCACAGCTGGAACATGTCAACACCGTCTCTCCGTTATTATACTTTTAAAAAACAATAGTGGATTGAATTCAAGTGTTTCAGTGAGATTATTAAGACAGCTAGCAACGGCCAAAAAACTAGCTAGCTGCAGTGCACAATACAGGCTTGGAGGGAAAATGTGTGCCCTTTTGTCAACTCCGTCAGACGTCAACTCCATCAGATTTTGTGTCTGACGGAGTTGACGTGTAAGCTGACGGAGTTGACAAATCCATCAATAACCTCATAATATGCTATTATTATACTATTTTTGAACATGGTAAAGGATTTAAATGTTATTTCAGAGTTTTATCTGCACAGAAGTGTGCATATAATAGCATGCATTACAATACACTTCTGACTTTTAGAGCATGGGCAGGCTGTGGTCTGCTTATTGAATAATTGTCTTACTTTCCCAGCACATGTGTTAATAAATAAATATAAATATATCACTTGTCTACGTTGATTGATTGATTGATTGATGTAAAATATGGTGCAGTGTGTAGTTTTCACTACCAAACATCTACACTCTTGCCTCTTATAGAGCGGGGAAGGAGTTCCATGTTGCCCTTTCATATCCCAGAAGGGATACAAGACAGAAGAAAACAGTTATTCTTGTTCTTATACTGTTTACTTAGATCATCAGAGCAAAGGTGCACGGTGTAAACTGTGGATATTTCATCTTAATATCTTTATAATAATTCTTAATATAGGACTGGTCCATGCATGTCTAGATTGCTGCATCATCCTTTCTCTGACTTTCCATCCATAGTGTAATACATTATGGTATGGAGTGATCAACAGGGGAAAAAATTGCTAGTCAGTTGTCACAATCTTATCAGTTGTAATATACCCTAGGAATATTGGAATGACTGTCTTCTTGAATTTGCTCCCACTGCTTCCACTGAACATGGATTTTGTCTGCACAAGCCAGTGAAGATGTTTGCAACATCTAGTTATAGAAACTATGCACTGCAGCTTTAAGATTTAACGTCAATCAATCATGTTTAGTAAATAGACACCTGATTTTATAGTCTTATTCTAATACATTTTCATGACTTTTGTATTATAGGCAAGCAAGCAGGGCTTGACGTTGACACCTGCCCACCTGCCCAGGGCTAGTGAAAATGCTGAGTGGCTAGTGACTTTGGAAAACCACTAGCCACAGTGGCTAGTGAGCCAAAAGGTTAACGTCAAGCCCTGCATAGGTGTGTCAATGATAATGTTCACAGCGTTTGGAGCAATAATATAATTGCTAGGTTCAACACAGCCAAGGCATAGGTGTGTCAATGATAATGTTCACGGCGTTTGGAGCAACAATGTAATTGCTAGGTTCAACACAACTCTTCCACATCTACACCCTCCATCTTGTCCCAGTCAGCCGTTGCCCCAACTGGAGCTCCTTTTGCGGCTGAGTCACTGGTCGCAGGCAGTAGTAAACAATGGAGTCAACAGTGATTGATTGATTGATTGAAAATTTTATTAACAGATTGCAGAATGGGTACAGTACAGTACAGCTCAATACATACAATTGTTAAGGGGATGCAGACCAGAGAAAGACTTTCGTCTTGTTTACATCAGGGTCCCCCATTTTCAATTCATCGTAACATATGTGACATACATGACATACCGATAGACAGTACTGCTACATCTATACATTTATGACATACCAGATTTGCAATTACAGTACTGTTTGTGATACAAAAAGAGTCCAGAAAGAAAAGAGTATATACATTAGACGTAGAAACTGTACATTGGATTGGGTAGGTGGGGGTGGGGGGGGACTGTACATTGGAGGTGGATGGGTGGGTGGGGGGGGGGGGGGGTTGGGTAGGATTGGGGGGGGGGGGGGGTTGGGTAGGAGGGGTGGGGGGGGGGTTGGGTAGGAGGGGTGGGGGGGGGACACTGTACAACTGTACAAACAACACTGTACATTGGATTATTGACAAGACCATACTTGGTAATTTACTGTACATTGGAGGGGGTTGTGTTCGGACATTTACAGGGGCCAGTTTCGAGTTGCAGTCTCCCTTAGGTGTTTTTTGAGAGTGTTTTTGAAAGTGGGTAGTGATTCACATTCCTTTACAGCTTTGGGTAGGGCGTTCCACATTGATGTGGCATAATTGCGAAACGTGTTTAGTCCCTTGTTTGAGCCGAATCTGGGTTTAACATGATTTGTGGAGCTCCCTCTGGTGTTGTGATCGTGGTATTCACTGACCTTTGGGAAGTATTTTGTCATGTACATGGGTACCTTGGTCGTGTAGTGTATCTTGTAGACCAGGCTCATTGCAAGTTGCTGTACTCTGTCGTCTACTCTAAGCCATCCTAGGTTGTCAAAGTGGGCAGGGGTGATCAAAGTCCTTTTAGCTTGGCCCTCAGAGCCCACCACTTCTAAATATTCTATATATTTTTTAAAGTGACATATAAAAACGCCACTGCGCGTGCTTGCACGTGTATGTGTGTGTGGGGGGGCATCCACAAGAATCTGGCCCAGGGGCCTCTGAAGTCTTAATCTGGCCTTGATACTTCATTTCAAACCTTTATTTATACTCGTGAAAGCACTGAGGTTTCCCTAATTTACAGTGATGACGAGTTAACAAAGGACACAAATATCATAAGTTAATAATTACAATGAATTACAATTACTACAATGATGGATTAAAAACAATTACATGATTCAGTACATAGGTCAAGTGCAATGCCTTTAAACTCCATGAATGACGGGAATGTTCCGAGCTTTAGAGTCTTTTGCAGGGTATTCCATGTGTATGGAGCATCGTAGGAGAAGGCAGATTTTCCAAGCTCAGACCGAACTCGAGGCACCCTGAGCACAAGCCGATCATTCGAACGAGTTTGGTAGGTGACAGCACTCCAGACCAACAAAGATGTAATATAAGGTGGAAGGTTGCCAATAATTGCTTTGTAGATAAAAAGATACCCATGATAACTACGTCGCAACGAGAGAGATGGCCAGCCTACCCTCTCATACAAAAGACAATGGTGAGTATCATATTTGTCACCCGTAATAAATCTTAGGGCGGAGTGGTAGGCAGAATCCAAAGGCCTTAATGTAGACGCAGACGCATGCCTGTAAATGACATCACCATAGTCCAATATTGACAAAAAAACAGCCTGTATAATTCTTTTCCTACAGAACATAGGAAAACTAGCGCGGTTACGGTACAAGAAACCAATCTTTTGCCGTAATTTTGTATCTAGGTTATCTATATGGAATTTAAAAGAAAGTTTATCATCCAGCCATATACCAAGATATGTATACTCACTAACTCTTTCAATATACAAACCATTTGCTGTTGTTAGGTGTAGCATGTCATAATCTATAACCCTGGCTCTAGAAAACATCATAGACTTGGTTTTACTAGCATTGAGCACTAACTTGAGCTTAGCTAGAGCATTTTGGAGAGTGTCAAACGCAAGCTGCAGGTTCACAATAGCTTCCTGAACAGTATCCGCAATGCAGTATGTAACATATTAGGGTTCTTATCAGTGGCGGTTGGAATGCCCCACGGGCCCCGAGGCGAGATTGACAGCTCGGGCCCCCCCCCCCCCCCCCCCCCCCTGATATTTATTGTATTATTAAATTTTATTTATTTTTTTTTTCCAACATGAAACAAAACATATCACAATACAATAATAATACGTCAAATGTATATACTCTCTTTTCTGGACTCTTTTCGTATCACAAACAGTACTGTATTTGCAAATCTGGTATGTCATGTATAGATGTAGCACTACTGTCTATCTGTATGTCATTATGTTATAATGAATTGAAAATGGGGGACCCTGATGTAAACAAGACGAAAGTGTTTCTCTGGTCTGCATCCCCTTAACAATTGTATGTATTGAGCTGTACTGTATTGTACCCATTCTGCAATCTGTTAAATAAAGTTTTCATTCATTCACCATGACATGTTTAGGTATTTGGCCAGATCCAGCTTGTCTGTGATGAGAGTGTTTTCTGTCTTTATGATTGACTATCATCATTAGATATTTCAGTTTCGTTATTACAGTAGCTGGCTAACAGTACTAACTGGCTAACAGTACTAACTGGCTAACAGTACGTTAGTTGACTAATACCAGAGTCAGAATTGGGTAATAGGCAGACTACTGGCAGTGATGCGCGACCTATGTTACCACATAACTTTTGTCATCTCTGGTACTATGCAGTGCACTATGCAAAACGGCAAAGAGATAGGTAATGTTCGTTAAGTGCCAAATTACCATCATCATGATACACCCTCACATAATTCACAAAGTGTTCACGTGCGCCACCCATGTGGTAACCTAGAAATACCATAGATTGTGGCTAGGTGGTAACGTATATGTTTTCTATGATCACTATGAATTGAAAATGGGGGACCCTGATGTAAACAAGACAAACGTCTTTCTCTGGTCTGCATCCCCTTAACAATTGTGTGTATTGAGCCGTACTGTATTGTACCCATTCTGCAATCTGTTAAATAAAGTTTTCATTCATTCACATTACGTTAGTTAGCATCCAAGCTACCGTGATAACGTTAGTAGTTAGCTTACCTGCAATAATGTTGTCATCGTCCTGGACAGATAAGACTTGTTAAATCATAATATATCCACACTTTGTGCTGGTCCTCGGTAAATGTCCCCTTTAGCTGCTCGGCGGCGTCGGATTTTAATACACCATGGGGTAGCGGTGGTGATGTTTCAGGTGACTTATTATGTTGGACATAGCTTGTTGCCCAGCAACATTAGCAAGCGATATTTTTCTCTGATGTCGCGTTCACGTTACGTGGGAAGAAGCGGAAGAACCAGAGGACATCTCGTTGCTACAACTAGGAAGCCTTCACGCATTGACTCGATCAAAACGCCCACATCCATACTTCCGCAATTCGTGACGCGAAGTGGGAGATATCGGGGTCTATAAAAAATGAAATCCCATATGTCCTAGTAGGAATTACAACTAGGAGGCTGACGTGAATGGTTTTTCCCAGTCGGAAGCTGGTTCTTCCGATTCTTCCCACGTAACGTGAACGCGACATCAGAGAAAAATATCGCTTCCCACCTCCGCGCTGCTTGTGAGACTTACGTGGCTACGTCACAGCCAAGGAAAGGGAGCGCTGGATTTGTGCAAAACGCCCTGTTCCTAAACCACACGCTATCAGTCGTACTCGTACCACAGTACTGGCAAAACGGGAGGAGCCTAGAATCAAAACAAACGCACCAGTCCCAGTTGCCGTTACCAGTTGCCGTTCGATCCAGTCCCACACGCGAACGGCAACTCCATTCAGTCCCGGGCCTGGGCCCGGGCCCCCCTCCCGCCAGACGGTGGGCGGGCCCTAAGGCAGCTGCCTCTGCAGCCTCGCCTATAGCTCCGCCCCTGGTTCTTATGATCTATAAGAATACTCCGGAGACAGATACATGCTTCATAGCTGGTTTAATGGGTCTAGACTGCATGTAATACAGGGCATGATAATAGTGGCCAGTAGATGGTGCTGACACTCTGTAATATCCAATACATTACACTCCTTCCCTGTAAATACAAACTCGTACTGTTTCGTTTTTCTTTTCCTTTGTTATCCCCATAACCAAAATCACTTCAACAATTACTGGCATAACTTAATACGTTATAACAACACCCTTATCTTTAAAGTGCCTTTTGTTCTATTAAAACATTCCCAGAACATAACCTCACTAATACGAAAGAACATTCGTTTCTAACCCGCTTGAGTCTCATCTAATCATTCTTGAACCTTGCTGGTGTCCTGTGCGCTCTTTGCGGGTACCGGCTCAGGGTAGGACTGCTTGCTTTAACAGGTGTCGGCAGAGTGTCTCTGGGTTGAGCTGTACTCTGCGATGGTTTATGCTGTGTTGGGCTTTGCTGCAGCTGCGGTGGTGGTGGCGGTTCAGGGCTGTCATTTGCAGGCCTCCTCGGAGTGTGAGCTGGTCCTGGTGTGGACTCCCTGGTGATCTGAGTCTCTTTAGTGGTTGATCTGACAGACGGCTCTGTGCAATCCAGAGTCTGTGTCACATTTTCACTGGTGTGTTGGTATGGTGTTTCTTCTCTGGAGAACAGCAAGTGGTCAATATGGACTGAGCGCTGTCTCCCTCCATCGTCGATCAGGTACCTGACTGGTCCGAGGCGCTTTACCACTGTTGCTCTTAACCACTTTTCCTTTCCCTCACGGAAGTTTTTTACACGCACTTGGTCACCTGGCTGTAGGTCTCTCAGCTTTGTTGTTGTTTTGTCATGGTAGGTCTTTTGCTTTAGTTGTTTCTCTTCAACTGTTCTCGCCAGGCTTAGTTTGAGTAGACTGAATCTGGTTCTCAGTTGACGTTTTAAGAACAGCTCCGCTGGTGTGACTCCTGTCACCGAGTGCGGTGTGCTCCTGTACATCAACAGGAAGTTTGCCAGTCTGTGTTGTAGTGACAGTTTGGTCTGCAGAACCTCTTCTCCAATAACCTGTTTCATGAGTGCTGCTTTAACGGTTCGTACGGACCTCTCCGCTGCCCCGTTCGAGGCGGGGTGGTATGCTGGCACCAGTGTCTGTTTGATTCCGTTGCTCCTCAGAAACAGCTTGAACTCACAGGATGTAAATTGTGGTCCATTATCTGAAACCACTTCTTCTGGTAGGCCCTGAGAAGCAAATATGTTCCGGAGCACGTCAATGGTCTTCACTGCTGTAGTGGTTGTCATGGGAATAACTTCGAGCCATTTTGAGTGACTGTCAACGAGTACCAGGAAGTACTGTTTGTCTTTCTCACCGAAGTCTATGTGTATCCTCTGCCATACACGGGCTGGCCACTGCCAACAGTGCAGCGGGGCTGCGGCGGGCAGTGTTCTCTCTGACTGACACGCTCCACAGTGCTGTACTGTTTTCTCAATGTCATTATCCATGTGGGGCCACCACACATACGATCTTGCGAATGCTTTCATACGGCAGATCCCCGGGTGTCCAGTGTGTAGATCACTCAGTAGTTTGGCTCTGTGCGCTGCAGGAACAATAACTCTCCTGCCCCACAGAACACATCCTTGCTCTTCAGATAGCTCTGTCCTCCTAATGAAGAACGGTCTGAGAGCCTCATCCTCAATGTGGTCTGGCCAACCATTTAAAGTGATCTCTCTGACTTTGCTCAGCACTGGATCTTTGCGAGTGCTCCGTGCTATGTCGCTTGCATGCACAGGGAGGTCATCTACTGCTGAGAAGTAGAAGATGTTTTTATCTTCAGCCGTTTTGTCCTTGTCACGTCTCGGCAGCCTGGATAACGCATCAGCGTTGGCATGATCGGCAGATCTGCGATATTCAATGTCATAATTATACGCCATGAGTATCAGTGCCCACCGCTGCATTCTCAGAGCAGCCAGGGTAGGAATGTCTGACTTTGGGCCCAGGATCACCAAGAGCGGCTTGTGATCCGTGATCAGGGTGAACTTTCTTCCATAGAGGTATTTATGAAATTTCTTCACTCCGAAAATGATGGCTAGAGCCTCTTTCTCAATTTGCGCATAATTACGCTCTGCATCCGTCAGGGTGCGTGACGCAAATGCAATGGGCTTTTCTTCTCCATTTTCCATGATGTGCGAGATCACCGCACCCACCCCGTAGGGTGATGCATCGCATGCTAGCCTCATTGGCTTCTTGGTGTCATAATGTACAACCGCTGTGCTCTCTAACAGCTGGTTTGTCGCCTTTTTGAACACTTGGTCACATTCCACTGTCCACTTCCAAGGTCTGTCCTTCTTCAGTAGCGCATACAGTGGTTGTAACAGAGAAGACAGGTTCTTTATGAACCTCCCATAGTAGTTCAATAATCCAATGAATGAACGGAGTTCCGATTCATTTGTGGGGCTTGGAGCATTCATTATCGCTTCCACCTTCTCTTTGGTGGGGTGGAGTCCTTCGCTGTCCACCATGTGCCCTAAATACTCCACTCTGCTCTCCATGAATTTGCACTTGGCACGTTTCACTCTGACGCCATATCTCCCCAGACGACTCAGGACCTCGTCCAGCATTTTCAAGTGGTCCTCTTTAGACTCCGCTGTGATGAGAATGTCATCCAGAAAACATGTCACGTGGTCTAGCCCTTGCAGGATTTGATCCATCACTCCCTGGAAGATGGATGGCGCGCTGGAGACTCCATATGAGAGACGGTGATACACATACAGTCCCCGGTGTGTGTTCACCGTGAGATATTTTTCAGAGTCTTTATCCAGTTCTAACTGCTGATATGCATGTGACAAGTCCAATTTGGTGAACAACTTTCCTCCAGCCAATGTTGCGAACAGATCCTCTGTGTTCGGTAGTGGGTATGTTTCTTCCTCCACACTCTGGTTTATGGTTACCTTGTAGTCACCACAGATCCTGATTGACTTATCCGGCTTTGGGACTATGACTATGGGCGACGCCCACTCACTTCTGTCAACCTTGGATATGATGCCTAGTCCTTCCAGTCGATCCAGCTCCTTCTCAACTGGTTCTTTGAGGGCATATGGCATCGGTCTAGCCTTCCTGATGATGGGCTGGGCTCCTGGCTTTACTCTGATAGAGGCTTTGAACTCACGGATTGCGCTGGGGCCTTCCTCAAACACAGCCTTGTGTTTCTGTAACACAGCATCCATGTCTCCATCACTGTCACTGCTGGCTCTCACCGTGAATATTTCTCTCCAGTTCAGCCTGAGTATCTTCAGCCAGTCACAACCTAGCAGCGCTGGTCTGTCTCCCTTCACAATCACCAGGGGCAACTTGTCTGTCTGCCGCTCATATTCTACATTCACTGTCACTTCTCCCAGCGTGGGGATTCTCTCTCCCGTAAAAGTGAACAGTTTTGTGTTGCATTTCCTCAGGGTTAGATGAGCTAACGACTTTCTGTAAACAGTCTCTGACACTAGAGTTGCTTGAGCTCCTGTGTCCAGTAACATATCCACCACCCTGCCTTCAACTGTAACAGGGATGTGAATGCCATGTGTTTTGTTAGCAGCAGTGTACACTGTGTACACAGAAAGCTCTTCATCTGTATCGCTTTCCCCAGCCTCCTGTTGTACATAATGCGTCTTCCTGTTCCTACACATCCGTGCAATATGTCCCACTTTCGAACAATTGTGGCACTTTTCATCCTTGAATTTACATGCCTCGTGTGAATGCTGCTTACCCCCACATCTGTAGCAAGGCTTAAACTCCTTCTGGTCACCATCTTGTTTTGGTTGCCAGCTCTTTTGTGTACGGTGTGGCTCAGATTTCTTTTTCCACTGCCTTTTTTTATTTTCCCTCACACTGTTTACATTCCCCGTCTCCTTCAGCTTGCTTGAAAATTCTTGTGCATTGAGTGATGCCATCTCCATTGCTAATGCAGTCTCACATGCATCCTTGAACGTCAGCGCTTGCCGCGATAACAGTCTCCTTTGCACGTCTTCGGCTTTTAATCCACTCACAAAACGGTCGCGAAGTGCATCGTTCAAATGTGCACCAAAATCACAGTGAGTTGACAGTTGCTTTAATGCTACTACATACTCCGCAATTGACTCACCATCCTGCTGATTTCTCTTTTGAAAACGGAATCTTTCCATAATCACGATTGGCTTTGGCTTGTAATGCTCACTGAGCGTATCACATAGCTCCTTGTACGTCTTTGCACTTGGCTTGTCAGGACTGAGTAGATTTTTCAAAAGTCTGTATGCTTCTGCTCCAATGGCTGTTAGGAACACACTGACCTTCTTTCCCTCATCCACTTCATTTGCCAACATCCACATGTCCAGTCTTTCCAAGTAAGATTCGAAATCCTCTTGTCCCTCCTTATATTCCGATAAGTTACCGATCCTAAACATAGCCATCTTGTTAGCTTGTTAGCTCCGTCAGCTAGCTTTAGCTTACTCCGTTAGCCTCCTCTCCTTCAGAGCTACAAAGTCCACGGAATTAACTAACTTAGTTGCTAGTTTGCATGTTGTGTCTCCTCCCAGGTATATTCTTCTTAGAATTCACCGTCCTCGTCGCCACTGTAACATATTAGGGTTCTTATGATCTATAAGAATACTCCGGAGACAGATACGTGCTTCATAGCTGGTTTAATGGGTCTAGACTGCACGTAATACAGGGCATGATAATAGTGGCCAGTAGATGGTGCTGACACTCTATATGTAATATCCAATACATTACACAGTAGACAACTGTATCATCCGCATAAAGATGAGCCTGACAACCTGCTAGTGCTGAAAGACTAGAAACAATATCATTAATATAGATTGTAAAGAGGACCGGCCCCAATACCGAACCCTGTGGTACACCCTTAGACAATGGCAGGAAATCAGATTGAAAGTTACCTGAATTCACAGATTGACACCTTGAAGATAAATAGTCCTGAAACCAAGCACACGCGGCTTTATCCAGGCCAATGCTAGCTAGACTATTCAAAAGCAAGTGATGGTCTACTGTATCAAACGCCTTTGAGAGGTCTACAAAGAGAACTGCACAATGCTTCCCATTGTCCAGGGCTGAAATAATGTCATTAGTGACCAAAGTAACAGCTGTAATAGTACTATGATTTGCTCTGAAACCTGATTGGTGAGTACTTAGCACTGAGCAACTTGAGAAAAAGGTTTTTAATTGGTTGTTTACCAAGGTCTCCAGTGCTTTGGCTAGGCATGATAGTGTAATAAATACGTGAGTTATACCAGTAGCAGGAGAAACTGCTATTTAGCAGGGAAACTGCTATTTATCCAGATGCCGGAAATAACCAACTTCACCACCGGGTTTACAAGGAATACCAACTTTATTTTATTTAAGTCCTATGCTAAACAATGATCTGAGCTATTAATTAAAACCTATGAGCCATGAAGCCGATACCCCTTTCCCTTCTGTGACATGCAGGGTTTAACAGAACCAAAGAATGCAGCAGGTATAGACAGACGTCCCCCAGGTAAATTTATATCACCTCTAAGTTAATCCCTCTATACATTACAGCACTACAGCACTATCACATCTATAGGTAAACCCTTCACCTCTAGGTGGAGCACATCTCACAGCACACTTTATATATGGGCAACAACCCTTAGTTTGAACGAGGTACGGTACATAGTTACACAATGCACCACAATAGTCACACACACACTTTATCAGACCAGCTCTGGTCCATGTGAAATATCTAGGGCATCGCCTACCGCTATCAGCCCACACTCTCGCTGTACCCTCCGCCACCTCTCTCTTTTGGTACGGCCTCACGTCTAATAAGACACTTTATTACAACACCTAAATAATTCATACAGGTACTAGGGGTCTCTAATTGGGGGGACTAATCGGACCCCGTAAAAGGTCGTCTGCAACCGTAACTCAAGTCACCCTCTTATATGAGGCACGCAATTATAAACATGCATACGTCGTATTACAGTAACCCACGTCAAAACACCCTCTTTAAGAGGCACGGCACGTTATACAAAGGAGATGTCTAATCACACACATGGCCCGCTAATCACACTCCCAAATAGGCACTGGTAAATAATGGATCAATTGAACACACTAATTATAGCAGACTCCCCCAGGTCCGAATTACCCCTCCCTCTTGGTTCCCCTGTTCCCCTTCAATGGGTCACACAATATCTATACAATATATACCAGCCTGGGCTATATAATAAATAGGGCATATAAAAGGACTAGTCGAATATGCAGGTTAATTAAGGGCACGATATCATACAGATAAGGTAACTAGCAATTACACAATATCCCATATACAATATATATATATACAGTAGGCCTACACAGTTATAAAAATAGACTAATACAAAATCCTATACTAAGTGCAAATGTGGGTGACAGTGGACTTAACTCGCCGCACGGCGCGACCCCCCCCGAGGGTCGATGCGTTTGGACCCCGTCCACTCTCCGGACGAATGTTCCGGCACACGGTGGTCCTCCAGGATACAGTTGGATTTGTAACCTGGTAACGTACTCGGTGTCCGCGAGGACGAGCCAAGTATAAAGTCTTTTGGGAGCGATGTAACTCAGACCCTCTATTGTCCCGTCCCTACCTATCTCCAGGAGGGTAAGCCTCCCCTCCTCTTGCTACCGGGAACTATGGACGGCTATCTAGCTTGTCTTCATCGCCGGCGGATAACTCTCCACGATCGACCCCACCCCCCGGGCCCTAACAGAGTCTGGTTACTGCGTGCGTGCTCCAACCTCGATCTCTGAGACCCACTGGCTTATCAAACAGTCTCAGCGTCTCATCCAGCACACAATCAAAAAACACCTGCGTTCAATAATGAGCCACTTGAGTCCCTGCTCGTGACGTCATCACTTCGGCCCATTCACATCACACTTCCCCCCCCCTTAAAGAAAGGACTCGTCCTCGAGTCCTATGCCGACATGTCGTAGTCTAAAGACCAACGGGGTACCCTCCGCTGGCGTACTGGACGTCCCTCCTCGACAGACCCTGCAGGCCGACCTTCCTGCAGCCCCGGACTGGACACCACCACCTCCGACTGGGGCGCAGCTTCAGTCGCCGCAGGAGCCCCCTGTGTCCCCTCTGCTTCCTCCGGCCCCCGATCACTGGCGGTCTGGTCTCCTGGGGCCTCCTGTGCTCCTTCTGCGTCCTCCGGTCCACCCTCGCCGCCGATCCGGTCCACTGGCTCCTCCTGTGCTCCGTCTGCGTCCTCCGGCCCCCGATCAACGCCTGTCTGGTCCTCCGGTGGTGGCCTCCCCCCCACAGAGCCATCCCGGCTGGACGATCGATGGCCGACCCAACTGGCACCAACCGGAAACCCCGAGGACTGACGCCGGCTGGCCAGGTTTGGCCCACTCCTCGGATTAGATCTCCTGGATGCTGGTACTGGATTTAACGGGGCTGTCAAAGAAGAGGTGAAAGGTTTGAGTCGGTTGAAGTGAACCACACTCTCTGGCCCTCCCTCCACTAGCACTAGCCTATAAAGCACATCGGTCACCCTCTCCACCACTCTAAAGGGACCTTTGTACCGCCTCTGGAGCTTGGGACACACCCCACGCTTCCTGGCCTTATTCTGAACCCAAACCAATTCCCCCTCGGAATAATATTGAAAATTGGCCCTAAAGTCATAGGACTTTTTCTGCTGTTCCGAGGCCCTGGCCTGGTGCCTTTTAACTGCTTCCACCACCGTGGACAATGTATCCCGCAACCTAGACACATAATTGTCCACCGAGTCACAGGACTCCTGATTGCCCACCTTCAGCATAATATCTACTGGCAGAACAATTTCCTGTCCAAACAGTACTTTATATGGGGTGAAAGAGGTGCTAGCATGCACACTACTACGATAGGCCAACATAACATAAGGCAACAGTGTGTCCCAGTTTAACTGATTGTCCTCCACAAAGAGAGCCAACATGGACAAAAGGGTTCGATTAAAGCGCTCCACCAGGCCATCTGACTGGGGGTGGTAGGGGGATGTCCTTGTTTTCTGCATGTGCAGAAGCCTACATAACTCCCTGAATAGGTTTGACTCGAAGTTACGACCTTGGTCGGAGTGGATACTCCTTGGCGCCCCAAAACGACACACCCACTCCTCGGTCAAGACTTTGGCAATTGTCCGTGCTTCCTGATTAGGCAATGGAAAAGACTCTGTCCATTTGGAAAAATAGTCCCCCACAACCAAAATATACTTATTTTTCCCAGGGGTCTCGGGGAGGGGGCCAAGAATGTCGAGTGCCACCCGTTCAAAAGGCCTAGATACCCTGGAGGTCTGTAAGGGTGCACATGGCCGCTTCCCCTGACTCTTCCTTGAACCACAATCGACACATTCTCTAACCCATCTCTTGACATCGCCAAACCAGCCTGGCCAATAGAACCGGTCTTTAACTTTCCCTTGCAGCTTCTGCACCCCCAAGTGCCCCCCGGTGGAGACATTGTGCAGCTGCTCTAAAACCCCAGGCACCATTGACTGCGGGAGCACCACCTGTACCCGAGAGGCTGCATCGGAATTTGCAGGAGGAATCCGCACCAGCCTATCCCCCTGCACCTGGAGCTGACTCCACACAGTAGCATAATTCTGCAGGCCAGCGTCTACCGGTATTGCACCAGAACCAACCTGATTTTTAAAATGAATTATTTGTCTTAACTCACTATCGGCCATCTGTGCATCGGTTAACTCATCAGTCTCTTTTTCCCCACTGGACACTACAGAAGGCAGAGCTTCCTGTACTGCGCACATCCTTACAGCAGCCCTGTCTGTTATTGCCTGAGAGGCCTTCTGGTCAGATTTTTCTTTTTCCAAAAAAGCCGGCAGCCTAGAAAGGGCATCAGCATTGCTGTGTAGCTTGCCTGGACGATGCACAATTTTATACTGGAAATTGGCCAATTGTTCAAGCCAACGAGCCAACTGCCCCTCCAAGTCCTGAAAGTTATGAAGCCAACGGAGAGAATTGTGGTCAGTTCGCAACACAAATTCCCTACCCAACAAATAGTGCTTGAAGTATTTGGTAAACGCTACCATACTCAGAAGTTCTTTCTTAGTGGTGGCATATTTACGTTCCTGTTTTGTAAGAGCCCTGCTAGCATATGCTATTACTCTCTCGAGTCCTCCCTCCTCTTGAGACAATACTGCCCCAATCCCCACGTCACTTGCATCCGTATCCAGGATAAATGGTTTACTGGGGTCGGGATAAGCCAAAACAGGGGTGGTAATCAAACTACACTTGAGCTGCTCAAAGGCTCCCTGACAGTCCTCACTCCAGCGAAAGTGCCTCCCCTTTTCTGTCAACTGGTGCAGAGGCCGGGCAATGTCAGCAAACCCTTTCACAAAGCGCCTATAATAGGAGGCTAATCCCAAAAAACTCTTAACCTCAGTCTGGCTGGTAGGAACAGGCCACTCTCTGACTGCCTCCACTTTAGCAGCATCTGGCTCCACTCCCTCACTAGAGATTACATGTCCGAGGTACTGGACTCTCGTTGAAAACAAGTCACACTTGGATGGTTTAACCTTAAGGTTGGCCTGCTGAAGTTTTTCCAGCACACCACTCAGACGTGTTAGATGTTCATGGAAAGTGCGCCCAAACACAATTATATCATCCAAATACACTAAGCAGGTAGTCCACTGCAGATCAGCCAGAATTAGGTCCATCAACCTCTGAAAAGTGCTGGGTGCATTGCAAAGGCCAAAACTCATCACATTGAACTCAAATAGCCCCTGACGGGTGGTGAATGCAGTTTTATGGCGGTCTTTCGGGTCTACTTCCACCTGCCAATAGCCGCTCGCTAAATCCAGGGTGGAAAACCAACAAGCATGACAAAGGCTGTCCAGGGCATCATCAATCCTAGGGAGGGGGTATGCGTCCTTTCTAGTAACCTCATTGAGTTTCCTATAATCAACACAGAACCGGAGCCCACCCCCTTTCTTTTTTACCAGTACAATGGGAGACGCCCAGGGGCTACAAGATGGCCGAACTATCCCACTATCGAGCATTTGCTTCAAGTGGCTCGTCACCTCTTGCTGTAAATGGAGGGGAACCCTTCTGGGGTGCATTTTTATTGGCTTTGCATCCCCTGTATCAATCTCATGCGGGGTCAGAGGAGTCCTGCCTAAGTCAGTCTCCCCCTGACTAAACACAGTGAGGTTCTTGTGCAGTATCTCCCTGACTGCCTTTAACTCGTCAGAGGCAAGACCCCTCTCCTCCACGCCAAACTGACGCATGAGTGTATCAACTGTCCAAGGCTGCAAGGTTTTTTCCCCCTCCCTCTCGTCATGCAGCTCCGCCCCCCCTTCCTCTATTTCAATATCAGTGAATAGGGTGCCTACTTTCATGCCACGTTTTAGCATAATCTCCTCATTAGTGACATTAATAACCCTCACTGGTAATGTGCCCTGCTGGACTCTGCATACCACCCGAGCTACCAAAACATCACACTGTTTGGAAATGGAAGTGGAGGGTTCCAGCATTGCTGCTGCATAATCTCCCCATCTGCTCTGGACTTGACCCAAAATAATTATTTCACTGCGTGGGGGCACCAGGGTGTCAGACAACACTATCACAGCCTGAGGCTCTAATGAGGGGTTAGGGTCAACCAGGGGAAATTTCCTGCCCATTATCTGACATTGTTTCTTTCCCAAATCAACCACCGCACCATATGTTGAAAGAAAATCAAATCCAAGCAAAATCTCATCAGAGGGAATATCAGCAACCAAAAATGTTGCTACCAGCGCGAGTGACTCCAGTTGACATACCATCTGCCAGCATCCCAGAATGCTCATCCCCCCCCCATTAGCTGCTGTAGCCTGGCCAACATAATCTAACAGATCACATCCCCCTTTTGTAGCAGAGAGCCACAGTTGTTTAGGAATGACAGAGCTAGAAGCTCCAGTATCTACAAGTACATGACAGTCTAACCCACCTATCTTAGCTTGGAGATATCCCGAACCACCCTTCAAGCTGTCAGGGGCCACAGTAGACTCAGAAATGGGGGCGGGCATTGGACCCTCTGTGCACACCCCCTCTAGTTTCCCTTTAAATAAGGACAGTCGCGTCTGAAGTGACGATTACACCCACATTCCCAGCAACCCCTCTCTCTTTCTCCCTCACATCTAGTCTGGGGAGTGGGGGCACTAACAGAGTATGGAAGGGGAGCAGACACGGGAGGTGTAGGTTTAGGAACAGATTGGCTTGAATTGGCTATAGTCTGTACAGTGGTTTTCAGAGACTTAACTTCCTGCCGCAGGCCCTCTACGACCCCCAGCAGCGTATCCATTTGTTTGTCACGCCCAGATTGCTCAGTGACTCCACGCACCTGTGCATCAGAGGCCAATTTACTGCCCTCCAACTCCCTAATCAGCTCCAATTCTGCAGCAAGATTAATGGCATCCTCTAAGGTTGTAGGTTTGGCACTGCGAAGGCTAACTCGCAATTCCCCATTCCCAACATTAGAAATAAAATGATCCTTAGCCAATAAATCTTGGGTGTGGGCGTCCGCTGAGGGGTACGCTTTAACAACCAGCCTCCGAAGCGCAATACCAAATTCTCGGATATTCTCCTTATGTAACCTTTTACGAGAAGAGAAGGTGGCCCTGCTCCAATCATCACTATCACATGGTTCTAAGCATCTACCCATGGCTTCTTTGAGTAAGGCATAATTAGCTTTAGCGGCGGTCGATAACCCACCATATACCTCTCGGGCTCGACCTGACAAGAGAAGACTCATACATTTTAGTCTCAATGTTTCGCTCCAATTATTAACCCCCGCGGCCATTTCAAACTGTTCAGCCCAATCAGACCATTCCCGGCCGGCACCAGTGAAAGTCTCAGGCATAAAAATGGGTCGGGACATAGCCAGATTACTACTAGGGGAAGGAGACGCGTCTGATCGACTTGAGCCGGCCTCAGCCGGCGGTTGGTTATCTCCAGGCATATTTTTTCTATATCCCACCGCTGTCACCAATGTAATAAATACGTGAGTTATACCAGTAGCAGGAGAAACTGCTATTTAGCAGGGAAACTGCTATTTATCCAGATGCCGGAAATAACCAACTTCACCACCGGGTTTACAAGGAATACCAACTTTATTTTATTTAAGTCCTATGCTAAACAATGATCTGAGCTATTAATTAAAACCTATGAGCCATGAAGCCGATACCCCTTTCCCTTCTGTGACATGCAGGGTTTAACAGAACCAAAGAATGCAGCAGGTATAGACAGACGTCCCCCAGGTAAATTTATATCACCTCTAAGTTAATCCCTCTATACATTACAGCACTACAGCACTATCACATCTATAGGTAAACCCTTCACCTCTAGGTGGAGCACATCTCACAGCACACTTTATATATGGGCAACAACCCTTAGTTTGAACGAGGTACGGTACATAGTTACACAATGCACCACAATAGTCACACACACACTTTATCAGACCAGCTCTGGTCCATGTGAAATATCTAGGGCATCGCCTACCGCTATCAGCCCACACTCTCGCTGTACCCTCCGCCACCTCTCTCTTTTGGTACGGCCTCACGTCTAATAAGACACTTTATTACAACACCTAAATAATTCATACAGGTACTAGGGGTCTCTAATTGGGGGGACTAATCGGACCCCGTAAAAGGTCGTCTGCAACCGTAACTCAAGTCACCCTCTTATATGAGGCACGCAATTATAAACATGCATACGTCGTATTACAGTAACCCACGTCAAAACACCCTCTTTAAGAGGCACGGCACGTTATACAAAGGAGATGTCTAATCACACACACGGCCCGCTAATCACACTCCCAAATAGGCACTGGTAAATAATGGATCAATTGAACACACTAATTATAGCAGACTCCCCCAGGTCCGAATTACCCCTCCCTCTTGGTTCCCCTGTTCCCCTTCAATGGGTCACACAATATCTATACAATATATACCAGCCTGGGCTATATAATAAATAGGGCATATAAAAGGACTAGTCGAATATGCAGGTTAATTAAGGGCACGATATCATACAGATAAGGTAACTAGCAATTACACAATATCCCATATACAATATATATATATACAGTAGGCCTACACAGTTATAAAAATAGACTAATAAAAAATCCTATACTAAGTGCAAATGTGGGTGACAGTGGACTTAACTCGCCGCACGGCGCGACCCCCCCCGAGGGTCGATGCGTTTGGACCTCGTCCACTCTCCGGACGAATGTTCCGGCACACGGTGGTCCTCCAGGATACAGTTGGATTTGTAACCTGGTAACGTACTCGGTGTCCGCGAGGACGAGCCAAGTATAAAGTCTTTTGGGAGCGATGTAACTCAGACCCTCTATTGTCCCGTCCCTACCTATCTCCAGGAGGGTAAGCCTCCCCTCCTCTTGCTACCGGGAACTATGGACGGCTATCTAGCTTGTCTTCATCGCCGGCGGATAACTCTCCACGATCGACCCCACCCCCCGGGCCCTAACAGAGTCTGGTTACTGCGTGCGTGCTCCAACCTCGATCTCTGAGACCCACTGGCTTATCAAACAGTCTCAGCGTCTCATCCAGCACACAATCAAAAAACACCTGCGTTCAATAATGAGCCACTTGAGTCCCTGCTCGTGACGTCATCACTTCGGCCCATTCACATCACAATAGTTTGGAGATAGGACGATAGTTATCCATCTTATCCCTATCCCCCCCTTTATGCAAGGGGAGCACCTTGGCAGATTTCCACACTTGCGGGACTATGCCAGATGCAATAGAAAGGTTAAAGATGTGTGACAATGGCTCACAAATGACAGGGGCTGCCAGTTTTATAAAAAAAAGAGTCTAAATTGTCCACACCAGTAGAACACTTAGGGTCTATGGATTGCAAGATATTGAGAGTTTCACTAGATGAAAATGGCTGGAAGGAAAATGTAGGTACACACGAGGCATGATCGAAGATTGGGCTAGGGTCAGAGTCAACATCCAGTGGAGCCAGCCCAGTAGACAACCTGTCAAATAAGGACCCAGCCTCAATGAAGTGTTTATTGAAAGCAAGACAAATTTCCTGAGGATCCGAGATTTTACAATCAGCCACATTAATACACAATGGCAATGTAGCCGGGTTATTTTTTGACAGGTTTACTGCACCCCAGAATTTAGCTGGGTTAGAGTAGGAATTCGAGACTAAGTCTAAAAAGTAATCAGATTTAGCCTTCCTCACAGCTGCAGTAGTTCTATTTCTAAATTGTCTGAAGGAAAGCCAGTCTTGCGTATCCCCAGTGCGTCTAGCACGTGACCACGCAGAGTTCCGCTCAGAAAATAATGCTGACAGCTCACTTGAGAACCACGGTGCCACCCTATCCTTAATCCTAGTCCTTTTATAAGGAGCATGTTTATCTACAAAGCAATTAAATGTCTTTATAAAAGAATCCAGTGCAGTTTGCACATTATCAGACCCTGCTAAACATAGACTATTATTAGTAGCAATGTCCTCCAAAAAGGTTTGGGGGTTAAAGATTTTAAGATTTCTCCTTTGAACAATACGCGGTCTTGATTTCAGCAGTTTTGTGGATCTAACACAGACCGTAGGACAATGATCACTAATGCCTAAATCAAAAACACCACTAGCAGAGATCCTGTCACATCTGTTAGAAAATATCAAGTCAATGAGAGTGGATTTAGCATGATCTTTAGGGTTTGGTCTAGTGCTCTCAGTAATCAACTGAGTAAGGCAGAGGTTACCACTCACCTCCTTCAGGTAACTAGAAGCAGCATTTCGCCAGTCCAAGTTAAAATCACCCAGCACTAGCATCTCTGAATTAGAATATAATGATAGTATATCCATAATTTTATCAGTAGCACTAGCCTCAGCTTTGGGAGGCCTATAGACACCAATCAAAACTAAAGAGTTACAAGGCCCCAAATCAACCTTCAGCACAAGTAATTCTAAACACTTTGGAACTGTGATGGTATTCAATACTGAAACAGACAAACAGGATTTTACATACATTGCCAGCTCTGTCGCTTCTATATAAATTATAGTGCTGTAAAGCTGCAGATGAGTCATTGTCAGATTTTTTTAACCAGGTTTCCGATAAAACCAGAACATCAGGATCAGCCTGAGATACTAAAATGTTCAGATGGTCTAACTTATGTTGTTGAAGGAGGCTTCGTATGTTTAAATGGATTAGGCCAAGCCCTTTCCTATCCTTGAAGGCAGATGGGCTGTTCAGACTAACTGTGGCAGAGACTGTATCATTAGGTACAGAGGTTATGGGAACAGAAACCTGAGACAAGGGGTGTACATATCTCTCATTTTTAAGATCCACCAGGTTACTCCTGACCACACCCCTCTCTTCTACATAACTGCGCCTACCACGCGACAAACCATCACATACAACAGAGATATTTTTAGGAGTAGGTCCATCAATAGGGCTTTGATCCGCCTGATCCCTGGGAGTGGCTTTAAAAACATGGACACAAGGAACTATGAGATGGATCGGACTCACCCCATTTCAGGCCACATCCACTGTTCTATGTTTTCGGACCAGTTCCCTACTCCCACTCACTGCGGATCTCCGAGCCATGTCCATACCCATGGAGAGCAGCCGGGCTCCATTCCAGTTGGGATGAAGGCCATCCCTAGCAAAGAGCTCCGGACGTCTCCAGAAAACATAGAAATTATCTATATAGGGAATCATCATTAGGCAACAGTAACCCTTCAGCCAGATATGAAGTTCACGGATCCTGCTGTACTTGCCATCCCCATACCTAGGGGAGGGAAAGGGACCAGAGATAATGCAGGATTTATTAGATGACTGGACTGTGGAGATCAGGGCCCTAAAGTCCTCCCTCAATAACTCAGACTGTTGATACCTAATGTCATTAGACCCGGAGTGGATGATGATGGATGATGCCTGAGGATGGTCCTTAATGAGTGAAGGGAGTGCTGCCTTGATGTCCGAGACCCTGGCTCCTGGGAGGCAGTAGGTTCTGGCCCTCGGGACAGCCACATGACGCACCATTGAAGTCCCAATGACAAGCACAGAGGGGGGGGGAGCGGTGCAGGGCTCACCATGCCTTGTGGGTCTCTGTAGAGGTTTACCATTCCGAGTGGGAGGGGGGCGCGGCTGGCGAGGGGGATCCTTCAGAGAGTGAGGCAGGGGACCCATCCACGCCTCCTGCGTGTCGGCTACAGGCGTGGTACCAGGAGCAGCAGTGAAGGACATTCCTGCATGACCAGTCTGCTGCAACACCTGCTCCCACGCCCCGGGAGAGGAGGTCGGTTTCGGTCTGGGGGTGAAGACCGGGAAACCAGGGCGCCTAGAAATGCTAGGAGTAGCTGGCAGATCCTCCTCCCGCTCCTGTGGTGGGGGGCCCAGACAGCTCCTAGCCGTAGGAGTGGGTGAGCCTGACCCCGGACGTTGCCTCTTGGCCCCTGGTGTCCGGTGGTCAAGCTCCACACTCTCCAGGATGTTGAATCTGTTGGAGAGTGAGAGAGACTCATGGGGTGGAGTGCTAAGACGAGAGTCCCAGGTTCGCCTCTTACACCTCGACCGCACTTTAGACCAGGCCTGGGGAGGGGGGTGAGTAGGAGTGGAGCTGTAGAGCTTGGGCTTGGCTCCCTGCTTCCTGTATATGCTCTCCCTAGAAGATCCAGCCGAACGGGGGGCGCGCGGGGGGGGGGTGCTTCTCTCAGGTCAGCCGACAGGATGGTCTCCCGATGTCTCTGCTCATCCAGATGGATGGTGGTGAGGAGGGAGACCCGCTCCAGCAAATCCTCCAACTGCTTGGCGATCTGGCAACAGCCAGTAGTGGAACACTCCAGTGGGGGACCGGCGCCCGATGTCATCCTGGAGCTGTAGGCTCAGGCAGAGCAGGCTGGAGGCCTAGTGGAGCTGGAGGTCCTCAGGTGGAGATGGAGGCCCAGTAGAGCTGGAGGCTAAGTGGAGCTGGAGGCCCGGTAGAGCTGGAGGCCTGGTAGAGCTGGAGGCCCAGGTAGAGCAGGCTGGAGGCCCAGTAGAGCAGGCTGGAGGCCCAGTAGAGCTGGAGGCCCGGTAGAGCTGGAGGCCCGGTAGAGCTGGAGGCCCAGTAGAGCTGGAGGCCCAGGTAGAGCAGGCTGGAGGCCCAGTAGAGATGGAGGCCCAGTATAGCTGGAGGCCCAGTATAGCTGGAGGCCCAGGTGCAGCTAGTGGCCCAGTAGAGCTGGAGGCCCAGGTGTAGCAGGCTGGAGGCCCAAGTCAGGCCAAAGTAAAAAATATATCTCTCAGGCAATAAGCCTCTGCTGCAGATCTAGGCTATAGACGAGCCACACTGCAGCAGTAAGATGGTTGTGATGGGCAGGTAAACAGGAGATTATTCTTCCAACTCTGGACTGGATTGATAGCAGGACTAGCAGAGCCAGCTAAGCTACTGCAGGTCTTCCAGCTCTTGGCTAATTGCTAACAGAGCCAGCTAGGCTAGGCTACTGCTAACAAGCAAGAGCACAATTTTAGAAAAGTTCCCAAAAACAGTATAAGTAGTCCACTGTTTTAAAGCAGATTAAATAAAACAGACCTTTTCAACTGGCAGTACAATTCCATGTTAAAAATCCATTAAAATTCAATAAAATCCAATAAAATCCAACAAACTTTTCAGGAGCTGTCATTTCACACAGCTATTGTTAGGGATTAGCCTATCCCTGGTCGTGAGTTCTTAATTGATTTAGTTGTGGACCAGTCGTCCGAAAGACGAAGCGGAGACAGAGTATTTCTCAAACGGAGCTTTTATTCATTAGAGAAGAAGACAGTTACCCCGCGCGGGCACATCACCAGTAGACAGTAGAAGAAGGAGGCAGAATGTCCATATTACATGTCATTTTATACACTCTTGAGAAAGGGGAGGGGGGTGTGTGTGTATGTCTCTGTGTGTGTATGTATGGGTGTTTGTGTGGTGTGTGCTTGTGTGTGTGTGTGTGTGTGTGTGTGCTTGGTCAGAAGAAGGGGGGCTAATTGCTTCCAGATGTAGAAGACCCCTATTCTTGAACAACATCTCCATAACTCAAAGGGGCGTGACAGCTTGTGCGCGTGTGTACGTGAGTGTGTGCGTGTGCACGTGAGTGTGTGTGCATGTGCGCGTGAGTGTGTGTGCATGTGCGCATGCATGTGTGTGAGGAGGGAGCCGGCCCTGTGTGTGGAAGGGGCCTTCAGCCAGAGGTCATCAGGTCACGCCACATGCAGGGGGAGAGAGACACAGAGAGCAGTGTGCAGCCTAAGCACAGACATCAAATATTACCAGGAATCAATGAACTAATCTATCAATTCCCCCTTTTGACGTTAAATAAAACGTCAACACCCAGTTCATTGATCTGTATCCGTCGATTGTCACCTCATTACATGCATCACATCCAATACCAGACGGGATAATCAACATCAGGAGAGCAGAGAGAGAGATAGAGGGAGGGGGAGAGCGGGATAGAGAGAGAGAAGAAAGAGAGAAACACAGATTCTGGCAACCTAACAGAAGATACAGTAACCCCGTTGGACCCCCCTTACTCATTCACCTAACCCAGAGGAACCCCCCCTCTATTTACAGTGCACCCCTGGTCCCGTCTTCTAGGGGATGTGGGTCTCCTCCTGAGCTGGTTCCCGTTCCAGGGTGCGGTCCCCTAGGCAAACGTGCCTCCCCCGGTCCGCTGCCTTCCCAGTGTCTCAGACTGTCCGCTCCACCTCTCGCCGGCCGGCCCCACCATCACTCCAACTCAGCTCAGTGTCTCTCCTGCGGCCGCTTCCCCCGTTCCAGTCGTGGATGAACTGCGTGTCGTAGACGACGATCAGCGGTGATTGATCTGCGGTCTCCGCGGTGCCTGGCTGCGGTGTTCCTCTCCGGCCTCTCGCACAGCTGCCATCTCCTCCGGTCGCCTCTCATCCTGGCCCGTCTGTCCTTCGTCTCCTCCTGCCTGTCATCCGGTCGTCTGGTGGTCTGGTCACGGACGTCTGAGGGGCTGCTGGTATCTCACCCCTGGTTCAGACGCGCTGCAGACAGCTGGTAGTGACTGCTGGATCCTCTGCACCGTCTCCTCCTCCTCCGCGTCCCCATTCCCCGTTCCGTCCTTGGTTGCGGCTGGCCCACATCAATTCTCACTGGAACCTCCATTTGTTAGGGATTAGCCTATCCCTGGTCGTGAGTTCTTAATTGATTTAGTTGTGGACCAGTCGTCCGAAAGACGAAGCGGAGACAGAGTATTTCTCAAACAGAGCTTTTATTCATTAGAGAAGAAGACAGTTACCCCGCGCGGGCACATCACCAGTAGACAGTAGAAGAAGGAGGCAGAATGTCCATATTACATGTCATTTTATACACTCTTGAGAAAGGGGAGGGGGGTGTGTGTGTATGTCTCTGTGTGTGTATGTATGGGTGTTTGTGTGGTGTGTGCTTGTGTGTGTGTGTGTGTGTGTGTGCTTGGTCAGAAGAAGGGGGGCTAATTGCTTCCAGATGTAGAAGACCCCTATTCTTGAACAACATCTCCATAACTCAAAGGGGCGTGACAGCTTGTGCGCGTGTGTATGTGAGTGTGTGCGTGTGCACGTGAGTGTGTGTGCATGTGCGCGTGAGTGTGTGTGCATGTGCGCGTGCATGTGTGTGAGGAGGGAGCCGGCCCTGTGTGTGGAAGGGGCCTTCAGCCAGAGGTCATCAGGTCACGCCACATGCAGGGGGAGAGAGACACAGAGAGCAGTGTGCAGCCTAAGCACAGACATCAAATATTACCAGGAATCAATGAACTAATCTATCACTATCACGGCAGCCATTTTGTTTTTGTATGATACAGGGTATAACACAGACTGTCCAGGATTTCTTCCTGAACTCTGCACGTGTGACAATGTGTGATAATGGATAGTGCCAATCAGTGGCGTCGTTAGCCCTGGGCTTCCGGGGCTTTAGCCCTGGGCTTCCGGGGCTTTAGCCCCGGATGTTTTTCTCCTAGCCCCGGACATAAAAAAAAAATTAAAATTTAAAAAAAAAAAAAAAAATTTTTTATGTCAGCATCCCCATTGTCTTTGGTATTTTTTGTTGGTTTTTAGTACTTTTAAACATCCATTTTTAGTAAGTAGTTTTCATTTGATCCTATAATTTTTTCATTCACCGATTTGTGGACTTTTTTTTTAGTGTCCTGAAAGGCACCTTATAAATCAAATGCATTATTATTATTATTATTATTATTATTATTATTATTATTATTATTATTATTATTATTATTATTATTATTATTATTATTATTATCATCCAGGAGGAAAAATACACTTAGTAGGATAGTAGGGACTGCATCTCTGCCTGTCCTGACCAGGAAACACTTTGCAACTGTGATCTCCTCTGGCAATAGTTGGATATTGTAATGTGTGGCGAGAGGTTGCAGCAATTCCACTGAGAGAAACTGGTCTGAGGCTGGATAACATGCCTGTATGCCTCTCATAAGTTATTCTCCAACTCATGAGAACCTGCTCTCAAGCTCTTGCAGCATTCTGTCGACGACTGGATAGAACAGTTTCTGTCTCAGCTGATCTCCTGAGCTGAGGTCTGAGCTTGTGCCACAAGATGACTCAACTACATACTCATCCATCCTTTTCTGCTTCCTCCTTTGGCTGGTAGTATGTTCCTCAATCCAAAGGCCATTACATATGTATATAATGAAACACACAATACAGTTTTTTTTCGATTGCTTAAGCATGATTTTGAAAACGGGGCCCGGTGTTTCAAAACACACAATTAGCACAACCACACACAATTATCAGAACACCTCAGATCCTTTGCTAAATTAAACACTTGTCAAAACCATACACTAATTTATAAAAACTACATTTTGTTACCATATGAAACACAGGTTTCATATGACTTAATTCTGTTTGAACCAGTTACACACACTGCTGTGCTTAACCTAAAACACATTTAGCAATTCTACTTCTCAGTGATTAGAGTACTGTAAGTGAAGTATGCAGAGAATGTGCAAATATACAATAAATTCACCAAACACTACACAAGACCAATGCTGTAGAGACTGATGAAAATATGCAAAAAGTGTGAGGCTGACATTGTGCTTATAGGGGTGCAAATCTGGGCCTATGTTTTGCTCCTTGAGTGTAAGGTTTTGATAATTGTGTAATACTTTTGATTTGCGTGTTTATGCAATTGAAGAAAACTGTAAAGACTAGAGATTAACTGTTTATTTCTTTTGTACATAGGCTGTGCATATGTTTGTTTGTTTGTTTATTTGCTTATGTGTATGATTCTTAACTGTTTTTATTTTGTTATTGGTGTATATGTGTGTGTATGTATGTACAGTATATGTATATATATATATATATATATATATATATATATATATATATATATATATATATATATATATATATATATATATATATATATATATATATAAATGTAGTAACTTCCTAGCTTAATCTTCCTACTCTGCGTTGTGTTAAACCTTAAAAAGCTCTTTGAAGTACTACTGAGCTACAAATGCAGATAACCATGTATGTAATGGTTTCTGCTCGTACACCTTCAGAGAACACGGCTTAGCGGTTGAAGAAAGCGAGTTCCGAGCAGTTTGAAGAGAATCCGTTTTTAATGAAAAAGGATTTCAACAGATGTTACAAAAGAATATGTGCAATGAACCTACGAGATGCATCCAATATGCCGGAGGATCGTAGAATTCAGACTAAATATTCAATAAAAAAGCTTGTCTATAAACATCTCGCGTCTCGGCTTCTTCAGATGGTAGTTTTGCGGCCGTCTCTCTGCTGCGTGGTTTCCTCAGTCTCTAGTGGAGAAAAGATTGTGTATTCTGCTGTTGTTTCCTGTCTGGTCTCGTGGGGGTTCTGTTTTTCTCTCCCTTAGAGGAGTTTGTCATATTCTAATCTAGGCTCCGCCTCTAATGTTACGACAAGCGGGCGTATCCAAAAACTCTCACCGAGCTTTCTAATTGGAGAAACACTCGTTTTAGCTCTCAATAGGCTAAGCCACTACAGTGACGTTTAGGACTGAATTTATTACTGGGCGTTTTCCAGCAGTTTCAAGATACCCTATTAGGTCACAAGAGTGGGCCCAAACGATCCCTCTTTGATCTTTGCTATTTCTGCTGTCCTTTGTTTTAGAAGAGACAGCAGCCCCCCCCTTAGTGGGGCATGTCTGGCGCCTTAAGGCCGTTATTTAGTATCTTGTATATTCAATCTGACTGACCAGATGGTCTCCTAGCTGCTTGGTTGATCTCAAAGCTGTAAAACCACACATTTGTTGATTTTCCCAGGAGATCAAACAGCCACTGTCCTCTCACTTAATCAGCGCCTGTCTATCTCATCTTCCCCCCATGAGGAGATTTGAGACAGGCAGCTGCCTTTACCAAGTGAGAGGTGTGTGTTTGTGCCTCTTGTGTTACAGAGAGAGGGGAGAGGGGGAGAACTTTGTGAATGTATATTACCTCTCCTTTGATGCCATTCTGTAATCGTTGGTTGTGTTGTACATTATTATATATACAGTTTGCTTGACTGAAAACTACCACAGTTTCCCCGGTTTGGGGATTAATGATCCCCAATATACTTGTTAGTATTTTCTCAATCAAACTGTTTACAATTACCTTAACCTTACTGTTTAGCCCAATTACCTAAGAACCAAATATTTCCAGAATCCTTCTAACTCATTTTCCATATTTGTTAGTATCAATTGCTTTCAACACCCACATTAGCTCCCTCTTCCACTGACCGACTATGAATCCATTTATGTTTACACAGTTCTCTATTCACTCACACCGTTTAACAATTTCCACTCATTTGCAGGTTATACACAATGTATCAGTTATATCAATTTCACTTCAGTCTAGGTCCGTCCCTTTATGCAAAAAGATGATCGTACCAATTACCAGGTTTAGACTATACTTATGTGTTTTTTAACCAAACGTGTCTGTTTTGTGCAATCCACTCTGAAAGAAAAGACCTTACATTGCATTTATTATCTAAACATTTCTAAAAAAGGAGAGAGCTCAGCTAATGAAAAATGAAAAATTAATATATACACGCCCTCTCCAAGGCCTATCAGTTACACTATCCCTTCTTTCGCCTATGTATACCGTTGAGGCTTCTGGATGACTTGTTTTGGTCGAGTATCTTGTTCCGGGCTTGTGCTAAGCACTGGTTCCTCCGGTTCTTCTGGTACCTTCTCCAAATCCACAGAGGAGAAATTATTATGTTCCAATTCATAATCTTCTCCTCTGTCTGGTTCCTGTAAAAAACCTTCATCTTCTACTTGTGGCCAATCGTGGCCCCCTCGGTCTGGCTCGCCATAATCATTCGCATCTTCCCCATCGTTTGGGGTTAGCGCCACCCCAATTTCATCTTCCGCCGCTTCCACTTCGCCTTCATGTAACAGTTGCGACGCCCCGGTTTTACCGTCAAGGTCTTGTGGTTCAGGTTCCCATTCTTGGTCCGTATCGATTGCTTTTACACAATGAGTAACGTGAAACCACATAGGCGATCCTTGAATTTGTAAAGCCCTCTCGGTGGCTCGAACGACTTTGTATGGCCCTTCTCGTCTCGCGCCAAACCACACATATATATTTGTACTCCTGTTGGGGCCTCTTGGACCAGATCAATGTTTTATCTGGCTAAATAAAGGTTAAATAAATTAAGAAACTGATGATTTGGTCCTGTTAACTTTGAATTTTCTATGGGGACTGCCCAGATCCCTCTCATGGACATGGACCTCACTTTGAGAACCTCTAATGATTCTAGTTCTTCAGTATTCATCTCTAATTACTCTAAAATTGCGTATTTTTGTGTTTAAAAAAAAGGAAAAAAAAGAAGAAAAAAAAGGGGGGGGGGGGCTGAAGCCCCCAATGTTTTCTAACCCTAAAAACGCCCCTGGTGCCAATGATGGCTTTGTCATTATAAATGATTTCCCATATCTTTTAAAATCTTCGAAAGGGGATGGGTAGGCCATTTGGAAATTTTGCAATACAAAATGATGTAGGTTAGAGTTATCCTATCCCAGAAATGTACTCATATTTAAATTCCCCATTAATAAACACATCATTTAGACACCTTGCATGTTAGGATTTCCTTCAGATTCATGTTGGCATCGATGTATGGCGAAGGCCCGGACTGGCCATCGGGAGCTCTGTCTGTCTGTCACACACACACAAAGGGAGCCGCATGTGATTGGTGGAGGCGGGACCAGGCCATACAACTGTTTGACAGTGGCGTTGGCGAATGGAATGGCAGATGGCACTTCTGCAAAATGACAGGGAGAGACAGAGCGAAAGACAAAAAATGTCAAGCATAACCTGCGCTTGAAGATGGACAGTGGAAAAAGAGGAAGGGTCGACCCTAGAAGAGGAAGGGGGACCCTGATGTAAACAAGACAAACGTCTTTCTCAGGTCTGCATCCCCTTAACAATTGTGTGTATTGAGCCGTACTGTATTGTACCCATTCTGTAATCTGTTAAATAAAGTTTTCATTCATTCATTCGAGCAGAGAGGGAAAGAGAGAAAAATACATACTGCTTACTGCTTGTATTTCACAGAACAGTCAGATGGAAATTACTGGAAATTAAATGTTTCAACAGTTCAACAGTGGAAAAAAAAGGAAGCATGGAGCAGAGAGGGAGAGAGAAAAAAAAGAAAGGCCCTTGCAGGAGATGCCGCTAAATGTGGCAACATTGACCAAATGTTTTCTTGCACCACGGGACCACCAGGTTAGTCAGGGATAAAAATAAACATGCTAGCTAGTAAGGCTGAGCCCGAACGTTTGAACGTTCGTTCGTTAAGCTGACATTCGGACTTTAATTAATGGGTTGGAACGTTCGGTGAAAAAAAATAAAGCAGGCGCAACGACGGTGAGGCGATGTGAAGCGGCGCGTCCCCCGAGTGAGATCGCTCGGCTCAACCAGTATGGTCTCTGCCGGGCTGTTGCTGGATACTCAACCAGAGCTCTTGTCTCAACCAATGCAATAGAACAATTTTGATTGAATGACAGGCGATTCTGCCAATTACGTCACACCGCTTGCACCCGCCTCTGCTGTTACCACCAATCGGCAAGCGTTTATTATTTTTTTTACTTCCGGCAATGCCGCCATTGATCTGCTTGAGAGAAGCATTAACGTAGCGTTAGCTCCCCGCCGAGGAAGTAAAAGTCGTAACAACTTTCCATAGGTCAACCTGCGGAAGGATCATTAATGAATAGTATTGAATACCAGCCTTTTTCGGCCACGGAGCGCGAGCTTCATGGCGGGAGGTGGTTGCGTTGGAAACACTCTGGGCGTGTTGGGAGCCCGGCGGGACCCCCGCGCCGGTGTCTCTCTGTCTCTCTGCCGTCCCCCGTTCCGAGGTGACGGTGGAAGGAGCTGAGGCGCGCGCCTCTCTCCTTCCCGTCGACCAAGAGTGAATACGTGTTATTGAACGTGTAACACTAACTATATAACGTGAATGCCACAAAACGAATGCATTTGTTTATCTAGCCCCTTACGTGACTGCGGTGTGCAGTGACACGTTCAGCCGAACGCACAATTGGAGGGGGGCTCCCCACCCTCCAGAACATTTACAACAAGCGTTGCAAGGGCAAGGCTAAGAGAATCATTAAAGACTCCAGTCACCCGAACAACTGCCTCTTTGAACTGCTGCGGTCAGGCAAGCGATACCGGAGTCTCAAGGCGAGCACAGAAAGACTCAGAAGAAGCTTCTATCCCCAGGCCATCAGGCTGCTAAACGAACAATGAATGAACACTACACAACAACAACCACCAAACGCACATAGCACACACATCCACACTCACTTAAACAAACACACTGTAGCACCCACTCCACACACTTTATAGCACACACCCACTTTAAACAAACACACTGTAGCACCCACTCCCCACACTTTATATTTATTGATGAAGGATTGCACTACAACTCGTACACCTTACTGTAAATTGTACCTAAATTGTACCTCATCCCATTTCTGCTTTGCACTAGATAGTACTGTACATTAGTACACTGCATAGTATTGTATATTATATGGTAACTCAGAACATTGTACATATGTCTATACCGAACACTGTGACCTCATTTTCTTCTTCTAAATTACATGCTATACTATGTTATTTGATACTATCTTGTCTAGCACAGTCTCTGGAGCGTAACAGTAAGAAGCATTTTGTATGAAAGTATTCTGTACTTCTGTATGACAACTATTAAAGAAACTTGAAACTTGAAACTTGCAAGGGCTATTGTTTATCATAAGTAGGAACTTTATGCAGTACTCAGTAGCTTGTTTATTTTCTTCTGAGTGCTTTGTTTAATTACATGTTTACATGAACAGCCACCACTGTAAACAACATGTTTTTTCACCAATAGATTATGCAATGCCGCCCTCCGTAGGATCTATAATAATAATAATAAAAAAAAAATTATATAAAAAAAAAAAAAAAAAAATACAAAAAAAATTTTATTAAAAAATTTACAAAAAACGTTCGTTCGATAAACCCTGGCGAACGTTCGAACCCTAAAAACAGGGTTCGGGCTCAGCCTTACTAGCTAGCTAACATAGCTAACGTTACCATGCATCATCAATGTCCCCTGTCACTTTTTTTCCCATAAATCTTTTATTCAACTTCAGTCCTGATCATAACCATTTTTCATTTAAAATTAAATACTGTAAGTAAAGATCCATCAAAATCAGTGTTGTTGCTAACCATTGACACATGATGATTATAACAATTATTAGCCTGTAATAATCCCCCCCAGAAAAATCCACATTTTTGTGTTTTTTTAACAATAATTTGTGATGCCATCACAAACAATGGCATTTAAAGGGTAATTACCAGCATGCAGGGAATTAAGTCTTTGTAACAAAAATCTTCCTAGTGGGGGACCCCCAGACCCCCTGCTTAAAAAGTGGCCTGACTTGGGCTATATTTCGCACTATATTTCCTGGCCGGAATAATTCCCCCAGTCCGGCCCTGTGAAGGGGATGAAAAATGGTAAAAATCTGCCATTTTGAAATCCAAAATGATGTAGGTTAGAGTTATCATATCCGAAAAATTATCCTATATTTGAATTCCCCACAAGAAACACATATTTTAGACACCACTCATGTTAAGATTTCTCCAATGTGGAGACGCTGGGTTCGCATGTTCGAATCCAGCTCTCCACATTGTTTTCAGTTTGGCTGGTCGTCCGTACTAATACAATTGGCAGTATTAGAGGGTGGGAAACTGATGGGTGGGGATCGGGTGTTGTGGACAGCGACTCCTACAGGTCGGTTGGTGCGCCTGCGCAGTAGAATCAGGAAGTGTCGGGGGCAGCGTGAGCCTCCCACGCGTTACTCCTCGCCACTGAGAGATCGAGCTGCGCAGGTGAAAAGATGCGACTGCTGTTACCTCAAGTACCGGAGGGGACTTGTGCTATACGACTTAGTCCACATTGCAGCCGGCTTGTGGGAGGCAAGAAACAGCGTTCGTGACAGGGGAGGGTTGAATTGGATGATACGAAATTGGGATGGGAGAAAATATAGAAAAATGGGAGAAAAAGTGGATCAAAAAAAATAAATTCATGTTTGCACAAAAGTATGGCCCGCCCTAATATGATGACCACTGGTGGATAGCCAAGATCATCGATGTGGATACTGATCAACAAGATGTGAAAGTGGAATTTCTGCATCCCCATGGTCCAACAGAAAAGGTTCAGTGTGAGAAAGTGAAGATCAGGAAGTGGTGTAGAAGAGGTAGATGAAAACAGTGCATTTTGTAATAGTTGGAAACAGTGTATGTAAAGTTTGTTGTTATTACAATTGAGTTAACAAAATGTTCTAATATAAGACAAGGAGTTATTAGTTCTCATCATTGTCACTTCCATTTGTTTAAAAAATGCATGTGTTCATTTATCAGATGCATATAAAATCAACTCCGTCAGTTTCTCGTCAACACCGTCAGATGTTTGTTTTTGGGAAAATACAAATTCCTTCTTCAGTTTATGCTGTTTAAGTAATAAAGGAGCATCAGATCTTCATCCTCTTGTCTTATTTACTTAATGATCTTTTTTTATCATATCAAAATTAAAAACAAAGTTTGAAAATGCAAATATTTCTAAATCTGGGTTTTAGGGAATAGTGTGAAATTACACCTGAGGTTTATATATTATATTTAATTGCATACCAGAATAACTAAACACTATTACAACATACTTCAGAACTTTAGATTCTTGTTGGACTGGAATAATTAGAATTATATACTTTTGTGTCTGACGGAGTTAACCCAAATCAAGTTTCAAAGGGAAACATGTGAATTTGTTGAAAATGTTTTTCTATGTAGAGCCCGCACCTTTACATGGTTAAATAGCTCAGACCTTTCTCTACATGAATATATAACTCTAATTAATAGTGTGCATTCTCAAAATATAATATTTAAAAAGTGTTTTGTCCCGACTCTCAAGAATCAGTGAATGAATTAACCTAATTCAGCCTTGACTTAGGGTTGTCCCCTTTTAGTTATCTCTGCAGGCACAAATGCGCCAGGGAGATTGTTTTTGGCTGTCATTCTGTGTACCTGCAGCTAATAGCATATACCATTATCTGAAAAAAAATATATATATATATCTAACCCTAACTAACCTTACTGTCATGCACTTGTCCTAATAAACTAACCTACACTGTAACACGAAACACTTTGATGAACATTGTTACTCAGCCGATAGAGTTGTGCCCTTCCTGAGGACTTGTCGTACAGAACTTGTAAGTCGCTTTGGATAAAAGTGTCAGCTAAATGTAAATGGAGGAGCATCGTTAAGGGTCTTGTTCTGTGTTTCAGGAGGCTGTCGAGCAGAGCTGGAGGAGCATCATTACTTCCTATGAGCCACACCTGGGCTCAAGGTGGCTCCTCGGGGTATAGGCCTGCAGTGATGCTAAGGCCTCAGACTGTTCTTGAAGCTCACCCTGATCACATTACTTTGTCCTTTGGTTTGAACCTTACAACACCCCTACACCATATTCCCTATGCATTCACTCTCCTACTATTTTCTAAGATTATTGGTTTAGTTTACAGTGGATTTCAGATCATGACAAAAAGATAATTACAAACATACCGTGCAAGACCTCCATTTGTGTATGGTCAGGTTACCTCGTGTGTGTGTGTGTAGACTCATAGTATTTTTTAAATTGCTAAACAAATATTGGCATGTAAAAATGTTCAAGGTTGACCATTCACTTGATGGGACGTGATATGAGCAAAGAACATGAAGCAACATTTTAAAGAAATTAATGCAACCATCACATGCTTCTTACCATCCATACAATTTGTTTATTGAAACTATTTTACTTACAAAAAGAAAAAGAAAAAAAGCAGGTGATTCAAGCAAACAGAGGTACAAATAAAAATACATACATACATTTGAAAAGGTCACTTTCTTATAAAACCCCCGAAGCCCAGATGAATTTGACGAGATCCCTCACACATACCCGTTTAAGCTACACTACTGCATTAGATATCCACGGACGACACAATGAGATTGTCATACTTGCCGTCGGTTTAAAAATAATAAGCGTTTTAAGAATTCCCTACACTTATAGCCCCAGTATATTTGACAGGTCATCTGTATTGTAGAAGCCCATTAAAAAGATAAACAGCACTCGTTAAGGTCACTCGCACACAGCTTGGTCATGATAAGGATGTGAGTGGAGCCCAAACACCGTCAAGCCCCCACACACACGTACATCAACACACAATGACAGGACAGGACATACCAAGGACTTCCATCCAAGGCAGCATGACACAAATATACACCGTCTTGTTCACACCCAACACAGACACAGTGATGGGGAACAAAGGAACACATGTTCCCCCCTCAACTATATAATTTTTCAGAGCATCATAAAATCACTATCTTTCTGTACATGATTTTAAACATGGCCTATAGGAACATTTGTATAAAGGAACAAGTAATGATGATCAGAACAACACTATGGACTGTAATGATTTCTGTTTGAGATGGCAGCAGAGATTGATAATGTCTTCCGACATTATTGGCCCCATGATTCTGGTTAAGAATACAGTAGAATGTAGGCAGTGTAGGCAGTCTCTATACCACAAAAGCCTACCAGAGGAAAGCTTTTCATCATTGGCTGATTTGTGCAAGTGTCAAATTAACCCAATAATTACTGCTAGTGTTAAAAAAAGGAAGACATTCCATATTAAAATCATGGAAAACTCATAATTCCATGGTCAAAAAGTGCAGCCAACCTGGGGAGGGGGGGGTTGAAATATTAATCTGCTATGCAACGGAGAGAGCGTTAAGCAGACACCAATAAGCAAAGCTAGCGTTAGGCGTTTGATCCATAGATAAGTTATTGGGTCTTTTCTCTTTTGAGAAACTTACTTTTGAGAAATGTATTCCCATTGATGCCTAATTTATACAAATTAGCCACAAGTGCACCCATAAATATTCTTAAGCGTGATAACCGGTAATTGCCAAAAAGTGTTTTAACAGGGTCATCACTAGTCGCCAGAACAGCCTCATTGCCTTCGACATAGATTCTACAAGTGTCTGGAATACCAGAGGCGGGATGGGACATGCTTCTTCCACAAGAAATTCCATCCTTTAGTGTTTTGTTCAGCTATCTATTGGTGTTTACCGTGCCTTCTAAAGGCTCAAGTAAAGTTGAGGGATGGATCAGTATGTTGTCCATAATGTTATATGGAAGCATCAGCTGTAAATGTACTTTGCATTCCTCTTTCACTCCAGTGTTTGTTATTTTGGTAATTACCTGTATATTGACACTATTTAAGTACAACTTAGGAGCTTATAATGTCAAGGCCAATGGTAAAGTCAACTGGTTCCTACTATTATTAGGTGCCTATACCAACAAACCCCCAACAACTTTCATGCATACCATGAGTACCATTTTCTTACACGAAAACACGACAACCAGGGCTCTACCGTATATACTCCAATGTGGATTCCATTTCACGTCACTTCAAAACATTAGCAAACCGTCTTTGCTACTGTTAGATAAAGGTTGAACTATGAACACCCACAGCCCTCTGTAGAGAACTTATTTTTTTAAGACAATTTCAAGTTAATTTCTGAAATCCCTCATCTTTGGTTGAACCTAAAATTATTCTCTATAGACTGTTTCAACTTGACAACATTCAAAATTGACTACATTTGATTTCCTGTCAGCTATTGATATTAGCAAACACTGCAACAGGAAATAAACATGGGTCCAAGCCGTTCTCTAGCAATGCAATTCCACTGAAAGTGTCTATAATGTGTGAGGCCACACGGTCTCAACACCCAAGTTTAACATCAACATAGTATCTGTAAGGAAAGCTAAATATTTGGAACAAATCTCAATATGTTAAGAATCCAGATCAGAAATGTGTTTGATCCCAGACCAGGATGGGAGAGAAATAGTCTACAGGACCATGTGCCCCCTCTATCGCTGCACCAAGAGCAACAAAGCACACCTAAAAGAAAATAAAAAAGAGAAGAAATTAATGGGTAGAGGACAGGATGGAGAGGCTAGTGTGTGGAGGAGGAAAATGAGCAAGAGAGATACAGTTGAGACCTGAGAATGTCTAGCACAGTGTCAGAGCACTGACATGAAATGGAGATGAAGAGAGAGAGATGGGTGGGGACAGGGAATGCCAACAGTCTCCTTCTTCCTCCACTTCAGGTGGACAGGGAGACGGGTCGTCTTGTCGTGGGGAGATCATTGCCGAACCTCCACGTAGTTAGCAGGGAAAAGGCCGTAGGCGCCCCGACACACGCCCCTCCACCAGCCCTCGTCGATCATCTCGATGTTGGTAATGATGTCATCGGGGTCGAAGGAGATCTCGTCGTCGCCGGCTGAAAGATGGAGAGAGACCATTAGAATGAGGACAGCTGCAGATTCTCCCCTTCCTAAGCACCAATTATATAATTTAAAGACGCATTGTCCCTCTGCTGACCTAATGGTTGATCCTTTTCTCCTAGGCAGATGTTGATAGTACCTACTCTTTACCGGCTGTGATATGTAAGCTTGTTAATTTTACCGGCTGCGATATGTAGCTAGTTGATTTTACCGGCTGTGATATGTAGCTAGTTAATTTTACCGGCTACGATATGTAAGCTAGTTAATTTGACCGGCTCTGATATGCAAGCTAGTTAATTTTACTGGCTGCGATATGTAAGCTAGTTCATTTCACCAACTGTGATATGTAGCTACTAGCTAGGTCATTTTACCGGCTGGGATATGTAAGCTAGTTGATTTTACCCGCTGCCATATGTAGAGTTATTTTTATGGCTGCGATATGTAGCTAGAATCACATGAACAGCCAGGGACCAGCAATCCTTTTTTTTGTATTTTATTTTTTTATTATTTTTTAAACACACATATAAACAAACATGACAACACACGATAAGATACACAAGCATTAATACACAGTGTATATCCAACAAAATTACCATTTATACCAATGTCTTATACAGGATATACCCCTAATACCTGTTATCTAAAAACCTACACACATATGCTCCAGCTCGAACCCGCCCCTCCCGGACCCCTCTTTGGATAGTACCTCCATTATCCCTCGCTCCTAACCAGACACTACCATTATAAGCTAGCTTTTATTCTCTCCACCACTTCTAACCACATTGTCATTTTGGATTCATTGAGACCCAGAATTCTTGCTGTAGATATTTCTTGATAAATCACATCGAGATATGTAAGAAACCAAACTTTCCGGACCAGCAATCCTATAGTTTACTTTATCTCACCCGCTTGGTAGTCATACAGGGCCACCGCTGTCACCCCAAGGTCCTCGCCATAGTCATACGACTGGCCGTCTGGAGGCAGGAGAGAGCAAAGATCACCAATAGTACATATACTGTACACACACACGGTCTCTCAAGTCTTTTCACACATTTATCTCCTAGGTATTCTCTAAAAAAGTTAAACTTGTGTGTTGACATGTACAGATGAGCTTCACCAAGTCATTCCTCATGTCTTTATTTTAAAGAGGTAACATTAAACAAAAAGAACAAGGGACAGGAAGGCAACAGTGAGAAGTAGCCTGTGTCTACGTTATTGAAATTGCACTTCATTAGGGAGTAGGGCTGGGGGGAAATGTGCCATTGAATCGTTTCACTCAAATCTAATCTTAAAACCCCAAGATATATTTTTAAAATCGATGCCTTTTTTTTCAGCGGATCTGTGAAGATTTTTGATAAACTGTTATTCCCAACACGCCTTCGGTCTCTAGTTTGCCTCTCAGATTTTCTGCTACACTACTACAGAAACTCAGTTCACCAAATTACATCTATTGACAACAATGGCAAGTGCTGGCCTCCTGAAACCAGCGCTGTCAAGCCTAATTTAATCGATATTGAATCAAATTCATCTGTGCCGATATGCAGCCTTATTTGGGAGGAAACGGCACTGTTCCTGCAGGCTAGACCGTAGTTGTTGGTTCCCACCTGTATATGTACGCCATGCTTTGCTTGCTTCATATCACAGCCAGGCAAATTAACATAGACTGAAAATAACTTAAGCTCTCCAGCAACGATGTAATTTAAATTAAAATTTTCAAACGCTTTTTTATATTGCAAAAACACAATACGGGCCACTTATTTGTCAAACGCTTACCCCAAAGTTATTGACATTTCAACTGAGAGTCCGTCTGTTTACTGGGGGCTTACATCTTGGATTAGAAGGTAACATTTGTAATTCTCAGTTCAAATGGACTATTCATTGACATTTTAAGAAGTTGGACCATTTCAACAATTTCGGAGTAAACGTTTGACAAATAAGTGGGCCGGATTTTATGTCTAGGTAATAAAATGAAATGCTTCCGAGTAAGTCATAAAATTACATACAGTCACCCTGGAGATCTAAAGTTAACTGCAGTCTATGTCAATTTGCCCGGCTGTGATATGAAGCAAGCAAAGTGTAGCGGTAAATATACAGCCCGGAACAAGCAACGTATGGTTAAAAATTATTTGCTTTGTAGATTATCTTTTGTTATTGACTCGTAACATATGTACATACATACAAAGGAAATGTTTATTATATTATGATTATATGTCTTTGGATACAATGTATATAATTTTGTTACATAATTCTGTACATACCGTTACATCTTATACCTGTAGAGATCTGTGTACTTGTATGCATGTATCCATACATACATCATATATCGATACTCATATCCATACACACATCCTATACAAGTTGACATTTTTCTTTTTTACATTTACCTTTTCTTTCCCCCCCCTTCTTATAATTTTATCCCTTGCTGTACTGTTACAACAAAGTAATTTCCCCACTGGGACAATAAATAAATAAATATTTGAGAAAGAGTTTCATGTCATTTATGAATCTGAAGTCAAATAATATACTCAATAATAAGAAAAGGGTCCAAGGCATAAACAGCCTTCAAATAATATAATTAAATGTTCATGTTTAGCTCATGGTTTAGATTCACACTTTACAAAGTTAGTGATTATTTGAGAGCCGGTTCATATGCTTTCATGTACAGGCTGTGGATATGGATAAGTAAAATATTGCTTTCCAAATTTGCTCTAGTTTTTCACCGATTTTATATTACAAAAGGTTAAACGATTTTTACAGTGTTGTCCTGCTATATAGCACGTGTAGGTGCACAGTGACAAATATTCACAACACAATGTACCTCTACGACCTGTAGAACAAAGGAATCACACACAGTTTAAGTTTTCAATGTGGACTTGAGCAGGGGTGCAGACAGTGGTAATATGGGAACTGGTAACACGCCGCGCGCATGCGCACAGAACAGATTTTTTTTTTTTTTTTTATAAATAGCGAAGCTGAAAAAGGTAGCAGGATGTAGCCTTCAATATATAAAGAAATTATATTGTCAACAGATATGGTTAAAAGACAATGACACTGTCACTAATGGCCTCTATGGATGGAATGGCATTCCATGGCAATCACAGACACAGCCCATCGTTCACACCAAACTTGATGAGGGGGCAGGGAATCAGGGATTCAATGTGGAACGCTCTACCCAAAGCTGTAAAGGAATGTGAATCACTACCCACTTTCAAAAACACTCAAAAAACAACTACGGGAGACTGCAATTCGAAACTGGCCCCTACAAATGTCCTAACCCAGTTCAGTAAATTACCAAGTATGGCTTTGTCAGTATTCCAATGTACTGAATGATTGTATTATTATTCTTCCAATGTGATTGCGTGGCAAATACATTTCTTTGTAAGAATATATCTGCATTTTGTCAGTACAAGATTAATCAGTTACATTGAATTAAAACATGATTATTTCCAGTGCCACGATTATTTATTTCAAGATAAACAAACAGGCAAATAGCCTACCTTAGTCAATCTGGACAAATACATTAGGGCCTATAGACTAGAAAAAAAGAAAAGCTGTTTTAAATGCGGTTACTTGCCTTGTTGTGGAGTGGCAGCACAGCTGTCTCTGTTGTGGGGGACAGTGGGATCATTGTCAAATGATCGGTTTGTATTTGCGGGCGGGGGCGTGGTTGAAGACACGCTTTTGTTATGGGTGGCCGGGTACTTAGCGCACAACAAATGGATAGAGCGCATTTTTGTGTGCGCGTACACGCGAGTACACATCCGTGCGCGATCGCGCGTACTTCTGCCTCAGTTATCTAGTAACACGGCGTGTAACCGCGTGTGTGCACGACTGCACCCCTGGACTTGAGTACCCAGTCCTAAAATCACTAATTCGACAAATGAAACAGATCCACGTATGTGTGTGTGTCACCTCCTGTGTGTGTGTGTGTGTGTGTGTGTGTGTGTGTGCGTGTGCGTCACCTCCTGTTGCAGGCTCCTCAGTGTGCTGGTCAGGCTCCTCCTCTTGGGCAGGCTGGGAGGCTGGTTCTGCCTCCTGCTGCTCCGCCTCCTGCTGCTGCTCCCCTTTCTCCTCGCCAGCCTCATCAACGACTTCCTCAACTGTGGCAGTTTCCTAAAGCAACCACCAGGGGGAGACATACCTCTGTCAGATTAAACTGAAGAGGAACCTGGGATCTTATCAGAATCAGAATCGGTCTTTATTGCCAAGTAAGCTAGCACATACAAGGAATTTGTCTCAGTAATTTGATGCATCAACATGAACAGACAATATCAACACTTACAAAGCAAGAAGGAGTTAATTAAAACCTTGTAAATTAAAGTAGAATAAAATAAGATCATCTGTGCTGCAAGACACCTGTAAGGAGAGATGCTAGGAAAATACTATTACAAGATATGAGAGATGCTAGGAAAAGACCATTACAAGACAGGAGCGATGCTAGGAAAAGACTATTACATGATAGGAGAGATGCTAGGAAAAGACTATTACAAGATAGGAGAGATGCTAGGAAAAGACTATTACAAGATAGGAAAAGACCATTACAAGATAGGAGAGATGCTAGGAAAAGACTATTACATGATAGGAGAGATGCTAGGAAAAGACTATTACAAGATAGGAAAAGACCATTACAAGATAGGAGAGATGCTAGGAAAATACTATTACAAGATAGGAGATATGCTAGAAAAAGACTAGTCAAGTCAAGTCAAGAGTTTTAATTTTCACGGCATACAGGTATACAATGAAATGCGGGTGGTCTTGCCCGCAACGATGTGCAATACAGTGGTACATATAATAGAATCAAAATGAAAAAACATTGTGCAGTAAACAGGTAACATGGAGTGACATCTCGGTATCTGTACATAGTTATTTACAGAGCATATGGGACATGCTAGTTAGCTTTGGTAGTGCAATACACTGTTCCTGTTATTCTAATTTAAAGTGTCCTTTCCTTTGGCCATAAGTGTGCGTGTGTGCAACATGAGTGTGTGCCCGCTCATGTTAAAGTGTTAAGTGGCTGCTCGTGTGTGAGCGTGCACAGTGTGCGTGTCGTGTGTGTGTTCATGTGTGTGGATAGTTCAATGTTCTGAGCACTCAATGTTCATTGTTCATGGCTCTGATGGCCTGGGGGAAGAAGCTGAGCCTAAGCCGCTCTGTCCTAGTAGCTGGGGTTCGCAGGCGTCTGCCTGACCTCAGCAGCTGAAACAGGCTGTTATTGGGGTGGTGAGGGACTATTACAAGATAGGAGAGATGCTGGGAAAATACCATTACAGGATACATCAAGCTCAACTAATCATCTGTGCTGTAGTACACTTGTGACTGGTACGGCACAACATAACATACACTGTGTCGTGACTTACCTGGTAACTGATAAGACCAATATCACTAACTCAGTCTATACTGTGGCTCAACTGGCATACAGAAGAAGATGAAGTCTTTATTTGTCTTGCAGACACACACACGAGATGGGCGGCCCACAGGGACACACACATGCACTGAGTCGCAGAAGAAATGTCTCTGTACTTTTCTATTCCCGCCAACCCCCCCCCCCCCCCAAGGGCAGCTGGGAGCAGATATGCCTAAGGCTGCAGCGTGGGCTGCGCCTGGGGACCAATCCAAGTGCTCATGTCCGTTTTCGTCAGGGACGCGACAGCGTTAGCGATCTGTTCTGCATGTTTTTCCATTGGGTTCATCTTATTGGGAGGGGAAACCCTTGCGAGCACGGGGGAACATGGAAAGGCTCGGGAGATACCCCACCTGGGTACCTGGCAACCTGGTCCCTGAGCGGGAATCGAACCCAGGACCTTCTAGCTGTGAGGAGACAGTGTTAACTACTACACCACCCGGTACAGGGGCTGTAACTAGTAATACCCAAGTCCAGTATGATGTCATCTGTGCTCTGGTTGCTCTGGTATATGACAATCTCCTACAGAGCTAGAGATGTAATTTGTCCAGCTCATTAATATCTGGCACTGGGTTGGCAAGCTCTCCAGCGTAACTGCGTACGGCTGCACAGAAAGCTGGGATGACAGCAAATTTTGGTCAATGTAGGTCAAATACAAAGAATATCATCTTGAAAATTAAACCAAATAATATGCTTAATTTAATTAGGCTGTGCTGTTCTCTTACATTGTTCACAAGTCCCTAGTCGAGGCTAACGTTGTATGGGTAGGGTACGAGTCTCAAGTGAATTTGTATGCAAGTTGAGTCCCCATCTCTGTGCAGAGCTCTATGACACAAAGCCTGAAAGAGCTCCGTCCCAGGTGCCTTATAATGGTAACCATTTACGGACCGCTGTGGCCAAATTCATTTGGACGGAAATGTGGCAATGACTTTAAATTTCATGCATACAAATAACCAAATATTAAACTTGTCTTTTTTTTTGGTCCACTTTTTCTTCTTCTTTTTCTGTTTTTCTCCCATCCCAATTTAGTCGTGCCAATTCCCCCCTCCCCTGTCTTGATTGTTGCTCGCATGTGCCCCCCACTGGTCGGTCGTAGGGAGGGTTGAAGAATCTATCGCATGTCCCCTCCGATACATGCGGAGTCAGCCAGCCACTTCTTTTCACCTGCCAGCGCGGACTCTCATTGGTGAGGTGTAACGTGTGGGAGGCTCACACTACCCTCGACATCTCCTGTCCTTGCTGTGCAGGCGCCCTGACCGACCTGTAGGAGTCGCTGTTTACAACAACCAGATTACCACCCACCGACTCCCCTCCCGCTGACTCTGCCAATTGAGTCAGTATGACGGCCGGCCCAAGCCGGAGGCAATGCTGACAGCCGGATTCAATACCGTTGTGTCTCACGCGTTGGTGACTAGCGCTTAGACCCCTGCGCCACCCAGCCACCAATATTAAACTTGTCTGAACATTTATGAGCTATGCAGTGATATAGTTATCAGAAAAGTAAACACCATCTTTTCTGAGGAAGGAAACCATACCTTTATGGCTGGACATGAGTGGCTTTGTGTAGATAGTTTTGCATCTCTAAAGTAGACTCACAAAGATGGACAGAACTAATTAATAGAAGATGTCAGTATGTTAATGGAAAAATGTGTGTATGTAGCACCAGTTACCTTACTTCCTCATGGAGCAGAGATGTTTGACAGTGAAACATCAACAAATGCTCTGTGTAGCAGTGTAACTAGTAACTGATCTGGTATATGGAGGCTGTAGCTAGTAACTGCCAAGTCATTATTGACATTATAACATCCACTGTGTTTATAAGTCCAGTCTCGGTGTTGTGGTTGATCTGGTAAAGGGGGCTATCCATCTATTTTATTACTTCTCGTCTTTTTATAATGGACCTTGCTCTTGTTTCTTAGTGTACTATACTTTTTATTGTAATCTTTGTGTATTTTATTTATTACTGTATTGTAAGTGTTTTTATTGTGTCATACCTGTAAAGCACTTTGGTTGGCTTTTAGTCATTGTAAACGTGCTATATAAATAAAGCTGACTTGCCTATAGTTGATCTGGTATATGAGGGCTATAGTTGTTCTGGTAGATGGAGAGCTATGGTTTATCTGGTAGATGGGGAGCTATGGTTTATCTGGTATATGGAGAGCTATGGTTGATCTGGTATATGAGGTCTATGGTTGATCTGGTACAGGGTATCTGCAGGTTTAGCCCAGTCAGATTTAAGACTTTTTAATGCCACTCAGAATTAAATTTAATACCAATTTCACAATAACAAAATGGCAAAAATCATGCAACGACACCAATTAGTTTAAGTTTAGGGACACGTTGGTCCAAAGATGTTTATTAAAAAATAACTTGGAAACTTAAAAATCTTGAACTTAAAGGAGTAACTGGATTGGATGAATTTCAACAAAGGAGTGACCAAACATAAATAGCAAATATAGCTATACAAAATATACCAGGGGCCAAGCAGCAAGTGCAACAGCCACATTTCCGTCAGAACACATACTACCATAGGACTGATACCTGTAAGAACACATGATTATCACCATAGGACTGATACCTGTCAGAACACATAACTATTACCACCCTCCCCAGGCAGGGTTTGTACACCTTTTCCAAGGCAAAATGCAAGCACTTTAAGCATTTTCAAGGTGCATTTTCAAGATTTTCCAGCATCTTATGCGGCTGTGGTAAATTAAATATTTACTCAAAATGATTATTTCACTTCTTCCATCACATTAAATCAGATGTTATTGTGCTAAACAACCAAAATTATGTAGACTTGGCATCATATATAACCTGGCTGAGCCGATCTGTTATGCAGTAACGTACTGTATATCTGTATGTCATAAATGTCATGATGAATTGAACATGGGGGACCCTGATGTAAACAAGACAAACGTCTTTCTCTGGTCTGCATCCCCTTAACAATTGTGTGTATTGAGCCGTACTGTATTGTACCCATTCTGCAATCTGTTAATAAAGTTTTCAATCAATCAATTAATCAACTCCACTGCAAGCTACTCCACTGGCTGCTCTGGCTCTCACTACACGGCTGGCTGTTGATGTGGATGTAGCTGTGCTGCTTGATGCATTGCTTGTCTGCTGGAAATAATCCACTAATGCAGGACCTGGATTTAGACGTGCTTTCATCAGAATTTGATGCTTCTTCCCTAAATAAAAATGAGCAGCATGTTATAAATAAAACAAAGTGTTTTATTAATTTAATCTCACTGGTTGCACTTAACTTTAAGAGTGTTTATTGTTTAATGTTGACATCTAATGCCTATGAATTTTAGAGCCTAATGATGGCCTGGAATGAACTAACTACCTTAACATTATTATCCATGTAATTAACTGTAAAGTTCACGTTAGCTGTTAGATTGCATATTCCATAAATAAACATGCTAAAATTGGCCTGGCTCGTCACGTTTGATTGAAAACGTTATTAACAGATTGCAGAATGGGTACAATACAGTACGGCTCAATACACACAATTGTTAAGGGGATGCAGACCAGAGAAATACTTTCGTCTTGTTTACATCAGGGTGCCCCATTTTCAATTCATCATAACATTTATGACATACACGACATACAGGTAGACAGTACGTTACTGCGTTCCAACCTACAACTGCTCCACACCAGTCTCCGTAAATGTTCCGTTATAAAAATAAAATACCATTTCAATACACAACAAGTTTTCGTGTTTTGAAATACATGAAAGGAAATTAGCTAACGTTAAGCTATGCTACAACACTGCAGTGAAAAACAGAGTCCGGTAAACACGAGTTTGTAATTCCAATAGTGTATTCTGCCTGTTACTTGACTATTTCGATTATTGAAGTGGTATTTTTATAACAAACATTTACGGAGACAGGTGTGGAGCACTTGTAGTCTCGAACTTAGTTACCTGGCGAGCCAGGCCGATACACGTTAATAACACCCATGGCTCAGTGGCTCACCTTTCAACGTGGCTCGAACGTGCAGACTCCCACATGGTAAAAATCCTTTCTGCATATTTTGTACACGGCTACTCAAGGATGTTCTCCTCTTTTTAACCATGAATTATATTTGATATCTCCGAGCCAGAGCTCATTAAAACGGCAGCCTCCCGGCATTTTGACCACACACGCGCGCACTGTTCTCAGATGGCACAGGTAAAAACACTACGGGTAGAGCCGAGCCACATTTCATTTTGCGTGAAAGGCGAAAGCAAATCCCCAGATTTCATAATAAAACATGACATGGCATTTTATCTTTCCTTTCTATGGCATTTTTAAGACCTCTGAAAATGGATTTAAGACATTTTAAGACAAACTAAGGCCTTAATTATTGATAACCCAATTTAAGACTTTTTAAGACTTTTTAAGGATCCGCGGACACCCTGTGGTATACGAGGGCTATGGTTGATCTGGTATATGAGGGCTATGGTTGATCTGGTAAATGGGGAGCTCTGGTTGATCTGGTATATGAGGGCTATGGTTGATCTGGTATATGGGGGGCTATGGTTGATCTGGTATATGAGGGCTCTGGTTGATCTGGTATATGGGGAGCTATGGTTGATCTGGCATATGGGGAGCTATGGTTGATCTGGCATATGGGGAGCTCTGGTTGATCCGGCATATGGGGAGCTCTGGTTGATCAAGTATATGTCCAGTCTAACAACTATCTGTGACTCACCTCATGTTCAGGGGCTGCAGCAGGCTGGACTGCTGGGCTGGGGCTTGGGGTTGGACTGGGGACAGGGGCAGGCGAGGGAGCCTTGGCAGTCTCCTGGATCTTACGGCGTGCCTCCTCCTGCTCCTGCTTCTCCTTGGCCTGTCGACGAGCACGCTGCTCCTCAGCCTGCTTCCTGTCCTCCTCCTCCTTTTGCTTGGCGATGTTCTCAAAGCGGGCCTTGATGCTGCCTGTGTTGTTGGCAGCTGGGAAAACACAGGACAGGAAGAAGAACGTGACATGAGGATTAAAAGAGGAAATTAATATGTACAGTGATATGTATGGTGATGTGTATGGTTACATGTGTAAGGTTATATGTAGTGTTTCCACATTGCATCAAGCATCAAGTCAAGTCAAGTCAAGAGTTTTAATTGTCACGGCATACAGGTATACAATGAAATGCGGGTGGTCTTGCCCGCAACGATGTGCAATACAGTGGTACATATAATAGAATCAAAAGAAGAAACAACATTGTGCAGTAACAGATAGCAGGTAACATGGAGTGACATCTCGATATCTGTACATAGTTATTTACAGCGCATGTGTGACATGCTAGTTAGCTTTGGTAGTGCAATACACTGTTCCTGTTATTCTAATTTAAAGTGACCTTTCCTTTGGCCATAAGTGTGCGTGTGTGCGACATGAGTGTGTGCCCGCTCATGTTAAAGTGTTAAGTGGCTGCTCGTGTGTGAGCGTGCACAGTGTGCGTGTCGTGTGTGTGTTCATGTGTGCTTGTGTGTGGACAGTTCAATGTTCTGAGCACTCAATGTACATTGTTCATGGCTCTGATGGCCTGGGGGAAGAAGCTGAGCCTAAACCGCTCTGTCCTAGTAGCTGAGATTTGCAGGCGTCTGCCTGACCTCAGCAGCTGAAACAGGCTGTTATTGGGGTGGTGAGGGTCTTTCATTATCCTGCAGGCTCTGGATTTGCACCTCTTGTTGTATAGAACCTGCAGGGGGGGTAGTGCAATACCCGTGGTACGCTCGGCTGAGCGCACCACTTTCTGTAGGGCCTTCTTGTCCTGTGCCGTGCTGTTTCCATACCAGGCAGTGATGTTTCCGGTCAGGATGCTCTCTACAGCTCCTGAGTAGAAGGACTGGAGTATCTTCCCCGATACTCTGAACTTCCTTAACTGTCTCAGGTGGTAGAGACGCTGTTTCGCCTTATTTACTACTGTGCCTATGTGTGTTGACCATGTCAGGTCCTCTGAGATGTGGACCCCCAGGTACTTGAAGCTGCTCACCCTGTCCACGGTAGCCCCGTTTATCATCAGTGGTGTGTGTGTCTCCCGCTGTCCTCTCCTATAATCCACGATCAGTTCCTTGGTTTTGCCAATGTTCAGGAGCAGGCTGTTGTCCTGGCACCAGCGTTCCAGTACCTCCACCTCCTCCCGGTAGGCCTTCTCGTCGTTGTCCGAGATCAGCCCCACCACCACCGTGTCATCTGCGAACTTCACTATGGAGTTGGAGCTGAACTTGGCCACACAGTCGTGTGTGTAGAGTGAGTACAGCAGGGGGCTCAGAACACAGCCCTGGGGGGACCCGATGCTCAGGGTGATGGTGTTGGAGGTCTGACCCCCCACCCTGACCGCCTGGGGTCTTTCGCTCAGAAAGTCCAGTACCCAGGCGCTCAGGGCGGAGCTCAGACCTAGCTCGATCAGCTTGTCCACCAGTCTGGTGGGGACTATGGTGTTGAACGCTGAGCTGTAGTCAATGAACAACAGTCTCACATAGCCCCCCTTCTGACGGTCAAGGTGCGAGAGGGTGCTGTGCAGTACCTGGGAGACCGCGTCGTCGGTGGACCTGTTTGTCCTGTATGCAAATTGCATAGGGTCCATATCACTGGGGAGGGAGGCACAAATGTGGTCCTTGACCAGCCTCTCGAAACATTTCATGACCACAGAGGTGAGTGCCACCGGTCTGTAGTCATTTGGACATGCTGGGGAGGGTTTCTTCGGCACAGGGATGATGGTAGACCTCTTGAAGCAGGCAGGGACCACTGACTCCGCCAGTGATTGATTAAATATGACGGTGAACACAGGGGCCAGCTGGTTGGCACAGGTCTTGAGTATACGTCCTGTTATGCCATCTGGGCCAGCAGCCTTCCTGGTGTTCACCTGCATAAATGCTCTTCTCACACTGTGTTCCGACAACGAGAGAGCGTCCCCCCCCCCTCGCGGTTGCCCCCCCCCCTCCACAACAGCCGGCGCGCCAGTGACGTCACTAGCCGGAGAGCCAGCAGCGCCACTGTCTACACCAAACCGAGCGTAGAAGGTGTTGAGCTTGTCCGCGAGGGAGGCGTCGTCGCTCCCCATTGACGGGGCGCTGACTTTATAGTCAGTTATTGACTTCAGTCCCTGCCATAATCCTCTTGTGTCGTTTTGTGCCATTTGTGTCTCCAGTTTGTCAGCATATGTCCTCTTAGCAAGTTTGACTGCTTTGCGTAGAGTATAGACTGAAGCCTTATACTCCTCCATGTTTCCTGACTCTCTACCCAGGTTGTAGGCGGTGGTACGAGAGTTCAGAGCTGCTCTAATAGTGCTATCCACCCACGGTTTCTGGTTTGGGAAAATCCGCACCGTTTTCCTGAGGACAATACCATCAGCTATTGTTGTTATGTAGCACACCACTATGTCTGCTAATTCACTGACGTCACTGGCACTTCCTATGAACATATCCCAGTCCGTGTCTGCAAGCACGTCCTTGAGCGTGGCCTGCAACGCACACTGTTGACAGTCACCTACCAGCTTCCACAGGCTTGGTTTTCTGGTAGGCCGGGCTTGGTTTCTCCACATCCTCAAAGGTCCCTGCACTCTGCAAGGCACCAGAAAGATTGACACACTTCACTACTGCTCCATTCCTTACTTCCCTCCCTACCACTCGACTTCTACCAGGCAGTAACTTGTAAGAGACCAGGGAAGGAGGGTAGGAAAGGAAACGAGAGGAAAATTGTCAATATGGTCCAATATACAAGTTGTCAAGATATTACGTCTTGATGACTTCCATTTTCATAACATTATATCATTTTATATAACATATTATCATCATCTCCTTATTGAGAGGCATGGCATTTGATGGTCCATCATGCAAGTCACTTCCTAGAAAGTATAAAGGTATTTTCAAGGTAAAATTTGTTTTATAAAAAGATGTCGCAAGCTGACATGTACGTTACCTTATCCATCCTGTCTTGCTGGACACCAAATTTCCCTCCAAATCCATGGGAATAATCTGGAAACAGAATGTAGGCAAGTATAGAGGTTAGGTTTTGTTTCACTCAAACTAACAGACTAACCACAGTTAGAATTTATCAGAGCTTTTCAGAGCTTAAAATAACAATTTAAACTGCCAGACCATGTTGTGGAAAGTCTTGGCAGAGGTCAAATGACAAGGTCTTTATACAAGATAGATGTATGACAATTTGTTTGATTATTTACAATCTAACTGTCTTTTTTGGGAGTTGAAGATGAGGCCTTTTATGGTCTGAAATTAACCAGACAAAGTAAACTGTGGTTGAGAGTATTGACAGAATCGAGGAGGGATAATTGCATGAGTCAAATGGAGGGTTGAGATGCAGCTCATGCAAACCTGTATGAAAGGAAGAACAAAATAACTGCCAAACAAACAGAATACTGATATACGGTAGACAGCAGAAGTCGAAGAGTGCTGGCAAATAGCCAGATGGTTCAGGCCAGTGGTTGGGGACAGAGGCAAGCAGCTGCCATCTTGGCTCAAACTCTGTTAGTCAGCCATATTTCTGTGCTTTTGCAGTAGGATAGTGGATAAATGCACTGTGTGGTGAACTGTATGACTGTGCAGCCATCATGCACAAGGTGACTGGGAAGCAAACAAATTGATATGGCAGTGCTGGGAACAGTAGGGATAGGGTAGGGCAGGCTAGGGTAGGGAAGCACTAGGGTAGGCTAGGGCTAAGCACTATACGATTCAGAGCTATATGGGGCATGGATGGGAAGGGGCAAAACAATTGTTCGTTACATCACAAAACCCATATATAGTTTACAAAGTAAACATTTACACATAGTCTGGGAATGTCAACGTTTCCGACACCTTAGCAGCAAAGACCAGAAGTTCTTGAAAATGAACGTTAGTTCAAGAAAACCCATTACCCAGAATGCATGGTTTTCCAAGAGCACAACTTTTTAGGACTTGGTGGTTACTGTAAACTACTGCAAACATACTGAAAGTATGGCTGCCATGATGCCATCATCAATGACACTGAGACGCCAGTATAATAGTACAAATACATATTTTAAATATCTTATTAATTTATTATATCATGACTATTCTACTGTTAATGTAACTGGTCTGTGCTGCAGAGGTGGGAGGTTGTGGAACAGAAGGGGGTTGTTTGTTAGTACAGGGGGGGGGTGTCATGGAGTGTCTCTCCCAGGAGGAGGGGGGGGGGGGGGGTGTCAGGGAGTGTCTCTCCCAGGAGGAGGAGGGGTGTCAGGGAGTGTCTCTCCCAGGAGGAGGAGGGGGGGGGGGGGTCTGTGTGTATAACAGGGATGGGTCTGTGCCTTTCTGAGACTCATGCTTTGCCAGGCTCTCCTTGTGCTCATATCCAAGAGCACACTGGTCTTGCTTCTCCACCTGTACCCCATACTGCCCTCCAAACCCACGCTTATAGTCTGAAACATAGCACACACATATACAGTAGAGTAGACAAACACACACAGACATTACACACATATATAATATAACAGACAGACAGAGACAGATATACACAAAGCATGCCTCAATATGTTTATCACTTGTTGGCCAAGCTGCAAACAACATCTTCAAAAATATATATATTTTTTCCCCATCTCTATTTTATGTTAAGGTTAGTTAGGCGTAACGTATCTAGCGAGGTTGAGATAAAGTTAGGTTAAGGTAACGGCTAGGTTCACGTACAACCTTTTAAGTGAAAGTTAGGATGAGCTCCAGCTTTGCAGCATGGCCAGCAAGTGACAATCTCTCAACATAACGACTAGCATAGAAAAGAACAGACAAGATACAGCGACAGAATCTATAAGAGACAGGCGTATGAAGGAATACATGGTCCCAAAACAGGCAAGAGGTAGAGGATGTAGAGCCTCCACAGTCCTCTACTCTGTAGCTGATATGATGTGAAAACATTCCCCTTAATTTTGTACCATGGTGCGGTTAATCTTCAAGTCTCACTTCCTCTGTGAGCCTGCGACAGATGTACTCTCAGCACACTGAGGAAGTTGTCAGCGTTCAATGAGCTAGACTGAAACCACACTGTGACCACATCAAAACACCACAAGTGTGGAGCGATGAGGAAGGAGGGTTTGGGGTGATTGAACACAGATTTTCAGCAGTTCCAAGAATTAAAGCAGCCAGCTTGTAAAGACTGAGGGGTGGTGGATGCTCATATTACAGTCAACTAACATTCTGTGTCTGCAACTTTTTTAAATAAAATCAAAGACCAGATGGTTTGATGAAGAGCTACATTTAGAAACCCACTTCATAATCTTGAAGTGTCACTTTTCTTGTTTTTATATAATAATTTATAAAACTGGCAAATAATTCATGACAAAATAAGGTCATGTGTGACAAATTTTTGCGATTGAGGCAACTAACAAAATATAATGGCGCTAACCTTCTAGCAGTTTCCTGTTAAAAATATTTTTTTCTTCAAACTAAGCTAATTAGGTAAAGTCTTTGGAGAAAAACGACGTAACTTTGACCTTTGGGTCACCTTTATCCTGCCTTTGTTTAGGACAGTATGTCTCAGTCTCCCTGAACACTAAGTATACAGTATCTCTCCATCCATTGTTAAGTGGCCTATGTGGACACATCAAACAGAAAGTAAATAACCATATTTTATGTTGTGCGTCAACTCATAAGAAGAAGGTTCCAGCCCAGAAATTAACTATGAATATTCCCTCTTCCAAAAGGGAAACCTACGAGCAAAGATTTCCCCAAAGGGATCAATAAAGGAATATCTTATCTTAAAAAGGTGTCCCCTTTCTGTGAGTAAAATGTCTTAATCACACATGTTTTACCCCTCTGAGTAAAGAGTCCTAATCAGATACATTACCTTTCTGTGACTCATGGAGCTGTAGTTTCTCCTGGTGGTCCCATCCCAATGCCGACTTGTCCTGCCTGTCTGTCTGCACGCCAAACTTGCCTCCAAAGCCTTTCACATAGTCTGCACACAGACAGACACACTTTCAATACTGTGTATAACACCAACATTAAATTTGAGTGGGTACACCACTGTATGCCCCACAGCCAAAAAAAGATAAACGTTTGTCTCACCCCCTAGTCTGTAATTTCTTTTTTTTATCGACTTTTTCTCCCCTTTTTCTATTTTTCTCCCATCCCAATTTAGCCATGCCAATTCTCGCCTCCCCTGTCTTGATCGTTGCTCGCATGTGCCCCCCACTGGCCGGTTGTAGGGAGGATAGAAGCCCATCGCATGTCCCTTCCGATACATGTGGAGGCAGCCAGTCGCATCTTTTCACCTGCCAGCGCGGACTCTCATTTGGCAAGGAGTAACGTGTAGGAGGCTCACACTGCCCCCGCCATTTTCCTGTCTCTGCTGTGCAGGCGCCCCAACCGACCTGTAGGAGTCGCTGTTTACAATGTCCAGATTACCACCCATCGACTTCCCACCCGCTAACTCTGCCAATTGAGTTAGTATGACGGCCGGCCCAAGCCGGAGGCAACGCCGACAGCGGGATTTGATACCGGTGTCTCGTGTTGGTGACGAGCGCAATGTCCGCTGCGCCACCCAGCCGCCTCCCCTAATCTGTAATTTCATACCAGTCTAAATATGTACACAGAATGCAATTGAGACTACAAATGAATTAGAGTTTAATTGGTAAACTCAATTGGTAAGGTGAAGCCCAAAATCACAAGGTAATGTCCCCAAACAAGTCAAGAAGAAACATCACAATAAATCAAGAACAAAATCCACCATAAAATCCAAATATGCAACATTCCCCAGCGAAGGTAAGGAAAAACTCATTAAAAACCAAGCAATAGGAAAAAAGCACCACAGGCGATGTGAAGGAGAGAAACTAATTCAGATGGTAAGAGCACCCAGTATGTATTTGCTCATATTTAGACGAGCATGGTCCTTTAAATTGAGATGTATTGCCTTTTTTATTTAAAAACGTACCTCTTGACCATAGCCTTTTAATACACATCACTGTTGTGTTGTGTTGATTGTACTGTAGCACTATTTTACTGTCCATTAAATTTTATTGCACTGCACTTTGCATCATTTTACTGTCTATTCTACTATTTTACTCTGTCTATTACAGGTTCAAAACTGTCGGGTATTAAACTGTGTGGGTAGCAAACAAGAAAGACCATCAGGCTTTAAAACCGTGTAGGACCCAGGCCTAGAACTGGGCCCAGAGAGAGGGAACTGCGCCCTGGGAGGGAGGTTTGCCCTGAGTGAGAGGTTCGAAGGGTCAAAGTGGGTATCAAACAGGAGGGAAGACTGTCAAGTTTTAAACTGTGGATACCAAACAGAGAAGGGAAAGACGACGTTAAACTGTTAAAACAGTAATCCAGAACTATTGTATTTAGGGCTGTCTTAAATACTTCGAAGCTTCGTTCGATGGCACAAGCTTCGAACATAAAAAAAAAAATCGAAGTTTAAAAAAAAATAATAATAATAATTTTTTTTTCAAATTTTTAATTTTTTTTTAATTTTTACTTCGGTGTGTGTGTGTGCATGGGGCCATTGGGTGGGGCCGGGGGACAAATACACTGGAGGAAAGTAACCCAGCTCAGCACTGCCCAAATTATATCATCACTATTGCCCGTTTGAAGGATATCATCCTCAAACACATATACCGGTACACCACCTACACGCCTATTCTCAGTCCTTGCCCCACAATGGTGGAATGAACTACCCACCCCAGTTAGGACAGCCGAATCCCATCCAATCTTTCGCCGTCGACTAAAGACGCACTTCTTCAACCATTATCTGAAATAAAATTTAAAAAATAAAATAAAAAAAATCTAACCCTAACTAACCTTACTGTCATGCACTTGTCCTAATAAACTAACCTACACTGTAACTAACAAGCAACACTTTGATGAATATTGTTACTCAGCTGATAGAGTTGTATCCTTCCTGATGACCTGTCGTACAGAACTTGTAAGTCGCTTTGGATAAAAGCGTCAGCTAAATGACTAAATGTAAATGTGAATGTAAATGCCTTGTAGAATTCCACACATAAGAAAGAAAGATACTGGGATGAATAAACAAAATAGGAAATAAAATGTAGAAATGCATGCAATACATAAATAAATATGAATCTCCATATATGAAATAGAACATTTAGATAAGGTGCTACTGAGATGTTTGTGAGTTCTTTGTTTTTTTGTGGAAGTAGCCCTTCTTAAAAATGCATGAACATTCACTGATAATTGGTCTGTAGTGGAGTCTACAAGGTCTACATTGCCGGACCATGTAGAATCCGGACCTTGTAGACAGACATAATTCTGTGCATAGTTTAGTCTACACAGGCCATATTTCAAATAATCAAAATCTTACTTCATTCATCTTAAACATTCTTGATTTGGGGGATTGGTAGTTCCCATGAAATCTGAAGTTGTTCAAACGACAACAGCGATCCACCTTGAATTAAATCACACTGTCCACTTTATTTATAGAGCACATTTAAAAACAACAAAGTTTACCAAAGTGCTGTACAAGTCCCACAACATAAGATTAAAAAAAAAAAAAATAAAAAATAAAAAAAATAAAATCGAAGCTTCGAATTAAAATCGAAGCTCGGCCCCGAAGCTTCGATTGCCAAAATTTTTTTTGAATGTCAGTCGTAATTGTATTGCACTGTAAAAAACTGATTTTGTCTGCACTGTATGTGCTCATTTCATGTATATTCTATTCTACTACTTATTGCACTGCACTATTTTACTGTCTATTCTATCTTATTCTTTTTATTATTGTCTATTTTTAAAACTGAATCAAACCATAAAGAAGGTGGCCTGTTAGATCCTAATGTGAAAAACTGATTTTATATGTCTGCACTTTATGTGCTCATTTTATGCCCGTCTTTTATCTGTGAAGCACTTTGAGGTGCAATTTCTGTATGAAAGGTGCTATACATTTATTATGTTTATTATTATTATTATTATTTCAAGGCTCATATACTGTAATTTTCGGACTATAAGCCGCGCCTTTTCCCCCCATTTTTCGACCCTGCGGCTTATATAACGGTGCAGCTTATATGTGACTCAACGTGACCAACCCCGAAAATGTAAAAATCGAAATATTGCTTTTTTGACTGCATTGAAATGTTATTCATCTGTTCCCTTATTTGCTAAACTTAATACAACTTGTAAATGAGTTAATTATTGTTATTTGTCCGACAGTATTGTGTCCCAATTAGGGATGGGTACCTTTCACATTTGAACCGATACCGGTACCGGTACCTGTGAATCGATACCGGTACCCAACGGTACCTTTTTTCGGTACTTTAGTCTCAAGAAATTTAATTAATAAATAATTTAATTAGTAAAAAATAAAATCCAAACTTCAAATAACTACAATTTCGACAGTTTTCGGCTTGTCATTGCTCCGACTGCTTTGTTGTTGAATCAAGTCAAATCCTAGGTAAGCATATATTGTGCGTGTGAACGTTGACATGAAAAAAAAAAAGTAAAAAAAAAAAAAAAAAAAATTTTTTTCGGTTTCTCACTTGATTCGATACTCGGTAGTACCGACGTGTTTCGGTTCGGTGCCTCAAAAGTACCGAATTCGGTACCCATCCCTAGTCCCAATGCTAATTACATATGGTAATTAAACATTAAAACACCTGCGGCTTATAGTCCAGTGCGGCTTATATATGTACACATCATTCAATTTAGCTGCTGCGGCTTATATTCAGGTGAGGCTTATTGTGCGAAAATTACGGTAATTCCTCTTAACACATTCTACGCCATTAACGAGTTAACTCGTTATTGGCCGGCAATCGTTGAGCGCCAACAACGAGTTAACTCGTTTTTATCATAGTTATTTCCTTTTAGGGCTGTCCCTGACTAAGGATTTGGATGGTCGACTAGGATTGGCCAAAATTTGCCGTTAGTCGACTATTGGTCGACTTAAAAAAAATATATATATATATTTGTAAACTTTTTTTTGGTTATCATTCCATTTGGGCTGTGGGGGTGCTTAATGTCTGAAGGAGTCGACTGAAGGCTTCTTGTCCTCTGCAAAAGCATGCAATTAGTCCACTGATGGATACATCTTGATATTTGTCTAGTCTAGTGTGTTCATTAGATGGGTGAAATCCTCTTTCAGTGCCTCTGTGCCTGTTTTCATAGGCAGTTAGCCTCTGGTATGCGTGCCATTAGCGTTAGCCACGCTTCTATGCCTCTTTTCTTTTGGAAAGGAGAAAAAAAATAAAAATGAGAAAAAAAAATAATACTTTTTTTTTATTATATTCGACTAAGAGGTTGGCCAGTCGACTACGGCTCCTTTCGACCGATTAGTCGACTAATCGATTAATAGGGGTCAGCCCTATTTCCTTTATTCGCTATTGGCATTCATAATTCATCCAGCAAGGCTCCGGGAGCCAGCTTGACTCTGTCTGATATTTCAACGCCTCAATACCGCCGCCTGGTGGATTTCGGGTGAGTTGCACTCCACTCTAAACCGGATGTGGCGCTCTGTGCATCGGGGAAAATGTTCCGGCAGAGATATCTTGTTATGTTGATCCAGACAAACACTCGAGTGAATTGGATCGCTTTTCGAGACGCAAGAATCAATATGCTTTCGGCGTTTATTGCGTCATACAAACGGAAAATGGATCTAGCAGATCGAAATCAAATAATTGGAATATTTTTCTCTCCACTCATCGGCCACAGGTAAGAGGAATCTAACGTTAATTCCAGCTCGATTGTCCATTTATTTCAATGGAATCCATCTGATCAACGTATGTCGTACTAAAGAAAGCCGTTACTGACAATCAAGGAATCATAAACGACCCCCCCCCCCTTTCCTTCACGCATGATGGAGCATAATGTATACCGAGCATATGCATTTGAATTTTTTAATATAGCGTGTATAGGAACGAAACACCAATCGATTATGTATAATATGCATCGGGCCTATAACTCACATTCTAGGAATTACTGCTCTACACTCTAAAAACATACTTATATTTACGACGGTACTAACACGACAATGTATGAATGGAAAAATATAACGTTCCCACATCCGGATCAATAGATACCCGATGTTGAATGGGCCATAGTAATGTCGATATAGCTATAATATTAAAAAAGTTATAGCCCTGCAAAGAAGGTGAGCGACTCCATCGGCTTACAGCACTGGCAGAGAGTGGTATAAGATGGGCAAACTGCATGGCACAGAATGTGTTAACACTAACTTACACTGTACATCAGATCATTTTGGCAAGGTTATCAGTGTACACCACATATGCAAACAGACCCCAATGCATTGTGGGAAATTATTCAGGTCACCTTTTCCTTCCTTCTTTTGCTCCTATCCATAAAAGGTGTAATTGTGCAATCAGGAAGTATCCATTTTGACTGCCAGTGGGTATTTGGACAAGAACATACAGGCAAAGCTGTTCAGCTATGTCAAAAGAGTCCAGCCCAGGCCTTTTAAAACAGAGCCTGCAAAGCACTTCTGATCCCATTATACATATTAGGGGTGGGGTAAAACAGATGTTGTATATACAGTATATCATTATTGATAAAACAGATGTTGTATATACAGTATTGTATAACAGATGTTGTATATACAGTATTAGATAAAACAGATGTTGTATATACAGTATTACATCAAACAGATGTTGTATATAGAGTATATCGTTATTGCAGATGTTGACCCGTTGGGGACATCATTTGCAGTTGAAGAAAATGTAATAAATGGCAATATTGTGATATTATAGTATTGTGACTCAAGTATCATGATAATATTGTAACGTGGGGCCTCTGGTGATTCCCACTCCTAATACTTATGGATGATTGGGATGCAAGATCAATGATTTCTCTGCCGATATGGACTTTGTGGTGATAGCATGAAAACAGAAATCCAACGCCAATTTAGCTTTGACAAACTATTAGTCCATTCTTTGTTTGATTTTCTATCTTTTTGTCTACAATTGCTGAGTGTTGAGCGACAATTAGGCCTATGAGTGTCAGAGTGAGCTCATACTAACCTGTCTGAGACTCGTGCTTCTCCGTTTTACTCTGGTACTCAAAGCCCACGGCGCTCTTGTCCACTTTGTCCGTCTCGACTCCATATTTACCACCAAAACCTTTGGAATAATCTAGCGGTTGCCGGAGCCGAGGCAGGAGAAGAGAAACAACAGTTAAGACAAGACAACGGGTGACTGGAGGGAGTCAATATGGAGTCTCTATTCAGCGGTCATCTGGAAGCACGTTCCGACTGTATTCCGATACATCTTGGGAGACACTACGACGGGAGGACAGTAGACTATGCACAAAGACAATCACATCACACACAGCAGCTGCTATAGCTAGAACCAAAATGAAGGCATGGTTTTAGCAGCCTGATATAAAGCAGGTCAACAGCAGAGTCCGAGGGATGAAAACAAGGAGGAAGAAACACTCACGTGGTTGGCAAGGTTGTTCAGGTTATGGTAGGTGTGTGTGTGTGTGTGTGCACATGTTTAGTCCTGGTTGAGGGCAGAGGATGCCACCTGGCAGGTTCCACGAGACAAACCTTTCTGGGACTCGTGTTTCTCCGTTTTGCCTTGGTAGTCGAAGCCCAGTGCACTCTGGTCCACACGATCTGACTGCACTCCGTACCGCCCCCCAAACCCAGTGGAATAGTCTACAGGGTTGAAGCAGCATAGAAGCAGGTGGTGAAGAAGCAGCCCAAGTCCAAATCACCCACTGGCTCTTAAAAGTTCTAACCAATGACTAGCCCCAAGAAACTAGAGGGCTGTGAAACCAAAACAAACTGCTACAGTAATCGTTCACATTTACTGATGTGCATTGAACTGATTGAAACAAGTTAAATTCATGAAGTTTGAAAATTCTATTCCTTTTTTGCTGATCGCCAGCTGTATGTATATAACACTATGGCATATCAAAGCTAGGCAGATATAGTAAGAGGGACTCCCACATCCATTGGGTGACGGTATGTCAATACTTACCATAAAATTTGGGTCACCCATTTGTCATTCACCAGAGAGTCTGTCTGCTTTCTGGACACTGACATGTTGCAACTTTTGAGTGAAAAATGTAACATTCTAAATCCAGATGTCAGCACCCAGGGGGCGGCTGGGTAGCGCAGAGGACTAAGCACTCGCTACTACTGCAGAGACTCTGGGATCGAATCCAGCCATCAGCGGTACCTCTGGCTTAGTCAGTCATCCCTACTAACACAATTGGCAGTGTTAGTGGGTGGGAAGCCGGTGGGGTATGTGTCCTGGTCGTTGTAAACTGCGACTCCTACTGGTCGGTCGGGACGCTTGTTGAGCAGGGAGGGGATCTGGGGGAAATAGCGTGAACCTCTGCACACGTTGTGTTACGTTACGTTCCCCCAGTGAAACTCCTCGCTGTCGGGTGAAAAGAAGCGGCTGGCGACTCCACATGTATCGGAGGAGGCATGTTGTAGTTCTACACCCTCCCCAGGCCGACAGTGGGGCAATGCGCGCAACGACCAGGAAGGGAATTGGCATAACGACTAAATTGGGATGGGTGAAAAATACAGAAAGCCAACATTTAAAATATATATGTCAGCACCCAGAAGGTAGACAGATTCTCCATTGGAGTTGACAATTTGGACGATTTCGACCATCAACAACTTTGGGGTGAATGTTTTTATGAAATATGAATGTTTGTTTAGGTCGTATAGAATGCATACGAGTAAGAAAAATAAAATCACATAACATACCAGTCACCCAAGGGATCTTACTTTCATCTCACTATAATGTTCATTTGCCTGGCTCCGATATGTAGCTAGTGTAGCGTTACATACAGTCTGGGACCAGCAATTCCTTTTTATGCTATTGTACATCAGTGATTGGATGAAAGGATAAAATAAAACAGATTAGCATGATATGATATTAGCATTTATAATGCTTTATAATATTAAAAAAAATACGAATAAATGGACAGGACAAAGAACAGGGAACCAGGCAGACGGACAGACAGAGAACATAAGAACACCTGTTAAGTAATAACGGTTAGTAGCAATAGAGTGAAATGGAACTGGGCATGCTTCTACACGACTGTGGTGACAAGGCACAACCCAGGGTGATCATGAGAGAATGGAATCATGGGAGTGTAGCTGATAAGCATTGAGCGCCAAGAGCCTGCAGTGGAAGGACACCCAGCGTTGGCAGAGCAATTCTTCCTGACCATAAAGTGTGTGTGTGTGTTTTTAGCTAAAGTGGATAGAAAACAGTGCAAAAGTCTTAGGCAGCCAAGAGTTTTTATATAAATGGTCTTACAGTAGATTCTTTTATTTTTAACACTTTGAATGCCCATCACGAGATATCTCGGGTTATCAGCCCGCCCCCTGAATGCCCATCACGAGAATTCTCGTGAATTCTTTTTTATTAGCGATCTGAATTCATATTTCATCAACCGAGTCTACCGTTGGTAAGCCAGCCCCACAAGGCGCTCAGATGTGAAAAAAGCGCCCCCTATCGTCTCCCAGATGGTAATGCACCCTTTTGGATTAGACTCAATGAAAATGAGAAAAAAACTCCGGAATCCACATTTTACTTCTCACGCATGTAACCGGAGCCGATCAGATTCATTGTGGACCCTCAGCACAGCGTGTAATATGTGTTTTACAGTATACGCGTTGGATCAATAAAAGGATAGATTTTTGGAATGGCGATCAGGAATTGGAATAATCCATTTGGATACCATCTGATCTCAGGTAAGGAATCTATTTTACCAGTCTAAGGATAATCAGACCTGTTTTCACGGAGATATAAGCTTTTCCCCTATATGTGATATGGCTGTTTGACTGTGCGAGCGATCAGGAACTAAGAGAATCGATTTTCAGCTTGCGGCACCAGCATGCATACGTACACATATACTATCGATAATCTAGCGTTTATTTGAAAACGATTCATAAATAGGCAGAAAAATGACAACGTTCTAGATCTAGAATATTACAGTACAGGGCGTTTATCACGGATTCTTTTTTTTTCTCTTGAAAACGAGGGCTTTTCAAAATGCTATAAAACGGAAATGAACTGATAAAAAAACAATCCGCTTCGACAATGTTGACTGGAAAATGAGTCATTGATAAGCGACGGGCAGATTAGACACATAATTTAAAACATAGATTAGGCGATATTAATGCTAACATTGAAGTGGATGGTGGGCATTCAAGCACTAAATGTGCGCCCCCTGCTGGGCACTGAAAGTGTTAATAATTTAAGTCAGTAGACTACTCCTAGTACATTTTTAGAAACTTTTAATTTAATTATTTTTTTAAAGCATCTTCATGGTTTAATGCAAACATATGTTGCAGGGACTATTATAATCATCATATTGGCATGACTGTATGCATCAAAGGGTTAAATCAAGCATTTTAAAGTGCTTTAGAGGAAATGTCAAAATATCACGATATATATCCTGTATCGCGATATAGCCAAACAATATCACGATATCCTTTAGAGGCCATATCGCCCAGCCCTAGAGTGTGTGTGTGGGGTGCTCAGTGTCCCTCTCTCTCTCTCGCTCGTTCTCTACTCTCTCTGTCGGCACCCGCACCACGTCAACCCCGTTTAAGGAAGTGTCAGTATTTCCACTCGCTCTGTTGTTGAGCGAATGGTTGAGTGTGGCTACAACCATAGAGGGGGCGTTAGTTCTACAACCATAGAGGGGGCGTTAGTTATGCAGAATTCTTGGACGTCACAGGTACGCGAAATTCAGAATAGCTTAGTTCAGTGAGGGAGGATCTCGTGAACTCGAGACTGGACTGATGAGCGAAAATGAGAATTAGAGACACAGACCCCATTGACACAACCCCACATTGCTAGAAAACAATGCTAAACACTGGAAAAGGCCATTTATAAGACACAGGACCTTTAATTTTAGTGTTCAGAAACATCCACAGAAACTGTGACAATTAATTTATCACTTGCTAGCACAGGTTAAACACTTATCTCCCATAGCAACCGATCTCACAGGTCCCATGAATCAGTTTACATTTGAAAGCTTAATGTTTTGATACCAACTTGACATCTCCTTTCAATTAACAAAAGGCCACACCCCCTCAACATACTGAGAGTTGGCTGTGCTCAGCGAAGCTTCACTAAAACAGTTATAACAAATTAAATGATACAGAACAGCCATATTTTCATATTCTGGGATCATGATCATCATATTGCCAACGTTCTGTTGATTCCTACCACCAAGCCATATTACATGATGATATGCAAAAGGAAATCCATAGAGCCATCTGCTTGGCCACCACCATGGCCACAACCATAGTGAATCTGGCTTTAGTAGTTACAGGCAGCCTGGCAGAGGTCAAGCAGCTGCTAGTCCACACAACAGCACTAAGACAGGACTGGACAAGACTGCACATTTCTGGAACCTCTGGTATGTCACTGCCTGATCTCCTCTGCCTGACTCATTTGCCCGGTGTTTATACTGTTTATTCCTTGAGCAACATCAGACCCGGAATGTTGTGTGTAGAAATCATTCCTCAAACACCCGTCTGTAACCGAGCCTGAGGCACTTATGTGGTATTCAGTGAGCACCATTTCAAAACATTATATATATATTTTTTTGAATCATCTTTTCCCCCCTTCTTTTTCCATTTTTTCTCCCATCCCCAATGTTAGTCGTTATGCCAATTCCCAATCCCCCTCCTGGTCGTTGCGCACTCTACCCCCTACCGTCGGTCCGGGAGGGCGGAGACTATCACATGCTTCCTCCGACACATGTGTACCCAGCCCACCGCGTGGTCACATTACCTCTCCTAGATCCTTCCCTTGCAGGCCCCCCCGACCGAACTGTAGGAGTCACTGTTTAGTGTTTACAATGACCAGGACCCACCCTCGCCAGGTTTCCCACTCGCTAACACTGCCAATTGTGTTAGTATGGACAGTCGGCCAACCCGGAAGCACCACAGCTGGATTCGATCCCACTGTCTCTGTGGTGGTAGACAGACTCTTAGTCCGCTGCGCTACCCGGCCGCTCCAAAACATTATATTAACTTAAAAACACCCACACAAGCAGGAAGAGGAAGGGGAACACGTGCAGGTTGAGGGGATCTGGCAGTGAGTGACACAGTAGAATCAAACGTCTTAGCCAATTACTGGTAATATGGAGTTGAAACAAACATCACCTGTCTGTGAAGCATGTTTCTCTGTCTTCCCAGCATACTCAAACCCAACAGCAGACTGGCATAAGAAAAGAAGAGGAGGCACACCATTATTCTACTCAGTCCTCCTGCGTGTGTCTGTGTGCGTCTCTGTGTGTGTGTGTGTCCTAAAGAGGGTGATTGCACATCAGAACTAAAATGTCTAATGTTCATGTAAATAATTTCATTGTATTTATTTGATCCCTCTCCAGCTACTTTGTAACTTAGTGTAGACCACAGGACATTTAGGACTAGCTGAGTGGGCGTACCTGGTCAATGTAACTTAGTGTGTAGACCACAGGACATTTAGGACTAGCTGAGTGGGGGTACCTGGTCAATGCGATCGGCAACTTTGTAACTTAGTGTAGACCACAGGACATTTAGGACTAGCTGAGTGGGGGTACCTGGTCAATGTGATCGGCAACTTTGTAACTTAGTGTAGACCACAGGACATTTAGGACTAGCGTACCTGGTCAATGCGATCAGCCTGCACTCCAAACTTCCCGCCAAAGCCCTTGGAGGTGTCAGTCTGAGAGCAGTGCTTGGACAGTTTGATCTGGTAGTCATGTCCCACGGCAGACTGTCAAGAGGCACAAGAACCAAAAGGCATAAATGAGAAAGCTACAGAACAAAAAAGATCTCCAAGGAGAAACTTCAAACTGCACACACATAGAGACCTGGTTCAATTAGCAAACCTGCTTGGACACCAGGCTGGTGGGTTTTATTACAAGGCACAAAACAATGTGTTAGACGTTTCTAAAAGTCTATTCAGCATACCTTTCCATTAGGGATGTCCGATATTATCGGCCTACCGATATTGGCATAAAAATGTGATATCGGAAAATATCGTTAATTTTTTTTTTTTTTTTTTTTCACATTTATTTAACCTTTATTTACCCAGGCAAGCAAGTAAGAACAAATTATTATTTTATTTATTGTCAAAGTATACATAATGTTGTGTTAATTACACGACAAGAGATATGTAATGTTAATTACCTGAAATGATTCCGTTTTTTGGGGGGGAAACCCTGCATATATCGGTATCGGTTGATATCGGTATCAAAAATTAAGAGTTGGACAATATCGGTATAGGTAAAAAAGCCAATATCGAGCATCCATACTTTATGATTAAAAACTATCCTGACAGATGTTCCTGATGCTGAGTGTAAAAAACACATCCATCTTTTTCTCAAAAACATGGTAATTAAATGCTTTATTTGCACATGATGTTTGAATCATGTTTGCTATGCACTAGTGAAAAAGAAGTGTGGAGTGTAAACGCAGCAGTTGAACTGTAAGGGCCAGTGGTTTAAGTGCTGACAATTGACTCATCACACCCACACACAGAGCATGGGCTAAACAGTGCTTGGTCATCACATTCATGCTGGAATGACCACAGTCCAGGGACAGAAAGGTGTGGATGGAGAGAGATGCCTGGGGAGGGAAGGGGGGGTTAGAGAGAGAAATGCCTATGGCTGGCTAACCCCTTGTTCACACATACAAGAGAGATGGACATAAACAACAGTCATCGCTGTAGAAGCACTTAGACCTTATTTAGTTCCACTACTAAAAGATGGCTTTTTATTTATATATATATAGTTTTACATCTGGAGTCAATGAAAGCTCTAGACAGAGATCTTTGTTTTGGTTAAAAACTCCTTGGCCAGAGCCTATGAAAAACATTCACACACAATGTCATGGAAAAATATGGTGGGGAAACAAAATACAACTGAGTGCAATGGAAATTAAATAGAACAGACAATACAGTTTATATAACAAACTATATCCTTGATATTCGTTTTAGATTGTAACTCATCCACAGGTTCTCTTTTATCAAATTTTACTAAGAATTTAAAAAAATAATAAGTTTTATTATTTTTCTTGCAAGGGGGGGGGGGTCGCACAGAGATAGCATTTATCTGCACTGTACTTTGACTAATTAACCTTGAACAGAGAATAAGTATATCAGGAGTAGATCAATGCCTTAATCAATGTGAAGATCGATATGCTGTTTGCATTGGGGTTTGGATCGCGGACTCTGCCTCAACTGCGGTTGTAAACTGCCATAGAGCTACTCTCTCTCTGAAAGAGATAGGGCTTGAGTTGAGTTGTCAGCTCCTTTCTGTCATTCATTTCTATGCTGGAGAAGCGACAGGCGCGCTCCTCTTCCCAGCACCGCGCCTCGCGTTTTATGAGCTCTCGACAGCAGTGTTTTTGGTCGGAGCGCTCCCAGCTCATAAAGTTGAAACTAGTTCAACTTTTGGAAAAGGAGTGCGCTCATCAATGTAACTCATCGAGGAAGGGGCGGAGCCGCGGCTGGCGCGAGCCTCAGAAAAACGTTCCGAGCTTCTTTTTTTTTTTTAAAGCGGTCCGCCTTGAAAAAAACGTCCCTGGTGGACACATAGCCATACATGTCTAAACTAGAATGTGTGCTCATTGGATTACATATCCGCAGCATGCTATAGTGGGTCATGAATAGTTCCCCCCAATGAATGAAGAATGTATGGCATGTACTAGGGCTGCCCCCAAATAATCAATCGAAAGGAGTCGTAGTTGACTGCCAACCTCTTAATCGAATGCAAAAAAAATATATATATATAAAAAAATATATATTATAAAAGCAAAGAGGCCTAGAAGCGTGGCTAACGCTAATGGCACGCATACCGGAGAGGCTAACTTCCTAAGAAAACGAGCACAGAAAGAGGATTTCACCCATCTAATGACCACACTAGACTAGACAAATATCAAGATGTGTCCATCAGTGGACCAATTGCATGCTTTCGCAGAGGACAAGAAGCCTTCAGTCGACTCCTTCAGACATTAAGCACCCCCCACAGCCAAAATGGAATGATACAAAAAATGTAAATTAAAATAAAAGTATATATATATATATTTTTTTTTTTTTTTTTTTTTTCATAGTCGACTATCGGCAACTTTTGGCCAATCAAAGTCGACTATACAAATCCTTAGTTGGGGACAGCCCTAGCATGTACACATATGTTGTATGTCGTCTCTTGTGGCCTTTTGATTTGAAGCTGGAGTACTTAATTGGAATTGAAGATAAATTGGACACCTTCTTGCCATGGAGTGATCATGTTTTTAATATCGTCCGTTTTCATTTAACACTTTTGAGTGCCACGGGCGCGTTGTCGTTAGTTCATGCTGACTGTTGAATGCCACCAACGCTATATAGCGTTTGTTTGTCGTATTTTTTTAAATTAGCAATTTGAATTCATATTTCATCAATCGAGCCTCACGCTAGTGCTGCACTCTCTCTGAGCTCCATTGGGAAAATACCGCCGCCTATCGTCTCTCCCTGTGTAACTGCACCCCATTAGATTAGACTGGTGGGGGGTCCAGTTTCCTCATTTAACTTTTCCGGCGAGGCATCTGAAGAGACCCAAGTGATCGCCGAGCCGGAAAACGTGTGGAATACATATTTACAGTACCCGGCGCTGAATCAATAAACGCGATCGATATTTGGAATGGCGATCAGGAATTGGAATAATCTTTTTGGAGAACATCTGATCTGAGGTAAGCAATTTATTTTACCAGTCTTGGGGTAATCGGATCTATTTTCACAGAGATATCAGCGTGTGCCCTATGTGTGCGTGTGTGCGTGCGATCAGGAAATAATATATTTTTCAGATCGCTTCTCTAGCGTGCATAAGTACACATACTATCGATAATCTAGCGTTTATTTGAAAACGATTCATAAATAGGCAGAAAAATTACAACGTTTTTTGTGTATTCCAGAATATGCCGTTTATCACGGAAAAGTAATATTTTCCTGAAACTTAAGAAAACGAGGGCTTTTCAAAATGCTATCAAACGGAAATGAACCGATTAAAAACAATCCGTTTCAACAATGTTGACTACAAACAAGTCATTGATAAGCGACGGGCAGATTAGACACAGCCATAATTTAAGATAGAGATTATGCGTTCACAAATATGAGAACGCTATCATTGAAGTGGGTGGTGGCATTCAACCATGTTTTACAATGTTAACCAATGGCAACCAAAGTGTTAAATGTGAAGATGTTTTCTCAGTTTTTTTGTATTAGTGTGCTCTCACCATCTTGTTTTTATTAGAGTTTGCTTTAATGTTGTATATGTGAACATTTTCTGTATGCTGCCTTCTTGGCCAGGGCGCACTTGAAAGAGGTGGAAATATCAATGGGCCTCATTCAACAATACTCTTATTATTTCTCTTATATTCTTGCTTACCAGTCTGTTAAGAGAACAATAAGAAAAGCCACCGCCACATTCATCAAGCCGTTCTTAAAGTCCAAATATGTTCTTACCCAGGTTTTTTTAATGATGAATCCCACTCATTCTAAACTGGATGCGCGTTCTCACGCAAGTCATTTGGATACAGAGACACGCCTCGCGGACTCATTATAATACGAGAGCCGTGGGTTTGCATTGTATATGAGCGGATCCCCCAGCCGTATTCAACCGCTGGAGCGCTTTGCGATGGATCAAAATTAGATAGGAATCAAATGTATTGTCATCATACAGCACCTATAGCTATATAGTGGAATAGACTGTATTACTATAGTAGTAATATAATAGTAGTTGGCTAGTTGCACGCTTCTGGCCACCTCCCGCAGTGCACGCATACACATGTACTGTATACAGTACGTGCAAAATGAAACGTTCCAGCAAAGTACTGTAGGCTTTGTCAATACTGAACGACTGTGCGTTGTCAAGAGGTAATTGTACATTGGATTATTGACGAAACCTTACTTTGTCCAAGAAGAGGGTCTCGTGTATTACTAGGTTTAAAGCAGTTGTTTATTTATTTATGTTTTACTGTTTGCATACGAGGTGGTCCGCAAATGTTCTTGATAACAATCTAGTGGTCCGCATAAAACAGAAGTTTGGGAACCACTGATATAGACGATCTCTAAATATGCGTTCTATGCTACGTATACAGTACTGCATATCTGTATGTCATGTCATAAATGTCATGATATACATCTGTATATCTGTATGTTGTGTATGTCATAAATGTCATTATGAATTGAAAATGGGGGACCCTGATGTAAACAAGACGAAAGTCTTTCTCTGGTCTGCATCCCCTTAAAGGAAAACTCCAACATTTTGGGAAATTAGCTTATTTAACATCTTCCCTGGAGTTAGACAAGAAGATACATACCTTTTTTGTCTCTGTGCGTGCATTTAGCTTTGGGAACAGTCGCTCCGTTAGCGTAGCTTAGCTTCATCACTGGAAGTGGGGGAGATCCGGAGCTTCATCACTGGAAGTGGGGGAGATCCGGAGCCTGACGTTCCCTTACACTGTATACAGTCACGAAATACACTCCAAATACAACTCCAAAACGTTCATGTAAACATGTTGTGACCCGTGTATTCACCACGTGGAGAAATAAAAAATAATTGAATTAGACAATTACGTTTTATAAGCAAATATACTCGGAACTATTTTTTGCCTAACCACTCCTCTCTGAGCGCAGTCAGTGATTTCAACGTGTCGTCGTGATTGTTGACACTCATTCATTCAAAGGATCTGAACCGAATGAAGTTTATGGATACCATGACTTAAAATCCTCTTACCTTGACGATTAAAAGCCTCCCCAATTTAGAAAACAGTAATCCAATGGCTGGTATTGATAATATACTAATAACTACTGGACGCTCTGAGCTAACCGGAGCTAACACAGAACAGGATGGTAAATATATAATGACTTCCTTTCTGGGGTTTTCAAAATAAAAGTGCGACGTTTATAGCAGCGGAAAACGTTTATTTTGTACATTATCGAACATTAACACAAACCTAAACTAGTTCTGTGTTAGCTCCGGTTAGCTCAGAGCGTCCAGTAGTTAGTAGTATATTATCAATACCAGCCATTGGATTACTGTTTTCTAAATTGGGGAGGCTTTTAAATCGTCAAGGTAAGAGGATTTTAAGTCATGGTATCCATAAACTTCAATCGGTTCGGATCCTTTGAATGAATGAGAATGTCAACAATCACGACGACACGTTGAAATCACTGACTGCGCTCAGAGAGGAGTGGTTAGGCAAAAAATAGTTCCGAGTATATTTGCTTATAAAATCTAATTCAATTATTTTTTATTTCTCCACGTGGTGAATACACAGGTCACAACATGTTTACATGAACGTTTTGGAGTTGTATTTGGAGTGTATTTCGTGACTGTATACAGTGTAAGGGAACGTCAGGCTCCGGATCTCCCCCACTTCCAGTGATGAAGCTCCGGATCTCCCCCACTTCCAGTGATGAAGCTAAGCTACGCTAACGGAGCGACTGTTCCCAAAGCTAAATGCACGCACAGAGACAAAAAAGGTATGTATCTTCTTGTCTAACTCCAGGGAAGATGTTAAATAAGCTAATTTCCCAAAATGTTGGAGTTTTCCTTTAACAATTGTGTGTATTGAGCTCTACTGTATTGTACCTATTCCTGCAATCTGTTAATAAAATCTTCAATCAATCAATGGCCTGGGCGGCCAGAGCATAACTGTTCTAACAGCAATATATAATCCATTTCAGATAGAACGCACACAATAAGTTATAATAATTATTATTGAAAAGTTCTGTATTTTTAAAGTCATATTTGGGGGCAATTAACCAATGGTATGCTTTTTTATGTTATTTTTGGGTAAGAGTTTCTTATTTCGGTAAGAGTGCTCTCGACCACTCTTATAATTAGTTCTTGCCTGAGAAAAAAGCAACAATAAGAAAACTTTGCCGAATCCCAGGTAAGAACAAAGTAAGAGGAAATGCTAGTTAAGAACAAAATCTGTTCTTATATCGCTTCATGCATGAGGCCCATTGTGATTACCCTGGTTAAATAAAGGATAACAAATAAAACTGAAGTCTCAAGTGTGTCTGCAAATCATGTTATGTTTAGTGACTGAAACACTAGCTGATTATGATGAAGTCTGTTTACTGCTCAGTTGCTCAGAAAATAGTGAAAATATAGGCACATTTTCAAACAGGAACTGTTCCAAACAGATACTCCAACCAGAAGTTGGCACATCTGGTTAAATTGAAAACCAAGACTGAGGGGGGTATTTCAAATAACACTCAAACGCATGGTTAAAACACCAAAATAACTAACTGGGTTTAAACACACTATAACATAGAGTAAACCACACAATTATAACTGTTACTTTGTAACTCTGTAACCTTCTGCACAAGCACAGGCTGATTGGCCTTTTTTCTTTATTTTTTTTAAATGTTTTAACTGCTTTGGTTTTGCAGTGTAGACATCCTTTCTACACATTGTGCTTCCACATTCCACTCCAATTTGAAATTCCTTACACATCACTATATACTGTACTTGATCACTACTTTTTATTATTAATTAATTATCACCGTCAGTATAGTGATTTGCCAAGATGGCAACTTGTAATACACCAATTCTTTAGTGGGAACAAAAACATGTCCTGCAGGGAAGTGTTTGTTAAAAATCAAGACAATTGAAAATACATGCATACAAAGTTTAATCTAAAGGAACAGTGTATACCCACAATATTATTTTCATATTTATTTGAATAATTTGTCTACATGTCTGCTGTGTACATGGAAATCACCTTCTCTTCCTCTTCAGGAAATCATTTAAGAAATATAATTATCAATTAAAATGTAAGGATATGTATAATATTAGGCAAGGCATACCATGAAGTTTAACCTATATTTTCTATAGAAATTGCATCCTCAATTTCTATCACCATCATTAGATATTTCTATAATCTAGAAATAAGAAAATTACATGGGCAGCTATATACCCGAGGACCCCTTTTGTACTTCCTGCTCATGGTGATTTCAACAATACATGATCTGGGCCCTATTCCCCGTACCTGGTTCAACTAAGTCGATCAAAAGTCCCATTATCCAGATTCAATTAACCAGATGTTTGAATCCGGGATTTCCCTGTTCCTCGAAGGTGGATTCAGTCTCGTTCATTCGAACCAGACTTGATACTCAGGATCAGTGCGCGCGGCCGCTTCAGTTGAAAAGACAGCAGGCGTCGATCGCAGAAATCCTGATTTTCTAACGGCATTGATTGATTGATTTAAAACTTTATTAACAAGATTGCAGAATGGGTACAATACAGTGCGGCTCAATAGCCTCGCCGACAAGTTAAATGCATAATCTATAGGCACATTTTAAGTCCCTTATTACCCCAATCAATCAGATTATATTTATTTAAATGTAACTGCTGGCAATAGGCTTAATGGATGAATAATCAAATGAGATCTTGCTAGCAAAAATTATTATTTCAACTCTTTCAGAATAAGTATACAAAAACAAGCCCAAAGATAAAGAGTACCGTACTTTTCGCACTATAAGCCGCACCTGACTATAAGCCGCAGCAGCTAAATTGAATGATGTGTACATATATAAGCCGCACTGGACTATAAGCCGCAGGTGTTTTAATGTTTAATTACCATATGTAAGGGTTCGTGCGCAGAGGGGATTGTCACAATACTGTCAGACAAATGACAAGAATTAACTCATTTACAAGTTGTATTAAGTTTAGCAAATAAGGGAACGGATAAATAACATTTCAATGCAGTAAAAAACAATATTTTCGGGTTTGGTCCACATATAAGCCGCACCGTTATATAAGCCGCAGGGTCGAAAAAAGCCACGGCTTATAGTCCGAAAAGTACGGTATATCTAATTGATACGAATGAATAGATACTTATGAGGATATCTCTACTGTATGCGCTTAGGTATCATGTAATATAATAAATACATCGTTCCTAAAGTTTTCAGGCCGCGACCCCCGAAATAACGGTGTCAGAGAGCCGCGACCCCCACTATTATATAGAGGTGGTTGAAACATGCAAACGTTCACACGCACACATATGCATTGTAGGCTTTTAACATGCACAATAACTACACAAAATAACACAATAATCAAACAACCATAAAATGAATACATATAGCGCGTTTCATTTAGAAGGCTATAATATTCAACTCACCTAATGAGATGGATGCGCATAGTCAGGGTTTAATTTTGGAGACAGCGACTCTGAGATCATCCTCCACATTCATTCAGACGTGATCGATTCTGTACTTATTTTTATATAAGTCAGTGCAGATCGTTTTTTTCGAATAGGTAGGTATAGCTGTGCGTATTCCCCCTCAATTGATATCTAGTCGGCATCGGAGGTGGGCAGCGAGCTGGGACACATTCTCCATCAGAAACAAGCGCGCCTCATCCCGCAGCTCAAACAGGTGTCATGCAGTATGTAGGAAATCCATAGGCTGAATATGATTTATTATCAGCATTTATTTGACCAGTTTAATGTATTTTAATTATAGGCTTATTTCACACATTCTATCAATACATTCTGGAAATCATCTCGCGAAAACATTATTCAGAATGGTATAATGGGATCAAATAGCACCTACGGGAGGCTGCAATTCGAAACTGGCCCCCGTAAATGTCCAAACACCCCCTCCCACCCACCCACCCCCTCCCAATGTACAGTTTCCTCCCCCTCTGATATATATTTTCTGTTAGGATCTCTGTTTAACAGTACTGTATATTTGCATATCTTGTATGTCACAAATGTAACAGTACTGTATATCTGTATGTCATGTATGTCATAAATGTCATGATATATCTGTATTATCTGTATGTCATAAATGTCATTATGAATTGAAAATGGGGGACAAGACGAAAGTCTCTCTGGGTCTGCATCCCCTTAACAATTGTGTGTATTGAGCCGTACTGTATTGTACCCCATTCTGCAATCTGTTAATACAGTTTCCAATCAATCAATCAATCTCTGAGGAAGGGAGCTGCCATTTTGTTCCGAGGGAGTGGCCAGCTTATATCCAGCTAACTCAACTAAACCTGCTCTGGAGCAGGTTCAAACTTTTCGATCTGTTGCCATAGTGACTTAGAAAATCCGACGTCGGGGAACGGAAATATCTGGCTTAAGTCAAGCTATGCTGAACATTATCCGGTTAACTCAGTTAGCCAGGTACGGGGAACAGGGCGCTGGGAAGTTTTACGTTTTCTGATATTTTAAACAAACAATATTGATATTACTGCAGTCACAGCTTTAACATGTCAACACTGTCACTCCATTATGGTGAGAATTGTCAAGAATTATGGAATACCGTACTTTTCGGACTATAAGCTGCACCTTTTCCCCCCATTTTTTTACCCTGCGGCTTATATAACGGTGCGGCTTATATGTGACTCGACGTGACTAAACCCGAAAATGTAAAAATCTAAATATTGCTTTTTTGACTGCATTGAAATGTTATTTATCTGTTCCCTTACTTGCTAAACTTAATACAACTTGTAAATGAGTTAATTCTTGTTATTTGTCCGACAGTATTGTGTCCCTATGCTAATTACATATGGTAATTAAACATTAAAACACCTGCGGCTTATAGTCCAGTGCGGCTTATATATGTACACATCATTCAATTTAGCTGCTGCGGCTTATATTCAGGTGCGGCTTATAGTGCGAAAAGTATGGTAAAAAAATGTGTGCGTTTTAGTTAGTTTACAGACAGCTAGAAACTAAGGAAAAATGTAATGTCTGAAGTGTAGAGCATATGGTTGAGAAGGAAAAACTACAGGTAAATGTCTGATGTATAGAGCATACAGTATGGTTGAGAATAAAAAGCTAAATGTCTGAAGTGTAGAGCATACATTATGGTTGAGAAGGAAAAGCTAAATGTCTGAAGTGTAGAAGTGTAGAAGTGTAGAAGTCCTTCATGGTTTAGAAGGAAAAACATGGAATTTTGTCTCCACTGTCAGACGTCACCACCATCCGGTTTTTGTTGTCCAAATGGTGGGGACAAGCAAGCAAATAGTAAATAAGTCAATAAAAAAAGCCTGTTCCTTTACATGGTTTTAGCGGAGACTTGTATCTACAAAAATATACATTTCAAATTCATCAAGTATTACATTTTTTTGAGCAATTTAAAAAAGATGTTTGTCCCGGATCTCAATGATCAGTAAATACATACAATTCAATATCATTTTTAGTATGGATTAAAGTCTAACTGAGAAATCAGGTCTATAAACACACAATACCATAGTAATACATTATATCATCATCGCAGACATCTTGGAAGGCAAACAGGTGACTATAAACATTAAATGACAATCGAAGCCAAGAAGATGCATTCATGGCATTGCACCATACTGATGAGAAAGTCAAGCACATCATGAGAATATTATGAATAATACCTTGTCCATGCGGTCCTGCTGCACTCCGAACTTGCCGCCATACCCATGTGAGGACTTGGGCATGTTCTCCAGTTCTTTCTGCTTCAAGCTGGTATGCTCCATTGAAACCTTCTCACGCAGTTGATGAATACTATACAAGTAGAAGAACAAAAGAGCAAGATACAGCTTGAAACTTTTGCATTACACAACATGCAAGGGGGTGACAGTTGCTCAGGAGGTAGAGCAGTCGTATGGTAATTTGGAGGTTCCCGGTTCAATTGCTGCTCCTCTCGGACAGCGTGTCAAAGTGTCCTTGAGCAAGACACTTAACCCATCCGATGAGCAGGTTGGCACCTTGCATGGTTGCCTCCACCGTCGGTGTGTGAATGTGTAAGGGGAAAATTGTGAAGCGCTTTGGATAAAAGCGCTATATAAATGCACCATTTATGTATGTTTCATACTTCAACTACTCTTAGTCCCGTGTGCCACACACACAACCCGCCCCCAAAAGAAAACAACAAGCTCTTCCTGTCATAAACTCAAAGTTTCCACACCCTTTGTCCCCGTGTTTCTCACTTGATGTGCTCCTGATGTCCAGAGCCTTCCACCGTCTTGGCCCCCCAGCGTTGCTCCTTTTCCGTCACATCATTCTGGAAGTCCACAAAACACAACAAGTTCAGGAATGGTCTCTGGGAGGGCGGCTAAGTGGCGCAGTGGGCAAGGTGCTTGCCACTAACGCAGGAGATGCTGGGTTCGAGCCCAGCTCTCGGCGTTGCTTCCGGCTTGGCTGGTCGTTCATACTAATACAATTGGCAGTATTAGGGGGTGGGAAAGCCAGTGGGTGGGGATCGGACGTTGTGGACAGCTACTCCTACAGGTCGGTTAGTGCGCCTGTACAGCAGAATCAGGACGTATCGGGGGCAGCGTGAGCCTCCCACGCGTTACTCCTCGCCACTGAGAGATCGTGCTGTACAGGTGAAAAGATGAGACAGCTGCCTCCTCGTGTACCGGAGGGGAAACGTGATGCAAGGCTTGGTCCACATTGCAGCCGACCAGTGGGAGGCATGGTCTAACAACGTTCGAGACAGGGGAGGGTAGAATTGGATAATACGAAATTGGGATGGAAGAAAAAAAGTAGATACAGAAAAAAAAGGAATAGTCTCTGGGTATTGTTGGAAACGATTTAATATTGATACTGGTTCCAATAGCTTTTTATACATTAACCTGAGGGATGAAAGCATTCATTTGAATTCATTATAGAACAGGCTCAAATACAAAATTGTCTTATATAATTTGATTCTATTGTCACCATGTATGCATATACATATATGCTTATTACATGTATTTATTGCTCCCATGTCCGCCCACTACAAACACGGGAACTCTCTCTAACCCCCTGTCCCTATCTCCCTATCTCTCCCCCGCGAGTGGATGTCTCGTGGTGATGACCAAAGTGGTGGACGTCCCGTGGTGATGGCCAAGAGGATACGATCCTCTCTATGTCGCCCCATACCTCAAATGGATCCGTTATTAGCTCTATTCTATTTTCAATGTTTGATAATGTTCTTATGTACCCCAGTTGCTATTTGCATGTACATAGTGTTTTATTACACGTATATTATGTACATACCAACAATTCGCCTGTATTATTCTCCACCCATAGCAACACTATTATTACTATAAGAAGGGAGATCCCCCCCTTGAACGGCCCTTCTAAGGTTTCTCCCCTCCACATTGCTTGTGAGTTGTGGTGCTTTTTTCCTATTGCTAGGTTTTTAGTGAGTTTTTCCTTACCTTCGCATGGGGTATGTCTGAGAGTGTTGCATTTATTTATTTTACATTTTATTTTGGATTTCATGGTGTTTTTTTGTTTTGTTCTTGATTTATTGTGAGGTTTCCTCTTCCCTTGTTTAAAGAAGACGTGTCCGGCCCATGGGGACATTAACGTGTGTTGTCGGGCCTTACAAATACATTTGATTTGATCCATGTCCAATTTATTTCATCAAGACAAATGCTCTTGAATTAAAAAAAAGAATTTGTTCTCATTACAAGAATCTAATATTATAAAGCGTATTTTGATGCATGAATCAATAGCAATACCAAAGATTGGTATGGTAACATAAGAAAAGGCACCAGGAAGCGGTCAGGTGGCGTAGCGGAGATTGCGCTCGTCACCAATGCAAGAGGCTGCGGTCTCGACTCCCGGAGTCAGCATTGCTTGAGGCTTGGGCTGATCACTATACTAACCCGTTTGGCTGGGTTAGGGGGAGGGCAAGTCATGGGTGGGAATCTGGCGTTGTGGACAGCGACGCCTACAGGTCAGGTCTGGGCGCTTGCTCAGCGGAGGCAAGACTTGATGAAGGCAGTGACCTCCCACGCGTTACACTTCACCAATGAGAGTCCTCGCTGCCGGGTGAAAAGAGAGTCACTGGCTGTCGCCGCGCATGTCGGAGGAAGCGTGCGGATGACTTCAGGGTTCCCTTGTACCGACCAGTAGGAGAACATGCGCACAACAACCAGGTAGGGGGGGGGGGGGGGGGGGGGGAATTGGTACAACGACTAAAATTGGGACGGGGAGAAAAACAGAGAAAAATCTGAGAAAGAGATATATAAAAAAAAAAAAAAAAAAAAAAAAAAAGGCACCAGGAGGAGTGACTGACAAGAGGGATGGGTCTAGGGATGTGGTGGGAGAAGGGAGATGTGTGCGTGTTAGGTTAGAGAAGGAGTTGAGCACTGATCCTGGTGGCTGCTTAATTACCTCGAAGTCTGGGTCCGTCTCCCAGTCATCTCCTCCATCATCATCCACAGCCATCTTGACCGACTGTCCTGCTGCTGCCTTCCACATCTTTAGCTGGCCTACACCACACACACTGACGAGAAAACTATTACATTATCCTCTTCACACTTCTACACCAATTCACCCCTTTGTGTATTCATCACCCTAATTTTTTTTTACAAAGCAAATTACCCCCATAATACATTTCCAACTAGGCCACATCCTTTGGAAAACTAAATATCAGCCAAAAGTGCAACACGTACAGTAATACAGGAAAACGAACTCACTTGGCCTGCTTTGAAACCGAGACATAGTAATAGAGGGGGTTGCTTTTTGGATGACTTCCAGTGCTCAGTCAGACCCTGGGGAACAAGAGGGTTCTGAACTGCTCCTGACTCAGCAACATGTGGGTGAGCAGCAGCATCTGTGTTCAATGAGTGTGGAGGGAGACGTGGCTCCATTCATTGCATGATGGGAGAGGAGGGGGAGTCTTTGGGGAGAGGAGGCAACCTGGCAAATCCCAACTCCAGGGTGACAGAACATATCGGCCATACAACAACCACACCCCATTTCTGATCATATTCACGCCCATACACTGTTAAGTATTCATTCTAATCACCACAACAGACCGACGCAGATGAGGAGCTAGCAGCACTGTTGGGACATATGTAGAGTGAAAATGCCGTTTGAAAAACAAGGGACAGCATTATAAAGCTACTCGCCCCAACTATCCCTCAATGCATAATATCCGCGTTGCTAGCTGCTAACCTGCCAGGGTCACCAGTGTTGCGTCTACAGTACCAACGATCATCTAACGTAGTCAATACAACGTTCATGTCAAATCAAATGAAAGGCAACAACAGTGGCCTTATGCGACAACACCCGTGGGATAATGTTACAGCTAATACTAGCTAGCCAAGTGATATTTGAGCTATACACAGAACGTGTCTTTGTGTGTAACGTTAGTAATGTAGCTACATTGGAAGGTTTATGATAAACGTGTCGAGTTGTTAAATGCTATCCCGGTCTCAAACTAGTGGATAACTGGTGTGTCGGGCGATGGAATGTCCTGTTCCAGTTGTCTGCAGGCGAACAGAAGCTCTTCTTACCTTCCTCCTGTCTGCCTGGAATATTACTGACCCGGTAACTCACCGAGCTTCAGTGTGCTTCTCAAGGCGTAAAACAATAGTCTGTGACGGCGAAACCGACAATACTTACATTCTAGATCAAGAATAAATCCAACCAAGACTGTATTGTGAAGACAGAAAACCCCACTGGATTCCACCCTTGACGGTCTCTACTTGATTTGATGGCAATTGTTTCCAAAGACACTGTTCCGGCTGTTCTCCCACTTCCTGTTCAGTGACGTAGCCATGAGCATTTACATTTATGGAACATAAATTATAATTCCAGGGCAGGACAAAACGAATAGGTACATTTGGCATCTCTAGTTTGGCCACTGTTGTGTTGATCACAAGGACACACACAACTACGTACGTACACACCGGTAGCGGCGTATTAAGTCAACTGTTCATTTATTAATCCCCTTGGAGAAATTCTGGGTACCTATTGGTAAAATGTATGTATATAAATTACACACACATCTCTCTCTCTATATAGCAAAACATTTACATCATGGTGTATTAGTAATGCTTATCTTCGATCATTACATTGTAACAAGACTAACCTGTGCAGTTTAGTTTACCTCTTTTAGATGGCTCTGAGTTTACCCATATTGACTTGCCCCTCCCATACGCATGTATAAATGTAATTGGCGTCATTGGTTTGATTGATTGATAACTTTATTAACAGATTGCAGAATGGGTACAGTACAGTACAGCTCAATACATACAATTGTTAAGGGGATGCAGACCAGAGAAATACTTTTGTCTTGTTTACATCAGGGTCCCCCATTTTCAATTAATCGTAACATATATGACAGACATACAGAGACAGTACTGCTACATCTATACATTTATGACATACCAGATTTGCAAATACAGTACTGTTTGTGATACAAAAATAGTCCAGAAAAAAAAGAGTATCATTTGACATAGAAACTGTACATTGGATTGGGTAGGTGGGGGGGGGGGGACTGTACACTGGAGGTGGTTGGGTGGGTGGGGGGGAGGTTGGGTAGGAGGGGTGGGTGGGGGACACTGTACAACTGTACAAACAAAACTGTACATTGGAATATTGACAAGACCATACTTGGTAATTTACTGTACATTTAAGGGGGTTGTGTTAGGACATTTACAGGGGCCAGTTTCGAATTGCAGTCTCCCGTAGGTGTTTTTGAAAGTGGGTAGTGATTCACATTCCTTTACAGCTTTGGGTAGGGCGTTCCACATTGATGTGGCATAATTGCAAAACGTGTTTAGTCCCTTGTTTGAGCCGAATCTGGGTTTAAGATGATTTGTGGAGCTCCCTCTGGTGTTGTGATCGTGGTATTCACTGACCTTTGGGAAGTATTTTGACATGTACATGGGTACCTTGGTCGTGTAGTGTATCTTGTAGACCAGGCCCATTGCAAGTTGCTGTACTCTGTCGTCTACTCTAAGCCATCCTAGGTTGTCAAAGTGGGCAGGGGTGAGGTGGGTTCTAGGAGTAAGGTCAAGCAGTAGTCTGACCAGTTTGTTTTGAGATGTTTGTAATTTAGTTTTTAGCGCCTTTGAGGTGCTTTGGTACCATGAGGTGCAAGCATAGTCGTAGTACCCTTGAATGAGTGCTCCTGCCAGAGTCTTCAGGGTATTCTTGTTTACCAGTGAGGAGATCCGGTACAAGAATCGAGTTCGTTGGTTGACTTTTTTTATTACATTGGATGCCATTTTGTCACAGGAAAGATTTGCCTCTAGGATGGAACCCAGGTAGGTAATATCTTCTTTCCTTGTGACAATATTGTCACCCACTGTAACTGAGAAGCCATCGGTCTTGCTGAGTTTGTTATTTGAACCGAAGAGAATGGACTCTGTTTTGCCCATGTGTAATGATAGTTTGTTATCAGCGAGCCATATGCAGATTTTGCCTAGTTCTGAGCTGAGGGTTTTTTCAACCTGTAACTTGTTCTTGTCAGAGACCAGCAGGGCTGAGTCGTCCGCAAACAGGAACAAGTTGCAGTCACAAGCTGACAACATGTCATTTGCATAAATTAGGAACAGTAGCGGACCTAGTATGCTTCCTTGTGGAACACCACAGCTTACTGTGAGGGGGGGGGGGGATAGGGTACCGTTTACCTCCACCATCTGCTCTCTCCCCTCCAGGTAGGATTGCATCCAGCTCACTGATAGACTATCAAAACCAATTGCTTTTAGCTTGTCAATCAGAATGGTGTGATTGACAGTGTCGAAGGCCTTTTGTAGGTCCAGCATGACCATGCCGCAGTATTTGCCCACGTCCACCTCTTGTTTGATGTGGTCGTTTAAATAGAGAAGGCATGTGTCAGTGGAGTGGGATGTTCTGAAGCCAGATTGGAATTCGTAGATTCGATTTTTTTCCGCGAGGTATTTTTCGACCTGTTCGTATAAAAATTTTTCCATGACTTTCGAGATGGAGGTAAGGATAGAAACAGGGCGGTAGTTGCCTGGGTCTAATTTACTGCCCTTTTTGTGCAGAGGGGTCACTCTCGCAATTTTGAAGTCCTTGGGGACGTGTCCGTTTTATGGAGAGGTTTATTATGTGTGTGATGACTGGGGTGATGGCGGCTGCTGAGTCTCTGAGGAATTTGGAGGGGATGTTGTCATGGCCAGTGGCCTTGTTAGGTTGGAGGGCGCTCAGTTTTTTTGAGTACCTCATCTGTTGTTACCATTTCCAGTTTGAAGTCGTCTTTGTGGACCCCTAGGTTCTTGTAGTAGGATGTGTTCTACCCCATAATGCCCTGAGTGGGATGGTAGTTTGTTTACCAGTGTTGTGGCTATGTTTGTGAAGAAACTATTTAAGTAATTGGTAATTGGTCTCCCAAAACAAGAAGATCCAGAGGATAACATTGGAAGACATAAGATAATAGAATAGAAACTCAATTTGTGTGATTGATAAGACTAATAAAAACTCACTAAATCAGGGTGTAAAGCAGGAGTCTTCTTTTAGTCACACTGCTTCACAAGGGGACATTAGGGTATTAGGGATACATTAGTATTGGCTGCCCTCAAGTGGTCAGCAAAGGTCCATCCAAGCGCAACCGTGATGTTGCTCCTACAATATGGACCCCCCCTGGGTTTATAAACCATGCCCTCGTATTATGAATCCATGCCCACAGATTTGTAATCCGTCCCCTTGGATTACGAATTTATGCCCACTAATTTGTAAACTGGATTTTATTTTTCTCAGCTAACCCCAGGTAAACTCTATACTTAGGGCTCAGAATCAAAATAAATATTTGAAGTGGCACCATTTGCCCAGCTTTTAGCAGTAGACAATGGGTCAAAGGTGTGACCAGCACTTCCACTGAAGGTAAATAAGGCACCAAGCTTATACTCCTCAGCAGAACATACAATCTCATCAATTTCTGTTAGTCATGTCTCAAAAAGGAAATGGGGTGTACTTGTGCAGTAGTGGAATACTACAAGTCAGTAAGGAAACACGGTGTACATGTACAGTGGTAAAATACTACAAGCCAGGGAGCAGATATAAATAGGATGGCAAAGGCAAGGGATGCTTGAAAACACAAAGACTTAGTCTTTTTATTGGCAGTGGAAAATAAGTTTCAGTATTTTATTGAAAGTAAGCAATAAATAATACTGTGATAAAAATAGTTCATACGTACTCAGACTGTACATCATTTTGTTACAAGATCAGGAGAAGTTTCAATGAGGATAGATGGAAACAATAAAAAAAGAAAAAAATACAAGAAAAGAAAAGAAAAAGGACAGCAAGATGATTTGCTTTGTGCATAAATGACTAAACCACAAGGGGACAGGAAATGGATAATGTTGCTATGCTATGCAGTACATGTAGGGTGAGGGACAAGTCGTCAGTTCGAGGTCATCATTTGCCATGAAAACCAATTGTGGAACCTGTGTTTTGAGCATAAGACAAACCTAGACATTGTGGCATTACTTCTAAATGAAAGAAACTGACAAAACACACAAAGTGAATGAATAATAAATAAGAACAGAGGACAGTAAGGAGTTACAAAACAATAAGGCTTGATATGAGTCTTGGTACAAAGTGTTCTTAAAAAAGGTCTGTGGGTGGATCGCACCGCCTTGAGGGGGATCTATTCATAGCGGGGATCGATTGAGGCCGCAGTGAAGTTGGTCCATTGAAGGAGAATCGCCATTTTCAGCTCATCTGTACGTTTGAAGGTCCTCTCGTACCAGTGAGCCTTCCTGTGCCATCTCCCAGAGGAGGCGAGGGGAGAGGAGGAAGAAGCAAGGGGAGCTGGTGAGTTAGGGGGGGAGGGGGGTAAAGAGGTTCCTGCATGCAAGGTCAACTAGAGAAAACCTGGAATTCTATTTTGACTTGCATCCGAAAGTAGCCCTTGTATTCTAGCTACCGTTATATGGCTTTTCTTTGCTTTTATTCAAGAGTTTAATTTTGGTATCGCAGATATGAGGGGGACGAAAAAAGAGGGGAAAAAAAGAAAGAAAGAAGTGTTTCACATGACAAACACCTGGCTCGCCAGCAGTTACCGTCTGGTGATAATGTACCACAGTGTTGAGCAGTCTGTGAATCCATCAGTCTACCAACTCCAGCAATGCGTTTGATAATCACAAATCCATTGACCTATGAGCTGCATTTACACATGGTCACGAGTGATAAGCTATTTTCTTTTTTTACAACAGGGATATCATTAAATATATATATTTAATGATATATATATATATATATCTATTATATATATATAACACATTTAGACTGTTTCAACTTGATAAAAACAAACAAATTCTCAATGGACTGCATTTCCTGTCAGCTATTGATATTAGCAAACACTGCAGCAGGAACTAAACTTGGGCTCCAAGCTGTTTCCTAGCAATGCAATTCCACTGAAACCGTCTATAGAAGTCACTTGAGCATCAATTTAATGATTAGAATTCAAATTAAAAGGAAAGAGTGAAATAAAAACGTACATCTGGTCAATAGGATCACAATTATAAAAAGATTAGATAACATGTCTGTTGATAGAAATATACAAACTCCAGACAGTTGAAACATTCAGTTACATCTGAGAGAGTTAAGCTTATAATAAGGGCACAGTAGGGAAACAAGTTTTCAAAAAAGAAAAAAAAGGGGGGTGATTAAAGGGGAATGGAGACAAAAGTAGATTACACGATTATTCTAAAATCAATTAAATGTCCCGTCGGCATATATAAATAAGATAACAAACGCTGATAAATCTAGGATGTGCGTCCTCTAGGGATACTGATATTGATGAAAATATGACTAAGCACTTTTCTTTCCTGTGATGATGAACAAAAACAAAACAGAAAATCTCTTAGTGTCCTTGTAGGTCAGTTCAGTTCATCATCCTGGTCTTGAAGGCAGGGAATTCCCCTTCGTCTTCTGACCAATGGTTACCTATAGAAATAATGAGGATAAACTGAGAAGAGAGGAAAAAAGAAGAGAAATGGACAGAGAGAGATACGAAGACACAGAGGAGGAGCAGGACAGAAGCCAGAGAGGCGAAAGGAAAGAAGAGACAAAGAAAGCCGAAAACATGCGTTATTGAAGCAGAGAACTCAGAACTATAAGAAGCTGCTTTCTGCCTGGAAAAAAGAGGAAGCAGTGGTTTTGCAAAAAGAAAACTGCCATGTGCAAAGTTTGAGTGTCTATGTGCATCTCTCCGATATTCTCAAATGTTATCAGTGTGTGTGTGTATGTGTGTGAACTTACCGTTGTGCTGGGTTGGGTTGTGTGTTAACAAGAGTAGGTCCTGACTGTGGCAGTGTCCAGCCTCTGTATTGACTGACTCCCTGGGTTTCCAGGATGTCAAAACCACATGCAGAGACATGCCGTTAGTCACAGCAGAGACATACATGCCAAAGCAGGAAAGCCATTGAAAAGAAATTCAGAGGAACACGAGGACTCAGGGTTGGACTGTCATGACACAACTCATCTACACGAGTAAGTAGCAACATTAACTGCAACTCAACACACAAAATCACACGCAATTATGTTCATCTCTCCCGACACACTCACACACACATTAATGTACGAATAGCAGTCTCATGGGCCCTCCTTTTCTTTGCCTACCTTCCATGGGGCTCCTCTTTGGCTGCATGGAGGGAGACGCCGCGCTGCTATTCACTCTGAAGTTGGCTGGCAGGGTGTCTGATGAGCCCAGGGACATCCCCCGCATATCTTTGGGCCGGAACTTCTTCCTCCATGAGGGGGCACGACGGAAGTTCTTATCCTCATCCTGGGAGGGAGGGAAGAAGAAGTCAGAAAATAGGAGACCGGGTTAGCTTCAAACCTAATATGTAATAAGAGGTTTAGGGTAACTGATCTATCTCAAGCTCTGCCCTCTTCACAACTGTCACTTCCCTCGGATAAACAACATTTGTGAAGAGACCGTTGTGATTGGAAGATTAAGAAATGAGGGTGAGGCCTCAATTGTGGTAAATTGTGTTGACAAGTAGTCTACAGTTGTGTGTTTGTGTGTGTGTGTGTGTGACCTCTTCCATTCTCCTCTCAGTGCCAATGGCCAGTAAGCTGTTGTATTCCCGTTCCAGAGCTGCTCTGGCCTGCAAGGGAGAAGGAGCAGATGGAAAGCAAAGTGAGGGAACAAGAGAAGAAAACACTAAGGGTGTAATGATGCACACATTTTCAGATTGGATATACGAATTTAGATTTCGAGTCAGGATTCATTAAAACGTTCAGTTCTTTATGCGTGAAAATGTATTCATACATCACAGAGCAGACCGGATTTGTTAAGAACCGCTTTTTGTTTTCCAACCTTCGACTGTATAATATGCTAGACAATTCCAGGGGGGAAATTGTGAAAGTGTGGGTGTGTGCCCCGCTGGCCAACGGGAGAGGATCTTCAAGCCGAGTCCGACGACCCCTCTCGCGAGTCTCTACGATAAACGGTTCAAAAGACACACAAGTGGGCGGGGCCTAATACTAGGGGGCGTGGTAAACACACCAATGAACAAGGATATCCCTACTGAGTACAATGGCGCAACCCGCAAGTTTCTACGACAAGCGGTTCTAAATATACAAAAGGGGGCTGGTCCTAAGAATAGTGGGTGTGGCAAACATTGACCAATGAAAGAGGATATCCCCACTGAGTCCAATGGCGCCACCCGCAAGTATCTATGACAAACGGTTCACGAGATATGAAATGGGTTATGGGTATGGCTTCAGAATGGGGGGCGTGGTTAACCTAAACCAATGAATGTATATTATACATGGTTTATTTATTTATTTATTCACTGTCATTTGCAGTGTTTTTATTCACTGTCGGACATCAAGATGCCTCTTTCAGTCATGACTATAAATGTAAAACATAATTGTTAATGATACAAATATTGTCGTGTTTATTATTATTATTATTTAATTCCGAGGATGTCTGGAGACGAAAAGTAACCTGGTATAACCCGAGCACCCCTACTGGTTGATACCGTTCAGTGTTTCCCCTAGGATTCTTTTCAGGGGGGGTGGTAGGCCCCCCAAAACGACTAGTGTTGTCGCAGGATACGTGGTGTCAACAGTGTCGTCATAGACGCGCGCAGTAAGGCGGTTGTTAGTATCGGTGCATTTCTCTACACTGAGCTGAAATGAAACGATTGCACATAAATTAGGTAAATAAATATTAACAATATTTATAAATAAATAAACTTATAAATTAATAAATAATAATATATTTTTTTTTACTTATTTACAATTGTACATACAGTAGTGACAACACATATGAACTATTTACAATACAGGGAGGCACATACAACACACAATAACTATTGACAACCAGTGTCAGAGCGAGCGCACTCAAGTTGTTCGGAAATTCTGAGGGCTCAGAGTGCACACTGGACGCTCTGACAGTTTATGTCAGTTTATCAGAGCGGAGCAGATTTTCAGAGTGAATTTATTAACTCACCTTAACTAGGGCCCTATGAAATCCGTTTTCCGTTATCCGGCAAATATTCGATTCACATCAAGGAACCCGGACCATCAACAAATCAATCTTAACTATATTCACAGGACATACTTGACTCCTATAAGACTGAAAAAAATTGGTCTTATACAAGACTCCAAATGCTCCTTATGTAGAAATGGGGACGAGGGGACATTTATGCACATGTACTGGGACTGCCCACCAGTTAAGATATTCTGGAAAGAGGTGACCCAGCAACTATCAAATCTCTTAACTTGGAATATACCTGTACACCCCTCTGTACTACTGCTGAATGATGTTTTTGAGTGTGCAGTACATCCACAGCTAAAGAGATTGGTTTTATCGGGTATCACAGTGGCTAAAAAGCTGATAGCATCACGTTGGTTCCAACCGGAAAAAATGTGCCGAAAGGTCTGGATTATTACATATCTCGATGTGATCTATCAAGAAATATCTACAGCAAGAATTTTGGGTCTCAATGAATCCAAAATGACATTGTGGTTAGAAGTGGTGGAGAAAATAAAAGCTAGCATATAATGGTAATGTCTGGTTAGGAGCGAGGGAAAGTGGATGGATTATCCAATGGGGGGTCCGGGAGGGGGGAGTACGAGCTAGAGCATATGTGTGTAGGTTTTTAGATAACAGGTATTAAGGGTATATCCTATATAAGACAATTAACTAAAATGTGATTTCATTGGATGTGCACTGACAACTAATGCTTGTATATCTTATCGTGTGTTGTCATGTTTGTTTATGTGTTTGTTTAAAAAATAAAAAAATAAAATACAAATGAATAAATAATAAAAATTTTTTTTTACTTATTTACAATTGTACATACAGTAGTGACAACACATATGAACTATTTACAATACAGGGAGGCACATACAACACTCATAACTATTGACAACCAGTGTCAGAGCGAGCACACTCAAGTTGTTCGGAAATTCTGAGGGCTCAGAGTGCACACTGGACGCTCTGACAGTTTATGTCAGTTTATCAGAGCGGAGCAGATTTTCAGAGTGAATTTATTAACTCACCTTAACTAGGGCCCTATGAAATCCGTTTTTTATATTTTCCTGTTTTCAGATATGAATGTTCCTGTTTTTGGATTTTTCGGTTTTTAATTTCCCCGTTTTCGGATTTCTCTGATTTTATATTTCTTCCTTTGGACTTACCAAAAAAAAAAAAAAAAAATTATGTTTTTAAACTAATGACAGTACATCTGCAAACAGTGCCAGTGTAGTTCAATGTTCAGTGCCAGTTAGGTTATGCGGTTTCTTTCTTTTCAATGCAGTTCAACTGCCAGTGCAGTGCAATAACTAAATAATAATTAAATATTTAAATACAAAATAATAATTTGTTTAAAATAAATCAGAAAAAAACTGTAAAATGTAATTTATTTCAAAGAGATGTCCTTTAATGTAATTTATTTCAAAGAGATGTCCTTTAACACATTCAAAGCCGGCCGGATATGACCAAATTAGGGCTTGTAGGCCAGCGCTTTAATCAATGGGAGGACGGGGAAATTTGCGAGTGCTTAAAATATATCTTAAATTATGGCTATGGGTCTAATACACCCGTCGCTCATCAATGACTTGCTTGCAGTCAACATGTACGAAACGGATTGTTTTTTCATCTGTACATTTCCGTTTTATATCGTTTTGAATACGAGTATAGTTTGAGATTTCTAGTAATTCCAGAGAAAGACTCGATAATAGCCCTTTAGTGGAATACACAAAACACGTTGTCATTTTTCAGCTGATTATCGAATCTTCCTGAAATCAACGCTAGATCATCATTATTATCCTTGCTCGTGCATACATGAAATGGCCCTCGTAGCGTGAATCCAACGTTAGTCCAAAACACATAATTCACGCTCGTCCCAGCCTCCCCAGTCAATGTGGTAACACAATACTGCTTGCCCAAGAAGGGAAACCCGGACGGAGTTTTTTTTCTGATGCACATTCCCAGCCAATCCAATCCAATGATGTGCAATACCATCCGCGGTATTTGCCCTTTTGCGAGCTCAGACCCATTCCCAACGATAACATCAGGTTGGATGGATGAAAATGAATGGATATCGCTAATAAAAGAAATAACGATTAAAACCTGACTATACTCGTGATTGGCACTCAAGCGATGGCAAGTTAACCCGATTATACTCGTGGTTGGCACTGAATGGGTTAAAGGTTCATGCTGACATCACCATTGTGATATATGACGGTTAGGCCTTTGTGTTTTCCTCAGTGAGGGATTCTCTTTTGTCGGTCAACTGCAGTTCAACTGCCAGTGCAGTGCAATAACTAAATAATTTAATATTTAAAGGGGAACTATTTTACTATTTCTTTCACTATTTGGGCACTTTTACACAATTCCTGTGAGTCTATGGAACACCTCTGTAATATATATATTTTCTTTATTCATTGTTTTGTATTTCTAATCAAGTCCTCAAAAACAGCATTTTTCTACCTCAAGATCTCGAGCTGTTTTGAGCCTGGGCTCCTAAACCACTGCGGAGCGTCGTCTTCGCCTGAACATTAACATGCAGCAGTGACTATATGACATCACATATAGGCACATTTTCAAACGACTCAGTTCAGTGAGGGTGAATATTGTGAGAGGAGAATTGGAAGAATGCGCCAATATGAGAATTTTGAGACATAGATCATATTAATATAAGTTCACATAGCTAGGAAACAATGCTAAACACTCAAAAAGGCCATTTATAAGATAGTTCCCCTTTAAATAATACAAAATAATAATTTGTTTAAAAGAGATCAGAAAAAAACTGTAAAATGTCATTTATTTCAAAGAGATGTCCTTTAAAGGTTCATGCTGACATCACCATTGTGATACATGATGGTTAGGCCTTTGTATTTTCCTCAGTGAGGGGTTCTCTTTTGTCGGTCAGCAGCGTTTTGTACTTGCTGAAGCTTCTCTCTGTATAATTATTTTCTAAGTTTAAATATGAACATTATCAGTAAATACTATCAAACTTTCCAAAGACCAGAGTTGGGACGGGCACGCACACACAGAAAGGGAGAATGGCTTATATTAAGAAAGAGATATTAAGAAAAGAGAGAGAGAGAGAGAGAGAGAGAGAGAGAGAGAGAGAGAGAGAGAAAGAGAAAGAGAAAGAGAAAGAGAAAGAGAGAGAGAGAGAGAGAGAGAGAGAGAGAGAGAGAGAGAGAGAGAGAGAGAGAGAGAGAGAGAGAGAGAGAGAGACTGAGACTGAGACTGAGACTGAGACTGAGACTGAGACTTGTTACGCACAACGCTAGTCAGTCTCGGAGTTATCTCGGATTGGTAGCTTTTTTCTGCGTCTCCGTAGACCGTGCCACACCATCGTTTTTAAAGTCTTAGTGAAGATTGATTTATATGAAAACCGATTTATGTATAACTTAGCTAGCTCGCCAACGTTACTGTGATTAAAGCAAACTTAAAAAAAAAACAATCAGCAGGGGTAGACCATCCGAATGGCTACATCTGTATGTCCCAATATAGTTTTTATTCTAAGAAGATATGTATCTAAAATAATGTTGGAAGGTATGGGATTCAAAATGATGTCCAATAAATGGCTGACCCGTGTGATCACATGGCTTTGTTTAGAATGTTTGGTTAATTTGTGAATTGGCAATGCGAACCATAACCGAACCATTTATTATAATAATAATTTCACTTTTGACACACCCTCACGAACCATGAACTGTATTGAATGTAATTTTATTCTTCTAATTTTCCATTCTGTGACGAGATTGTTACCACTCCAAGAAAGAAGCTGTTGGATGAAATGAAACATGTGTTTACTTTCACTCCAACAACACTGAACTAGATTTAAACAAATTATACCAACAGTATATAACAGAGTTCTACACATAATGCTCTGGATCAGGGATGGCCAACAAAACTCTGTGGTCTCCGCAAAGTAGCTAGAAGTGTGTGTGTGAGTGTATAAGTTTGGTGCCTGCATGTTCGATGTATTGATTCGCAGCAGCCTTGCCTGGGTTTTGCGTGTGTGCACTGCAGTATTTGTTTAGTGTGTCTGTGTCTGTGTGTGTGTGCGTGTGTGCGTGTGCACCTACCTGTGTGTTCTGTGTGGGGATCTGCAGAAGCAGTGCCAGGGTGTTGTGGTCAAAGGTTTCATCCAGGGCCATTAGCGCTCCATGGACTCCACTCTCATACAGGTTACTGCTGTACTCCTTCAGACCAATGGCCTGGATCCAGCTAATCACCCTCTCGTTATTCCACACCAGCACGTCTGAAACAATAGGACAATGAGTTCAACCTTCAGTTCCACTTTGTATGACTGTTCTCAACATGGGCAGGGAAACGGCATGGCACAGATGATCTGATGACCGCCACTTTTTTTGTGCAACAAACTATCCGACCAGATGGGCCAGATTTCCCAGGTCTATTGAAACATTGACTAAGCTGCATTACAGAAATGAAATGTGCTATTATTTATTACAGCAGCTGGCTACCTTGCAGCTCCAGCTGAGTCTCTTCCCTCCTTCTCTCCAGCTCCTTCCTGTCGTAGTTGAGCCTCCTCAGAGACATGACGCCACACTGGAAACTGTTCCTAGAACACACAGAGAGGAAGAGCAAGAGTGAGGGAAGAGTGAATTATTCGCTGTTGCCGCTTTAGTACTGTGGCCCTGTGTTGTATGTTTTATAATTTGACATTTATTAATTTGCGGGAAGTTGTGACCATTACAGTCTCATTATCATCATGTTTCCTGACTGTAGCTTTATTGTTCAGTTTCATCACCATCTCGCAGATTTTCAACCTTAATCCCATTGTTCTGTTGCGAGGAGGATCTGAAACTTACTAACATCTTCTGTGTCTCAAGAGCTTGGCAGCATGTAACCTCACGCCCCACCTTAACCACCCATTGGATGCAATGCATGACGCAGTACATGACATAACAAGTTTTTAGTTTTGAGTCCTGTCAGTTACCTGTGGAAGCTGTCCACCATTTTGAGCTGTCCCCTCAGATCCTTCTTGGTGAGGTGGTCCAGCATACGGGCGTCCACCAGGGACTCCATGAAGTAAGATCGGTACTGGGGCAGGCCCAGGTTGGGCAGCCACTCATTGCCAATCCACTCGTGATTCATGTCTCCATAAGCCAGCGTCTGTGGTTGAGGACAAGATGAGTGTGTTGTCCAGTATGGCTATAGGTAAATCACCTAATGGAAAATAATTTCTATCTACAGTAGAAGAGCTAGAAGAACTAGAAGTCCGAGTAACAAATCTAGGACCATACGACCAACATACTGATTAGGGCTGTTGGAATACATTTCAGGATTAAAATATAAAAACAATTATTATACTATTCGAATGCCGACATTGCCATTCAAATGTCTTTTTAAATTATATATTTTCTTTTTAATAAATATGACTTATAAATAAATATTATAAACCGATCACCTGTTGGTAATTCCAAATGTTTATTGGTAATATTACAACAAAACAATAGCTTTGAGTGGTTATAATACCATCTAGTGGACATAACGTACATAACAACTGATGGTGTAGGCATATATGTACATGCTAATAAAAAAAATGATATTAAAAATAAATAAAGCACTTAAATTAGAATGAGATTAGAGAGCAAGATCGACAGCCCTAATACTGATGCTATAACCTGTTCTATAGAAGTTAAGACCGTTTTAAAAAACTCTGCTATGTTCAGCTCAACTCTAGTCTCAGGCTCATCGACTACTTGCCTTGGTATGCATGTCATTTACCCAATAGAATAAATATTTAAATTATAAATCTATCAATAGCATCATCCACATCTGACTATGACTCGTCTCAAATCAACATTCCCTAGCTGTGGTTTCTGCACAGGAAACCCGACTCGCTCCATTGTTGCCGCAGAGGTTGGTTTCTGAAACCTTATCATCATGTTTCAGTTACACATCTACCAGATGAAACCACAGTGTTGTCAGTACACAGTCACCTGAGTAACAGTCTAACCCCAGTCTGTTCTGAATCGATGTGTAGGATATTGAACTGGTTTGAAATATGGTTGCACAGATACTAGTATTATAGATACTAGGATATAACTACTTGAAGTCGTCATCAGGGAACCATGGCACTATGGTTAATAATAATACATTAGATTCATATAGAACCTTTCTAGAACTCAGTCGCTTTACAACAATGGGCCGGGGTAGTGAGACAAACACACAAGGATGGATCGGCGAAGGGGGGTTAAGAGAAGACAGTGGAGAAGAGATGAGTCTTGAGGCAGGACTGGAATATTGAGAGAGAGAGAGAGAGAGAGAGAGAGAGAGAGAGAGAGAGACTCTTGAGTCTCTGATGTCTTGGGGGATGCAGTTCCAGAGCCTGGGAGCTGCCCTGGAGAAGCTCTGTCCCCAGATCACTATGAAGGCTGTAGATGTTGATAAACTGTTCAACGGCGTCGCAAGAAATATGGATCAGCATGAAATATGGATGGTTGCTGATAAGAAATAATCGAAACGGATTATCCACGGAGACGGACAACAGTCTTTGGTTGAGCACACGTGGCACAGGGAGATGCAGAGTACAGCGATGAACCACAGTGGCACGGCACTGAGCATGACATAAGAGTAAAATGGCCACCGCGTCAATGGTGAGCTAACAAAGTATTTATACAGGTGAGGGGAGTAGACTGCACCGAATGCAGATGCGAGGTCGTGTTGTATAAATGTTGTCGAGAGGCAAGGGCTGTGTGATGAGAAGAAGCAGAGTATATATATACTGGTCATTTTCCATATCAGGTGCCCAGTTAACACACTGCCGTTGTAAACAATAGGAAATCGAAAATACGTTAATGTAGCAGTTTATCTAGCACTAACAGTTTCAAAGTTAGGCATGTATCATGCTAGCTAACAAAAAGTATTGTTTACAACATTACAGCATATCCTATCTGTATATGTTTCAATTTGAATGGCTTACCCATCAAGATCAACCTCAAGATATGTTTTTATTTGGTTTTAAGCTATATATTCTGGTTGTTGCATATGTGGATTTTATGGTGGTTTTTGTTCTTGATCTATTGTGATGTTTCTTCTTGACTTGTAAAGCCCATGGGGCAATTCCATGTGATTTCGGGCTATACAAATACATTTGATTTGTTTGGAAAGGTGAAATAAAGCGTTCGTTTATTCAGAATAATTAATATATTACGCTATCCATGTTGAACACATTGGGCGCCATGCATTGTGCCCATCATTATGCCCTCTCTGCCACCGCTGTAAGCCTATGGAGATGTTTACCTTCTTTGCAGGGCTATAACTTTTTAAATATTATAGCTATATCTGCATTACTATGGCTCATTCAACATCGGGTATCTATCGTTCCGGATGTGGGAACGTTATATTTTTTCATTCATACATTGTGTTAATACCGTCGAGAATATAAGTATGTTTTTAAGCTTTTCTGCTGTAATTCCAAAAATGCTAGTTATAGGCCCTGAAGCATATGATAGATTTGATCGTTTGGCGTTTCTTTCCTATACACGCTATATAAAAAAATTCAAATGTATATGATCGGTATACATTATGCTTCATCATGCGTGAAGGAAAGGGGGGGTCGTTTATAATTCCTTGATTGTCAGTAACGGCTTTATTTAGTATGGGTTGATATATTGATCAGACTGATTGCAAACAAAGAAATGGACAATCAAGCTGAAAGTAACGTTAGTTTCCTCTTACCGTTCGCCGATGAGACTGGAGGAAAAATATCCCAATTATTTGACGTCGATCTGCTAGATCCATTTCCGGTTTGTATGGCGCAATAAACGCCGAAATCATATCGATTATTGCGTTTCAAAAGTGATCCAAATGCACTCGAGTGTGTATTAGGCTTGGGTGGTATGACGGTATTACGGTATACCAGGGTATTTAGAAATCCCGACGGTATTGAAAATCAATACGGTCAAAATCACAGATGCGTTTCAGTTTCTATTACACGGCATTGGTTGTAGTGCACACACAGCACACGCCAGCAGAGGGCGAGACCAGTCCTCACTAGTGGAGCGAGCACACGCAGAGCTGGTCGTCTACACACAGGAGGACGCAAACGATAGGGGAAAACCCGCTTCAGTGGTGGAAATTAAATGAGACACGCTTACCGTTGCTGGTGCTGCGGGCTAACTGGCTATTCTGAGAGCTAACTGTTGTGTATGTGGATCACAACGGTGTTCACGCTTTACGGTAATGTTGCGACAGTGCTGTGAAAATACCGTAAAGCGTTGTGGTAACGAGAGTTGATGTGTGTGTTGTTGTGCACTGGTGGAGCAAGCAAATAAACGGTAAAACGTTACGTCGCAGTCCGTCCGGTGCGTTTTTTAATACACAATACTAACGTTACTAGTACTAGGGTGCTGCAGGCTAACTGGCTACTGTTCTGAGAGCTAACGATAGTAGCACTAGGATGCTGCGGGCTTCTGGCTCCCTTCTGAGAGCTAACGATAGTAGCACTAGGATGCTGCGGGCTTCTGGCTACCTTCTGAGAGCTAACGATAGTAGCACTAGGATGCTGCAGGCTTCTGGCTACCTTCTGAGAGCTAACGATAGTAGCACTAGGATGCTGCAGGCTTCTGGCTACCGTTCTGAGAGCTAACGATAGTAGCACTAGGATGCTGCAGGCTTCTGGCTACCTTCTGAGAGCTAACGATAGTAGCACTAGGATGCTGCAGGCTTCTGGCTACCTTCTGAGAGCTAACGATAGTAGCACTAGGAAGCTGCGGGCTAACTGGCCATCGTTCCGTGATTTGTTTACTTGGTAACACAGACGAAAAAATTAAATATTGATCCCAAACGCGTGATACGCCGTTGTTGGCGCTCAACGCATGGCGGGCAATAACCTATTTACACGGTTCTTGGCGCACAATGTGTTAATAGGACAACAGAATGTTTGTCTCATCCCTACAGAACACCCTCTAAAGTCAGCTGAGAATTTCTATCTCCCTATATGACAAGTGGCTCAACTGAATAAAGGGCAGCCAGGTTGAATTGGCCCATCATAAACCCTGCCCTCGGACAAACATCTCCAATCGCAACTGTTGCTTCCATTGTTCCATTTGATTTGAGGATAAAAAAAGAGGGCAGGGTTTGAGATAGGAGACATACTATCAGAGGGGAGGGAGTGAGGTGAGGGAAACTGAGTGGCAATAAATTAAAAAAAAATCTGAGAGAGAGAGGGTTAGCTAAAGAAAGTGTGCAAACCTGGGCCCAGCTGCCCTCGTCATCCTCCTGATGTTAGCATGGTTAGCGTGAGCATGGTGAGAAGAGAAGAGAGGCGTAGGGTTAGTGAGGAAGGCAGTGCAGGTTAAGGCTGCTGAACATGCAAGAGCATTAGTGGTCGTTCAAAACTAGACGCTCCTGATCAAAACAACTGTGACACAATGACAAGAGTACACTGTGCTGCCAGAGCCGTTTGCTTTAGTCAAATTACACCTTTCTATTCTATCAAGTGCCTTTCGACTACCAATGTATTTGGTTCAAAAATCACTCTTGTACAATAAAGCTTAAGAGCACACACACGTACATAAACACAAACGTTTAGTTCACATACACACACACACAGCTAAAACGAGTTACTACAGAGCTAAAAGAGCAACTATGCCAGGTGAAAAGGAGGAGACAATACAAATAGTAAGTTCCAACTACTAGATGAAAAAACTACGGCCACGTTCCACGTTGCCAAGCAAGTCACTGAGCAAGTCTCTCAACCAGGCATTTTGAGATATGGCAGCTAGCTGCAATAGACCACCTAAGCAACTATGTTACTTTTGGCTTTATATTTAACATCAGGACAACCCTGATTAAAAAGAGTTGAGAGGCAATGATTGCCCCAGATCTTGGAGATGGCTGTAATTTGAAATCAGATTAATTTCGCCATTGACCTTTCCCACAAATGAGATGTTCGGCACTGCAAATCACTTATGTGGTCTATGGACACGCCCTGAAGACAACTTGGAACGCGCGCCAACCGTTACCACAGAGCTGAGCTGCCACATGCGGCCAGCCAATCAGAAGAGACTAACCGTCGGGGGTGTGGCCGCCAAACTTTCCATCTCTTCATGCGTGACCCAAACGTTCCCAGTGGACTGATCATGTGATAACACCCAACCAATCACAAGTGAGGGAAGCGAGAGAAAGGGAGGAGTGAGGGGGAGCAGACAGAAACGGAGAGGAGGGATGAAGAGGAGGAAGAAGATCAAGAAGTTCATTCATTGCTGTTGTTAAATGAGGTTAGCTTATTAATTAGGAAACGATCAAAAATAATCCAGTTCAATTCCATTATTAGTGAGTGGTAAGTACATGTGCCATTCAATTGTTAGCAAGAGTGACAGCTGTCATGGCCAATCAGATGACCAGGAAGGTTAGACAGAAAGAGAGCTAACAAAATCAACAAGACTTTTGACACTTAATTGTCGCATATGACTTTGGTCTCGATTATTAACAATGCCAGGTAGGTGTGGGTGCATGTGTATAAGGTCGCTTTCACATATAGTTTTGGTGGACTCGGTGCGGTTCTGGGGGTGAAGTTGCAACATTGTTGCATTCTTCATTTGGTTCGCCTGCATTCACACAGATATCTGTGAGGCGGACCGAGACCTTCTGAACAATGTCACGCGGTCGAAAAGGGCGCTTGTCTATTGGACAGTGGAAATGTGTGTGTGGCTGCGATCCCGTGTGTGCGCGCGCGCATGTGTGTGTGTGTCTGTGTCAGCGTAGCGGAGCAGAGTTTTGACATGGCATTGATCCATTGTTCTATTGAAGCACATTACCACCATCCTCTCGCTAAACAACTTGTAGACCACAGTGTTTTTATGAGTGCCCACAAGTAGCTGTTTTATTAATAATATAATAAGCCGCGCTCGGTAATAATAATAAGCCGCGTTTTTTCTTCCTTCTTCCCAAGATGCACAGATATATAGATAGATAGATAGATAGAGAGATTAGATGCAGTGTGCTTGTTTTGCAGTGAGTGCTGCGAGCAGTGGTAATAATAATCACTTCCTATATTTGGTTCGCGTTTGGTTCGATGAAGCCGAACCGAGACCGACGTTTTCAGGCGGACCAGAGTTCGACTGTTTGGTCCGCGAACCGAGTTCGACGCGCATTCACACAGACCCGAAAAACCGGACTATCAAATGCTGGTCCGAAAGTCCGGACCAAACAGCCCCTGTGTGAAAGCGACCTAAGTGTGTGTGCATGTACATGTGTATGTGTGAGTGCATGCGTGTGTGTGTGTGTGTGTGTGTGTGTAGGCTTGTAGAGTGTTAGCAAGAGAGAGAAGAGATGCAGAATGTGGTGTGTGTGTATGAACAGAGATGAGTACCGTTCTGGAGGTGGCTGGGGCAGAGGGGCTGGTGAGCGACATGATTTCCTGAATGGCAAGGCGGAGTTTGAGGCGATGAAGAGGGTTGCTGATGCCGATCTCCCTCTGGATCTCTGTATCCGACAGCGCCGACATGATGGCTCCACTCTTCACGTTGGCACGACACGCTGCTACGTACCACGCTGGCATGCCAACCCACAGCTGGTGGCACAGAGAGGGTGCAGAATACAAGAGGGGGATAGTGTTGTAAAGAGGGGTGTCGAAAGATAGGTAGCAGTGGAAAAATTCATGGAGGGAATCAAGAGTTTTGTGTGCGAGTGAGAGAGGAAGACAGGTGTGCGTGTGCTCGCGCTTCTCTTACCTCAAGCCACACCACAACAGTGGGGCCATCCCATTGGGCGAATGGAAGGCCCTGCCTGCGAGCCTCCTCCAGCAACTCATGCCTAAAAAACAACACACACACTTAGCACATACCAGTATGCCAAGCACTCACTAACACACATGCATGGCTGCTGCACACAGCTAAATCCACAGAAACCTTCACACACTCACCACAACAGGCCCTCCATTAAATTAGCCTTCCATTAACACACCCACTCCAAGACATCACATGCACACTCAAAGAGGGGAAAAAAGGAGGGAGAGAGAAAACAAAAAGGGAAAGAGAGAAAACAAAGGGAAAGAAGATATACTGAAATAGAGAGGGATACGCATCTGGAAACTCTCGACAGAATATCACAAGGTCAACCTAGTAGCAGAAATAGCAGGCAGACCACAAGTGATTGGCCACCGCCACCCGCCACCACCACCACTCCTACCCCCCCTGGTTGAGAAAGACACACACATCCCATTGATCAACCAGAGGAGTCGTTTGCCAAACCAGTGGGCCCGGCATCAGAGCCATTTGTGGCAGCACTGAGCAACAGTTGGAAATGGACCAGTGCTTTCAGGATCTTCTTGGACTTGTGTGGAAGCATAGTGTGGAAGCATTCCTGTTTAACCACTGATTCAGTGCAAGGAGGATAACATGCATAAATTATGTAAGTGGAAAGATTAAAGAAGGCAATACCTTAAGTACTGTATGTTTATTTCATGCAGGGTCTGACATCACAATTGATTCTCATTACTGGGATACTGACATTGAGGTTTGTTTTTGGAAATGGATACCTAAAAGTTTATGAAACTCTTCGTAAGTGACTGTTGACTATCACTCTTTAAATTATGCAAGACTGGTAGATGGGTTGGTAGGTACTAGGTAAGGTGATCCATCTTGTATGACTGAATAACAGTAAGGTTTAGAACTTTAGAAAGTAAAAGATGTATATTTGTCCAGTAGATGGGGCCATGTGCCACATATCTCCCACAGATAGGAGGACATGAGACTGGAAGATCTTTAAAAATCATAGAAAGCCTCAACAGAGATGCCCAAAAGCATTACCACTGGTATTATTCATAGACTCAAAGAAAATGTCAGCATCAAATAAGACTGCGTGGTATAGACATTTTACATCAAGGTCATCTTGTAGGCAAAACTTCTGAAATCAAACAGTGTGCTTTCGAGGAGAGATTCCATAGACATTCTGGACGAAAGAGCTTGCACGGACAGGTGCACCGCCATGCGGTTTCATCCAGAGACTGTCCCTGGAGACTTCTAAAACCATATTGTGCGTGCGTCCCAAAACATTGTGATTGTTTATAAACAGTAAATGGGTCTATGCAATTTATATACAGTATGGAGAGAGGACAAACGCAACAAAATGCCAACTTTTGTGTGACGTCTTTCCTTCAACTACATTTCCCATAGTTCTAGTGTTTGACTTCAGGTTCCAATAGAGAAGCTGGTAAAAGGCAGGGCAGGCACATTCCTGTTAGTTCAGCTCTTCTGTGGAAGGCAGGGAAGAGAGCAGCACAGAAAAGCCATCAGGCATATGGAGGGAGGACTCGTTGGGGTCCTAGGAGGTATTGGTTAAGGGCCAAGTGAAGCAAAGTGTGGGAAGATGAGGGCAAAGCAGAAGCAACATGGACCAACTTACCCAGTCTTTGGACTACACATGGGATGAGGGGAGGGGGGGCGATAGAAAAGAAGGGGGAATTGGCAAAACAATAATAACAATGAATTGATGCTAATTAAGAAGTCATCTAAAAGAAAATTACAACGTTTACAATAACCTTTCAGAAGAAAATATTGATGAGACCAAATTAATGGGTGTAAAATGAAAGCAAGATGGGGTGCTAAGGTGATGTTGAGCGTGAGCCAGGTGGTGCAAAGGGTGAGCGACGGCCCTGCACAGCAGCAACCTTTTTTGGTTAGTTGTTGGTTGTTTCTTGTTAGTCTTGTTTTCTGTGTAATTAAAGTAATTTTTCCTTTTTTAAGAGAGGTCCTCGCAGAAACCTATCTGGGTCCTTAAACCGACTGCACATTGTTCCCTGTACATTCTTACAGCCACAATATATTATACAGCTATATCTGTATAGGTATGTGCAAATTAACAAGCCAGACTTATTGAAACATACCGTTCAGACTGGTAGACCAAATATGGCTGTCACACTGCTCCATTCTATAAATCTGTTCTCTGGTAGTGCCAGGCTGTACTAGTCTAGCACTGCCAAGGATCGCATGGCAAGATTTTAGCAACAGTGCTGCATTAGCAACTCCATGGAAAGGAACAGGAAGTACCACTAACATACTGGGATCAGTGCACTGCATGGACCAACAGTCTACTCTGGGCATTTAAGTCCCTCCTAATATCTTTACAATCATAGACATGACCAAACACTGTACTCCAAAGCACACAATAGGTTTAAAATAAATGGAAGTCTACATTAAGGGTGGTGTGAGCAGGGAAGGAAGAGGGGCTGTTGGGAGGACACCTACTTCTTCTGCAGCTTCCTGTTCTTCTCAGCGGGGCCTCCCAGGGTCCCCATACCCAGGCCATCCTTGGGACTGTTCTCTGCCTCTGGGGTACCAGCTGGGGTGACAGACAAACACAAACACTGGTCAGAGCCCTGGCTGGGTCTGGCGGTGTGGAGTGTTAGTAAATTAACTAAGGCAAAGAAAAGCGATGCAGACTTGGTACTGTACACCAAGTTGGACAAATAAATCCCTGAGTCCAGTGTGTGCCGATTGGCTGACCTTGGCTTAGGGAGTCCTTGCCAAGGACACTGGGCCGTCCCTTCTCCTTCTTTCCAAACAGACGTCCGATGGAGGACTTGATGCTCTTCTTCTTGGCTGCCTTGTTGAGGGAGTCCTGGCTGCTATTGCTGCTGCTAGGGTTGCTGCCTTGGCCATCTTGCAGGCCAGCCAGACTGAGACAAAAATAAGGGAGAGATTAGAGTTAAAACAGGAGCTCTAGGCACACCCTGGAAGGTTCAGTGGGTCCAACTGTTGAACTCAATTCAACTACATTACTCACCATTTCAGCTATGTACACACCCACCCGATCACAAACCCAAAGAGAAACTGCAGGGGTGGAAAGACAAAGTCAGAGGTGGAGGTCTTACCCACGGATGTCTCGAAGGTCCTCATGGCTGGCAGTGTGGCCTGCTCCTTTGTTGAGGCGCATGGAGCGTGGGGTGGTGGGGGGCGACGTCTCACACTGGATAGTGGCCTTGTCATCTTGAGCTGACTGCTTAAAAACAGTGGACAATGGACATGGAGACATGCGTTAGAAGACCAGTTCATTCGTGTTTCCAGGTTGTAGACAGACAAGGGAGGTAGACGGTTGTGAAAATAAAGAGCAGATAACATTTTCCGTACACAGCTGGGAAAACCTGGTTCATCAGTGGCTAACTGTGCATAGCTTCGGAAACCTGCTTCATCAGTGACTGCATGACCATACACAGCTGGGGATGGTAAATGGACTGCGTTTATATAGTGCTTTTATCCAAAGGCAAGCGCTCTAAAATGTATGCCTCATATTCACCCGTATGCCTCATATTCACCCATTCACTCGCATTCACCATGCAAGGTGCCAACCTGCTCATCAGGAGCAGTTAGGGGTTAAATCTCGTTCTCAAGGACACTTGGACACTCTGCCAGGAGGAACTGGTGAACCTTCTGATTACCAGACGACCACTCTAGCCATCGCCTCGACTACTGCACCACCGACCACCAAGCCATTTCAACGCATTCAGAACGCAGCGGCCCGCCTGATCCACTCCTATCCGAGCTCCGGGAGGGTCATCAAAGAGAAGCCGCCAATTCTCTGTCCTTGCTTCACAATGGTGGAATGAACTTCCCACCAGTTAGGACAGCCGAAACACGACCAATCTTTCGCTGTCGACTAAAAACACACTTCTTCTTCTTACCGTCTTCTACTATCATGCACTCTTCCACTAATTAATGTTCCTTTTCTATATTACTACTATACTATGCACTCAACACTGCAGCACTCAAGTTTCAACACTGTTTGATGAACATTGTTACTCAGCTGAAAGAGTTCTACCCGTCCTGCTGACTTATTGTACAGAACTTGTAAGCTAAATTACTAAATGTAAATGTCTAGCACCTGAGCCACCGTCTCCCCCCAGGGGGAAACCTGGTTTATCAGTGACTGACCCGGTCACACACTTTCAAAGTTTCAAAATTCAAGTCCATATCATGACCTCATGTCACCCTCTTTCTCTCCCCCTCTCTCTTGTATTACCTCTCTCTCTTGTTACACTTAAAAAGCACCAGGGGCACTCGCGGGTTTCGTGCGAGAACAGTTCGCGTGGGCGTTCACACCGAGTCAGAGTTCAAGTTCAGAGCGGGCGAAAGCGCACAGAGGAAGGCACATTTACATTGGAACAGCTGTAAATGATAGTCTATCGGTATATGTGAAGTCAGTCGCCATTTGAAGATTTTCTAAAGATTTCCAGTTCCCGTGTTCTATTGTCCATTTTGCATGTATAACCCGTTATTATCTAATTAATTAGAATGTTAGAATTAATTTTAGAATGATGAAATCAGTGTGACTGTATTCCTGAAAAAGTATAGTATGGTTTATTTGTATTGGGAAAGATACAGACACATTAGCTGGTTGAACAACATCTATATGTGTGGTAATAATGCAGATATTGAGTGTATTTCTGTGAAAATGCGCATGGCGCACTCCTCTGAATCCAACCGAAGCGAAAAAATACGCTTCCAGCCCGCGAGTCGCCCGCCCGCGGCCGGTGTAAACAGCGCCGCCCGTTAACATGGGAGCGAAAGTGAAGCGCTGATCGCCGCCCGCCTCACGCCCACGTCCGGTGCGTTTGGGCCGTTACTCTCCTATGCATTCTGTCCAATAATAGGGATGCATGGATAGCACTTTTTACACTATTTAATTATTGACTAACGAATGGGCCAAAGTACTTAACAATACATAACATGACAATATAGACATCCTGAATAACCCACTCTAAATAAAAAGGTTAACGCTAGGGTATTTATCTGGGTGCAAATTCAACTTTATCACATGACCATACACCTCACTATGACTTATCAACCCATCAGGTCTCAAATTTAGCATTCCTACTTTAAGATTCCTAATAAATATAGGCCCTAATCTGATTCATCAAGTTTGCTTAAGTCTTAAACAGTACTTTTCTAGCCCCCAGGGTACTGGCATAGTGCCTTGTATTACCACAGAGAAGAATTCAATGTAAATGAGAACATGTCTTAACACTACACACCACTGAACAAGGACACAGGAACGCAGGAAGGGCCCCTTGGGCTATGTACTTGTGTAACCTCCAACAGTATCTGATGGTTTGAAATAATGCTCTCAAGCGATATGTTTAGGAATGATGGAGGATGGTACATGCTGAAGGATATGATTTGACTGGATGGTAGACAGTAGTTGGAAGGGATGGGATGGGATGGAGAGATTAATGGGATGTTATGGGCGACAAGGCTAGGGAGTTGATAAGGGACAGGTAGATCTCTGGATTACCTTCCTGCGGTGCTTGCGCAGGTCACTAGGCTGAAGCGTGGTAGAAAAGGAGAGAGAGAGGAAAAAGACGTTAGTGAGACGGAAGGCACACCGCCTGGTGGAACCCGAGGAACCAAGTCATGCACACACACACACACACACACACATGACGAGTGAGTCTTAAGATAGAACACAGACATATAAATACACACACTTGCATATTGATTGCACACAAGCATAAGAAGTTCAGACATGAAAACAAACAAAAGTGAAATGAAAATGTTCAGACCAGCAATTTATTTTAAACGGCTTGTGGATCAATACAGGTGCTATACAGCACATCCTGTCTGATCCATGAAAATAAAGATGCACAGCAAAGAAACCACAAGCCAGGCAGTTGGTAAAAAGACAGGGTAGGTGGAGTGCAGCCCAGCTCAAGAAAATGGCACTATGGAATGCATTTGATTGGTAGGAATTAGGGCCGTCTTAAATACTTCAAAGCTTTGTCCGATGGGCATGGGAAAATAAGATTTGAATACCTATATATAAAAATAAAATAAAAAATAAATCCAAATTTTTTACTTGCAAAATCAACTCTGCCTCTCTTTGTTAACTACAACAAGCAATGCCGTTTGTTATTTAAGGTCGCTTTCACATATAGTTTTGGTGGACTCGTGCGGTTCTGGTGGTGAAGTTGCAACATTGTTGCATTCTTCATTTGGTTCGTCTGCGTTCACACAGAAATTTGTCAGGCGCACCGAACTTTCTGAACAATGTCACACGGTCGAAAAGGGCGCTCATCTATTGGACAATAGAGAATGGAAATGTGTGTGTGCACGCGCGCGTGTGTGTCTGTGTGTGGACTGCGAGCCCTCCAGATCAGCGGAGGCGGAGTTTTTTTATTTTGACGTGACATTGATCCATTGTTCTATTGAAGCCCATTACCACCATCCTCTCGCTAAACAAATTGTACACCGCGTTGTTTTTATGAGTGCCCACAAGTAGCTGTTTTATTTGGTCTTCTGCCCATATGTGTACAGTGTGCTTGTTTTGCAGTGAATGCCGAGCGCCTCGGTAATAATATAATAAGCCGCGTTTTTTCTTCCTTCTTCTACCCAAGATGCACAGTTAGATATATACCGTAGATAGATAGATAGATAGATAGATAGATAGATAGATAGATAGATAGATAGATAGATAGATAGATAGATAGATAGATAGATAGATAGATAGATAGATAGATGCATGCAGTGTGCTTGTTTTGCAGTGAATGCCGCGCGCAGTGGTAATAATAAGCACTTCCTATATTTGGTCCGCGTTTGGTCCGATGAAGCGAACCGAGACCTATGTTTTTGGTTGGACCAGAGTTTGTGTGTTTGGTCCGCGGACCGAGTTCGACGCGCATTCACACAAACCCGAAAAACCGGACTATCGAATTCTGGTCCGATAGTCCGGACCAAACAGCCCCTGTGTGAAAGCGACCTAAGACGAGGTCGGACTCGGCACTGACAGATTTGTGTTCATTGTGCTGCTTTTATAAAGCCTCAAATGACGGCTTACAATATTTCATGAAAGCAAAGTATTTTGTTTGTCTAAGATTTAAAAAGGTTTAAACTTTACAGCACTGACAATTCTCTATAGTATTTTGTATAGTGTCCCGACCCATATAAAAACATGTCTTAATAAAAAATTTAGTTGAATTCTGCCTTTGTCTCTATTAACGACATATAAATATTTATATAATTGTTTGCTTTATAGACGAAGGTTGCAACATAATTATGTAATGTAATGTTGTTGGCTGTGTAACGGAGAGCAGCCGCCCAGGCAGCGCAGCTCCCGACTCATTATTAATAAAATTAATTTATCCAATCCACTTTATTTGTAGAGCACATTTAAAAACAACAAAGTTGAACAAAATGCTGTACAAGTCTGACAACATAAAATGTATTAAAAAAATATATATATATATTAGTTTTCTTTTTTTATCTCGAAGCTTCGAATGCCAAAAAAAAATCAGCCCTAGTAGGAATGCAGGCTTATTTTTTCAGTGTCCCGTTTATTCAACAGGCTTGATGAAGCATCACATCTCTGCGCCAGATCTACAATGTTGCTCAAAATGTGAACCCCTTTGGAATAGTCAGTTTCATGTCAGTCAGTATCATCTAAGCTACATTTTCTGATAAAGCATGTCATGATTGAAGGAAAACACAAGGAAAACACCATTATAACAGACAATCTATCATTATGCATGGTGATGGGAGTGTCATTTCTGTGGGCTGCTTTATTGCCTCTGGTCCTGGTGACCTTGCCAAGTTGCCATTACGAGGAAATCAGTGAATTCTATGTTTTACTTTGAAATTCTACAGAGAAATGACATGCCATGTGCTCCATGACCTGTAGCCATGTGCTCCATGACCTGTAGCCATGCGCTCCATAACCTGTAGCCATGCCAAAGGAGTGATGCAGCAAGGCAACCATCTTACATAATGCAAGCAGATAGACATAATAGTGGTTAAATGAGAAGACGTGTATCATTATGGATGGTCTGAGATGACACTGGGACCTTTGGGACACTTTGAAATATTGTAGAAGTTGTAGTGAGTTCTTCATGCAAGGAATCCCTAAAGTGTCAGTGAATTGAGGGAGTTCAATGATGAAAACTAACCAAAATCTATCAAAGCACATGCAAGAGACAAGTATTCAACTCTAGGTCTGGGAAAGGTTTAGTTGAAGCCATAGGCGTCAGCAGCTGCTGGATCCCAAGGGTGCACATACTTATGGACACAATAATATTTCATGTTTAATCACTGTATTTAGTAAATAATCGAAATATATTCAAACGATTTGTGTTTTCTTTCAATCATGACATGCTTCATCAGAAAAATGTATCTTAGATGAAGATACAATAAAGATTAATGTGTGAAATATTTGAAAAACTGACTATTCCAAAGGGGTTCACATACTTTCGAGCAACACTGTATATCCGTTGAAACAAAAAGTAAAGAATTCACGCAGGTGAAACATTCAGGGATGTGTCCGATTAATAGCTAATGGGGGGGAAAAGAAGATTGCCTATAGCCTGGTGGTTGTTACGATATTTCTGTACTAGATTAAGTTAACTTCTGATAAAAGCACACTGTCATGATGACTGACAATCATTCTCCTTCACCTCAATTCATCTAAATATGATTCACAATCACGACGAACTACAGAACAACAAACAGACAGCGTACTCTCCATCTGCCTTCTGTCCATTGTGTGACAGATTATTAATATGGCTTGTGGTTTACACCATCTGACAATATGCCAACTAGTCTACCAAAGATAAAGAGAGACTAACAGCTGAATTTACAAGATATACCTGGTTATATTTTCCACTGTGTGTAAAATAGGAGGGGGGGGATCCCTTTCACATTCCTCACAGACCTGGCATTACCAGAGCAAATAAACCATTGGGGTGGCACATATTTCCATGGTAGTTAGGGGAAGGAGGAGGGAAAAAAACACTAATCACTAATTTCCTTCTCTCAACCGACGACACGAGGCACAGGCAGGAAGAGATTAGCATGCTATAAAAGGGAGAAGCAGGAGTGGGAGGAAGAGGAGGAGGTGGAACAGGTCAAAGAGGTAAATTTTTCCCGCATGGAGCCATCATTCCCATGATATGTCTGATATACATAAAGGAAAGAATGAAAAATATGTTAACAATAAAGCATCTAAAAACGACCACAAAGTGGCATATTAAGGGTGACCATAGACCTGCATACATAGTGTTTTTTAATTAGGAGCCAACATGTCTCAAGAGGTAAGAAGGACCCATGAGGGAGACTGCACCCACCCATCCACCACTCTAGGAAGAGGAAAAGAGGTTAGGGGAAGTGGTACCTGAAAGAAGTATGGTGCATAGCTATAGGGCTGCGGGGGGCCACTGAGGCTAGCCGAGCGATAGGGCAGGTAAGTTACTGTCTGCTGGATGACGTAGGGGTCGTAGCAATAGTGCTATGGGCAGGGGCAGTTATATGCAAACATGGTTATGTACACTCAAATACAGACGCTGATTATTAATACACTAGACAGTTAGGTAGCGTTACACAAATCAACATAAAATGGCAAACAGTATTAACACGAGAGTACATTTGTCTTCCTAATGACCCGCAATGCAAGCATGAAGCATGAGAGAACACTTAAGAACATAATACACAAAAAACTATGAATCAACAAACTACACTTGACTATTACATAATGGCAGAAAGAAACATTAGGGCTCTGAAATTCATAAAAACTACACTTGACTATAATATAATCGTAGAAACAAACACTAGGGCTTTGAAATGAAACAAAAAAACAACAACTAAACTTTACTATGATACAATGGCAGAAACAAATATTAGGGCCCTCAAAAATTAATAACACCTACATTCAGCTCCTAAGAGAGGAGATGAAACAGTGAGATGTGGAGGGGAGGGGAATAATGTGTTACTAAGATGCATTATTCTTAAAAATAAAGAATAGAGGACAGAGAACAGGCGGACGTTACCAAGGTCATGACACCCATGCGGTCCATCTCTCGGTTGGGGCTGCGAGGGACGCGTCTTGGGGTAGAGTGGCCGGAGCCCGGAGGAGAGCCCCCCATGGAGGAACCTCCACCTAGGGAAGGGGGGATGGAGCTCATTGAGCGGAAGTGGCCTCCTAAACTGTCGCTGCTGCCCACACAGCACTCAATCTCCTCAGCCCGCATGGCCGTGCTCTCCTTCTCCTCCTGGATCATCCTGCCGAGGGGGGTGAAATAACTGTCATAAGGTGTTCAGGGAATACATGCGTATGCCATACAGTCTGCAAGTTGCAGCTGTGATACCAATCTATCAACGAATGCAAAAACAAACAAAAATAGGAAGCAGTGACCGTTGACATTATGGTGTGGTAGCCGTAGGTACCTGATTTCATTGTTGATGGCGTCCAGCTGCTCCTGCAGCATTAGGGCCAGGGTCTGGGCATCTGCCTGACCACCAGGAGACAGCATGTCCACAGAACTGAACATGGTCTCCCGGTCCTCCTCCAGGTCAGAGGCGTCCAAGTCGCTCTCAAAGGCCTGGGCCACGTTGGCCAGCACATTGGCCTGCTGCACACGCTCCCACTCCTGTTCGTTCAGGGTCTGCACCTGTAGGGGCCCAAGGATGGATGGGGGGAGGCCCGGAGGGTGGGGGTGTAGAGAAGGAAATAATCAAAGAGAAGAAGGACAGAAGAGGGTGAGAAGAAGGGGTCCGAAGTAGGTGAAGAGAATTTGGATAAACGAAGATAGGAGACAAAGATAGTGTGGGGAGAAAAGAAGAGGAAAGGAACAGATGAGGAATCAGAGAAGATAGAAAGGAAAGTGTGAGAAAATAAGGAGGGCAAACAGGAAGTAAGAAATGTATCTTTGACATTTCAATGCCCGGAAGGCTCATTGACAATTAATGCACAGTAAAGATGACTGAAAGTTAACTGTCATTGTCATCCAAACAACAACAATGCTGACTTACATGCCGCTGATGTCCAGAGCGGAAGCAAGAAGAAGAAAGACAAGAAAGTAAGAAAATAATTCCAGATGTGAAAGCTCCTTTACCTTTAAAATATATTTGCCCTATTGATGTTCAGAGGGTTATTGAAGAATCTAGCGTGGGTAGTGGTCCCGATGGTCTACAGATGGACCTCATAAAACTTGCCTCTCATGTTTTGTAATTTCCTTTATCTGATTTATTTAATTTATCCTCGTTTACGTGTGAAACTGCTGCTGATTGGAAATGTGCCAAGTTATACCACTGCAAGAAGGTGGTGATCCTTCAGATCCTAATAACAGACCTATTTCCATTATTAACTCAATCTGTGCCGTCCACATATATATACGTGTTTGCTCAACAACCGTTGAACGCCAATCACGTATATCGTATTTCCTCTAATATTGGACGTGTCTTGTATTTACCTCAGCTGCAAAGAGCACCAGTCCTTTATTAGAGAGAGGCTTATATAAGAGGCAGGCCTTAATTTCATTAAATCTTTTAAATACGTAAATTGTCTGTCTACATTTATTTAGACTAACATTATTTAAATATTGAGTGCAACACAATAATTGTGAAACTGTGGTGGATTAACGTAATTCACACACTGAAGTTGGAACTGTCTATAGGTTGTGGGGTCCGCACGGACAATTTAGCGTGTGGTACCTTCTCGACTCTACCTGAGTCGAATCGAGTTGATAACATGCAATGCGGCAATAGCTTCACATAGCCATCATGATCTGTAATGTTAACTGGAAAACGCCAGCCCCGCCTGCCAACGCCATATAGATAGCGAACGTTAACGAACGTTTGCAAACAAAGCCACCGTCATCCAGCCGACACCACAGATCTAGCTATGACAACGTTAGCTAACGCCAACGAAGTGAGAGTAGGGAAACGTTAATGTACCGGTAGTCAAGAGTGTAGCGGGAACGGTAGAGAGAGGCAGCACTTAATTTGCATTGGCAAGAGTTTCTCATTCTATATCACGGCACAAAAAAAATAAAAAATAAAATTGCGACCTTGTATTGGAAGCCGGCCTGTATTTGTCTGCATGTATCAAACCCCCCGTCCATTATAAGAGGCCCGTCCTCTATTTGAATGCCCTCCACTATTAGAGGATGTACGGTATGTTATTTGGTCCATTTTCCTTTTTTTCTATTTTAATATTCTATTCAGTGTCACGGACCTCTATGTTAACACTTTCAATGCCAACGACGAGATATCTCGTTTGTTCATGCCGACCGTTCATTGCCAATGGTATAAAACGGAAATTAACCGATTAAAAAACAATCTGTTTCTACAATGTTGACTGCAAACAAGTCATTGATAAGCGACGGCCAGATTAGACACATAATTTAAGATGTAGTTTATGCGTTCGCAAACATGAGAGCGCTATCATTGAAGTGGGTGGTGGCACGCAAGCACTAAATCGTGCGCCCCCTGCTGGCACTGAAAGTGTTAAGGTTAAAAGGCATACTGGGACCCGAGGGTGCAGTACCGGCCAGATCCTGCTAGGTGGCAGTATCGAGAGTGCAGTAAACCCTGTTCCAGACTGTGTGTTACTTCTAAACCCCTCCGGGCGGAGAATTTTGGTCCAGGCAAGCCTAGCGGTTCACCCGATCACATTGAAACGTGTCCAGGACACTCAATGCATGTGTTGTGCCGGATTATGTCGGGGACCAGATACTGGAAATCGCGATCAGACAATTGGAATATTCTTTTAGGAATAACCCCAATCAAAGGTAAGGACTATCTGACGTCAATTCCACCTTGATCCTACAATGATTTCATATAGATCCAGCTGATCAGCGTGTGTAGTGTTCAAAACGAATGCCGTTACTGGCGATCAAAGCATCAAACGACCCACCCCCCCTTTCATGCATTCATGATGAAACATAATACCTATTATTGGAAATAGCGTGTCCAGGGATGAAACGCCAATGCTTTTAGCAGAATTAACGTAGCGCACTATAACTCAGCTTTTCAGGAATTAGCCCGGATCACTCTGAAATTATACAATATTCATCACGGGATAACGCGCAAACGTATACATGAAAAAAATTATTATTTTTTGCATGTTCGACGGAAGATACTGACTGTCAAATGACCATAGTATTGTCTCAATAGCTATAATATAGAATATAGATATAACTCTACAAACAAGGTGACGCACCCCTATCTTTAAAGTGTGGCCCAGTGAGAACGGGATAAGGGTAATGGCTGGCAGTGATTGAGTTAACAGTATCGCTAAAGTGTTTGTAAAATGAATCTTTGGTCAACTATCTAAATATGTCAATGCCTTTCAGATACTATCTCCATGCCAATCTGGTTTCAGACCAAATCTTTCTACAACTCCAGCCCTCATGAAGTTTACCAGTGATGTTCACTCCCCGAATCTCTAAAATAGTTGGTAGACGTGGCTTTCAATTTAAAGCACCATCAGATTGGAATAATCTTCCCAGCTCACTCATATCTATTACCTCTTTAAGTCATCTCTGTTTATTCATCTCCAGACAAGCTGCTCCTATTTTTCATTTTTAATTACTTTTTTCTACTTACCGTAATAATTTTTCGTGTACGTGTACATTTAAGGATTGTATTTTGTTATCCTCTTGGGAGGAATTAGTGGGTTTTGGTCTGGGTGGGTTGTGCTTGGGAGAACTCCTGTCAGTATTCAAGAGTGTTGTGTTGTACGTTGTCTTGTTTTGTGTTATGTATTGAATTTTCTCATTACTCTGTTTAGGAAAACGAGATGGATCATCTCAAGGGGTTTATCCTATCAAAAATACATTACAGAATTTCAATATAAAAAATACATCAAAATAAAAAATGAACCAAAGCTCAGGGTTCCATTGCTATTCATTTAAAAACTAAAGCTGTAACGCACTAGCAACGGGAAGCAGGCTGAAGAGGGAGCTCACCTTGGAGGGTTCGTCCCGGAGCGCTGCCACCCGTCCCTTCTGGGGACGCCTCAGCACCAGAGCACTGCTGTAGTGATCCGAGTGGCTGTCCATCATGGAGGAGGCCGACACAGGGTACCTGAAGTCTGGGGTGCTTCCCAGGTGAGACCTGCTGAAAAGTCAAACACATGGGTGTATACACATACAAAAGAGAAGAGGTAACAACATCCAGAGACGGGAACGGTGAATAAGATGGAAGAGAAAACTTTATTATCCCAGGGGGATATTATGTGGTTGACATGAACACTGCCATGTAATGGTTGGAAGAGGATCTACAAAAGGTAAATAACCCTTATGTACTAAAAACACAACCTAAAAGTACAACATAATAAAAATACTGAAAGAGTTAGAAAATGTGGAAACACAAGTTTAGGCTCATTAGATAGCTAGATAGCTTACCCATGCAACAAGGAGTTGCTCCTGCTCCTGCCCTGTTCATTCTCTGCACGCATGGTCTCAATCTCAATCAGGAGTTGCTCCTGAGGGAGCAGTAGACAGTTAGAAACAACTTAAGGGACACAAATCCCTCCAGCCCTAAAGAGAGTCCAGCATTTTCTCTGCAACTGCAGTTAGTAGTGGTGAAGCAAGAAAACTTCCAACATTGTCAAGTGAATTACAATTTGGAGAAACTCGCTTTAAAGGTTTTAATAATAATTTATGAATTTAATAAATGTATCTTTTTTATCACAATCACGTATCAGAATTAGAATAGGTTTAGAGTTATGGCCAGCAGAAGAACCAAAATCAAGAGTAACACCCAGTGGAACCAAAATCAAACACACCCCAAACACATACAACACAAACACCATAAACACTATGCCAATACCTTGTCATGGTGAGACTCCTCTATCAGCTTCTTGGTGTGCTCCAGCTCTCTGATCAGAGCGTTCTGAAAACACACAGCACCAGGTGAATGAACAAGATGACATAATGCTGAAAATTGTGGAAGGACTGAGCCGTGTAACCCTGGAAAGGAACACAGTGAAACAGCATAGCCATTTAACAGAGCCGTAGATGGACACATTCATTCAATACAAGGGATTGGAAATGGCAACACTGCCATGGTAATTACAGTGTATTTTGGGGTTAATTAGGTCAATATGAATGATCATTAATTCTTGGGTGTTAACACTTTGATTGCCTAAGGCTAAATTCATGATATACCATAGGTTGCCAGCTCTATTTGTCTATGGAGAAGTTCCCCTTCTTTGCAGGGCTATAACTTTTTAAATTCTATTGCTAAATTGCCATTATTAGGGCCCATTCAATGTCCTATATGTATTGTTCAGGGTATATGAACGTTAAACTTTTTCATTCACATATTCATACTAAAATATGATCTAAAGTATACGTATGTTTTCATCTCTTTCTGCAGCTTTCTCCAGAACGTGATTTATAGCCCCAAATGCATTATATTGATGATCAAATACAGTTTGATAGCAATCGGCGCGATATAAAAAATCCAACTGGACGGACTTCTGGAAGTTACTACACGTCATCTGATGTTGACCGGATGGGCGAGGGGGCGTTTATAATTCCGTGGGCAACGTTATACCATTCATCTAATGTGGGTAAAATGTTCATCATAGCAGTTAGTGTCGAACACGGAAATATTACACGCTAAAACTCACCCCAGTCTCCGCGGGCCGTTGGGCGATCAGCGTGGGGTAGACAGTTTTCCATTATGGGATGTAAAAATATCCGGTCCATTTCCAGCTTGTATAATAGTATATACGTCCAAATCATGTTGTTTATAGAGTTATTGGCAACGGATCGCTATGTATTGTGACGAGCTAGAGTGCCGGAACCTATACCGAGTGCCCGGAAGTAATATGGGTGAACAGCACATCGTCCAAGTAACTTCCTGTTAGGCGATTGCGCCGATCGGCCACCAGATGGCGCTCTTGAACCGCTAGAGGGTTCAGTGGGGCTTTTTGGTGGGTCTCAGGCCAGCGGATGGGAAATATGAATCCGATCACAGATTTTTGAAATATTGATATCAAAGACGAGTTACGGCGTCTTCGGCAACTTGAGCATGGCGGGGAAGGATGCCTAAACTCGTCTTCTGGCAGTTAAAGTGTTAACAGTGAAAACAGTAAGAGGGAGGATTCCAACCGTTTTTAGATTAAAAAAATATTACTGTGCAATTGATAGATATTTTGACGTAAGTAATCCTGAAATCCAGAAAACACGTATTCGTACCAAACTTTTCGGTATGTGACCTTCGGTTCAGCGCACGTGCAGAACTTTTTTTGCTGTGCAGAACTTATTCAAAACGCCAAGTCCCCCCACTTCCCAAAATATAACTTGTTCGTTTGCCCATGCACACCACTGAGAGATTACCTGTAATTTAGCATAGCCTCATAGTATGGCAAACACAAACGACAAGCCAGAGCTAGAGCTACCTAAATATGAAACAGGAAATAGTAATCAAACCATTAGAGACCTGCATGACACCGTCTCTATTCATTATTCAATATCTACAAGTTTTACCCTGAGGGATGGATTTACAATAAAGTGCTAAGTGCTAAAAACTGAAAGGTTCTTGAAGCTAGAACTCACAAAATAGCGTTAGCATAAAAAAGAAGGTAGGCCATCGAAATCCGAAGTATTTCCGTAGTATTTCCAAAGTGGGCTTTTAGATTGCTCAGAGTGCAAAGCAGTCTTCGCGACCGAGTTTGGTTCTGAATTATTTGCCATCACGTCATGTGGCTGTTGTTACTACTGGCACGTTCTTCAGCTCAATGAAAGTGACGTCGCGTGTCTCCTATCCGTCATGCCCACATGACTTCAGGCCCAAGCGAGAAGACAGCCGTGGGCTGTTTTTTCCCACAATCTAATATTAATTTTACAATCTGTATGTTATTTAGTTATCTTTTTTATAATCAATAACTAAATTATTAATTTGAATATAGAATATTCATTGACAGCCCTACTTAAAGGGGACATGCATTATAAATGGCTTTTTTCAGTGTTTAGCATTGTTTTATAGTAATAGGGGTTAGTATCAATGGGTCTGTCTCTAATTACCATATTGGGTGGATTCCTCTAATTCAGTTGAGACCATTTCCTCCTCCATTGAATTAGGTCATTCTGATTTGACTCGCAAGGTGACATAACAAGGAGCTGGTGGAGCTGATTGTGATCCGATTGGCTCTGTGGTTGTAGTCACCGCCCACAATTCGCTCAACAGAGCGAGTGGATTACTTCCTCAAACAGGGTGCCGCCGAGTCCCACAGACAGCAGAGAACGAGCGAGAGAGGAGAGAGAGATAGAGGTAGAGAGAGATAGAGAGGGAGAGAGAGAGAGAGGGGACTTTGCAGTGTGTGTAAAAATGTGTGTGTGCCGGCGCGCCGCGGGGATGAGTTTTCTCTCACACGCTCTGTGTGTCCCTCTCTCTCTCCCTCTCTATCTCTCTCCCTCGCAGTCGGGAGCAGCATATCACTGTCAAATATCTTTACGCATGCTCCGACGCGCACGCCCGTATTCAGATCCGTACAATAATAATCACAGAGGTATATATTGTCATTTGAGACAAGTTACCAATGCATTGTCCCGTGGGATTAATTAGTATCCCCCTCAATGTCTCTATATCTCTCTCTGTCTGCTACTCGCAGACTGTGTGGGTGACTGTCTTTCAAAGCGCTTATGGGCAGAGCCCATCCAATAACAGCCTGAAATCCTGAGACTGGAAAATGAGGCTTTTGAGTACTTCATTAGAAATATAAAATGCATTTTTTATTTTTTATTTTTTTTTACTTACAGATGTGTTCAATAGACTCACAGGAATTGTGTAAAGTTGCCCAAATAGTGCTAGGAATAGCAATTAGGGATGTCCGATATTATCGGCCTACCGATATTATTGGCCGATATTGGCATTCAAATGTGATATCGGAAAATATCGGTATCGGTTTTCAAAATTTTTATTTATTTTTTTACATTTCTATAACCTTTATTTACCCAGGCAAGCAAGTAAGAACAAATTCTGATTTAATTTATTGTCAAAAGTATGTATAATGTTGTGTTAATTCCACAACAAGAGATATGTAATGTTAATTACCTGAAATTATTCCGTTTTTTGGGGGGGGGGGGGGGGGGACCCTGCATACTGTATATCGGTTGATATCGGTATCGGAAATTAAGAGTTGGACAATATCGGTATAGGTAAAAAAGCCAATATCGAGCATCCCTAATAGCAATGCATGTCCCCTTTAACAGTAACTGCACACTATGTCACCTCTGAGTGGAACATGGAAAGCCACATTCTGCAAACTTTCCCCCACTGTACCGAATTTAACTGTGAACAGTGACTTAAAAACCAAGGTTTCTAATTCAATCCATAGGACTGATGCATTCACCAAAGGCTCTGCTGCTAAATTAAATGCGTTTTGGTGTCCCTTTGAATGGTTTTGTTGTACGTGATGCAGTGTCATACCAATCTACTAATGCAGCGGTTCTCAAACTATGGCCCAAAGTGGGGTCACGGGTAGGTGACAGTGGGGTTGCGCATTGACAAAAAAGACAAAAAAAAAAGATCAAGCGAAAAACCGATGAGCCCAACTCAGATAGTTTTCCACCTGGCAGCTGTGTGTATTTGCCATGTCTCGCCCCTTCATCACCGGAGGCCACACAGTATTCCAATACACATCTCACTACATCCTGCACAGGTATAATCGCGGGTATATCGTCTGGCCTCAATACATTGAATCAGGGACTACAAGGTCCGGACACAGACCTGTTTGGACTCAGCTCAAATGGAGAGCTGGATTAAAAAACTCAGTTTGTGGCACTCCAGGGTCATCAGCGGAGATTTTGGGGTGTTTACTCTGCTTGATGGCTTTTTGGAGGAACAGAATGTAGCACAAAATTATTTGAAGCCCATAATCTGTAGCCATATAGAATGGCTCATTGAACAATTTCGGAACTATTTACCCGAAAGACAGAGCACAGACAATTTGGACAAATGGATAGAAGATCCGTTCATTATGCAGGACGCAACAGGCCTCCCACTGTCTGAGCATTGATATTTCTTGTGACGAGCTACTGAAAGTCAACTTCACTGGACAGGCCCTCGCAAAGTTCTGGATATCAGTCAGGAACGAGTACCCAGTGCGGTGTAATGCTGCACTGAGAAAGTTTGTCCCCTTTGCATCAACATACCTCTGTGAGGTCGGATTTTAGGCACTGACATTACTACAAAATAAATACAGATCGTGCATAGAAGCTGATCTCCACCTCTTTCTCAGCACAACACAGCCACGTATCATGGAACTATGTTCAAATGTACAAGCACACCCTTCCCATTTAGTCTTGTTTTTGTTTATTCTTGAAAAGCGCATGTGAACGCATTTAATTTTTTTATGTTCTGGCATCATATTTTGGCTAAATATGCCTCATTTTATAAACGTGTATACAGAAACAATTCAGTTGCTTTTGTTGATAATATTAATTAATTTCATTGATAACATTGTGCTGTAATTACATTTTCTAATAAATATGCATCATCAAGTTCAACAACGTGTGCTTTTATTTTGATATTCCTTATTTCCACATTGAAATTACACCTTAAGTGTGGGGTCGGCAAAATAAATCCTAAATAAAATGGGGTTGTGGTATACATTTTTTTTGAGAACCCCTGTACTAATGGGATATAGTGGAGGAGTGCATACTCCAGAATGGGTCTACATTCAGTGAGCCTTTTCCTGGAAAGGCAGCTTCCTTTGGGATGTGCAACTAGATGATTCTAACAAGGAATCAGAGAAGCACAAGTCTAGTCGTCCCCTCCTCACCTTGTCCTCCAGAGCTGACATCCTCTCTTTGAGGTGGAGTTGGAGTCTTTCATTGGACTCCGACAGCAGCTTGTCCACTGTCTCCGACAGACGCTTATTGTGCTCTTCATTCATCTTCTCCCGCTGTCGTGCCTACAAAAAAACAGAAGAAAAAAGTCCTGGTGTCAAGTGGAGTCTCACTGGGAGTAGAGTAGTCATAGTAGTAATAGTAAAGGATTAAGTTATAAACTTCTGTAATGGCAGCATTCCCCCCCACCCCCGCTTCCTCTCACCCTGAGCAGTTCCTGGTTCTTCTCCTCCAACTGGGCCTCCATCTGCCTCAGCCTCTCCTCCACGTTACCGTGGCGCTCCTCCGCCTGGGGGAGGGGGGCAAAGGACAAGAAAAATAACTTAGGTTTTCTGACTTCTATCCCACCCTGTCTGGGCTACTACACCAAGAGACCCCTCCCATAATGAACTGTGCTATAGATCCTGGAGAAGGACCTGGATGAACAAGGACCCAAACAAGCATGGTTAACATTAGTAGTCATGGGGATGGAGCTCAAGTCCTTTTAAGGATGGACTAGATTCCTTATCTACCCACATCCACAGCAGCAGCTAAGGAAAGCAGCTTGAACCACAGAAAGAACAAAGTGAGTCAGTCTTCACCACAGCACTGCACATTAAAAAATACATGAATTAGCTACATATATAGCAGAGAAAGAAGCTACATTTCATACAAGGTTCTACCATAGGCTAGAGGGCTTGTTTATTAAAATTAGACTCATCGGCTAATGAAATTATACTAATTAATGGAGCTGATGGTTATTATTCAGTTTTGTTTTGTCTGAGTAACTATGTGCTGCTGTCTTCTTGGGCAGGCCTTTTACTTAACTGGTTAAACAAAAAATACAATTAATATATTATTCAGAAATATACAAACTAATACAAAAGAATGCACTGAGTTTGTAGAACCAACAGACTCAGACCTTTTTATGTCTGAATGTCTGTTATATCTTTGTAGTAGATGTAATGGGCAGGGTTTCCATGCATACTAACAAATGGAACTTCCTGTTTGTGTTAGATACCAACTTGTGGGCATTCTGTGTTTGGGGAAAACAGGAGTGGTACCAGCATCACAGTACAAAAGCAACAGAGATATAGGGCACACAAGCAGGCAGACATGGAGGCTGGGCTAAGGCCAGGTTTAGCACTTAAAAGCGACACCGCAACATTTATAATTTTGGTCTGTGATTGCACTTGACCAGGCACATGTTACAGATAACAGTTCCTATAGTGGCTCCATGATTAGTCGTACTGAGATGATACTTGGATTCTGGAGTGATAAGACAGCGAAAGAGGTGAAACCTTGACATTACAGACACTGTAGGTAAAAGGACGAGGCATGACACTCAAAAACATTCAATGTATTCTTCAAATCTAAAAACAACCCGTCTTGGAATTTGCGGATCAAGAAAAGAAAGCAGGGTTTGAGATCCCAATTATGTGGTAATTGAGGTCAATTCCACAGAATAGGCACATACTTTAATGGAGTCTATACAGATGAGAAGTAGTAGTGTATGCACATCCTCACAATAGAGACCTTGCACGGAATGCTTGTGTAGTTCTCTTTCTTCTAGCATGGCTGTCTGTAACCATTGGTAACCACTTGCAGAAGATGCCTACATTATGTGCAGTTATAGAGCAGGTAAAACACTGGAAAGTGGGCAACAGTGGCTCAGGAGGTAGAGTAGTCGTCTGGTAGTTGGAAGGTTCTCGGTTCGATTCCCACTCCTCCCGGACAGCGTGTTGAAGTGTCCTTGAGCAAGACACTTAACCCCTAATAGCTCTCGATGTGCAGGTTGGCACCTTGCATGGTTGCCTCTGCCGTCGGTGTGTGAAGGTGTGAGTGAAATGAATGGGTGAATGTGAAGAACTAAATTGTAAAGCACTTTTCTACCACTATATTATTATTCTATTGTGATTTGTTTACAAGATCCAGCAATTAGACACCAAATTATTATGTTTTTGTACATAGCAACCATTGTCCATGGTTGCTATGTTACAGTCAGCCATGTTGGAAGACAAAACTACACAAACTATTTTTGCAAGGCCTTTATTAATCTTTCCTTTGACTCTACACAGTCCTCACTCCAGGACGTGTGAATACTTTCCCCAAGGCAGTTGTCCTTCCGCGTTCGGTTTACGCGGCCTGATTACCATGATGCAGACTCAACTATTAAATGACATCCTTATTCCACTATATGGTCTTTATTCCAAACAGTGTAAAATCTTAAGAGTGCACCTTAACCTCTTAAGCCCTAGCCATATTTTCAGAGAATTCGCCTTGTACATACCCAAGTAAATGGAAGATCCACTTCTAAAAGGTCCAATTGCATGTTCTTGGTATATAGGGACCTATCTATGGACCTCAGGGAATGTATTCACAGAAATATTGTGTCCGTTACTATGCTTGAGCAAATTTTGGAAAACCGATACCGATAATTTCCGATATCACATTTTAATGCCAATATCGTCCGATAATATCGGTAGGCCGATAATATCGGACATCCCTGGTAAGTACAGTTACTTTAGTATAATGTCCATAGCTCCGCCATTTTTTTACCGGATTGAGACCCAGTTTTCCTAGATGTTCACATTACATGAACACTACATTTGAAAAAGAAACACAACATGACTTAATACGGACTGTATTGATCCATTTGTGACATGAAATAAATATTGGCCCGGTACCGTGTCGATCGGGCTTAAGAGGTTAAAGCAATGTGGACAGAATCCTGGCAGCCACCATTAGATCCCATTAGCCTGGCGAAGTGCAATAACAACAGATCAAGATTTCAGGAAGGCAGGGGGGTATTTGGGAGTTAAGCTGGGCCCTATTCCCCGTACCTGGTTCAACTAAGTCGATCAAGAGTCCCATTATCCAGATTCAATTAACCCGATGTTTGAATCCGGGATTTTCCTGTTCCTCGAAGGTGGATTCAGTCTCGTTCATTTGAACCAGACTTGAGACCCAGGATAATTGCGCGCGCCCGCCTCAGCTGACAAGACAGCAAGTGTCGATAGCAGAAATCCTGATTTTCTAACGGCATTGATTGATTGATTGATTTAAAACTTTATTAACAGATTGCAGAATGGGTACAATGCAGTACGGCTCATAGCCTCGCCGACAAGTTAAATGCATAATCTATAGGCTAATTTTAAATCCCTCATTACCCCAATCAATCAGATTATATTTCTTTAAACGTACCTGCTGGCAGTATAGGCTTATGGAATGAATAATCAAATGAAATCTTGCTAGCGAAAATAATTAGTTCAGCTCTTTCAGAATAACGATAAAAACAAGCCCAAATAGTATATCTAATTGATACAAATTATATCATGAGGATATCTGTATGTGCTTAGGTATTAATATTATGTACTATATAAATACATGGTTTCCAAAGAGAGGCTTGGAGGGAGGCTTGCAGTTACACTATTAATCAGGTTTTAATCTGTTTCGGACCTAATCCATACATGCATTGAATTGATTACCATTTGGTTTATATCAGTGACACCTCATGTTCATCATCAGATAACAGTGCTTGAAAAGATAAATGCATTTTCTCGAATTCATTCATCAAAAACGTCAAAGGCTCATTCAATTTATCAAGTCACGTCACGTCATCAAATCCATCAAACAGCGCATCTCCTCATATATTTTAATCCCAGTTACAATATCACAATAACGTGTGACACTATCACAGTGATACAATTAAATATTCCACAGATTCAGATTCCTCATAATTCATATCCACAATCCGCGCATAGACGCTTCAGCTTGAATGAAACGCATCCGGGTGCTCCGTTAAGCAAATACACAGCGAAGAATATTAAACTAATCAGAGCCAAACACCCGATAGGTTTCATTCATTAAAAATATCCCAGCGGAATTCACATTTGCAATGATCCGTTTAGTCCGTTATTAAAATAACTGTGTGTCGCGACTCGCGAGCGCCGTATCCGTATAAATATGACGTGCATTATATAGGACAAAGTAAATTCATAGGCTGAATATGATTTATTATCAGCGTTACTGCAGACATATTATTTTACATTTCAAACGAAGCACAAGAACATAATTCAGAATGGTATAATGCAGATCTAGACTGTGAGAATCATTTCAGGAAGCGAGCTGGCATTTCTTTGCGGGGGCGTGGCCATGGTTCATCCAGCTAACTGAACTTAACCCTGCTCTCGACCAGGCTCAAACTTTTTGATCTGTTGTCATAGTGATTTAGACAATCGAGCGTCGGGGAATGGAAAGGTCTGGCTTAAGTCAGGCTATGCTGGATATTATCCGGCTAACTCAGTTAGCCAGGTACGGGGAACGGGGCCCTGGTCTACCTTATTTTCTGCCATAGTGTCTTTAGAACCACAGAGACCACACTAGGGGTATTCAGAAGTGGTGGTAGGAGCAGCGTGATGACAACACAAAAGATCAGAGGATGACAGACAGACAGAGAGAGAGGGGGGAGGGGGGGAGAGGGAGAAAGCGAGAATGACAGAGAGAGAGAGATTGAGAAAGAGAGAGATGAGAGAGAATGATAATGAAATTACAGTGTAATCTCAAAAGTCGAGATGGAAGGAAGCAACAAATCTCTCGTGGAGCAGTTTCACTTCTGCATCCAGCCTGACGCGTATGGGAGAGCGACTGTGGTGTCAGAGGGAGGAGGGTGAACTGGGAGGATCCAGAGGGCGGAGAATGAGCAGAGTGAGCCGATGACTCCAAGAGGGGGAATGTAAACAAGAGAATAGACTGTGCTCAGGCCCAAATGCAATATGAGGACTTTATTATAATTTTCTTTACCACCTCCTCCAATTTTACGTTTTACTTTTTGGAGGGGAAAAAAAGAAAAAGAAAACAATTCAAATACCGGTAGTTCATTTTACTAGGTAATTTGTAGCATTAGAATCCTAGCACTATCTAAAAATCTGTTTAATTCTTTATATCTGAATTCTAGTCATGGTGGAGTGGACTGTGGCAGATGCTCTAGTAACTGTATGTAACAATGTTATATGACCAGGTAGAGACATCTGGCTAAAGGCAACATGGAGCTCACAAAGGCTGTTTGCTCTATTTTAAACCAACGTCATTCTCCCGTTTCTGGCGCTAAATTGGTCTCCTATATTACAACTATATGACTCTGGCTCCGCTGAGAGAGGAAATGACTCAGGCTCATTAAAAATGAATGAGCGATGGGGGCTGAGATTTGATGTGACATTCAAGAGGCGAAAACAGCAGGTGAGAAAAATGAGAAGATGATAAGAGCCAAGAAACACAGAAGCAGATGCACAGGGATAGCAGAGAGGGACGAGAGAGACTACATCACATGTTAAGAGATAGTTGACGTTATCTGCTGGCAGATAACAACGGAACTACAGAAAATGTAAAGAGTGTGGTCTTCTTTTCAGAAATTAGCTGGGAGCCAGGCAACAGCCAGCTTCACCACTAATAAGGTGCTATTAGACCAGTGTGATTTCAGCAGCGTGTATTGTCCTAGACCAGGGGTTCTCAAACTTTTTCATACCACGACCCCATTTTATTTAGGATTTTTTTTGGAGACCCCACACTTAACACATTCCCTGCCACGGTTATATCCATCAATGTAGCCTCACTGCCACCACTCTAAGCCTATGGAGATGTTCACCTTCTTTGCAGGGCTATAACTTTTTTAATTGTATTGCTAAATTGACATTACTATGGCCCATTCAACATCGATTATCTATCGTTCAGGATGTAGGAACGTTATACTTTTTCATTCATAGATTCTTCCAAAAAGACCTTCTAGAATATAAGTATGTTTTTATCGTTTTCTGCAGTAATTCATAGAATGTGAGTTATAGGCATAACCGCATATATAGATTATAAACTGCCGTTTATTCTCGATACACGCTATATTAAAAAATTCAACTGTATATGATCCTATACGTTATGCGTCATCATGCGCGGATGAAAGGGGGGGGGGGTCGTTTATAATTCCGTGATCGTCAGTAAATGCTTTATGTAGTATGGGTGATATATTGATCAGATCGGTTTGCATTGAAAAGAATAAACAATTGGGCTGAAAATAGCGTTAGCGTCCTCTTACCGTGAGTCAATGAGACTGGCGGTGAAAGATCCCAGGTATAGGACGTCGATCGCCTAGGTCCATTTCCGGTTTGTATGTCGCAATAAACGCAGAAATCATATAGATTATTAAGTTTATAAAGCGATCGATATGTACATTGTGTCTGTCGGGAGTCATGCAACAATATCTGACCGCCGGATGAATTTAATTGACGCACAGACCCCATATCCTGTTTACCAGTGTAACTCGCCCGACCAACCACCAGGCGGCGGTATTGAGCCGTTGTTTTTTTGAGCCGTAGGGTCCAGCTGCAGCGCCGGAGGTATATATATGAATTATGAATGCCATGGCGAAAAAATTAAATATTGATCTCAATATCGCTGTACAGCGTGGTCTGGCGGTATAAGCATGGCGGGCAATAACATTTTAAAGCGTTTCCGGCGGTGGATGTGTTAATGTAATCACGTGATTTCAAATGTGGAATTAAGGAATATCAAAATAAAAGCATACGTTGTTGAACTTGATCATGCATATTTAAATGTATTAGAAAATTTCATTACAGCACTATGTTATCAATACACATTTATAAAACAAGGCATATTTAGCCAAAATATGTTGCCAGAACATACATTTTTTTTTATCTTTTATTATTATAAAAAAAAACACTTGCCAATGCCTACCCGCGATCTCAATTTGGGTTGCGACCCGTAGTTTGAGAACCCCTGTCCTAGACTAACAGACCAGTGTGGTTTCAGCAGCGTGTATTGTCCTAAACTAACAGACTAGTGTGGTTTCAGCAGCATTTATTGTCCTAAACTAAGAGACCAGTGTGGTTTCAGCAGCGTGTATTGTCCTAAACTAACAGACCAGTGTGGTTTCAGCAGCGTGTATTGTCTTAAACTAACAGACCAGTGTGGTTTTAGCAGCATGTATTGTCCTAGACTAACAGACCAGTGTGGTTTCAGCAGCGTGTATTGTCCTAAACTAACAGACCAGTGTGGTTTCAGCAGCATGTATTGTCCTAAACTAACAGACCAGTGTGGTTTCAGCAGCATGTATTGTCCTAAACTAACAGACCAGTGTGGTTTTAGCAGCATGTATTGTCCTAGACTAACAGACCAGTGTGATTTCAGCAGCGTGTATTGTCCTAGACTAACAGACCAGTGTGGTTTCAGCAGTGTGTATTGTCCTACTAGACTAACAGCAGAGCTATAAATGGATGAGGACTGGAGCCAACAATCTAAAAATAGCTCCTTGTGGCTATTTGGAGTAACCTAAACAATGGCTTCCTTACAGGCTTCTGCAGGAAAATGAGGGCCACTGTTTGGTTGGCGCAATGTAAAGGAAATTACCAGTTTTACAGTCCTGGCAATGTGTGTGTGTGAGTTCTTCTGCTTCAACACTTATTTTACTTTTCAATTCATTCACAATTTCTCAGCTGCAGTTGTCACACCAGCCGCACATTTCTTTTCCTAACAGGGTACCCCACACAATTTCTCTCAAAATCAAATGCACGTCCCTCCAAACACCTTCATCATGTATTTGTTCCCTTACAACAGCTTAGGGAGGTAAATGGAACATCTTGCAGGACTCGTGGGTTAGAGCTCAAAAGGTTAGGCTTCTTCAAATGCAAAATCCATTTGTTAGATATGAGAGACTGAAGCTTGTGGGGAAAATAAATGTGTATGTGATACAAATCATTTCTGCTTCCTGAGGCAACTGGACTGGGACTGGGCTGACCTTGGTGAGGGCGGCCACCCGCTGGGCCAGTTCAGCCTCCACCTCGGGCAGAGTCTCTGCCTTGCGGATGGTCTGCTGCAGCTTCTGCTCAGCCAGCTCCAACCTCTCCTGGAGCTGGCGGTTCCTGTCTTCAGTCTGTAACAAAATTAAAACAAGAAACGTTTATATATAAAAAGAAAAGATTTAAATACAGTAATTGGGGGGGGGGGGGGGGGGGCGGACGACTTGATCACCATGGCCTGACAGTCTGGAGGAGGTGAGCTGGGAAGAGAGAGAGGCAGACTGGTAGGAGGGGACGAAGAGAGTATTCAAGATAATAAAAGAATAAAACCTAGAAGAAAAGAGGAGACATCTCTCCATCTCAGTGAGCACACAGAGAAACAAGCCCAGGTCTTCAGAGGCTGCTGCGCCGGCCAGTGGGTGAATACAGTGGCAATGCATTGGCAGGGGTTCTAGAGACCCTGCAGGCTGTTCCCGCTGGCAGGAGAACACACACAGCTTTTGTTTTGTGTTTTAAATTCATAATTAATTATTAACACTATGGGTGCCGGCCAGAAATCCGGAAAATGACTGTGGATTGCCAGCGCTATTTGTCTATGGAGAAATTCCCCTTCTTTGCAGGGCTATAACTTTTTAAATTCTATTGCTACATTGCCATTATTAGGGCCCATTCAAAGTCCTATATGTATTGTTCATTGTGTAGCAACGTTAAACTTTTTCATTCACATATTCATAGTAAAGTATGGTCTAATGTATAAGTATGTTTTCATCTCTTTCTGCAGCTTTCTCCAGAACGTGATATATAGCCCCAAATGCATTATATTGATGATGAAATACAGTTTGATGGCAATCGGGGCGATATAAAAAATTTCAATTGGACGTACTTCTAGAATGATCTACGTATGATCTGATGATGACCGGATGGGCGGGGGATCGTTTATAATTCCGTGGGCAGCGTTATATCATTCATCTAGTGTGGGTGATATGTTCATCATAACAGTTTATATGGAATACGATCAAAAATAACGCTGAATCTTACCGTATCCTCCTCGCGCCGTTGGGCGATGAGCGTGGAACAGTCATTTACCTATTATGGTATGTAGAAATATCGGGTCCATTTCCAGCTTGTATAATAGTATATATGTCCAAATCATGTTGTTTATCGAGTTATTGGCAATCGATCGCTATGTATTGTGTCGAGATCGAGTCCCGGTAGCCAAACAGAGTGCCCGGAAGTAATACGGCCGACCAGCACAACCTCCATAGCACATCCTGTTTGGCGATTGCGCCGATCGGCCACCAGATGGCGCTCCTGAACCGCCAGAGAGCTCAGTGGGTCCTCCTGGTGGATCTCAGGCCAGCGGAGGGGAAATATGAATCCGATCGCAGATTTTTGAAATATTGATATAAGGACGCAGCGTCCTCCGGCAACTTGAGCATGGCCGGGAATGACGCTTTTAAGCGTTTTCCGGCAGTCAACGTGTTAATAACAATTCACCAAATAATGGTGAATGGTGGTGCTAAAAATGCGAGCACTGTAGAACCCTGCTGAAGTATAGCTGCGTGTGTGTGTGTGTGTGTGTGTGTGTGTGTGTGTGTGTGTGTGTGTGTGTGTGTGTGTGGGGTCCAGGTGCATGGGTCTCACCTGTCTAAAGAGCGAGTCCTTGTTGGCCACTTCATTCTCCAGCTTGTCGTTGAGGTCGTGGACGGAGGTGGCCTCGCGTTGGGCCGCCAGGTATCGCTTCTCCAGAGTGGTGATCCTCTCCTCCATGTCTTCCTTCTGGGCCATCGACTATACACACACATACACAATCTCAGTCGACTAATGGTCATATAACTTCCCATACCTCCCATATCAACAACTTCACCTCCTATCCCCATACCTCTCTAAGGTCTCTGCAGATGCATGTCAAGTCTTACAAGGTGGGAAATCAACAGGAGCTTGGGGCGAAGATGCCCCCAGAATGTTAATAAAGTGAAAAATATATGACAATTAAGCATATTAAAATAATAAAGCTTGCAACCTTATTTCTCTTCCCCCTGATCTCTCCTAGCCTCATACCTCTCTCAGGTCTCTCTGCAGAAAAGTATTTGCGTCTTCAGGCTTGATGAGGTCCTACATGTACAAACCCAGCCCCTCCTCCCCCTGACCTCTCCTCATACCTCTCTTAGGTCTCTCTGCAGACGTGTGTTCATGTCTTCAGACTTGATGAGGTCCTTTCGAGCCGTGTCCAGATCTTCCTCCAGCTCATTGATGCGTGACGACATGGTGGCCATGCGCTCCTTCATCTGGCCTAGGTCAGAGGTCTGACGCTCCACCACCTCCTGTAGCTCGACCACCTTCCCTGGCACAAGCCCAGCCTCCTCCTCCTGGCTCAACGACCCGTCGGACGACCGCTATGGTTGACATTAAACATGACTTCATTAGCCATGGACAAACTGACCACCAAAAGGTTACATGCTCGCCTGAAAAAATATTAAAACAGTATGATAATGGTCCTAGGTCATACGTTAAAACAGTGTTCGGCCTGGGTAAATAGTCGGCATATCTGCCCATTGGTGCGAAATGCATTCTGGGTTACTTGGCTGTCCCGGATCCTCCAAATTCAGGAAAAGAAAGCTGCATTTCTCTGCTGCATTTTTGGCTGTGCTGCTGTGACGCAATTTGTCTTCAAACGCAGCCTTTGAAGCTACAACCATTGTACTTACTTCACAGTTTATCACCAATGAAAACTGGGCCCTACATAAGCATTACATCAGAGGTTCCTACACACAGGGAGCAGTCCCTCCTCTGGTACTTCTCTGTGACAGGGAAAAAAGCAACGAGAACACTGCACGTGTATTCCTTTATTTTTTTTGTATTATCTTTTTCCCCCTTCTTTTTCCGTTTTTCTCCCATCCCAATGTTAGTCGTTATGCCAATTCCCACTCCCCTTCCTGGTCGTTGCGCACTCTACCCCCTACCGTCGGTCTGGGAGGGCGGAGACTATCACATGCTTCCTCCGACACATGTGTAGCCAGCCCACCGCTTCTTTTCACCTGGCAGCGCGGACTCTCACTGGGAGAGTGTAATGTGTGGAAGGTCACACTACCTCTCCCAGATCCTTCCCTTGCTGTGCAGGCGCCCCGACCAAACTGTAGGAGTCGCTGTTTATAACGACCAGGACCCACCCACGCCGGCTTCCCACCCGCTAACACTGCCAATTGTGTTAGTATGGACGGTCGGCCAAGCCGGAGGCACCACAGCCGGATTCGATCCCACTGGCTCTGTGGTGGAAGACAGACACTTAGTCCGCTGCGCTACCCGGCCGCACTACTGCACGTGTATTCTATTTCTATGAGGTGAAACCACTCTCTGAACACCACGTTCAGTTTCCCTGTTTGCAAAGCATGTACTGCATGTGACTAGACCTGAACCTGACACAGATAACCCAAATAGCAGGTAGCAGGATGGAGTGAGGGAGAGATGCTGGGATGGAGAAAAGGAGGGGCAAGCGGAGTGGGGAGTCAGGACTTGTAGGCACTGCAATGACACTGGTTGATGAAGGCACTGCAAAGACTTGGTGAGTGGTCTGGTTGGACGTTTGTGAGGCAGAGGCAACTAAAGTACTGTGTCTCACACAAACTTTAAATACTTTATTTGAATCCACAAATCCCATCAAAAAGGACACACATGATTCAAATATTAAGAGGTTCCACAACATGCTTTTGAGGACATCTTATGGGTATAAGGAACAAGACCATCTCTGCCATACCACCTAGCCCCACAAACACACCAAAGACTTTTCATAATGCCCATACAGGGACTGCTCTGATATTAAGTATTTTATTCATTGTAATTTCACTCGTTATCTATATTGTGAAATGTCCGTGTGGACAGATATGTCAACTAAACGCCATCTTGCACGCATGCACGCGCACACACCATTTTGTTGAGCAGTCTTACCTTGCCATTAGTGCTTGGTGCATTATCAGAGTTGTGATTGAGTTCATTGGTTCCATCCATCAGCCCTCTCTTCTGGCAGCTCTGTTCTCTGAGGTAAGCCAGCTAGAAAACGGATATCACAACAGAGTTATTAAGGTTATCACGTCCTATCCATTCACTTATTCTCTACAGTAGGCCATCAACACAGTTAGTTGCCACAATCAATAAATTCAACAGCCAATCACACATGCAGTTTGTCCCTGAAATGTGTGAATGGGAGACAGGATCGATATGCCAGGAAATGTGTACCTCTAATTAGTGGTGGGGGAAAATATCGATACGTAGTAGTATCGCGATTATTTGCGTTGTGATACTGTATCGATACAAGGACGCCAGGTATCAATATTTTATTATTTATTTAAAAAAAAAAGAGAAAAAAATATTTTTTTTGTATAAGGAAGTTGCATTGTTCATTTCAATACCTGTAATAGTACAGTAGTCCACACACACACAAACACGTGTGCATTCAGTTAAGTTGGAATATGACTAATACAAACAGTTCAGTTTGTGAGGTACATGCAACAGTGTTGACATCCATCTGCTTGAGAAAATCCCATTTGCTGCAATACAAATGATTGAAGTGAGATGAACAGACTGAAAACTTTATTTTATTAGATAAAACATGTTGACAAAGTTTTACTTTGCAGTTGAAAAAAGGTAATAAATCGCAATATATCGCAATATTAATATTGCAATACTCAGCATATCGCAATATATTTTGAATCGCAATACTATCGTATCGTGAAGCCTCTGGTGATTCCCACCACTACCTCTAATGTCCCACACCAACACCTAAGCCCTATTCGTATGGTTCTGGTATTACCTGGGGACCTCTAGGCATTTGGAATAATTCCGTAGGTCATCTGTGATCGCAATCCCCTGCGAATCAGTCATGCCTGTAATTTTGTAAGATAGAAATTCCAGCGCAAATTACCTATCATATTTCAGCAAACAGAGGTCATCTGATAATATTAGATAATATTCCAGAGCGAAACGGCATCTCAGTAATTTGGGGTCGTAATTTGTTTTTGGTAGTAAAATCAATGGGCTACAGGACGGATTCAAATGAATGTTCAGTGCAAATGCCAAATTGCTTCACCTCATGCTTCACATGGAGATCGATAGTTCGTTAGTTCCTTCTTGAAAAATATATTTCCATCTAAAGTAGGTGCACATACTGTACACACCGTTTCCCCTGCTGGATTGTCAGATTTGATTAATCATTTTCATTTATCATCATATTGAAGTAGATTGCATCATTCCATTGTTACATCAGGCAGTACATTTGCTGTCATAAATTAGTTTAAGGTGCCATTTGAAACAATAATGTTTGATCACGCACCTTAGTGAAAACTAGGGGCATGTCAAGTTCAATCTCCGAGGGACACCTTGGTAAAAATTTATCTTGTGCGAATGCGCATCTGGAAATCAAAGTTTATGGGGTCAATTTACATTACCATGGGTTCATACGTAATATTAGTCCCGTGAGAATAGGGCTCTATTTTCAGGGAAATGCTGGTACAAGCATGTAGAGACATTTTACAGGGAGTGAGCGAACCAATCAAACCAAAGACTCACAAGAGATGTTTTGACAGCTGGAGATGTGAACAATATACACAAGTGGATAGCTTGCATTGCCGGTACTTTTAACCTCTTAACCCTTTGGTTGCCGTTCACGTAGATCTACGTTTCTGTGGCCCAGCGGTTGAGTGCCGTTCACGTAGATCTACGTTTCTGTTTCGTTATTTCTTTTATTCGCTATTGCCATTCATAATCCATCGAGGCACCTTGTGCATGCTGTACTGAATGTGTCTGAGATCGCAGACGGTCAATACCGCCACCATAACGCCTTGTGGCCGCTATTGCACTCCATTTGAAACTATGTGGTTTCTTTTCTCTACCGAGCTGCGGCGTGGGGGCGGGTTCTAAACACTCCGGCAAAACAAGCACTTGTAGGGATGGCTTGGACAACTGACCCCGCCCGCCCGTTCATGTGCAATGCCGGATAACGTCGGAGACAGGATCGCTGTGGATATCTGGAATGGCGATCAAATAATTGGATTATTCTTTTTGCAGTACATCAGAGACCAGGTAAGGACTCTATATTACCAATCTTGCGTTGATCTGATATTTTTTCCCCCGCGATCGCTCTGTCTGTGTAGTGTGTGTGTGTGTGTTGTGTCCCGTTGGTCACATCACGGCACGGATGGGCGCCCCGCTCCAAGCCCCCTTTCATGCGTGCATGATAATACCGATAATCTAGCGTTGATTTCAGATTGATTGTTGATCCAAGCGAGGAATGGCAACGTGTTTAGTGAATTCCAATAAAACGCAGTTTTCGCGTCTTTTCCTGAGATTACTCAGAATCACTCAAACTATACTCATATTCACCACGGTATAAAAACGGAAATGTATGGATGAAAAAATTATCTGTTTTTTGCATGTTGACTGGAAGAAACTTACTGACAATCGAAAACGTTATTAGATCCATAGCTATAATATTTAATACGCTGGCACCGACGGCCCACAGTGCCCCCTGCTGACTGGCAATCAATGTGTTAAGCCCTAGCCCTATTTCCTCAAAATCCACCTAAAAATACATACCTGTATGTAGATGGAAGAATGCTCCACTTCTACAAGGCACATTTGCATGTTCCATTTGCAACGTAAAACATTTTCCCTTTAATTTTCACCATTTTTACGTTATTATTATTATTATTATTATTATTATTTTTTAAACATTGATCTTAACTGATCACTGTGACTTTATTGCTTTTATCGTTATATATGCCTATGTTTGTGTATAGCACTTTGAGCTACATGACATGTATGAAAGGTGCTTGCTTGCTTGCTTGCTTACTTGCTTACTTGCTTACTTGCTTACTTGCTTACTTGCTTACAGAGATACTGGCGTGCCAGCTTTGCTAGCCTGGGCAATCTCCCCGCATTGACTTTCCACCAGTCAGTCTGATTTTTATCTAGGGATGGGGAATGGCTTCTTTTAACCGTTAGCCGAGGTGGTCTGCCATATGCCAACCCGGCAAACTTCTAGTTAGCAACACAGCAGTGGTGACTCGCCAGTCCTCGTGATGTAGTGGCAAGTGATGGTAACATAGCTTTCGGGTCGTCAGGGCAGTCCAGCAGTCTGTCGTCAATGCAACCTTGCGAGCAGCGGTAACGTTAGCTAGCTGCGCAAGCAACTCTGAACTTTGCATCGGTGTAGCTCTTCTCAAGTACGCTGGCTCAAGCAGGTGTATAATTTGCCAAAATACTTCAAAATACTTCGCCATCAACCATACCGATCATGTCGTTTTCGATAAATGCGCAGACTGACTTGTCTTGGCATGCTTAATTTTGCAAGTTGCCATCGCTTATTTTCCAGACAGAGGTGGTTGCCTCCTCATCATAGTTGTAACTGAGGGGTACAATTCCCTGACTGTATTGATAAGTATGGTATCATTAAACCACTACCGCTTTATGTACTTTAATTACTGGCCATACAGTACATGATATATAAATATGATGAACACTTCCCACAATGAATCGGTTCCACACAAAGGTGTAATCAAGTATTTATTGCAGCAAAAGGTACATAATATACTTCTCTGTATTTTACTTTGGATGCGCTTATAAGGCAAAGGAATGTGCGTAGGCAAATCAATAATGAATGTCGATTCTCTGGTTACGCAGGAGGTAATTATACAACCTGAATCTTAGGGAATTATATCTATGGTACACTAGTAATATATAGCGGGAGATACTGGAAGGGTCCCCCCGGTTGTAAGCCAGCAGGGGTAGAGGATCTGTCGGTAGTAGAGAGTCTGGTCAACGATGACTAAGGAGACTCCAAGTACAGGAGACGGTGCAATAGTCTCTTGATCCACAGACGAATACAGCTGTTCTCCGTAGACTGTAGCTCCACAGTGAAGAAAGCTAGCCGGCCTCAGGCTCTCTGAGGCGCAGACTCGACTGGTCTCCTCACAGGGTAAATCCAACACGTGTAGGCGTCGGCGATTCTCCACTCCATAAATCACAGGACCAAAACAAATATAATCCAGCCGCAAAGGGCTATGTAGTCGTCGGGTAGATTAATCCAGTGTACATGTCCACACGGTTCTCGTCTAGGTCTCCTCGGGTGAAAGCGCCATGAAAGCAGCCCAGCCTGGATAAGCACTCTAGCTGATACGAGGAAGCGTTGGTGATGCTGGTCACTGTAGAACTTTAGCCGCACGATACACTATACACAAATAGACTATTACTGACTTAATAGAAATATGTCGCACTCGACGGTATAGCGCCAAACTGACAATTCAGTTATTAATTCGCACGCGGTCTCAATGCTCTATTTGGGGCCAAACAGGCCATACTTCACCGCACGGAGTATCGTGGGTGAGGCTTCAACTTATTGGGTAACTCTACTTCTGTATTCACCTGCGCCATATTTATATGCACGGCGAACAATCTAGTGCCAACCTCATTTCTGTCTCGTATCCCTGGGCAAGGCCGGGCTTGTACAGACATGTCTTGACGGTGACTTTGAACCTGACTCCGGAGGCATGGCTCTGGCGCCTGTGGACCGCTGTCCAATAGGAGAATGAAATATTATGGTCTGGGCTAAAGGGATATTCCGTGTATATGTACAAGGAATATACAAGGGATATCAAACGATATACAAATACTATGCAATATATATCAATCAATAAATATATATATTCGGTTTAATCTGATCCTTTGTAACAATAGTTATATTGCACCATCTATCTGTTCATTGAAACATGCTTTGAAACCATACACCATTCTACCGACAGCTACAATGTAATAGACACATTCTCATTGTACATTAGGGCTGTCCCCGACTAAGGATTTGGATGGTCGACTAGGATTGGCCAAAATTTGCCGTTAGTCGACTATTGGTTGACTTAAAAAAAAATATATATATATAATATTTTAAAACTTTTCTTTTTATTTTATTTTTTGTATCATTCCATTTGGGCTGTGGGGGGTGCTTAATGTCTGAAGGAGTCGACTGAAGGCTTCTTGTCCTCTGCAAAAGCATGCAATTGGTCCACTGATGGACACATCTGGATATTTGTTTAGTGTGTTCATTAGATGGGTGAAATCCTCTTTCAGTGCCTCTGTGCCTGTTTTCGTAGGCAGTTAGCCTCTGGTATGCGTGCCATTAGCGTTAGCCACACTTCTGGGCCTCTTTTCTTTTGGAAAAAATGATAAAAAATAAAATAAATGTGTATAATATGATTCGTAATGCATTATATTTTCAGACCTCTGGTCTCCGTGGAGACAAGAATATATCATTGACAATAAGAACAATCTGGAATATTCTGGGCTTATCGCTCGACTGCTCTGGGTCACTTAGAAATTTCCCGAAAATACTAGTAGTCATGAACCCTGGGTAGGAAGATCATTCTGGAACATAACAACAGTCTGTTAGTATATACTAGTGTATTCTACAACCTTCTAGAATATAATGCACCATTACAACGAAGGCCTGCAACTCTAACATTAACATCCGGTGTGTATAAGCATAAGCATATGATCAATTGACTGAAGTTTAATCAGGCCTTAATAAGACTTTAAAAAAAAAAATCAACCACACCTAAACGTATGAGCACAACAAGGTTATTCTAATAATTTAAATAATCACTCCACTGATGTAGAGATTGGCACATTGTAGCTCTAAAAGGCTCTGTTTTTCTCTTTTATCGAATTACTCAATTCTGTTCTAGTGGCTTCTCCACGTTGAGTTTTATTCTATCTCTCACTCCTTATTTTTATTTTATTTTTCTCTCTTTTATCTTACATTGTTCTTACCCATTGTTCTTCATATTAAGGTGTTCATGTTTCTCTACAATCATTTCCTTTTTTCTGATGTTTCCTACATAAGTTAGTAGAAGGTTCAAATGAATATATCGATGAAAGTGTATTATTCTTTTTTTTCATTTTTCATAATATTTCATTACGGTAAGGGAAGGCGCAAGACCAAAAGCGACATTCTATTGAATTAGAATGAAAATGTTAGATCCTATGGCAATTAGCATAGGAAGATTAGGATTACAAAGCTCAGTTTGGGCAATCCGGTGGCCTAAGGGAGGGAGTCATACGCGGAGGATGTGTTTTTGGAACACAGGCCTGTACGACTCTCTGGGTGAGGGGAAAAAAGGGGATTTTTATTTGTATATATATATGTTTTTAAGCTCGGCTCTCAACGGGACCTCAATAATTGGATGTACATCTATTGTAGCTTCGCACTCCAGAAGCATTACCAAAAACTACACAAAAACATGTATAGATTATGGCTAGTTTGAATATAATGATATGGAACACTGGTGGGATAAACAAACAACACAAACGCAAAAGCGTGCTCACACTGATGAAAAAAGAACATGTGGACGTGGCTCTACTAAGCGAAACGCACATTTTAGAGGAAGACATAGATACGTTAGCGGATAACACATATCATAATATTAGTCACTCTTCTTTTGGTACGAGAACTCGAGGTGTAGCCATAGTCGTCAGACGTAAGTTAAATATTGAATTAAAGGGGGTATGGTCGGATGCGGATGGGCGTATAACTATAGCTAGGATTGTACACAATAACAGGAAAATAGCGTTGGCAGCGGTATATGCCCCAAATTTGTACGAAGAGGGTTTCTTCACTACACTAACCGATGAAATGTTAAACCATCCCGATTACTCATTTATAATAGGTGCAGATTTTAATGCCATTTGGAATCCAAGGATGGACAAATCTTACCTCGCCTTTTCCAGCGAACAAAAAAATGCATCTAAAGCATTAAAGGATTGGTCAAAGATTACAGGTGTAAATGATTTATGGCGTTCACTTAATCCCACGACCCGAAAGTACTCTTGTCGATCGGCGAGACATAACACATTATCCAGAATTGATTATGTCTTTGCATCCCCGAGACTATTTGATAAATATGAAGTGGAAATGATACCCAATGCACTATCAGATCACTGTTATTTACTCCTAAAAGCAACATTTGGTATACTATCTTCCCGGGCCCCAAGATGGCGTTTTAATTCGATGCTGCTTAATAACAAGGAATTCATTACACAACTCAAAGAAGCTCTCATAGTATTCCTACGGGAGAATGCAAACTCGGTGCAAGACCCCAGAATAATATGGATGTCGGTAAAGGGTATGATCAAGGATTTCACTGATAGATTTTCCTCCATAATGCGCAAAAATCAATGCACAAAACTGTCTGAACTGGAAACGCTTTACTCAACGTTATTTAATTCTTTAAAATACAACAACTCAACTAGACTAGAAAATCAAGTTAACGTACTAAAAACAGAGATCAATGCCATATACAGACAACAATCGGAAATGCAAATACGCAGCACAAGACAACAGCAGTACTCCCAAGGTTCTAAACCTAGTCACCTATTAGCCATGCGATTAAGAATTAATGCAAAATTTGCAGATATAACTACCATTAGAGCACAACAAGTACTTGAAACAGACCCCAAAACAATAAACGATACATTCAAAGAATTCTACTCCGACTTATATAAATCAGAAACGACCTTCGATCAATACAAAATGGACACATATCTTAATCAAATTATTCTCCCTAAACTTTCAGAGGATGACGCTAAACAGTTAGAAACACCGATCACACTAGAGGAACTCAAGAAGGCCATATCCGAAATGCAAAATGGTAAGGCTCCTGGAAGAGACGGTATCCCATCAGAAATGTACCTTTCTTGTTGGGACATAATTGGACCCTTATTACTAAATATGATCTTATACTCAGTCAAGGAGGGGAGCTTCCATAAAAACGACAATATTGCACTCATTTCAGTCCTTCTCAAAAAAGACAAAGACCCCACCGAGTGCGGTAGTTACAGAGCCTTAAGCCTCCTCGGAACCGATGTCAAACTGTACTCTAAGGTATTAGCCATCAGATTACAAAAGCATATGACGTCTTTAGTTCATCCGGACCAAACTGGCTTCATAAGAGGTCGCCTGATCACTGATAACATAAGACGAATACTGCACGTACTAGATGCAGACAAGGACGACACCATACCTAAGGCGATGCTGTCCCTGGATGCTATGAAAGCCTTTGACAGGCTGGAATGGTCGTATCTATGGGCAGTATTAGAAAGGATGGGGTTAGGAAAAGGATTCATTGATATGATTAAAGTATTATACAAAGACCCATCGGCCATGATTACAACAGGTACATTCATCTCCGAAATCTTTCCGGTATCACGCTCAGCCAGACAGGGTTGCCCTCTTAGTCCCGGACTATTCGATCTATCATTAGAGCCTTTAGCACAATATATAAGACAATCCCAATCCATAGAACCAATCGTAATCAAGGGCACACAACATAAAATTAGTTTATATGGGGAAGACGTAATATTGTTCATGCAAAGCCCCAACACCACATTGCCTCATCTACTCAAGTTGATTGAGAACTTTGGTGATCTATCGGGATCTAAAATAAATTGGCCGAAGTCGGCTTTCCTTCCACTTAACACCCATGCAAAAAAAGATACAACCCTCCCAGGTGAGATACCTATGGTAAAACATTTTAGATGCTTGGGTGTGGAAATATTTCCCACCATAAGACAAACGGTGAAGCACAATTACACAAAAATACAGAACAAAATCAAAGACGACCTGGACAGGTGGGCAAAACTTAAAAACTCAGTACAGGCAAGGGTATCAATAGTTAAGATGGATGTACTACCTAGAATCAACTTCATCAGTTAAATGCTACCGTTACCCCCTCCAGAGGGTTACTGGAAAAGATTACACTCCTCCACATACAAATTTATTTGGAATAACAAACCACCACGTATAAAAAGATCCACCGCACAGAGAAATAAAGCAGACGGTGGCATGGCAGTTCCAGATTTTTTCCAATATTTTAAGGCGTACACATTAAGACCATTGACAATATGGTTTGATCCCCAAGCATTAGTATCCTGGAGAAAATTGGAAGAAAACATAGTAGCCCCACATAGACTGAAGGACATAGCACACACTAAACTACCAATCAAGCACTGTGAGCGGAAATTCGGCCCCATAATTACCCATGCGATCAGGATATGGCGTGAAACACACAAAAAATATCCTAACCCACAAAAATGGCACAATCACACTCCCTTATTCAATAACAATGCACTCTTAATTGAAAAACGTCCTATAAGATTCCCTATATGGGAAGAGCAAGGCATACACTCATTAGGGGATGTTTTTAACAACCAGGGTTTTTGTAGTTATGGAGAAATATGCACAAAATTTAATCTCACCGAGTCCACATGGCTTTTTTACATACAGTTACAGCTATGTTTGAAGTCTCACGGTGTTCCATTAGACATACCAGTTGAACACCACAGATACCACAAATTCTTCTATGAAAGAGAGACACCGAGAGGTTTTGTATCAGGTTTTTATTATCAATTACTAACGTCCTCATATGAAACCCTTCAACTAGACTCTGTCTGGAGGAGGGATATACCAGACCTGGAAAGTGACTTTGATTGGCAAGGAGCATGGGCAAATGTCCGTCTTACATCAAGGAACCCGGACCATCAACAAATCAATCTTAACTATATTCACAGGACATACTTGACTCCTATAAGACTGAACAGAATGGGTCTCAAACAAGACTCAAAATGCTCCCAATGTACAAATGGAGACGAAGGAACATTTATGCACATGTATTGGGACTGCCCACCAGTTAAGGCATTCTGGAAAGATGTGACCCATCAATTATCAAAACTCGTATCTTGGAATATACCAGTACACCCCTCTGTATTACTATTGAATGATGTTTTTGAGTTTGCAGTAAATCCACAGCTAAAGAGATTGGTTTTATCGGGTATCAACAGTAGCTAAAAAAAACTGATCGCATCACGCTGGTTTCAACCGGAAAAAATGTGCCGGAAGGTTTGGTTTCTTACATATCTCGATGTGATTTATCAAGAAATATCTACAGCAAGAATTCTGGGACTCAACGAATCCAAAATGTCAATGTGGTTAGAAGTGGTGGAGAGAATAAAAGCTAGCTTATAATGGTGGTGTCTGGTTAGGAGTGAGGGATAATGGAGGTACTATCCAAGGAGGGGTCCGGGAGGGGGGGGTTCGAGCTGGAGCATATGTGTGTAGGGTTTTAGATAATAGGTATTAGGAGTATATCCTGTATAAGACATTGGTACAATTGGTACAATCGTTGGATATACACTGTATACGGTAAAATATTATTATATACTTTTTTTTGTTTTCTGTTACTGTACTTGCATGTCATTTTAGTCACCTTAATTGTTAGTTTCATTATGCATTGTGTGTTGAGTACTGACTTTTAACAATTTTGTTTTGCAATAAAAAAAAAAAAAAAAAAAAATCAAATATTGATAAATGATGGTGTATATTGTATTGTGTGAGATGATGACTGAAAAAATAAACTACTACTACTACTACAAAAAAAAAAAAATATTCGACTAAGAGGTTGGCCAGTCGACTACGGCTCCTTTCGACCAATTAGTCGACTAATCGATTAATAGGGGTCGTCAGCCCTATTGTACATACATCACAACATTGTAACATATCATTGTTTGATAGTAGATCGAGTAAATGCCACATGTTAGAGTAAATCCTTAACGATCAATCAATCGATCTTCGATTAATTGTCAACATCCCTAGACTGGATGCAACTTGCAAAAGCCAAAGGAAACCTCGCTGGTCACGGGGAGACCTCGCTGGTCACGGGGAGACCTCGTTGGTCACAGGGAGACCCCGCTGGGGGAGACCTCGCTGGTCACGGGGAGACCTCGCTGGTCAGGGGGAGACCTCGTTGGTCACGGGGAGACCCCGCTGGGGGAGACCTTGCTGGTCACGGGGAGACCTCGCTGGGGGAGACCTCGCTGGTCACGGGGAGACCTCACTGGGGGAGACCTCACTGGTCACGGGGAGACCTGGCTGGTCACGGGGAGACCTCACTGGGGGAGACCTCGCTGGTCACGGGGAGACCTCACTGGGGGAGACCTCGCTGGTCACGGGGAGACCTCGCTGGTCACGGGGAGACCTCACTGGGGGAGACCTCACTGGTCACGGGGAGACCTCGCTGGGGGAGACCTCACTGGTCACGGAGCACCCAGGGCGGTTTCAGAGAAAACTGAAAATTCTACCCACATTTGGCACGTGACTGTGTTATGTGTTAATGTCAAGCCCTGCATTGCTTGCAAGATTCTAGGTTCAGAGAGTCGGAGCCTGAGTGTAATCTTCAAGTGTATGGTGCTCAGTTTTGGAAAGATTATCTAATGTGTGCTTTATAACGAATAATAAGACTGTAAAATCTGTGAAATATGACATTATGTGTGGGGTCTACCACCATTTCAATATTAGTTAGGATTTGGAATATCTTCTAGTGCATGGCAGGCATTACCCCTGCCCTTGGATATGTCTGTAGGCTAAATTGCAGGTAGGTTCCATCTTAACCGTCATTAAATGTTATGTATACGTTTCCATATCACAAAAATTGCTTTATCCCGAAGTAGATGATGCAGTGTTGCGGTTATGTCTTGAGGCTGGTGTAGGAGTCCGAGGCAGCCAATTGATTATGTAGCTTTTTACCAAAATGCATTAAGGTAAAGGTTGCGTCTTCTCATGTTGCATATTCTTTTAATTAGATATAAGACATTATTATATGGTGTGGCCCGTCTTTTTTCTATCCCACCTTTCATGAGACAACTGATAGCTGGATGGAGCAATATTCCCATGGTTTGGTGGTGCAGGCATAGTGGCAAAGGATAGCGCTCCACTTGATGAAATAGTTGTGGTTATGGTTGTGGCTATATTACCTACAAGCTAAGCTCCACAGAATTAACCACGTCATCAAAACATCACACCCCTGGCCCGGCATTCCAGCAGTCCTATTTACACAAGACGCTGGGGTGAACCCACTCTAGCAATGAGACTACCTCTGCTGGCGGCTTATTGCCGGAACAACAATGCCCCCCCATTCCGTGTCCGTACCTTTTATACACAACGGTGTGGCGCAACATTCTCGCCTTCAACAGGCTATGAAAAAGGGGCCACTGTGTGAAAGGCCTTTCAGTTATCAGCCAGATACCATCCAAGGCACCAGCTGCCTTGTTTTCTAAACCTTTTCAACTGTGAGCCTTTTATGCTTATTTTCTGTAGTCACCATGTTTTCTTTGATCACCATTTTGCTGTGTGTATGTGTATGGGTGCGCACACAATAGGCCTTCCACGGAATGTTTGTGTAGTTCTCTTTCTTCCAGTATGGCTGCCTGTAACCATTGGTAACAACTTTCAAAAGAAAATGCGCAATTTCTGTGCAGTGGCAGAGTAGCTAGAACACTGGATAAGCATGATATTAATAAGAACCAAAATAATAATGATGTTTTGTCGATATATTTCTCATATATCAACACATATCAACTGTTGTCTCATCCATTGCCATGTACAAAACAATGATTGCTATGTTACAGGCAGCCATGCTGGAAAAAAAATAACTACACAAATTATCCATGCAAGGCCTCTATTGAGTGTGTGAGACAGAAATAAAGTGTACCGAGGGCCTAGAGTAACTATTCTGGTTGCTGCCATCTCAGAGACAAACTCATACACAGCTTGTTTGAAGAGTGTGTGATTGTGTATGTGTGATTGTGTGCGTGCGCGTTGTGTGTGTGCATGTGCGTGTGCATGTACGTGTGTGTTCCCAGGCTGATTGCCAAGAATAAAAGGCGGGATGTGGCATGACGAAGCGGAAAGGAAATCTAGGCCACTTTCCCTAAGATTGGGCCTGTTGTCAATCTTAATTCTGTTCAAAACTCATCTCTTTGCGTGAGTGTGAGTCTGTCGGTCAGGGTTGGTGCTAATGGTATTACCATTCAGTTATTTTCACAAGATGAACGGTTTGCCAGTCTGTGTGTGCGTACCTCTTTGTGCGACGAGGTGAGCTGCTCCTCCAATGTGCTGCATCTTTCCAAGGCCACGCGCAGTCTCTCTCTTACCTTGAAACACAAAACAGATTGGTAATGCTGCATGGGTTGTGTAGAGAACGATTTAAAAAGTACAATCCGTACACTAGATAATGCTCCCATGAACATTTATTGGTGTAATATAGCAATCGGTATAACCTAGGGCTGTCTTAAATACTTCGAAGCTTCGTTCGATGGCACGAGCTTCGAACATTAAAAAAAAAAATCTTCTGAATACACGTTGTGTTGTGAAGGGCCAGATTAAACTGAGAATCTACCTTTATTGTTTGATATACTTTGTATATTATTTATATATATACACGGAATATCCCTTTACCTGCGTTCAAACCAGAGTAATATTCGCTCTCCTATTGGACAGCGCCCCCAGGCGCCAGCGCGCAAGCCCCCAACGGCAAGTTCAAAGACAAGTGCAGGCATGTCGGAACATGCCCGGAGTCAGCGTAGTGATACCAGACAAGGACTGAGGTTGGGACTAGATATTCACTTAAGTATAAATAGAGCGCAAGGTGCGCACAGCAGTAGTTCAATTCAGTTACGTTCAGTACCTTACCCACCTTCACCACGAGTCAACGTGCAGTGAAGTGAGCAACCTTGCGTCTAACAGAGCATTGAGAACCGCGTGCGAATAGAATGGTAAAAGTGTCAGAGTTTAATGAAGTAACGTTGAGTTCGACTTAATCTAATGTGAAGTAAATAGTCGATTTATTGTATATCGTGCAGCCATAGTTCGTTCGTGTGTAGCATTACCCAGCGGTTCGTCGTGTCTTTAGCTAGTGTACTTAACCAGGCTGTGTGGCCTAAATACGTCGCTCACACCCGAGGAGTCCTAGGCGGAGAACCGTTGGACATGTACACAGGAGAATCGGCGTCGGCGATTGCAGAACCATTACTGGTTGGATTATATTGATTTGGAACGTGGTACCCGGAGAAGAGCATCGTTGATTTCCACTATCGTTTGGGATTCAACCTCGTGAGGATTACAATTCGGGCCGGCCTCGTGGACGGAGGTTGGCTGGCTGTCATCAATGCTGTCGAGCATTTGGATTACAATTATTACTTTGCTGCTGATCAAGGGAGTTTACAAGGACCGACTCCTGTACCTGGAGTCTCTTTATTCCTCATTGAATCAGACGGAGTACCCGAACATTCCTCTACCCTCCAGGCCTTACACCACCGGAGGGAACCCATTGTCTCCAGTCGGTACCAGTGTTGCCCTATATAGTTGCTACTATACGACAGGTGGTGTCAACTTAGACCCATCGTAGGATTCCTGCTATTCTTAGTGACTCATGCTATTGACTGACTTTACGTATATTCTTCGCCATACAAGCGCGACCCTAATTCTCATTCTGTAACCTAACGTTGCCTAATAATAATAAATTACCCTCAAATACTATTTCTTTGTCAATGCCGTGTTCTTGTGGGTGTTCACCATCTATATTTGATGTACTGTCTGGCCAGTAATTAAAGTACATAACTAGCAGTGGTTTAATCTATCACAATCTTTAATACAGTCAGGGTTTTGTAACCCCTCAGTTACACGTTGGTTACCCATAACAGCGGTTGTTTGGCCCTGTTCTTCGATACATGTCATCCAGCAGTAAAACTCCTGTTTTTATACATAAACAGCTTGTTTTTAGTAATACTGTGCAATGTGCATGAGCATTACACTAGTGCAGGGGTAGGCAACCCTAGGCACGCGTGCCTGCAACATTTTTTTTTCCTCTTTTCTTTGAACTACTATAGTGAAATATTTTGCACTGTCGCATTTATCTTGTTGAAATCCTCCCACAGGTTCTTTTTACTACCACATATTTAATTGAGACCCTTTATTTGTTTATTATTTCAATTTAGCTGGAAATACATTGCTACATCATTCAGTAACATTTGCAGAGCCTTATAACAAAAACATTATTACGGTCACCATTGTGACCAGTGGGATTAATCAACAAATTTGATTATTTATTTTTCTATTTCATTGAACATTGCACATGTTAAAAGCCATTTTTTTACTCAAAATGTGAGTATTACCAAGTCAACTTGTGTTCTTAAAACAATGACAATAAACATAGTTTTATTAGGTTGAAATAATGTGGTTGTGTACTTATTTTTCTGTTAACTTATTATGGATTGAAAACTGAAAACCTGGTAACTTATTATTATTTATTTTTTTACAGTGTAGTCTTGCGATCAATCAAAACTTATTTACACGATATACCTCACATTCACCCTCCATTCACATCCTGGTGTTCTCCTGGTGTTCTCCATTAGGCCTGTAGGTGGAGCTATGACAGCACACGTACAGTACACACACCGATGGTGTGTGATGTGTCCAAAAATGAATGGGCAAATGTGAGTGAAATGGTCACACTGTATGCAGCTGTTTGTCTGCATTGCATCCTCCTCCCCCCAACTCAGATTTAGGGTTGATACAACCATCATAATAATATTGTTAATAATAACAATAACAATAATGATGTAATAATGTAAAAATTATCATTAACACTTTGATCGCCATGGGTTAAATTCATAATTGACCATCCCTCGCCATCTCTATTTGTCTATGGAGAAGTTCCCCTTCTTTGCAGGGCTATAACTTTTTAAATTCTATTGCTAAATTGCCATTATTATGGCCCATTCAATGTCCTATATGTATTGTTCAGGGTGTAGCAACGTTAAACTTTTTCATTCACATATTCATACTAAAATATGGTCTAAAGTATAAGTATGTTTTTATCGTTTTCTGCAGCTTTCTTCAGAACGTGATTTATAGCCCTAAATGCATTATATTGATGATCAAATACAGTTTGGTAGGAATCTGTGCGAGATAAAAAATGTCAACTGGATGTGCTTCTAGGAGTTACTACATATCATCGGATGATGACCGGATGGGCGGGGGATCGTTTATAATTCCGTGGGCAGCGTTAGATGATTCATCCAGAGTGGGTCATATGTTCATCATAGCAGTTTATATGGAACACGTTAGAATATAACGCTGAATCTTACCGTGGCTTCCTCGCACCGCTGGCAGATGAGCGTGGAACAGAATTTTTTCTATTATGGGATGGAGAAATGCCCGATCCATTTCCAGGTTGTATAATAGTATATACGTCCAAATCATGTTGTTTTTTTCGAGTTATTTGCACGGATCGATGTTCACTGTGTCAAGACGGAGTCTCTCTAACGATAGCGAGTGCCCGGACCACATATGGATGAGCACTACCGGTTCAAAGGGTCATTTCCGGTTGGCGATCTGCCGATCGGCCACCAGATGGCGCTCTTGAACCGCTAGAGAGTTGAGTGGAGCTTTGCAGTGTGTCTCAGGGCTCCGGTGGGGAAATATGATTTCGATCACAGATTTTTGAAATATTGACATCAAAGACGAGTTACGGCATCTTCGGCAGAATGAGCATGGCTAGGAATGACGTCTTAACTCGTCATCGGCGATCATAGTGTTAAAAAGACCTGATTATGAGAAAAAATATTGACGATGCATGGAATATTGTTGAGGCACACTAGTTACAACTATATTTCAAACAGGCACTCCATGTCAAAAAGGTTGCTGACCCCTGCACTAGTGACTAGAGGTTCCAGTAGTGGGCAGCTTGAATTGCCAGGTCCAAAAACCAACGCTTTAAGGAGATCTTTTATTTTTAGAGCATTAACTCTTTGGAATAACCTGCCTCAAAACCGCTGCTGCATTTACAGTAGATTCACTTTTTAAAATAATCTTAAATTGTATTTAACACTGTAAAGTATTTTGTTTTGTTTTGTTTGTTTTCTGTTTCTGTGCTTGCATGTAATTTTAGCCATCTTAACACTTTGAGTGCCACGGACGCGTTTTGTCGTTAGTTCATGCCGACTGTTGAATTCCACCAACGCTATATAGCGGTTGTTTGTCGTATTTTTTTTTATTAGCGATTTGAATTCATATTTCATCAATCGAGCCTCACGCTAGTGCTGCAGACTCTCTCCGAGCTCCATTAGGAAAATACCGCCCCCTATCGTATCTCCCTGTGGTACTGCACCCCATTGGATTAGACTGATGGTGGGGGGGGTCCAGTTTCCTCATTAAATTTTCCATCAAGCCATCTGAAGAGACCGAAGTGATCGCGGAGCCGCAAAACAACGTGGAATACATATTTACAGTACCCAGCGCTGAATCAATAAACGCGATCGATATTTGGAATGGCGATCAGGAATCCGTTTCGACAATGTTGACTGCAAACAAGTCATTGATAAGCGACGGGCAGATTAGACACATAGCCATAATTTAAGACATAGATTATGCGTTTAGAGCGCCATCATTGAAGTGGGTGGTGGCATTCAACGATAAATAGTGCACGCTACGCTGGCAATCAAAGTGTTAATTGTTAGTTTCATTATGCATTGTGTGTTGAGTACCAGTGTTGGGACTAACGCATGTTACAGTAACGCTGTTACTTTTGGCAGTAACTAGTACTCTAACGCATTACTTGTTAAATTCAGTAACTCCGTTACCGTTACTAAATGGTTCGTTACTGCGTTATTTGTATGTAGATTGGTAGCAAGCGATAGCGAGCAGTGCTGACTCATGTGTGCGGAGAGTGGGGAGACACGTTGTGGGCGTGTTTGTTTACACACTGCTACTACACTCGCGTCGCCAATAAACATAATAGTTTCAAGACATTGCGTCGGTCTGAGAGAAGAATCAAGCATCGGAAATACATTTGGACTGCAGTATTCTGTTGTGGATGGTTAAAACCTTTGTTTACATATTGTGGTGTGGATTAAAACATTCGTTTCTGGACCCGTTTTCTGCCTGGCTGAAATGAAGCTGGTGGGCTCGTTCAGAAGTTGAACACAGCTACAACCTCCACCACAAGTCTCTGTAAGTAAGCTAGCTAATGGCTAATGTATCCTTACACTACTGGCAAATATTTTCATATCTTAACCAACGTTGCAAGGCGCTTATAATGAAACGCTCCAACGGTGACATCAAGGCCATTCATTCAACCTAGCGTGCACTTATTTTCAACCTAAAACCTAAGCGTTCTCTCTCTCTCTCGCTCTCTCTCTCATTCTCATTGATTATGTTACCAGGAAGTTGCAATGCTGTGTGTGTGAGTGTGTGTGAGTGTGTGAGTGTGTGAGTGTGTGTGTGTGTGTGTGTGTGTGTGTGTGTGTGTGTGAGGGAGGGAGGCAGGAAGGGGTGGGGAGCAGAGCATGTGAGCAGAGCGGCGCGGGGAGTGGAGCGGGTGGTTTTGAAGTGAGCGGCAGAGTGGGTTTTAAAATGGGTCGACGCGACTTCCGGAGCGGGAGTTCTCCTCCGCTCCAAGCCGCTCCGGGCCGCTCAGTGCACATGGCACTGCGCGCAAAATCATAGCATGCTCGGTTTCTCCCAGACCAGTAGGCACCGGTCCACAATGCACCTGTCCTGTAAACAGAATTGTGCTTAAAAGAAATCCCACAACGTGAAAGCATGGCCGTGTTTGCTAAGTGTTTTCCGCTGCCGGTTTGATGTCAAGAAATCACTGCATGAGTTTGAAGCCTCAGACATTGGCTAAACTCGTGTTCTTGAAAGTGAACTCAAAGATAATGCAGCCGTAGGCAGTGGCACTGCATGGCAGATAAAGGCACAAGACATGAGCATTGTTTTATTTTGTTTAAAATACACAAAGTGACAAAAACGAATAGCCTATAGCCTACTTTATTGCAAAATGCAATAATTGGCCTGCCTAAAGTTAATGGCCCAAAGTTAGCAGCATTGCAGCGATGCTATTATTATTTTTAATTTCATATAGCCTATAGCCTATTTTGCTAAATGCAATAGGCCTGCCTAAAGTTAATGGCCCTAAGTTAGCAGCATTGCAGCGATGCTATTATTATTTTTAATTTCATACATAAGAATGTAGCATTCTGTTTTAGATTTTATACATTTATATAAATGTAGCCTCTATCTATGAAGCTTCTATCCCCAGGCCATCAGGCTGCTCAACGAACAATAAACACTATGCAACAACCATCAAATGCACACAGCACACACATCCACACGCACACATGCACTTTAAACAAACAACACACTGCAGCACCCACTCTCCACATTTTAGATCACAGAAACACACTTTATATTTATTGATAAAGGATTTGCACTACAACTCGTACACCTTACTGTAAATTGTACCTCATCCCATTTCTGCTTTGCACTATATAGTATTGTATATTAGTACATTGCATAGTATATTGTATGGTAACTCAGTTACTTCTAGTCTGCATCGAACATTGTACATATGTCTATACTGAACACTGGGACCTCTATTTTTACATGCTACTTTATTTTATTTCATACTTATCTTGTCTAGCACAGTCTCTGGAGCGTAACAGTAAGAAGCATTTTGTATAAAAGTATTCTGTACTTCTGTATGACAACTATTAAAGAAACTTGAACCTATATCCAACAGCACTTTTATATTGGTTGATTGTATTCGAGTTTTTCAAAGGCTATAGGAAACTTGCACATTGAGTATTTCGTTTGTGTTTTACTGTGAGACACTTTGTAGACAGTTATGTCGAGTTATATTTTTATAGGCATATTAGCTATGTGATTTCCTGAGTTCGTTTGATAACAAGCCTGTTGCATTAATTGTCTTCAGTGGCTAAGCCAAGGATTTATAGGCCTATTACGGCCTCCTCTGAGGCTCCGAATGTCATATTCGTAATTTTGTATCTGTCTTATGCTGCCCTGTCAGTGATATGTTCTACCGCCGATTGATTGGTTGATTAAATACTTTATTAACAGTATGCAAAAAGGTATAGGCCTACAGTGTAATTCAATTAGCTAAACGGATAATACAAGGTATATGCCCCGAGGGCTGTGCATAATTAGTTTTTTTTGTGGTTCTTCCATCACTGCGTTGAACGTCTTGGTGGTGCCCACTGGTGCAGTGGTAAATAAAAAAAATACCATACGGTATGTTCGGTTGATACATTTAAACTGGGTCTGTTTTCATTATTCTATGATATTTTAAATAACAAAATGAAGAATTTCCAAAAAATTGGATTTCCTGAAGGCCTTCGTTTCAGACCGCATGTTGCTGCGGTCTGAAACGAAGGCCTTCAGGAAATCCAATGTGTTATTAGCCAATTTCAGGAAAACAGCACTTTCTTTTATTTCCCCCGCTGTAATTTTTTTCTGCTGAGCGGGGTGGAGCGGGGAGCGCTTGATGCCAAATGAAGTTGAGCGCTGAGCGGCGTGGCGGCGGGATCAACATGAGCGTTTAGCGGAGCGGAACAAGTCAAGAGCGAAGAGCGGATTTCTCGGCCGCGCCGCTCCGCTCACATGCTCTGGTGGGGAGTGAGGAAGAAAGAGGGGGAGAATGAGAGACAGAGAGTAAGAGACATACTAGGAGAGAGAGAGAGAGATTAGTGGAAACTGTGAAGTTGATCAACAGATGTAAGAATCTGTAAGGGCAGATACAAGGGAGCAATAAAAAAATGTTAAGTAACTAAATAGTTACTTTTCACAGTAACGCATTACTTTTGGGTGTAAGTAACTAGTAAAGTAACTGAGTTACTTTTGAAATGAAGTAACTAGTAAAGTAACTGAGTTACTATTTTTCAGTAACTAGCACAACACTTGAGTACTGACAATTTTGTTTTGCAATAATAATAGTTTGTATGTTTTTTTTGTGTGGACCCCAGGAAGACTAGCTGGTTGCTATGGCACCAGCTAATGGGGATCCGTAATCAAATCAAATCAAATGTCCCAGGCTGCCAGATTTTAAGATCACCTACAAAGATCAAATCACCTATCCACCAAACTCACACACACAAACAATTAATTCTCCTAAACCACTTACCAAGCAAACACACATAATTCCCCTCAACCAATTCAGAGAGACAAACACCAACACACATAGGTGCGTACCTTCTCATCGAGGGCTTTGTGGTGTTCGAAGAGGGACTTGAGTGCTTTGAGGACCTCCACTTCGCTGGAGACGCCTGCTGGTGACTGGGCCTGTCTCTTCACCACAGTCATCCTCAGGCTGCGCTCGTGGCGGGACACCAGGCACTCCAGGTGCTCCAGCAAGAGCTGCCATTAAGAGACGGTGTTAAAGATAGGGATACATGATATATTGCTAAACAAGCGGCATCAGCCAATACAGGCTATAAAAAGCATAATCAGCATCTATCCCGACATTATTTTTGTAGGCGACATTTGGCCAATTGTAAGTTATGGGACCTTTATACAGGTATTTTGCTTAATGCAAATATATTTCATCTACATTTCAGAAACAAATGGATTTCAGTCATTTCTACATTAATTACAAGGAATGTTGTAACTTCCTCAACACCTGTGAACTAGGGATGAGAATAAAGGTTATTTGGGGGGGGGGCGACTATCTGTTGTCATTAACCGGTTAAAACATTTATTTTGGGCAATTCTAAGTCAATGCTGAGCAAAACACGGGAAACAGCCATAAAAACGCAGGAACAGCAATGCCTGCCATCACATTCTCAGAGACTCACATTATTCTCAGAGACAACCAGCCCGACGTATTAGGCCTATTCACTCATCATCACTATAGCTTTCTTTATGTAACTTTGAAAGGGCGGCCGGGTAGCGCAGCGGACTAAGCGTCTGTCTACCACCGCAGAGACACTGGTATCGAATCCAGCTGTCAGCGGTGCCTCCGGCTTGGCCGGTCGTCATACTGACTCAATTGGCAGTGTCAGCGGGAGGGAAGCCGGTGGGTGGTAATCTGGTCGTTGTAAACAGCGACTCCTACAGGTCGGTCAGGGCGCCTGCAGCGAGGAAGGGATCTGGGTGAGGTAGTGTGCCCTCCCACGCATTACACTCACCCAATGAGAGTCCTCGCTGCCAGGTGAAAAGAGGCTGCTGGCTGTCTCCTATGTATCGGAGGAAGCATGTGATAGACTTCAGGGCTCCCTAGACCGGCAAGTAGGGGGCAAATGCATGCAACGACCAGGAAGGGGAGGGGGGAATTGGCATAACGACTAAAATTGGGATGGGAGGAAAATACAAGAAAATGCACCGATGTGAAAATTGTGGCCGATACCGATAACAGATATTAATATTGCTGTTCTGGCCGATACCGATATTTACCGATGTCGATATCTCTGTATAGAAAACACTTTTATGATAATCAAATAAAGGGCGGCTACGTGGCGTAGTGGGCAAGGCACTCGCCACAAAATGCTGGAGACGCTGGGCTCGTCAGTTCGAGCCCAGCGCTCCACATTTGCTTTCAGTTTAGCTGGTCGTCCGTACTAATACACATTGGCCGTATTAGGGGGTGGGAAACTGATGGGTGGGGATCGGGCGTTGTGGACAGCGACTCCTACAGGTCGGTTGGTGCGCCTGCGCAGTAGAATCAGGAAGTGTCGGGGGCAGCGTGAGCGTCCCACGCGTTACTCCTCGCCACTGAGAGATCGAGCTGCGCAGGTGAAAAGATGCGACTGCTGTTACCTCAAGTACCGGAGGGGACTTGTGCTATGCATGACTTAGTCCACATTGCAGCCGGCTTGTGGGAGGCAAGAAACAGCGTCCGTGACAGGGGAGGGTTGAATTGGATGATACGAAATTGGGATGGGAGAAAAATATATAGAAAATGGGAGAAAAAGTGGATAAAAAAAATGATAATCAAATAAAGAGCTATTTTCCAAAACGCATTTTTTTTTTTTTTTTTTACTTATTTTCAGAAATGACTGATATTTTTTAAACTATTTAAGGCCAAAACATGTAAAAAGAAAAGAAAACTGCCATATCGGCCGATATTATATGGGCGGCCGATATATCGTGCATCACTAGTTACGGGATGTGATTTGTTGGTGAAAGAAAGCGTTTGAAACACTTGTATGACTGAGCAAATGAAGTGTGGCAAAACAGGGATGACAGCTAGTCTACTTGTCAAGAAAAGTGTAGAGGGTACGCTAATGCACTTGCTGTGGTACTACGGTCCGCTTGTTAAACCATTTTGGTTTGACATTGCTGAGGACCTGTCAGTTTCTCTTCAAATTGATATTAAGCCTCGTCCTGTAACTTGTATATTGGGCGTAAAAATGGTCACTGCTCAAGCAAAAGTTTCAGTATTGTAGCACTGGCCTTTTTAGCAGCCAAACTGATTATTTTATTGAACTGGAAAGAACGCAAACCAAACTGCTTCAATTTCGAGAACTGGCGCAAGGACTTCAAGGACTTGTTATCAATGGAACAGGCTGCTCTAACTCTTCAAGAGTGATAGGCCCGATGGCCTTCAAGGTCCCTGGAACTTTATTAGATCATATCTTGAATACGTTTGTGTACTACTGAACCTTTGTAATATTCTGCAACCCCACTCACCCCCCATATTTAGTTTTGTGTTGGTCTTATCATGTTTGTATTGTCTTGTTAGGTATTATAAAAAATAAATACAAATAAAATGTAAATAAAAACCTTTAATTGGAACGAAAAGAAGAGTGTAGGCTAAGCACACATTTTTTTTTCTTCCACTTTTTCTCCTTATTTTTCTATTTTTCTCCCATCCCAATTTCGCCTCGCCAATTCTCCCTTCAATTCTCCCCTCCCCTGTCTCGAACTGCAGTGAGGACCAAGCCTTGCATCACGTGTCCCTTCACCAATTCTCCCTTCAATTCTCCCCTCCCCTGTCTCGAACTGCAGTGAGGACCAAGCCTTGCATCACGTGTCCCCTCCGGTACACGAGGAGGCAGCTGTCGCATCTTTTCACCTGTACAGCGCGATCTCTCGGTGGCGAGGAGTAACGCGTGGGAGGCTCACGCTGCCCCCGTTACTTCCTGATTCTGCTGTACAGGCGCACCAACCGACCTGTAGGCGTCGCTGTCCACAACGTCTGCACACGGCGAGCGACCGACGTCGCCTGGCGATGTGATAGTCTGTCGCTCAACGACAATCGCCTGGCCCCCCACACCAGAGCCGACCGTTCAGGTATAATAATGTGTCGCTCTGTCTAGCTGGGGGTGTGGTTACTTGTTTCCCCCCCGGAGGGAGATATAAGAGGACGGACCGGATGTTAGTTTGTTGTGACGCTAGCGTATTAGCAGGTAGCGGTGTTGTGCTTTACGAGGGAATATTAACCTGTAAAACCCATATTGAGCTGGAATTAAACCACCATATATACGAATACAACCTCTCCTCATTCTTCCTGACATTACTGCATGACTGATCGCTACAATACGTTCACTACCACCGATTGGACAAGTATTATGCACCTGCTGAGAGAGAATGTTTTTTCACTGAAGACGGCGCAAACTTCTGTTCTCAACCATCGTTTTCTTTGGACAATAAACCGTATAAACTACATCAGCTGCAGCCTGGACATTAAACTCTGTCAACACCCACAACTTCTTTTGTTACCCGAGTATAAAAACACTAGTAGGTGCATCGTGGCGCATTGTTAAATTAGTTAATGACAAGCGGCCACTATAGCTTCTCCAACTAACGTTATTTATTTAAATTGTTCCTGTTAATAATAATGAACATAAGTAGCATGGTAATAATACGTAGGTTATTGATCAATGATGTATTGATAAATTAATGGTGTACAAATGATACACAAGTAGAAGTCATGTTATTTCATCATTGTCCTTGCTGTGGCCTGCCGTCGCCTCAAAAAATAGGATCGAGGCGATTTTTAGCCAGGCGACAGAAATAGCTGCGCGACCTTAGCTTCAAAATCTCCTGCCGTGTGGGTTCTCTCATTCATAACAATGGAGGCGATACAATTCTGTCGGTCAGCTCGCAAAAAAAGTCGGTCGCCTGGCGTGGGCGGCTACGTGGCGTAGTGGGCAAGGCGCTCGCCACGAATGCAGAGACGCTGGGCTCGCCTGTTCGAGCCCAGCGCTCCACATTGCTTTCAGTTTAGCTGGTCGTTCATACTAATACACATTGGCCGTATTAGGGGGTGGGAAACTGATGGGTGGGGATCGGGCGTTGTGGACAGCGACTCCTACAGGTCGGTTGGTGCGCCTGCGCAGTAGAATCAGGAAGTGTCGGGGGCAGCGTGAGCCTCCCACGCGTTACTCCTCGTCACTGAGAGATCGAGCTGCGCAGGTGAAAAGATGCGACTGCTGTTACCTCAAGTACCGGAGGGGACTTGTGCTATGTATGACTTAGTCCACATTGCAGCCGGCTTGTGGGAGGCACGAAACAGCGTTCGTGACAGGGGAGGGTTGAATTGGATGATACGAAATTGGGATGGGAGAAAATATAGAAAATGGGAGAAAAAGTGGACAAAAAAAATAATAATCGGTCGCCTGGCTAAAATCGCCCGCCGTGTGCGGAGCCCTTTAGCCGCCCCTAAGCACACATTGCTCAAGGAAACAATGCCACTGAACCAAAATAATAATGCTGGAGGAATGGCGAGAGACAACTGACTGTTTCACATACTATAGACCTGTTTATGAAACATGACAGCGTTTGTCACATTCTATACATATTCTATATTCAGAGTGCAAACTGGTAGATCAATATTATTCCCATCAATTATATCTGGGCAAAAACACACCTGAGATGAAACCACAAAATATAGTGCAGGGCAACGTCAGCCAGCCTACCTGAGGAATAGCATGTGCCATGGCTTCCACAAACATCCGTGCACAGTTCCCAAACAATCCAACAAATAAAATATTGGAATGATTTGATTGTGTCGTTTTTGTAGTAAAGAAAATATTGTCATTTTTTATTCCTCCCTCTCATTTAATGCACATATAAAAAATGTCACCAAAATTGCATTCTTCCATCTTCGTAATATCGCAAAAATACGCCCCATTTTAACTCTGGCTGATGCTGAAACCCTGATTCATGCTTTTGTCTCATCACGTCTGGACTACTGTAATGCACTTTTTTCAGGCTTACCTAATTCAGCATCAAAAATCTTCAACTTGTGCAAAATGCGGCTGCACGGATACTAACTAGAACTAGAAAATTTGATCACATCACACCAGTTTTGTCCGCCCTACATTGGCTTCCTATCCAAGCCCGCTCTGACTTTAAAGTGCTACTCCTCACCTACAAAATTTTAAATGGGCTTGCACCGCTCTATCTATCTGATCTCATCTCCCGATACTCGCCCGCTCGTGCTCTGCGCTCACAAAATGCGGGGCTTCTATCGACCCCTAGGGTTAAAAAGAAATCCGCCGGCCACAGAGCCTTTGTCTACCGCGCTCCCTACCTGTGGAACAAATTACCTGCCATCATCAGGGGCGCCTGCTCTGTCGAAGCTTTTAAATCCCTGCTTAAGACTCATCTTTTCTCTCTCTCCTTCAACCTACCTTGATCTCACCTGGTCGGGGACTGACCTTTAGATTAATCTGTGTAGTTTAGTTATGGTACAGGGTACTACATGGTACCACAGAGTACTACTTGGTACTGCATGGCATTACAGGGTACTACATGGCTTACATAGCTCTACATGGCACCACAGGGTACTACATGGCACTACAGGGTACTACAGGGCACTACGGGGTACTACATGGCACTATGGGGTACTATAGGGTACTACATGGCACTACGGGGTACTACATGGCACTACAGGGTACTACATGTCTGCTCCTTTGCAGCACCACAAACATGGGAACTCTCTAACTCTTCCCCCCCCCCCCCCTCTCCCCCCCCTCCCTCCCCCTTCTCTCTGAGTACCCGTCTCCTGGCGCTGACCAAGGTGATGGATGCCTCGGGGTCTTGGCCAAGCTTGTAGTGACTGCTCTACATGCACCTCCGAGGCATTGGATCAGTTATTCACCGCCGTCTGTCCGTGGTCCTGTCAACTGATTAACAGACTGTTAACAGATTAACAGTCAACGCGGTTTCATTGCTGGGTTAAGTACTTCTATTCTATTCACATAATACGCTTACTTCATATATCTACTCCATTCACATATATGCCTACCACTTGTATCTATTGCTATGTCCGCCTACTACAATCTCATGAGCTGTCTAACGCCTGTCCCGTCTCCCTGTCTTCCTATGACTTGCTGTCCTGGAGTGTTGACCGGAGTGTTGGACGTCCCGTGACGAAGGCCGGGAGATTGCGACCCCCTCTGCGTGCCCCCCTGTCTTCGGAGGTCTTGTAGTGGTGACCGGAGTGCCGGATGTCCCGCGATGATGTCGGGGAGTTCGCGACCCTCTCTGCGCCACCCCCCTTCCCCCTGTCTCCGGCTGTCCCTGAGCAACGACCGGAGTGTTGAATGTCCCGTGACTAAGACGGGGAGGACGTGACCCTCTTGCGCCGCCCCTGTGCCTCAAATAGATCCGCTATCAACTCTATCTTTAATCTTTCAAAATGTTCAGTTGCTATCGCTATTAGCTCTATCTTTAATTTTTCAAAATGTACAGTTGCTATTGCATGCACTCATCTGTGTTTCACCACACACATGAGTGCATGCTTACCAACTGTCCGTCTGCAACACTACTATCACCGACATCTAAGAAGGGAGATCCCCCCTTGAACGGCCCTTCTAAGGTTTCTCTCCTCCACATTGCCTGTGGAGCTTTTTTTCCCTATTGTTAGGTTTTAGTGAGTTTTTCCTTACCTTCGCGTGGGGTATGTCTGGGAGTGCTTGCATTCTTTCATTTATTTGCATTCATCTAAAAAATGTTTGGACCCTATGGTGTTCTTGTTCTGTTCTTGACTTATTGTTATGTTGTCTTCTTGACTTGTTTAAAGAAGACCTGTACGGCCCATGGGGACATTAACGTGTGTTGTCGGGCCCTATAAATAAATTTGATTTGATTTGATTTGATTGTATGCAGCATAGACTATATAATAATACCATAGTTACTAGGTTTAGTATATGTGTCGCACAGCAGTTGATATAGATATCCAAGGGTTAGTGGACAGTCCCAATATTGATGGGCTCGAACTGGCTGCTGGAAAGCCTGGTGCTTCTACTGCTAGTTCTCATTGCTCCCTTGTGTGTTAACTTTTTTTTTTTTTAACACATTGGTCCTATGAAATAAATACATAATATCCAAATGGAACTGTTATGAATATCTGGTTCATTTAAAATAAGTGGTTAGCCAGCAAATCTGTTATCTGTGCAACTCCCTACATGATACCACTTCATTATGCATGTTTCAAACAACCAGTATCGGCGAATATGAGTAGGACTAGAGGTGAAAATAGAGGTTCAATTGTATATTCATAATAAAAGATAAACTATTAAATAACTTTAAAATGTCCTCCAGAACTGCACCAGGTTACAGGACCTTCTCTCACTCAAACAAATAAGAAAGTGTTCCAGGTTATTGTATCAAAACATTAGAATGTTTCATTAAGTTTCAATATATACTCTTATCATTTGGCACTAAAAGCTAAACATTGTCACCGGTATCATGGCTGTCCGCATTGTCATTAATTGCATGCATGTGTGGGAGAGGTTGATCAGTTAGCCACGTTAGCATGAGCTAGCAGTTAACACAAGCTAGGTTAGATGGAAAGTTGGAAACAACAATATAACGTTACTGGTGAAAAAGTGATTTACCTTTGCCAACTTGCTGTACTTTGCTTGCAGGTCTGCAGCCATTATTGCTGGATTATGAATAGTCCCAACTTTAGCCAAGGTAACGTTAGCTAAAACTAGCTTTTCAGCTAGCGCTTCAGCTAATGCTAATAACACCAGTAAGCAAACACATCAGAGCTCCCCGTCACACCGCTCTGTCGGGACGATGGCATTTAAGAAAGTATCTGCTGTTAAAATGACAAACAGCATTGACACTTTAATTCACGGTCGATTAAAAACACGTTTGTTTTATAATGCTCACTCTCAGTAGGAGGATACCGCACGTGTTGTTTATAAATCACGTCATATGGTATCGGAGCGCAGAATTAGAGGGTACTCGCCGATACCAGCATTTTAGGCAGTATCGGAGGCATTTCCGATACTGGTATCGGTATCGGAACAACTCTAATTAGATCCCCACATGGGGCATCATTGGAAAGCCACACTCATTGGCTACAAGTTCCTACAACCCTGTCCAAAACCTTTCGAGATCGCCAAATGATTGACGGAGCTAGAGCCCCGGGAGTGGTAATGTGTACTTTGGCGCACGCCTCACATATCGGCATGTAACTCGAGAACCGCTGAACGGATTGTGTTGCCTGAAACGGCAATCGACAGGCAACAAATAGGGCTTTACTTCTATATACATTGTATTAAAATAAATGCACACCCGAGCCGCTAGAGGTCGGCAAAGTGGCCCATCGCGAATCATCCTCAAGAGGGCCCACATGTGGATTGGATGTTAATTAATGTTGTGTTTCTTTTTCAAATGTAGCCAAGGGTAAAGACCTTAACCCTATCAAAACAGCAGTCAAAGTGTATATTTTCATTTTTACCAATGTTTTTAAGATTTACCGAAAATAAGAATTGAGAAAGAAATCTCTTATCGTAAAACTGTGAGGAAATGACAGAATCCAGATTTAACATTGCCATTGGAAAGAGGAGCCATAATAAGCCATAATAAGGTCAAGTTCAAGGTCAAATATGAATTTATAATTAAAATGTATTATAATTTATTACTGTATCTACAAAGCCTTCTGTTTAAGCATCTTCCCTTTATTTATTTGCTTAGATTTCGATGTAGATAGATCACAAGAAGGTGCTGAATGAGCTCAGTGAGCGAGCTCGGTTCCAGCACAATTGTAACATGGTGTTATTCAGCGGCACAGATGCAAAAAAAATCATAATTTATATTCTCCTTTTTTTCATTACAATTTACTCAAGCAGCAACAGACACAATATATATATATATATATATATATATATATATATATATATATATATATATATATATATATATAAACAGACACTGGGAATACATACCCCCAGGTCCCTAGATGTTCCTAGATACCAAGAACATGCAAATTGACATTGTAGAAGTGGAGCAATCTTCCATTTACTTAGGCATGTACCTTTAGGCGAAATTTCAGAAAATAGGGCTACAGCTTAACAGGTTAGCTTTGTTAGATAATTACAGAACAAGCTAATGTTGCGACTTGAGAGCTTGGAGCATGCAGCAGCAGACACTTTCAACCAATTTCTCATAGCGGACTATTTTGGCCACAGATTACAAGCTCTGCACTCAGGGTGAAGAACTTCCATATTATATATTTTGTGCTGGTCAATTTTAACGTTACCCGACATGTCGTATATATATATATATATATATATATATATATATATATATACACTAGGGCTGACCCCTATTAGTCGATTAGTCGACTAATCGGTCTAAAGGAGCCGTAGTCGACTGCCAACCTCTTAGTCGAATAAAAAGAAAAATTATAAATCTTTTATTTTATTACATTTTTGTATCATTATTTCCAAAAGAAAAGAGGCCTAGAAGCGTGGCTAACGCTAATGGCACACATACCAGAGGCTAACTGCCTACGAAAACAGGCACAGAGGCACTGAAAGAGGATTTCACCCATCTAATGACCACACTAGACTAGACAAATATCAAGATGTATCCATCAGTGGACCAATTGCATGCTTTTGCAGAGGACAAGAAGCCTTCAGTCGACGCATTCAGACATTAAGCACCCCCCACAGCCCAAATGGAATGATACAAAATATATATATATATATATATTATACCTTTTTTCTTTTTTTAGTCGACCAATAGTCGACTAACGACAAATTTTGGCCAATCATAGTCGACCATCCAAATCCTTAGTTGGGGACAGCCCTAATATACACACACTAGGGGTGGGGGAAAAAATCGATACGTAGTAGTATCGCGATACTTTGCGTGGCGATACTGTATCGATACAGGGACGCCAAGTATCGATATTTAATTATTCATAATTTTATTTTTATTTTTGTATAAGGAAGTTGCATTGTTCATTTCAATACCTGTAATAGTACAGTTACCACAGTAGTCCTCCACACACACACATGTGCATTCAGTTAAGTTGGAATATGACTAATACAAACAGTTCAGTTTGTCAGGTACATGCAACACAGATTACAGTGTTTACATCTGTCTGCTTGAGAAAATACCATGTTCTGCAATAAAAATGATTGAAGTGAGATGAACAGACTGAACTTTATTTTATTAGATAAAACATGTTGACAGTTTTACTTTGCAGTTGAAAAAAGGTAATAAATAAAATTTGATAAACAAATATTTTAAAAGAAAATCGCAATACTCAGCGTATCGCGATATATTTAGTATCGCGATACATTTAGTATCGCGACGCAAGTATCGCGATAGTATCGTATCGTGAGGTCTCTGGTGATTCCCACCCCTAACACACACACACACACACACTGAGACTGCTCAACCAATCACTGGTCATCGCCAAACAAGCCCGCCAGTCCCGATCAAATGGCTGGTCCATCAATCAGTGCACCTTAACACTTTGAGTGCCAACGACGAGATAACTCGTTTGTTCATGCCGACCGTTCAGTGCCAACGACGAGAGATCTCGTTTTTTTTTTTAGCGATTTTAATTCATATTTCATCAATCTAGCCTCACGTTACCACTGCAAACTCTCTGAGCTCCATTGGGAAAATACCGCCCCCTATCAGCTCTCCCTGTGGTACTGCACCCCTTTGGATTAGACTGAATGAAACTCATAAAAAAGAAAATCCTGCTTCCACATTTTACTTCTCAGGCAAGTCACCCGAGACAATCGGATTCATTGTGGAGCCTCAGAACAGCGTAGAATCTGTGTTTCAACCACCCAGCGTTGGATCAATAAACACAATCAATATTTGGAATGGCGATCAGGAATTGGAATAATCTTTTTGGAGAACATCTGATCTGAGGTAAGGAATCAATTTTACCAGTCTTAGGATAATCAGAGCTTTTTTCACAGAGATATCAACGTGTGCCCTATGTGTGTGTGTGTGTGCGTGTGTGTATGTGTGCTGATCAGGAAATGAGATCATCGATTTTTCAGCCCGCTTCTATAGCGTGCATAAGTACATATATACTATCGATAATCTAGCGTTTATTTGAAAACGATTCATAAATAGGCCGAAAAATTACAACGTTTTTTGTGTATTCCGGAATATTCCAGTAAAGGGCGTTTATCACAGAATCTTTATATTTTCCTGAAACTTTCAAAAAACGAGTTTTTCAAAATGGTATAAAACGGAAATGAACAGATTAAAAAACAATCCATTTTGACAATGTTGACTGCAAACAAGTCATTGATAAGCGACGGCCATATTATACACATAGCCATAATTTAAGATGTAGTTTATGCGTTCGCAAATATGAGAGCTCTATCATTGAAGTGGGCGCTGGAGCCTGGCACGCAACAGAGTTCTGGGGCACCCGACCCCCGGCACGGAAAGTGTTAAGTAGGACAAAACCAGATATATTGGTATCGACTTCAAAAATAAAACATCATCCTGGTGCATCCATAGTTACAGAAGATCTGTTAATTAGGGCCGACCTTCAAAGCTTTTTTTGGCAATCGAAGCTTCGATTTTAATTCTAAAAAAAAAAATGTTTAATCTTATGTTGTGGGACTTGTACAGCACTTTCGTAAACTTTGTTGTTTTTAAATGTGCTCTATAAATAAAGTGGGTTGGATTAATTAATTAAGTAGCCCCTTTCGTGACTGTGACGCATCCAACAAGGTTTCACTCGGCTGTGTGATTTAATTGTGATTTAATTCAAGGTGGATCGCTGTTGTCGTTTGAACAACTTCAGATTTCATGGGAACTACCAATCCCCCAAATCAAGAATATTTAAGATGAATGAAGTAAGATTTTGATTATTTGAAATATGGCCTGTGTAGACTAAACTATGCACAGAATTATGTCAGTCTACAAGGTCCGGATTCTACATGGTCCGGCAATGTAGACCTTGTAGACTCCACTACAGACCAATTATCAGTGAATGTTCATGCATTTTTAAGAAGGGCAACTTCCACAAAAAAACAAAGAACTCACCAAAACATCTCAGTAGCACCTTATCTAAATGTTATATTTCAGATTCATATTTATTTATGTATTGCATGCATTTCTACATTTTATTTCCTATTTTGTTTATTCATCCCAGTATCTTTCTTTCTTATGTGTGGAATTCTACAAGGCGCGCGCACACACACACACACACACACACACACACACTTACATTTAGTCATTTAGCTGACGCTTTTATCCAAAGCGACTTACAAGTTCTGTACGACAAGACAGCAAGAAGGGTACAACTCTATCAGCCGAGTAACAATGTTCATCAAAGTGTTGCGTGTTACAGTGTAGGTTAGTTTATTAGGACAAGTGCATGACAGTAAGGTTAGTCACGGTTAGATTTTTTTTTGTATCATTTCAGATAATGGTTGAAGAAGTGAGTCTTTAGTCGACGGCGAAAGATTGGACGGGATTCGGTTGTCCTAACTGGGATGGGTAGCGCACGCACACACACACACACACACACACACATCGAAGTAAAAAAAAAATTGAAACGTTTCTTTTTTCTTTTTTTTACTTCGATTTTTTTTTATGTTCGAAGCTTGTGCCATCGAACAAAGCTTCGAAGCTTCGAAGTATTTAAGACAGCCCTACAAGTGTTAATCATCAAAGTCAGTTTCAATGTTGAACTTGAGACAGTAGAAGTAGAAAACAGGCATACGCGTTTCCTTGAGGCAATAAACACACGCATCTGACCACAACCTGATTCCTGTTACCTACGGAACAGTGCTACATCACACCGGTGGACTGATGAGATGTGTTTACTTTAATTAATAATCGACTTGTTAAAAATAATAAATAAAAAAAGAAATTAGATTGTGGGCGTGGGCCTGAATGCGCTGCATGACAGATAGGAGACACGCAACATCATTGAACTGAATACAACAACAACCGCGACCACCATCCCTCAGGCTCAGGGTAAAACGTTATTGAATAGAATAGAGAAAGAAGAGTCATGCAGGTCCGTAATGGGACATACTATTTCCTGTTTCATACCAAGGAAAATATATCAATTCATGTGTATCACACCTTGTTTGGAGGCACGTTGCGGTGTTGTATGAATGTCCGTTCTATATGCCGCAAACTATCATTAATTTGATCTCCGAGAGACAGCCCCTTATCAATCTAGCACCAATCCTCCTCACGCACTGAGAGAGAGTATGTGTGTGTATGTGTGTGTGTTCCCCACAATATGAAGCTATGCTAAATTACAGGTAATCTCTCAGTGTTGTGCGTGGACTGAACGAACACCCGGCCCTTTGTGCAAGTTATATTTTGGGAAGGGGTGAACATGGGAGTTTTGAATACAATTCTGCACGCAAAGAAAGGTTCTGCAAGCACGTTCCGTTGGTGGTTAACGTACCATTGCATTCGTTCGGTACACAGCGAGTACTGAACCGAAGGTCCAGTACTGAAACGGTTCAGTACAGATACGTGTACCGTTACACCCCTAATATGCATGCAGTATTGGGTATAATGTGTAGAGCATACAGCGACAAATGTATGAAAGCCCACTGCTCCAATCCATCTGGGATCAGCTCAGCAGGATCCCATCAATAGTAGTGAACAGACAAAGCCTAACAGACTCTTCCATAACTCTCCTTTTCCCCAGTCCACCATGCCTTGTAGACTTTGTGGTTTCCCCCCCAATGTCCTTCCATGTCCTTTTCTCTCTCTCCCTCATCTTTCCCTGTGGATCCATTCAGAATAATGTCAGATGCAGCCTCCTACCCTCCTTACTCTGAGGTTCATTAGCTCAGCAAACAACCCTGATACATCTTAGAATACTGATCAAGAGTGCTCTCACGCCCCACTTGAAAATAAATGGACTGCATTCATATAGTTCTTTTATCCAAAGCGCTTTACAACTTATGCCTCACATTAGCCCACTCACTCATACATTCACACACCGATGGCGGAGGTATACATGCAAGGTGCCAACCTGCTCATTTTGGAGCAGTCAGGGGTTAAGTGTCTTGCTCAAGGACACTTTGACACGCTGCTGGGAGGAGATGGGATTCAACCGGGAACCTTCCGATTACCAGATGACCGCTCTATCTACTTGGAGCAGAAGATGCAGCCAGATGACTGACCTATAGCAGTCCCACTTGGCATGGAAATATTAGTGGATCCGAGAGAAAGGTGTTTCATCAAGCCTCTACCAGAATCTCTGCTCTACAAATCAAGTAGCACATTGAAGAATGTCTTTCAAATTCAAATAGACAAAATCCTAAGCATTAGCAGCTTATCCCCCACGTATGTAATAAAGACAAATAAAATAGTTTTTTTCAAGTGTAGAAAAGCAAATTATGTTAAACATGCATCAGAATTTGTACTGAAATTGTACTGCAAGAAGTCCCCGCATAAAATGCATTATTGTATTTTAGTTTGTATAGCCCAAGTACAGCAGAGGGATTATTATGGGGTGCACCTCTGATAGGACTGTTGTGTTGCAACAGCAAAGTTACAGCTGATCATGTGTGCAGTAGTGATTTAGAGATCAAGACTGTTTTTGTGTGTGTGTGTGTGTGTGTGTGTGTGTGTGTGTGTATGTGTGTGTGTGTGTGTGTGTGTGTAGGTGTGTGTGTAGGTGTGTGTGTAGGTGTGTGTGTAGGTGTGTGTAGGTATGTGTAGGTATGTGTGTGTGTGTGTGTGTGTGTGTGTGTGTGTGTGTGTGTGTGTGTGTGTGTGTGTGTGTGTGTGTGTGTGTGTGTGTGTGTGTGTGTGTGTGTCCATCCTACTGACCCGTGTGTTGTTCCTTTCGGCCTTCAACTCCGCAATCTCCTCCTCCTTCTCCAGCAGGTGTTCTCGACACACGTTCACTTCCTTGGTCAGTGCAGCAAACTCCTAGAACAGAAGACCAACACAAACATCATCAGAACTTATATTTACAAGGGTAACAGCCCATGACCCCCCCCCCCCCCCAGGTTGAAGTCACTCTGGACCAGCCCGTTTCATTAGGAAACACGTCAAATTATGGAAATGAAACATGATCGTAAACTAGGGCTGCACGATTTTGGGAAATAATCTAATTGCGATTTTTCTGACATATTGCGATTGCGATTACATTTGCGATTATAAAAAAAAATGTAAGCAGCCCCACAGAGGTTTATTGTAAAATGCGGCTTGCATCTGGCCTACGCGGTGGGTCTGTTCGGGACACAGAGTCTGAAACATTTTCTTTTTACCTGGGAATCGATACGGTACCCAACAGTACATTTTTTTCTGTACTTTACTCTCCCTCTCTTAAGTCTAAACTTCACAACACACAATCTAAAACCCCTTACCTCCCTCTCCCAAACTGTTCCTACAACAATTTTATTTTATGTTGCATGATCATGTATATTTATTTTGTATTATATTTTTTTTTTGCAATCCTCAGTAAATACTATCAAACTCCTCTGATGTCAGACCAGATATGAGACGCGTGCACACACACAGAAAAGGAGAATGGCTTAAATGATTTTAGAATACTTCAGCTAATGAAGTTAAATGTTTATTATCATCAACTATCCAGTTCGTTTTTATAGTGCAACGTTTTTCTACTTTTCTACATTAATTGAACCAGTAGAGAGAGAGACCGCCGATTCATTATGCTGTGGTGGGTTATGTCGTGGGCCAAATGGACATACGATCTACCAGATGGCAATCAAATAATTGGAATATTCTTTTTGGAATCCCACCGGCCACAGGTAAGAGCAATTTAACGTCAATTTCAGCTTGATTGTGCCTTGTTTTCATAGCCATCGCCCTGATCAGCGTATGTTGTTGTAATAACAAATGCCGTTATTGACAATCAATTAATCAGAAACACCCCCCCCCCCCCCTTCATGTATTCATGATGGACCATAATACCAATCATATGCATTAGATTTTTTTTTATTGTAGCGTGTGTAGGGACGAAATGCCAATGGATTTTGTATAATACACGTCGTCGTCACGGGCTAGTACTAGCCTCCCAGGAATGACCCTAGACCGCTCTAAAACAATACTTGTGTTGTATGGATGGAAAAATTATTTATTTTTCACATATTGAACAATAGATATTCGATGTCAAATGGGCCATAGTATTGCATCCATAGCTATAATATAGTTATAGCCCTGCAAACAAGGTGACGGACTCCATTGGTTTAATGCGTGGCAGCGCATAACCATATCCCGGAAACAGCGTGGCAGCCAATGAGTTAATAACAGTACATTTGCAAACAGTGCCAGTGCAGTTCAATGCCAGTTCAGTTATGAGTTTTTTTTTCTCAATTCAGTTCAATTGCCAGTGCAGTGAAATAACTAAATAATAATTAAATATTTAAATAATACAAAATAATAATTTGTTTAAAAGAAATCAGTGTAAATATCAACATTATCTGGCCATCCTCAGTAAATACTATCAAACTCCTCTGACCTCATTTGGTCTTTCCAAAGACCAGTGATGGGACGGGCGTCCGCGCGCGCGCGTGCGTACACACACACACACACACACACACACACACACACACACACACACACACACACACACACACACACACACACACACACACACACACACACACACACACACACACACACACACACACACACACACACACACACACACACACACACACACACACACACACACACACACACACACACACACACACACACACACACACACACACACACACACACACACACACACACACACACACACACACACACACACACACACACACACACACACACACACACACACACAGAAAGGGAGAATGGCTTATAGCAGACTTAATGATTTTAGAATATTTCAGAATAGAGGAGAGAGAGATGAGTGAGTCAGTCTGACTTTCGGAGCACGCACTGGAGCCTACTAGGTCCGTTGTCTCGTAATGGATTTGGTAGCTGTCCTTTCTGTGCGTCTCTCCATGCAGCGTGCCGCGTCACCGTTTTAAAGTCGTAGTGAAGATTGATTTATATGAAAACAGAGTTATGTATAATAATTAAAAAGAATTAAGCAAAGGCGGTCAAGTGGCATAGCGGAGATTGCGTTCGTCACCAACACCGGAGACGCTGGATTCGCCTGTTCACAGCTCCGGCGTTGTCACCAGCTTGGCTGGCCGTTCACACTAATACAATTGGCTGTATTAGAGGGTGGGAAAGCTGGCGGGGTGGGTCCGGGTCGTTGTAAACAGCGACTCCTACAGTTCGGTCGGGGCGCCTGCTCAGCGCGGATAGGATCTAAGGGGGGTAGTGTGATCCTTCCACACGTTACACCCTCTCAGTGAGAGTCCGCGCTGCCAGGTGAAAAGAAGCGGTTGATTGGCTAGACGTGTGTCGGAGGAAGCACGTGATAGCCTCCACTCTCCCAGACCGACTGTGGGGGGTAAGTGCGCAGCGACCAGGAAGGGGATTGGGAATTGGCATAACGACTAACATTGGGATGGGAGAAAATCAGAGGAAAAAGGAGATAAAATAAATATAAAATAAGCAAATTCCACGTCATTCCATGTTAACACTTTCTATGCCACTCACGGCTCATCTCGGGTTTACAATAGTTACGTTTGAAAGCCACTCACGAGATTTCTCTGATTATTTTTTTTTTGCGATCTGAAATCATATTGCATCACGCGAGCCTACCCTAGCCTACCCAAAGGCCGCCGGCGATCAGATGTGAAAAAAGCGCCCCCTATCGTCTCCCAGATGACATCAGGGATTTTGGAATGGACTCAATGAAAATGGATGGGGGGAAAAAAATATTCCAGTCTACATTTTCCAGTCCACTGATGCAGCCGGGGTTACCAGAGTTCATTCTGGAGACTCTGAGCCGCGGCAAGCACGAGTTCTACTGTATACACGTTAGATCTATACACTTATCGATTTTTTCGAATGGTGATCAGGAATTGGAATATACCAGTTGTGTTACAAAGGGTCAGATTAAACCGAATATATATATTTATTGCTTGAGATCCCTTGTATAATATTTGTATATCGTTTGATATCCCTTGTATATTCTTTGTATATATACACGGAATATCCCTTTACCTGGGTACAAACCAGACCATAATATTCGTTCTCCTATTGGACAGCGACCCCTAGGCGCCAACGACCATACCCCCAATGGCAAGTTCAAAGGCAACGCCAAGGCATGTCTCAACATGTCCAGGTTTGCGCAGTAATACGAGACAGAACTGAAGTTGGCACTAGATAATTCACCTTACGTATAAATACGGCGCAGGTGGATACAGCAGCACTTAGCACTAAAACGTTGATGCCTTCACCACGAGACAACGTGTAGTGAAGTGGGCAACTTTGCCTCTGAATAGAGCCTTGAGAACCGCATGCGAATATATTGCTAAAGTGTCAGAGTTTAACGCAGTACCGTTGAGTTCGACTTATTCTAATGTGAAGTAATAGTCTATCATTTATAGTGTATCGTGCGGCTACCGTTCTTCAGTGACCAGCATTACCACCGGTTCGTCGTGTATATAGCTAGTGCACTTATCCAGGCTGGGCGGCCTAAACTCGTGCCCCCATCCGAGGAGTCCTAGACGAGAGCCGTTGGATATGTACACCGGAGAACCTACACCGGCGACTGCAGAACCTTTTCTGGTTGGATTATATTGCTTTGGTACCGTGACTGCTGGAGCAGAGAACCGTCTACCCCACTATCGTGTGGGATCTACCCCCGTGAGGAGCATCCCTCGAGCCCGCCTCTAGGAGGAGGCTGGCTAGCTTTCATCCATGCTGTCGAGCATACTGGATTATAGCTGTTGCTTTGTCTACCGATCAAGGGAGTACTGCACTGGTTCCTGTATCTGGAACCTCGTTATTCCTCGTTGACCCAGACTTTGCACCCGAACATTCCTCTACCCTGCCGGCCTTACACCCGGAGGGAACCCCCCCAGTGTCTCCAGCTGGTACTAGTGTGCCTTATGTAATTGCTATGCTACAGGTGGCGTCAGTTTAGACCCATCTTACTATTCTCATTGACTTACGCTCTTGACCTACTTTACGTGTGTTCTTCGCCTTACAAGCGCGAGTATAATTCTCAATCTGTAACCTAACGTTGCTTGCTCTGATAATAAATACCCTCTAAATAGAACTTTATGTGTCATTGCCGTATTCTTGTGTGGGTGTTCATCATATATATTCATGTACTGTATGGCCAGTAATTAAAGTACATAACTAAGTAGTGGTTTAATAATACCATACTCTCAATACAGTCAGGGAATTGTACCCCTCAGTTACAAGCTGGATACCAACTGATGTCAGGTAAGGAATCTATGTTATCAGTGTTAGGATAATCAGACTCGTTTTGATGAAGATATAAGCTTTTTTCTGATATGTGCTCCAGCGGTTTCACTGTAAAATCCATGAGGAAATGAAAACGGCTATTATCAACGCGCGCCTCGAATGTGCGTGCGTGTACGTATACTATTGATCATCTAGCGTTTATTTGAAAACGATTCATAAATAGGCAGACAAATATCAACGTTCTGGAATATTCCAGTAAAAGACGATTATCACAGAATGGGCTGTTTTTTACCTCAAAACGGGTGCTTTTCAAAATGCTCTCAAACGGAAATGAAGCGATAAAAAACCAATCTGCCTTGACAGCACTGACTGGAAAATGATTCTTTGATAAGCGACGGGCAGATTAGACACATAGCCATAATTTAAAACATAGATTAGGCGATATTAACGTTAACATTAGCACCGATGGTGGCATTCAAGCACTAAGTCGTGGTGCCCTGGTGGCACTGAAAGTGTTAATATCTCAATTCCGTGAAATCCTCTGCGATTGCGGATTCCATAGGGCCCTAAAAGAGGAACAAGTACAAATGGGGAATAACAGAGATTAAAAGATGTATTTAAAAAACTGTAGAAAGTCTATAGGCTCTGAAGATTCTCTCTCTCTGACCATATTTTTTTAGATTAAATGCATGATTGGGTCCAAAGAATGTGCCATTCTGATGTTTTGCCCCATAGGACCCTGAGTAGCAAAGCCTTCTTCTTACATTTCACAGGGGGGGGGGGGGGGGGGGCTGTCGGAACTAGTCTCTTTTCAGTCACCACCACAAGTCTTTTCTTTTCTCTCCCTTCTCTTTTCTCATGCATCTGAGCTTCTTTGGCGACTGCCACTGATTTTGCTTTGTGAGGAGAATAGGAGACGTGTGATTGGTTAGGAGAGAGGTCTGTGGTTCTGCTCCAGCCAACGGGACACAAGAAGAGGTGGATCCAGAGGTAATTACAAAGCAGCTGACTTCCTGCATTCCACAAAGGGTGAGGTTGAGTACTACTCTTGGAGAGTGCAGCCTTGAGCTCTCCCTTTCGTACTCAGTCTTTGTCTTTGACCCCTATCTCTCCAGCTACGTTTTCCTTACTTCATTCACCCAACATGACATCACATCACACTGACTGAAATCTGGGACAGTGTGTTTGGAAATGTAGGCTCATTTAGCTCAGGGCTTCCATTGTGACAACCGTCTACCCTTGTGAGTGAAAGGATCATGGCAGCGCAAAAACCATGACCTCAAGATGAACTTCCTAACAATTTTTAAGGTAACAGACAGTGACAAACAACTAACTGTTGTTAACTAACTAACAAACTCAGAATGGGCGACTGTGACCGGCTTATGTGTTCATTGTATCAGACTAGAGTCAAATGAATCAAACCTAGTTCAACTGTGCAAGTGCACTCATCCGGTAGTTCTGATGTTTCTCTTCAAGCAGTGTGTTTTCGGAGTCTGTAGTGGTTATGGCTCAGATGATGACACCAGGGTTTCCGTTAGCCGCCAAATACTGGCCAATGGCAGTTTAAAATTGTAATTGGCCAGCAAATATAAATCTCGATGGCCATCATGGCCAGTAAAACAAAAATAAGTATATATTACATTGACTACGGCGAGGGAATGTACATTACAGTGTGTGACAGCCGTAGCTTACTGAATGCATAGAAAATACTACTGTCCTGCAACGAGAGGGCGAGTGCATGTGCTAGCAGTGACATCACTTTGGCAAGTTCGACAATCACAAAACACAAGGTTGCGGTCCAATTTTATATAGGCTAGTTCTAATATTAACACTTTGGTTGCCTTGGGTTAAATTCATGATATACCATAGGTTGCCGGCTCTATTAGTCTATGGAGAAGTACCCCTTCTTTGCATGGCTATAACTTTTTAAATTCTATTGCTAAATTTGCTACATTGCCATTATTAGGGCCCATTCAAAGTCCTATATGTATTGTTCATTGTGTAGCAACGTTAAACTTTTTCATTCACATATTCATAGTAAAGTATGGTCTAATGTATAAGTATGTTTTCATCTCTTTCTGCAGCTTTCTCCAGAACGTGATCTATAGCCCCAAATGCATTATATTGATGATGCAATACAGTTTTATGGCAATCAGCGCGATATAAAAAATTCCAACTAGACGTACTTCTAGAAGTTACTACACGTCATCTGATGTTGACCGGATGGGCTAGGGGGCGTTTATAATTCCGTGGGCAGCGTTATACCAATCATCTAATGTGGGTCAAATGTTGATAATAGCAGTTAGTATCGAAGACGGTAACGTTACATGCTGAAACTCACCCCAGTCTCTGCGCGCCGTTGGGCGATCATCGTAGAGTCGAAATCTTATCATTATGGGATGTAAATTTACCCGGTCCATCTCCAGCTTGTATAATGGTATATACGTCCAAATCATGTTGTTTATCGAGTTATTGGCAATCGATCACTGTGTAGCGTGACGAGCCAGAGTCCCGGGACCTATAGCGAGTGCCCGGAAGTACTACGGACGTCTAGCACAACCTCTATGGCACATCCTGTTAAGCGATTGCGCCGATCGGCCACCAGATGGCGCTCCTGAACCGCCAGAGAGCTCAGTGGGTCCTGCTGGTGGATCTCAGGCCAGCGGAGGGGACATATGAATCCGATCGCAGATTTTTGAAATATTGATATAAGGACGACGTAAAGCGTCCTCCGGCAACTTGAGCATGGCCGGGAATGACGTCTAAAGACGTTTCCCGGCATAGAAAGTGTTAAGTAGACTACAGTAAACAGATGTCCCTTTATACAAAATCCCTCCACTACTAATGTTAATAATGAAGAGGGACAAAATGTTGAGTCAGTACCAGCAAAAAAAAGAAAGAAAACATGTCCATCTTCGGCAGATTTGTGCCCATTCTCAGACTGAAAAGTTCAGCGATGTGACAACCTAGGGCTGGGCGATACGTGTTTTTTTTTTGTTTTTTTTTTTAAACAACAGATTTATGTTTATTTTGCAGCAATTCTTTGTCGTTGCCGCCATCTTTAGTGTTACATCCCCTCACACTCCAGTTCTCAGGCTGCAGCTGGTTTGAAAGCGAAAGTAAACCGGCTTCTCTGCTGGCTGTGGCTCCAGGGGAGTTGAACAGTTCTGGCTCTGCTAGTTTATTTTCTATCTTTTGGCGCTTTTTTGGTGGACAAACCACCGCACATGTGCACCGTGACTCATGACTGGAGACTAGCTCTGCTAGCACACATAGCCTACTGTGTGCAGACGGTTTCAAACTGTATTTTAAATTAGAAAGCAAACAAAATAAAAGAGAAAAATAAATCTCAATTTGGTCAGTATTGTCATTTGGACAAGCAAAGCCATTACTTTAAGTTGCAGGCAAGAAAGACAAGTCTGTCCACTGTCTCTGGTTTTAAAACTGCCCTGTTGCAGGTCAGAAAAACGTTTTCTTTTAAATATCGCTTATTAAAATATATCACGATAATTATCGTTAACGTTATATCGCCCAGCCCTATGACAACCCCATCCCTCTCCTACAGGTTAGCTAAGGGATATACCTGTGTATGTGCTAAACCTGTCTGTCATTCACAGCCTGGCAATCAGACAGACAGACACACCTATTCAGGTGTGTCAGGAGGAGTCACACCTGAGCTCAAAGGCTATAAGGACTGGCTTCTCCAGATTGTCTCTCTCTCTCCTCCAAGCTGGCCATGATCTTTTGTTTGGTTTTGTTTGTTTGATTCTCACCTCATTACTTGCATACACCACACACTGAGTCATCCATGCACTCACTACATCACTGATATTACTGATCCACTCATTCTTTAATAACTTTTTTGTAAATAGTTTCATTGGTTAATTAAATTACTTTTCTTTAAATCCTCAAGTACTTGTGTGGTCTCCCTTGTTTTGTCTGTAGCCTGAGCATGGTTCATGAACTGATGGACACATTACCATATGCAAAACTTTCTGTTAAGGTATGATTATGTTAGGTTCTAATTTAAAAATAAAATGAATAAATGGACAGTAATACCTTCCTTAAAATGTCTATCCATTCAGTGATTAATCATTGTAGATTACCATAACCAATGACCATGTTTTCATGCATTTCAGTATTACATAATTATAATGAATAATGATATTATTTCATAAACTTTCAGTGCAGTTCCATGGGCCAGTTCCATCTATCTAGTAGGGCAGTGTATTGTTAGAAAATCTATATCTATACCCATAACAGTACTGTTTTTAATTCTTAGAGCATGGTGCAGGGACTAGAAATGCTTGCTGGTGAGGGCAGACCTTCCAACTGCAGGCCAGGTAATAGTTAAAAGGAAACATGTACCCAAAGCACTTAGTGTTCATTTGTCAATCAAGTCATGTTGGATATAATAATGCTGGGAGCGACTGACTGTGAAAACTGCATTTTCTTTAATAAACAATTAACATTCTGAAAATGTTTATAATTTGTCTCAACATTTTTCAATAGCTGGTAGTATTGATTCGATTCGATTGATGCCTTGATGGTACCGATTTTCAATACCAAGCCCTACCATCTAGCAGCGGAGTTGAATTTCTGGGTTCAACTAGAATAAAAAGAAAAGCACCCGTCCAGGTTGACTAAAGATGCTAACATTTAATTAAAAGGTACATGTGAATGACGAGGTACGTCTTCAAAATTGTGTATTAATTTTAGAGTTGTTCAGATACCGATACCAGTATCGGAAATGCCGCCGATACTGCCTAAAATGCTGGTATCGGTATCGGCGAGTACACGTCAATTCTAGCCTCCGATCCCATGACGTCATTTATCTCCTGCCAAGAGTGAGGATTATAAAATGAACGTGTTTTAAAGTGTGATGCTGTTTGTCATTTTAACAGCAGATACACTTTCTTAAATTCCATTGTCCCGACAGAGCGTGTGACGGGGAGCTCGGACGAGATGTGTTTTGCTTGCTGGTGTTATTATAGCATTAGCTGAAAAGCTAGCTAGTTGGAACAACATCCGCTTTAACGTTACATCAAATCAGATGATCGCCTGTCCTTTCTCCAGGACCTGACACTGTCCGTCTATCAACAATAATGCACCCACGGTGAAATCGTATTTAAGTCAAGTAGCTACTGACTAGCGTTAGCTGACTAACGTTATCAAATGTGAATGCGGGGAAGACGAGCTAGGTCAGCTAGCTTAGCTTGATAACGTTACCGTGGCTAAAGTTGGTGCTATTCATAATCCAGCAATAATGGCTGCAGACCTGCAAGCAAAGTACAGCAAGTTCCAAGTGCCAAAGGATAAGAGTCTGAGGCGGAGTCTCAAAAGAGAATGTTGAATATTTATTTTGCATCGAAAATCACAACATAAACGGTAATACTAGCTACTAGCTAACAGACAGGGTAGCGAGTGCAACACCGTCTTAACGTCCGTGCGGATCATTGGAGTAGGGTATATCTGCAGTGCCGCAGCCCCATACTCATTGATTAATGATACTAATACTAATCTATACAATCACCTGTTGTTGAATAAATACCATTACTTTCTAGTTATTACTAAAAAACAGTATATATATAAAACAGTATCTATAAAAAAAAATATATATATATAATTTATAATAGTTTTTTTATATATATATATATATATATATTTTTTTTTATGTATGCACTGGTATCGGATCAGTATCGGTATCGGCCGATACCCAAAGCTTAGGTATCGGAATCGGATCGGGAAGGAAAAAATGGTATCGGAGCTCCCTTCTACCGTGCAGAATATACGTTTCTCCCCATTAGTCTTTATTTTATTTTTATTTGTTTTTTGTCTGCTTGTTAAGTCGTCGTGTTTCAAATACTGTCGTCGACTTTTTTCGACTTTCTGCGATGTCGGTGGTGGAAACCAGATCCATGAGCGCCCCAGCCAGCAAACCACCACCGGGCCTGGCCGCACCATCGCCCGGTGTCGGTGAGATAAGCGAAGCTGTGCTCTCGGTCATGACCAAGCTCCATGCAGAATCTGAGACACGCTTCGCTGAAACACAAAGGAAAGTGCTGGCGGATTTTTGTGATAAACTTCATCGAGAGATATCAGAAGAAATAAGGTTGGCGGTCGTCCCGCTGATAGACAAGATGGAGTCGCTGCACGCTGTCTCCTCGGCTAATGCTATCGAACTAGCTGCGCTAACGACGGAGGTATCATTACAGGGCGAGAAGATGGTGGATCTAGAGTCCTCCCTGCTGGCTAGGCAGGCTGAAGTTACCAAACTACAGTCGGTAATTGTGGAAATACAGTCCCGGGAGAGACGCTACAACATCAGGATTGTTGGAGTACCGGAGGGCAACGGGGAAGGCCGTCTCTCTGAGACCATGCCGGAATTGCTGCAAAAAATACTGGGGAATGACGTCCTCCCCTCCCCTCCTGTCTGTGAGTCGGCCTACAGAGCGGGCAGGTCCACTCCTGGACTGAACAAGGAACCGAGGCCCATCATCGTCAAGCTGAACAGGCTTCAGCAGAGGGAACTCATCATGCGGTCGGCTCGTGCCAGAAGGGGTAATCTAAGGCTTGGCGATCACAAAGTGGCCATTTTCGAAGACTTTACGCCGGAGGTTCAAGCACAGAGAGGCGAATACAAATTGGTCCTGTCCAAGCTATGGAAACTAGGCCTGAGGCCCACGCTATTCGCTCCCGCGAAATTATCTGTGTTGGATAAGGTCGATGGTCGGCGTTCATTTTGATCGTTGGCTAAAGCGAAGGAATATCTCGAGGGGATACCCGAGACTGGAGCTTGATAACTATATCGGGTGAGTGACTTGGCGATGTGGGCCTGAATACATTGTTAGGGCCGGCTATTCACAAACACTTGCTGTCATGCCCGGACATGCTAACTGCCCACTGCCCATCCAACTAGCGGGGCTTCCCAATGACTTCTGTTACTTGCTAATGCTGACCTCATGGTCGTACTTGTGCGTCGCCTATATGGAAGCTAACGAGCTAGCTGAACAATGTTCATAGACTCTAATGTGCTATCCGGATTCATCACTAGCTTACGCGCTAGCCTCGGGCTAGCTAGCGGGCTGCGTCTATCGTCTGCGCTGAGACATTTGAGACCCGTTAATATTTACGCACTTTGGTTGTTGTTGCTGTTTAAGTGTAATCGGTTCGCACAATTCAACGGTGATCGGGTCCTTAACTAACTTTTTGTATGCTTTTATTTTTATATCCAGGCTGTTTTGAGCTTTGGGCTCCGGTAGGAGAAGATCGGTTGAATATATATATAAACAATATATGATAACAGGTTGTGTCAGATATAGCTTATTACCATCCCCGGGTTAATGAATGTGTTTAATTCTATTCTTACATAGGTTATGTCATTTCAGCCGTTGTGCCTGATCAGAGGGGCTGTTACAGGTGTGCACTTTGACCATGACCCCCTTTTTTCCCTTTCTTATTATTGTCGTTGTTTAAAGAACATCCGTTTGCACAATTTACCTGTGACCCGATCCTGCCTTAGACTATCGGCTAGTATGCTTTAATTTAATTTTGTTTTGAATTTTCCTTTATCCATTTGTGCTATAACATTGCGACGTTGAAGCGCAGACTCGGAAATAGATGGTTGCAGGGGTGATGTTGAGTTATTATATAATAATGGCTATTTTTTCCATTATGGTTCTCATGTTAGGGCCAAGGCTCAGGTGGTTTTCGACCGATATCTTTATTGATTTTATTTGTATTATTATTTGTGTTTATTGGACTAGTGGGGGTTTAATCAGGGGTTTATCTAGAGGGGGGTCGGAGTGGGGAGCGTCTTATTGGATCCATGACTCCAGTGGGAAATGATAGGAAGATGACCATCCTTAGTGGATGGGACATAGGGAGGGGATTGGAGAGTGGGTATAGGAGGGCCTATAATAGGACGGGTGGGTTAGGGTTTAGAGTAGAAGGAGGGTGGGTTGTAACTGGGGTGGTATTTTTATGTGTTTTATGTACTGTTGTCTTATATGTGTGTAATTGTTCCTCCTCTGAACTCCTGGGATTGACCGTCTGGGCCCGCCTGGATCAGCGCCTCTGTACTCAGCCTGGCTGCACTGGTATGGTACCACAGAGTACTACATGGTACTGCATGGCACTACAGGGTACTACATGGCTCTACATGGCTCTACATGGCACTACATGGCACTACAGGGTACTACATGGTACCACAGGACACTACAGGGTACTACATGGCACTACGGGGTACTATAGGGTACTACATGGCACTACAGGGTACTACATGGCACTACAGGGTACTACATGTCTGCTCCTTTGCAGCACCACAAACATGGGAACTCTCTAACTCTCCCCCCCCCCCCTCTTCCCCCCCCCCTCCCCCTCTCTCTGAGTGCCCGTCCCCTGGCGCTGACTAAGGTGATGGATGCCTCGGGGTCTTGGCCAAGATTGTGGTGACTGCTCTACATGCACCTCCGAGGCCTTGGATCAGTTATTCACCGCCATCTGTCCGTGGTCCTGTCAACTGATTAACAGTATTAACAGACTGTTAACAGATTAACAGTCAACGCGGTTTCATTGCTGGGTTAAGTACTTCTATTCTATTCACATAATACGCTTACTTCATATATCTACTCCATTCACATATATGCCTACCACTTGTATCTATTGCTATGTCCGCCTACTACAATCTCATGAGCTGTCTAACGCCTGTCCCGTCTCCCTGTCTCCCTATGACTTGCTGTCCTGGAGGCGTGAATATTAAAGGCAACCAACTTGTGTTCAGCTTTTCGTTCAGCGTTTCTCTGATTGGCCACACGGCCAATCAATCAATCCACTAGCACGCGGCCTTGCGGCAAGAGAGACAAGAGAGACAAGAGAGTCGCGGCAGAGAGCCGCGCATGCGCATGAGGCTCCCCCAGGTCCTTGTGTTTGAGACAGCCATATTAGACACATAGCCATAATTTAAGATAATAGTTTCCACAGCTCCAGTTAACCTAATTTATACCGTAATGAATCATTAAAAAATATACCGTTAACTGGAATATGTTGTTTCTTTACACATATGTTGGATTATGTAATTGGGTTTTCATGACAAAACAATAAAAATCGCTACTTTACATCAGGGTGAACGCTGAACCGAGTCAAGCCGCGGGCGGCGCACTGAAGCCGGTGAATGAACAACCGCATTGCCCCGCTGGCTCTTCAGCAAGGAGCCTCCACAGCTCCAGTTAACCTAATTTATACCGTAATGAATCATTAAAAGATATTCCGTTAACTGGAATATGTTGTTTCTTTACACATATGTTGGATTATGTAATTGGGTTGTCATGACAAAACAATAAAAATCGCTACTTTACATCAGGGTGAACGTTGTTACACTGCCACCACCCACTTCAATGACAGAGCTCTCATATTTGCGAATACATAACAGTGTTTATTATTTCATAACTGTATGGGCTTTGTTTATACATGTACAGTGACGAGTGAATCTACCGTTGGTTGTTAAAAACGCGAAACATAATAATCAGTCAGCAGCGCTCCACGCTCCACTGCTACCACAGCCCAACACAAGTGCGTTGGAACAGCAGCCCAACACTACAGAAGTTGGTTGCCCGCGCTGCCGCGCTTGCTCTTTGGATTTCATTTGGGACGTGGGACGGCTGCGCTTGCCTGCGCGTGGGGGCGGGGGGGCGCGGCCAATCAGAGAAAAGCCGAACACAAGTTGGTTGCCTTTAATATTCACGCGTCCTGGAGTGTTGACCGGAGTGTTGGACGTCCCGTGACGAAGGCCGGGAGATTGCGACCCCCTCTGCGTGCCCCCTGTCTCCGGAGGTCTCGTAGTGGTGACCGGAGTGCCGGATGTCCCGCGATGATGTCGGGGAGTTCGCGACCCTCCCTGCGCCACCCCCTATCTCCCTGTCTCCGGCTGTCCCTGAGCAACGACCGAGTGTTGAATGTCCCGTGACTAAGACGGGGAGGACGTGACCCTCTTTGCGCCGCCCCTGTGCCTCAAATAGATCCGCTATCAACTCTATCTTTAAAAATGTTCAGTTGCTATTGCATGCACTCATCTGTGTTTCACCACACACGAGTGCATGCTTACCAACTGTCCGTCTGCAACACTATTATCACCAACATCTAAGAAGGGAGATCCCCCCTTGAATGGCCCTTCTAAGGTTTCTCTCCTCCACACTGCCTGTGGAGCTTTTTTCCCCTATTGTTAGGTTTTAGTGAGTTTTTCCTTACCTTCGCGTGGGGTATGTCTGGGAGTGCTTGCATTCTTTCTTTTATTTGCATTCATCTAAAAATGTTTGGACCTTATGGTGTTCTTGTTCTGTTCTTGACTTATCGTTATGTTTTCTTCTTGACTTGTTTAAAGAAGACCTGTACGGCCCATGGGGACATTAACGTGTGTTGTCGGGCCCTATAAATAAATTTGATTTGATTTGATTTGTATGTTCTCTACGCATTTAGACAAACTCGACCATGGCTAAATTTAATATTTTAATTTGGAACGCAGGAGGTCTTAACGCCCCACACAAGCGTGCCAGTGTCCTTTGGTTATTGAAGAGAAGAAATATTGACATTGCTCTCCTTAGTGAGACGCATTTATTGGTGGGTGATGTGTCAAGGCTAGCAAATCGAAAATATCACGTTATCTCCTCATCCTCAGCCGATGATAAGACGAAAGGAGTCGTCATAGTTACAAGACGTAACCTTGATATCAAAGTACTGGATGTGTGGTCGGACACGGAGGGAAGGATTACTATAGCAAAAGTTGAGTTCTCTCATAGGAAGATGGCAATAATAGCATTGTATGCCCCTAACACATTTGATTCAGCGTTCTATAATACAATCACGAAGAATATGTTGGAACTTACTGGATACGCTCTCATTGTGGGTGGCGATTTTAATGCGTGCTGGGATGCGGAGATGGATACGTCCGGATCCTCTGAAACAAGCGACCAAAAACGGTCCTCTAAGGCCCTCAGGATGTGGGCCCAGGACACTGGGCTCGCAGACCTATGGCGCTTATCCAATCCCACCCTCAAGGATTACTCTCACCTGTCTGCCAGACACAAAACCTTCTCTCGAATAGACTATGCATTTGCATCCCCTAATTTGTTTGATAGTTTCGACGTCTCATTGGTTCCCCTGGCTCTCTCGGACCACAAGGGGATTTTCCTTGTGGCAACCTTTGGCAGGCTCTCCACGAGAGCTCCCAGGTGGCGTTTTAACTCAACCTTATTAAAGAACGATGATTTCTGCTCTGAGTTCAGGAGTAAACTAGCTGAATTCTTGCAAATCAATGTTGGCACGGTCGATGACCCCAGGGTCCTATGGAACGCACTGAAAGGATTTATCAGGGGTCATGTCACACTTTTCGCCTCCAACTTACATAAATCCCGGTCAAAAAAACTAGAAGGACTGGAAACATTATATGCGGATCTATACGCATCTTTGCAAACTAACTATAGTGAACGACTAAACACACAACGTAAGATAGTCAAGAAGGAAATAAACTCCATACTTAAACAACAGTCTGAGTTCTTGATACATAGGATAAGGCAAAATTACTACTTTCACGACTCCAGGCCTAGCCATCTATTGGCAATGAAAATACGCTCGAATGATCATTTCTCGGATATCCCCTTGATCAAGACGTGACAGGGTACAATCACTACTGATTCGAAAAAGATCAACGACACTTTTAAAGAGTTTTACTCAGTTATATAGCTCAGAGGTTAATCTCGACGACTCTAAATTTGAATCGTTCATTGGCGGGCTTGAGATACCCCACATTTCTGAGGAAGAGGCTAAGGAACTGGGGAAACCGATCACCCTTAATGAACTAAGGGAGACGATTGCTGAAATGCAGAGGGGTAAGGCACCAGGCTGAGATGGTATTCCACCCGAGGTGTATTTAGCTTTCTGGGACCAACTGGGTCCATTGATGCTCGATATGATCAATTACGCTATCGAACAAGGGGAGTTCTCAAGAGATGTCAACATGGCGTTGATTTCTTTACTTCTCAAGAAGGACAAAGATCCCAATGATTGTGGTAGCTATAGGCCCTTAAGTCTTCTCTGGGCCGATTTAAAAGTGTTTGCCAAGGTGCTGGCCCGTCGCCTGCAGAGATTTATGACGGTATTGGTACACTGCGATCAAACCGGTTTTATCCCGGGGCGCCTGGCTGCAGATAATCTTAGGAGGCTGTTGCATGTAGTCGATAACAGTAAAGACAATACAGCTCCGTCCACTGTTCTGTCGTTGGATGCCATGAAGGCGTTTGACAGACTAGAATGGTCATACCTGTGGAAGGTACTTGAGGTCATGGGTCTTGGAAATAATTTTATTCATATGATTAAAGTCCTGTATGCCTCGCCGTCGGCAATGATACCGACAGGCAAAAACTGTTCCACACTTTTCCCAGTCTCCAGATCTTCTAGACAGGGTTGTCCTCTGAGCCCCGGGACTATTCGCGCTTTCCCTCGAACCATTGGCCCAATTTATTAGGCAATCAGAGGACATCGTCCCCATAATGATCAATAATACACCACACAAAATTGCTCTCTATGCGGATGACCTACTGATTTTTATGGATGACCCTTCCCGGTCGGCCACAAAATTATTGGAAATAATCGACGACTTTGGTAAATTGTCAGGCTTTAAGATTAACTGGAACAAATCAGCCTGCCTACCTCTTAATGAGCTGGCCAAGGCGGTGCGACTACCAGCTGATATCCCCATAGTGGAACATTTTAAATACTTAGGTATAGAGATATTCCCCACGCTGAGTCAAACTACTAAGTACAACTTCACGGGTACTTATGATAAAATACGCCAGGATCTAGACAGATGGTCGTCCCTTCCTAACTCCTTACAAGCCCGAGCTTCCATAATCAAAATGAACGTTCTGCCTAGGATAAATTGTGTTAGCTCAATGCTCCCCCTGCCCCCTCCAATAGACCACTGGCGCAAGGTACAATCGATGGTATCTAAGTTTATCTGGAATAACAAACGCCCGAGAATCAAAAGAGCTACTACTCAACGTAGGAAACAAGATGGGGGCCTCGCAATCCCTGATTTTAAGCTTTATTTCTGGTCCTTCTCACTGAGACCTCTGATGTGCTGGCTAGACCCTGTAGATGCTGTATCTTGGCGCTCCTTAGAAGCGGCGGCGGTCTCACCGCTAAGATTGCAGGATGTGGTGTACTCCACTGTCTCTATTTCGAAATGCCGGCTGAGGTATGGACCGATCATAACTCACGTGATCCAAACGTGGCGTAATGTACAGAGGTCGTGTGGGGTTAAATGCCCATGGCACCTGGACTCTCCAATTTTTAATAACCAGCAATTACTTGTTGGGCACAAGCCGGTTAATATTCCTCAATGGCAAAGGAGGGGGGTGCATACTCTGGAGGATATTTATGATAAGAACGGCCTCCGTGCGTTTCAGGACTTAAGAGAATTTTATGATCTTCCCGGCGAGTCCTTCTTTCTTTATCTTCAACTAAGGTCAGCACTGAGGGCGCATGGCGTGCCGTGGGCTCAAGCTCTGCACCCACACCCCTTCCTCAGGCTCATAGTGGACAGGACGACCTCCAGAGGGTTTGTCTCAGACTTTTATATGCTCTTAATTCAATCCACGTATAGAAATCTATCATTGGTTACAATCTGGCGTGTGGATATCCCGGAGTTGGACCCCGAGTTTGACTGGGATGATGTTTGGGCAAATGTGTCATTGTCTTCCCGCAACCCCAATCACCAGCAAATTAATTTTAATTATATTCATAGGACCTATCTTACACCTAGGAAGCTATTTGCTATGGGACTGGTAACCGACTCTCGGTGCACTTTGTGCTCTCAAAAGGCCACTGGCACTTATATGCATATGTATTGGGATTGCCCACCAGTGGCCCGCTTCTGGAGGTCAATAACGGACAAACTTTCAGAGCTGTGTGGCTTAACTATCCCATTCTCAGCTGTTACGCTACTCCTGAACGATATAACGACACTACCTGCGTCTGTTCAACTAAAAAGGGTTGTCCTAGCGGGTGTCACAGCAGCTAAGAAGCTAATGGCAATGAGATGGAAGGAGCCTGAGAAGCTTACAGTGATTAACTGGTCCCTAACACTATTGGATGTGATTTATCTGGAGATATCCACAGCGCGGGTGATTGGGGTGGGACAGGCAGGTATTGACCTGTGGTTTGCAGCAGCCGAAAAGGTCAGGACCGCCGTGTGCGGCTGAGCGGGGTTGAGGTGCGTGTTCGGGTGAGTCCGGCGGTCTCTTGGGAGGGGGAGGAGGAAATGTTTTGTCTGTCTTGTCTTTTGTCTTGTCCTCTTGAGTTTAGCTGGGGTTTTTATGGGGGGGCAGCTATTTAACTATTTCTTCACTGGTTGGCCACTTTAACACGGTCTCTGTGAGTCTATGGAACACCTCTACAGGTTTTTGTTTTTTCATGAAGGTTCATTGCTCTGTTTTCGGGTCGTGTTCTCAAAAAATGGTCCTTGTGGTGGATTGGAGATGTACGTTTTATTAATATAGGGTCACACGGCCGGGAATCGGGGCTGAACACTGGGAAAGACCATTTATTAGATAGTACCCCTTGGAATTAAAATTTAGAAGGTTGAACTCTGTTTTCTTTTCTCTTTGTCTGTATAAATTGTTAGTCTGTATTATTATTGTTTTTTTTATTTTCTTGTGAAGTTCTATGTATTGTGATTGTGGTTAATGTGTTGTCTTGTTTCATGTGAATAATAATAATAAAAGATTTAGCGTGCCTTCCACTCAGCACAGCTTGAAGGATATAGGCTGCAATTCATAACAATGTGACCTCACAAACAGGAGCCTTCTTTTGTTTTTAACAGTCTAGTAGTCCCCTTGATAGTCCCCCTATCTAGGGGAGACCCTAGAGATGCATAGAGTGAGCTCTCCCTATTAGGGATGGCTATTTGAATATTCAAAATTATGTAGGCATTCGGGCATAAATGCAGCAACTGGGGTTGGGTACCGTTGGGTACATTTGAACCAATACCGGTACCAGTTCCTGGAGTTCGGTATCGGTAACCTTTCCTAGCGTGAATCAGTACTGGTCAGACTACTGCTTGACCTGACTCCTAGAACCCACCTCACCCCTGCCCACTTTGACAACCTAGGATGGCTTAGAGTAGACGCCAGAGTACAGCAACTTGCAATGGGCCTGGTCTACAAGATACACTACACGACCAAGGTACCCATGTACATGTCAAAATACTTCCCAAATGTCAGTGAATACCACGATCACAACACCAGAGGGAGCTCCACAAATCATGTTAAACCCAGATTCGGCTCAAACAAGAGACTAAACACATTTAGCAATTATGCCACATCAATGTGGAACGCCCTACCCAAAGCTGTAAAGGAATGTGAATCACTACCCACTTTCAAAACCACTCTCAAAGAACACCTACGTAAGACTGCAATTCGAAAATGGCCCCTGTAAATGTCCTAACCCAACCCCCTCCAATGTACAGTAATTTACCTAGTATGGTTGTCAATATTCCAATGTACAGTTTTGCTTGTTTGCAGTGTCCCCCCCCCCCCCAACCCCCTCAAATGTACAGTAAATTATCTAGTATGGTTGTCAATATTCCAATGTACAGTTTTGCTTGTACAGTTGTACAGTGTTTTCCCCCCCCAACCCCTCCTTGTACCCATTCTGCAATCTGTTAAAAGTGTTCCTACTGCCACCATGCCGTTAACTCTTTCAGTGCCACGCCTGGTTTTCCGTTTTACCGCTTGAATGCCACCATCGGCGCCAATGTTAACGTTAATATCGCCTAATCTATGTTTTAAATTATGGCTATGTGTCTAATCTGCCCATCGCATTATCAAAGACTATTTTCCAGTCAGTGCTGTGAAGACAGATTGTTTTTTTATCGCGTCGTTTCCATTTCAGAGCAGTTAGAAAAAACCCCGTTTTGATATAAAAAACAGCTCATTCTGGAGCATTCTATGAAAATCGTCTTTTAGTGGAATATTCCACAACGTTGATATTCGTCTGCCTTTTTATGAATCGTTTTCAAATAAACGCTAGATGATCAATATTATACGTGCACGCAAGCACATTACGGCCGCGCACTGATAATCGCTCCGTTGATTACCTCACAGAGTTTTACAGTGAAACCGAAAGAAGACATTTCACAAAACAGCTTATAACTTCATCAAACTTACTCCGATTATCCTACCACTGATAACATAGAGTCCTTACCTGACATCAGATGGTATCCAACTGGTATATTCCAATTCCTGATCACCATTCGAAAAAATCGATACGTGTATGGATCCAACGCGACACAGTAGATCTCTATGATCCGCGGGGATCTGAGGCTCCAGAATGAACTCTGGTAACCCCGGCTGGATCAGTGAACTGGAAAATGTGGAGTACCGGATTTTTTTCCCCATTCATTTTCATTGAGTCCATTCCAAAATCACTTATGTCATCTGGGAGACGACAGGGGGCGCTTTTTTCCACAGTGATCGTCGGCACCCCTCGGCTATACTCGGGTAGGCTCGGGTGATGCAATAATTTTTCAGATCGCAAAAAAAAAAAAAAAAAAAATCCGAGAAATCTCGTGAGTGGCTAGCAACCACCTATAAAAAATACACGAGAAATCTCGTGAGTGGCACTGAAAGAGTTAAGAGGCAGAATCACCATGTTGTAGAAGACCATCTGCCCCACATGGCGTCAGCTCATGAGGAACAGGATTTTTCCATCCCAACATGGGCATGACATACGCGGAAAATGACCACTGTGTGAATAGTCAATTGAGGCCTATCTAATGTATTATTCCATACAAGACTACTGACGTGGATTAAGGTAACTGTGCTTCACAAGTTTAATGCCCCTAGACTTTTCTATTCACCAACACTGGTTTCCCTTTTAGCTTGGCATAGCTAGTCCACTCTGCACTCCATTAGCCCTTAAAAGGTTATTTACATAGCATATATAAAAAGGGTATCTTCTGTTTATCACATCCATTTGTTTGTGTGTCTGACCACCAAGATATTTTTGTCAGCGTTTAAGGATAATTATTATAACACTTGCCATATTATTACACCATGACAAATAATGCACTACGGCTGGGCTCCTTGTTTTCAAATAGACAAGAAAACAATCGCCATATCAAGGTGAATTTGAGTAAAAAGCCAAATCAATAGGCCTATTTCATAATGAGCTTAGCCATTCTTAAATGCCTGTGGCGTGTGCTGAAATCTGACACCATGACAGAGGGCATCTGCTCCTGGAGGAGGACGACTCACTGTCACAAGCTAATTAGACAATACAATGGCTCCTATTCACCATCTCTTAGCCTGCTGGCCAAATGCACAGGGACACAAGAGGAAAAGTCAACCTGGAATACTATAGCTTGGCTATGTGACTGATCTAGTGTTATATCTTCTCTTTAACTCCCTGCCATTCAAGGGTTTTATCATAACTTTGTGTTCATAACATTTCTTACCTCAACTAATAAGGGGTAAAAATGTGCTTCATTTTCCGATGGCTTCCACTGGCTTTACCAAAATGGAGTTATTCTATCTAATGTTTACAAAGCCATGGGCAATTGGGCATGGTGTATAACAATAAGACATCATCATGCACTGGCCCTTCTCTTCTACAGCTCATCTGGGTTGGAGGGAGAGAGTCTACAGCTCCTCTGGGTTGAAGGGAGTGTGTTCTACAGCTCATCTGGGTTGGAGGGAGTGTGTTCTACAGCTCCTCTGGGTTGAAGTGAATGTATTCTACAGCTCATCTGGGTTGGAGGGAGTGTGTTCTACAGCTCATCTGGGTTGAAGTGAATGTATTCTACAGCTCAGCTGGGTTGGAGGGAGTGTGTTCTACAGCTCATCTGGGTTGAAGTGAATGTATTCTACAGCTCATCTGGGTTGGAGGGAGTGTGTTCTACAGCTCATCTGGGTTGAAGTGAATGTATTCTACAGCTCAGCTGGGTTGAAGGGAATGTATTCTACAGCTCATCTGGGTTGAAGGGAGAGTGTGTTCTACAGCTCATCTGGGTTGAAGGGAGTGTGTTCTACAGCTCATCTGGGTTGAAGGGAGTGTGTTCTACAGCTCATCTGGGTTGAAGGGAGTGTGTTCTACAGCTCATCTGGGTTGAAGGGAGTGTGTTCTACAGCTCATCTGGGTTGAAGGGAATGTATTCTACAGCTCATCTGGGTTGAAGGGAATGTATTCTACAGCTCATCTGGGTTGGAGGGAGTGTGTTCTACAGCTCATCTGGGTTGAAGGGAGTGTGTTCTACAGCTCATCTGGGTTGAAGGGAATGTATTCTACAGCTCATCTGGGTTGAAGGGAATGTATTCTAGAGCTCATCTGGGTTGAAGGGAATGTATTCTACAGCTCATCTGGGTTGGAGGGAGTGTGTTCTACAGCTCATCTGGGTTGAAGGGAGAGTGTGTTCTGCAGCTCATCTGGGTTGAAGGGAATGTATTCTACAGCTCATCTGGGTTGGAGGGAGAGTGTGTTCTACAGCTCATCTGGGTTGAAGGGAGAGTGTGTTCTGCAGCTCATCTGGGTTGAAGGGAATGTATTCTACAGCTCATCTGGGTTGGAAGGAGAACGTGTTCTACAGCTCCTCTGGGTTGGAGCCAGGGAGTCTATAAAGCTCCTCTGGGTTGGAGGGAGAGAGCTGTAAAAAGCTGTAAAAGGCTAGTCACATTTCTAGAGCATACTATGTGAACTATACATATGTAAAACATATGTATATGTAAACCCATACGTTATAAAAGCGCTTTCAGTTGATAAACATGCATTAAAAAACTGTTTTTCATCTATGAAAGACGACTTGTTTTCATTATGATTATAACAGGATAAATACGTAAAGTACGTTGGTATAACACCTTTTAATTCTGGCAAAGTGGTGTTTAGTCTTTTAGACCGAATATGTATTAGACATTTCACATGCATTTATATCGTGGTAGGTGTAAAAATGGTTGACAGCTCCGGCTTATCTACGATTCAACGGCGGGCGCTCTCTGGAGAGAATATGGGTCACATGGGGGTTGCTATGGTGACAAGAGAGCAACCAGGGGCTAAGTCACAACAATCGCAGTGGAAGGATGAGTTGAACAGAGGCCTGGCTAAGACAGAGGCAGCGCCAAGGCCACATTCCTTAACCTCTTAAGCATCGGATGGCCTTCATTAGCAAAAATATTGTAAAATCATTAAGTCTGCTATAAACTCTATAAGGTCATGCTGGACCTCCAAAAGGCATTTGACACAGTCAATCACTCCATTCTGATTGATAAGCTAAAAGCAATTGGTTTTGATAGTACATCAGTGAGCTGGATGCAATCCTACCTGGAGGGGAGAGAACAGGTGGTAGAGGTGAACGGAACACTAGCCCCCCTCCCAGTGAGCTGTGGTGTTCCACAAGGAAGCATACTAGGACCTTTACTCAGGGCTTGACATGGCTTGTCCTATTGTCCGGGACAAGTAAAACAAATTGTCGGCCAAGCATAATACAATTTAACTTGTCCGACATGACAAGTAAAACAAATTATATATATATATTCCCCAAACTAATAGTAACGTTATTCCATGTGATCAGAAAGTGCCTGTCTCACAGTGTCACACTGGAAACTCAATCTCTGTATGTCAATATTACTTGTCCCGGACAAACGGTGAGCGTCTTCTGAGTGCTCGCTTAGTTGACACCGACAGTGGCACGAGACCCGCGAAAATATCAGAATGTTTAATAAAAGTTGCCGCGATACTGGCCATTCTCTCAGTCAAGGGAGCACTCGCAAATATGCGATATTTGAAGAGGATAACATTAAAAACAACAGAAGAAGATGGAGAACAGACAGACTGACCAACAGGGAACTGCTTCCAACCCTAGTACAACCCTCAAGTCTAAGGTAAGGACACATTAAAATCACAGAGGTGTAATGTTAGTCTAAAGTTTACTGTTCCTAATTTATGTAAACGACATGGCATCAGCTTGTGACTGCAACTTGTTCCTGTTCGTGGATGACTCGGCCGTGCTGGTCTCTGACAGGGACAAGTTGCAGGTTTAAAAAGCCCTCAGCTCTGAACTCGGTAGAATCTGCACCTGGCTCGCTGATAAACTATCATTACACCTGGGAAAAACTGAATCCATTCTCTTTGGATCAAATAGCAATCTCAGCAAGGCCAACTGCTTCTCAGTGGGTGACAATTAGGGCTGTCTTAAATACTTCGAAGCTTCGGTCGATGGGCATGGGATTCGAATATGAAAATAAAATTCGATTATAATTTTTTTTTTAAGATGAATTTTCTATATTTCTTTGCAAAATCAACTCTGCCTCTCTTTGTTAACACATTGGGTGCCATTCAGTATGCCCATCTTTACCACTCTCTGCCAGTGCTGTAAGCCTATGGAGTGGCTCACCTTTGCAGGGCTATAACTTTTTAAATATTATAGCTATATCGACATTACTATGGCCCATTCAACATCGGGTATCTATCGTTCCGGATGTGGGAACGTTATATTTTTCCATTCATACATTGTCGTGTTAGGTACCGTCGAGAATATAAGTATGTTTTTAGACTGTATAGCAGTAATTCCTAGAACGCGCGATATAGGCCCTGCCGCGTATTATACATTATCGATTGGTGTTTCGTCCCTATACACGCTATATAAAAAATTTCAAATGCATATGATCGCTATACATTATGCTCCATCATGCGTGAAGGAAAGGGGGGGGGGGGGTAGTTTATGATTCCTTGATTGTCACTAACGACTTTCTTTAGTAAGACACCATACGTTGATCGGACAGATTGCAATGAAATAAATGGACAATCAAGCTGGAAATAACGTTAGATTCCTTTTACCTCTGGCCGATGCATCTGGAGAAAAAAAATTCCAATTATTTGACGTCGATCTGCTAGATCCATTTTTCGTTTGTATGACGCAATAAACGCCGAAAGCATATTGATTCTTGCGTCTCGAAAGCAATCCAATGCACTCGAGGTGTGTATATTGATCCACGTTACAAGATATCTCTGGCGGAGCTTTTTCCCTGATGCACCGAGTGCCACTTCCGGTTTAGAGTGGAGTGTAACTCGCCCAAAATCCACCAGGCGGCGGTATTGATGCGTTGCAATATCAGACGGGGTCCAGCTGGCTCCCGGAGGCTTCCTGGATGAATTATGAATGCCAATAGCGAATAAAAGAAATAACGATCATAACACTCAACAACGCATGGCGGCCAATTGGCAATTAATAATCCTAATTGCCAATTGGCAATTAATGTGTTAATTACAACAAGCAATGCTGTTTGTTATTTAAGATGAGGTCGGACTCTGCACTGACAGATTTGTGTTCATTGTGCTGCTTTTATAAAGCCTCCAATGACGGCTTACAATATTTCATGAAAGCAAAGTGTTTTGTTTGTCTAAGATTTAAAAAGGTTTAAACTTTACAGCACTGACAAAATTTAACAAAGTGCTGTACAAGTCCCACAACATAAAAAAAGATTTAAAAAATAATAATAATATAATTTTTATTTTTTTTTATCTTATCTCGAAGCTTCGAATTAAAATTACCTTCATCCATCCATTAACTTTTTGGCTCACCAGCCACTGTGGCTAGTGGTTTTCCAAAGTCACTAGTAGCCACTCAGCATTTTCACCAGCCAAGTGGTTTTCCAAAGTCACTAGTAGCCACTAAGCATTTTCACCAGCCAAAAATCCCCACACTCGCACCCCCACCCAAAAAGTGTCAGTAGTGTGGTGTGTGATCAAATAACATCTAATCCAATAACATCTGTCCCCACCCAGACAGTCACACTTTACATTCTCTGTTCCTGTGTAGCTATTTGTGTAATGACAGTATAACAAGTATTGTACTTAGTCATTGTTGCAATATACTTACTGCATTGAATTGACTCAATACCTAGGAATAAAGTCAGGGTTAGGATTAGAAATATAGTTAGGGTTATTGTTAATGTTAAGGAAGTGTAATGCGGTAAGTACACTGTAACAATGAGTATGTAATTACAAAAACTAAGTACAAACTTAATTAAATTGTAGAGCACTGTGATATATTGTTACCAATATTTGCTTTGATGTCTAGTTCTCTATTCAGTGTGTGTGTGTGGGGGGGGGGAAGAGAGAGAGAGAGAGAGAGAGAGAGAGAGAGAGAGAGAGAGAGAAAGAGAGAGGCATCTGGGGCAGCTGTCCATGGTGCTGATAATCAACTAAGCGACCAACTGTGGCATGAGACCACGCACAGTGATAATGTGCAGCGTATTTGCGAGTGCTCTCTTGACTGAGACATGTGCGAGTACCGCGGGAATTTGTATAGTGTCTCGTGCCACTGTCAACTAAGATACATACAGTCGGCGCAATTGACATCTCCGCTTGCGTCCCGGGGAGGATTTCTGTTCGTCCCAAATACATATGTATTGTCCCCGGGACGACGGGACTGTGTTAGTCTCGAGCAGGGAACAAAATAACTGTGCGCCCATCGCCAAATGCGTGTAGATTTACCGTCTGGCGTCTAAAAATAATAGTCTGCCCGCCAGCTGGCGTGTAATTCATATCGATACTCTTATTTTGAAAATCCTGTGCGGGTCTCATTGCCGCCCCAAGCGCAGCTTCAGTCATAATATCTGGGCTCCGGCAGCTAGCAACGTTCAGGTTAATATGATACTCTTATTTTGAAAACCCTCTAGCAACTCCGCGAGTCATATGATATCCGCCCAGTCCGTGTTGTTTCTTGAAAACAGAGCAGCGTTGTAAACAGAGCAGCGTTAACACAGCAGTTCGCCTACAGACGCGAAATAAGTCTGTGATGTTTTTTTTCTTCTCACAACGAGTCCAATGCAGCTACATGCTTTGCACCGTCGCCATTCCTTTATGCCCACATCGCCCGAAATTAACGTTTATGTACCAATCACTACAACGTTAACGTCAGCTAACAAGCTAATCCTGATGATCAGACGAGGCAGAGCCACAGTAAACAGCACTGAGGAAAGGGAAATGGGGGGGGGGGGGCACTCTCCCCTTCCCTGTGTGTGTGCGTGCGTTTGGAAAGACGACGGAGTCACTAGTCAGGACTCAGGACAGGAGTATATTATAGTAAACTGAGGATTACTGAGGATGGACAGATAATGTTGATATTCAAATATAAAAAATGTTGGGAGGAGTGGAAGTTTGAAGACAGACTACAATATGATGCGGGGGTGGTGAGTTGAAACACAGTGTGTGTGTGTCCCGACCCCACTTCTATGTTTCAATAAATTATTTGCATTTAAAACTATTAACGCTGACTCATTCCTTCAGTCCACTCAAAATTATGCTAATATTCCTTATGTTGTTTATGATATTAATTGAAAATAGCATATGAGAGTATTATATGTAATAATAACACATGGCGATATACTAAAAAGCTATTTATAATTTTTGGCTAGTAAAAAATCTGCCCGGCTGGTACTTTTAAAAATCTACCAGCCAAACGGCTGGTAAGTCAAAAAGTTAAGTTTGTTCCCTGGTCTCGAGCCCTTATGCTTCTTAACACTTTCAGAGCCCAAGCTTAACCTTGATTTACCGGTTGAATGCCCACCATCCACTTCAATTGTCGAAGCGGATTGTTTTTTTATCGGTTAATTTTCGTTTTATAGCATTTTGAAAAGCCCTCGTTTAAGGAAAATATAAAGATTCCATGATAAAAGACGTTTACTGGAATATTCAAATAAACGCTAGATTATCGATAGTATGTGTGTACGTATGCACGCTAGATACGCAAGCTGAAAAATCGATTCTCTGATTTCCTCATCAGTGATCGCGCACACAGAGACATCACACATAGGGCAAACGCTGAGATCTCAGCGAATACAACTATGATTATCCCAAGACTGGTAAAATAGATTCCTTACCTCAGATCAGATGTTCTCCAAAAAGATCATTCCAATTCCTGATCGCCATTCCAAATATCGATCACACTTATTGATTGAGTATTGGCTACTGTGAATATATAGTCCAGGCTGATTCCTGTCCCGCGATGACTTCCATGTTGAGCAGACAGCTTGCCAGCTCAAGGAGCCAGCTGGCTCCGCCTCTACATATCGACTGATCCCTAAGCGACTGACCTGCAGTTACACAGGGATAGACGATAGGGGGGGCTTTTTTCCATTCTGAGCTCCTACAGGGGCTGCTGTACCAACGGGAGACTATGTTGATGAAATATGAATTCAGATCGCTAATAAAAAAATAAAACGCTAATAAACGTTGTGGGCATTCAGGCATTGGGCTGATAAAACTAGAAATGACGTCATGGGCACTGAAAGTGTTAATGTTAAATTAATGTGGCTAGCTAGCTAACAAACACCATAATATTAGTTTAATAATACACGTTACATAATACATGTTAGTTTGTTTAAAACGTACTTGCACATCCACAAATAGTCGATGAAGGGTCTGCCTTTCTTCCCGATTGCGTGAACGTTGCAGAACATTGTAACGTTAGCTAACTGTCTTGCTAGTGTAAACTATGGATGAGTCGGTCGCACTAACGGGTCCTCCTAGTCTAATGTGAGCTATTAACGTTAACAGTATTCGTTCAGCTAGCTGTCACACACGGAGGCAACACGGCGCACACGACAGTGGATGGGCCAATGGAATGAGCACACTGTGCGCACCCAGTCCTCGTGGGAGTTGTAGTATTACGTAGCATCACCTGGATTGACGTAATTATTGCAGATGCCTTTTGTAAACTACAATGATTTTTTTTTTCATAGAAAAAAAGTCACCCGCCACTTTGGCGGGTAGAGTGACGGAGTTACCCGCCACTGCCGAATTCTACCCGCATTTGGCGGGTGTTAGTGTCAAGCCCTGGTTCCATCCTAGAAGCAAATATTTTCCTGTGACAAAAATGACAACCAATGTAATAAAAAAAGTCAACCAACACGATTTTTGTACAGGATCTCCTCTCTGGTAAACAAGAATACTTTGAAGACTAACAGGAGCACTCATTGAACGTTTCTACGACTATGCATGCACCCGACATGGTACCAAAGCACCTCAAAGGCCCTAAAAGCAAGGCTCCAAACATGCCAAAACAAACTGGTCAGGCTACTGCTGGGCCTTACTCCTAAAACCCACCTTACCTGGCACATTTTGATAATCTAGGATGGTTTAGGGTTGACGACAGAGTAAAGCAACTTGCAATGGGCCTGGTCTACAAGATACACTACACCTCAAAGATACCCATGTACCTGTCTAAATACGTCCTAAAATGTCAGTGAAGTCCATGACCACAACACCAGAGGGAGTTACACTAATCACGTTCAACCCAGATTCGGCTCAAACAAGGGATTAAACTCGGTTCACAACTATGACAATAATGTGGAATGCCCTACCAACAGCCGTCAAGGAATGTGAATCCCTAGCCTCCTTCAAAATCGTGGCTGCAATTCAAAACTGGCCCCGGTAAATGTCAAAAATATTCTCCTTTTGTTTTCTATTTTTATGATGTTCTCTTTCTTAGTACTGTATATTTGTATGTCTCTAACTGTTTTGATGAATTGAAAATGAAAGTCTTTCTGGTCTTCATCCTCTTAGCAGTTGTGGTATTGAGCTATTGTAAATACGCAAAGGACAGCCATACAGACGGACATAGACCGCGATTCCTTCCTTTTTAGTTAGCTTACCTTGCGTTAGAAATTAATCTTGCCTACTCTTCTAGCCTATCAATAGCTTCAATTAGGAAACTGAAATCTGTTGCAGTTGGGCGATATTAAGTTGTACATTTTAACATACCGTACTTTTCGGACTATAAGCCGCACCTTTTTTCCCCATTTTTTGCGGCTTATATGTGACTCGACGTGACTAAACCCAAAAATGTAAAAATCTAAATATTGCTTTTTTGACTGCATTGAAATGTTATTTATCTGTTCCCTTACTTGCTAAACTTAATAAAACTTGTAAATGAGTTAATTCTTGTTATTTGTCCGACAGTATTGTGTCCCAATGCTAATTACATATGGTAATTAAACATTAAAACACCTGCGGCTTATAGTCCAGTGTGGCTTATATATGTACACATCATTCAATTTAGCTGCTGCGGCTTATATTCAGGTGCGGCTTATAGTGCGAAAAGTACGGTAAATATGTATGGATTTATTTATTGTAAACATGTAATTGATTTTCATGGCAGTAAAATTACTAACCATATAGGCAGGTCACTCCCACAAACCTGACCACCTGTTCGCTCTATACAAACATACCGTGTTCGAGCCAATCAGTATACCAACTGAGTCACGTGACCCAGTTGTGCCGGACCTGCGTGAGTAAAGAATATGACGGGGCTCTATCTATGGAGAAACCATGGCACTCCACGGACTAAAAGTTGTTTCGAATGAAAGCGGCTGGATGTCATTTAGCCAAATCAGCATTAAATTAGATTAGATTGTACTTTATTGTCATTATATTTGCATACAACGAGATTTGGCACTCAAACTTAACACATTCAGCGCCAGAGGTCGCTGTGGGCCGTATGGCCGTGTGTGCCAGCGCTTTAATGAATGGGGATACATGCCGGTGTTTGCAGGGCTAAAACTATATTAAATACCATAGCTATGGATATAAAACTATTGCCCATTTGACATCGAGTATCTATCGTTCAATTTGTGAAAAAGAAATAATTGTTTCATCCATACATTCCCATTTTATACCGTGGTGAATATGAGTATAGTTTGAGTAATTCTGTGTAATCCCAGGAAACGCGTGTAAGCAGCATTTAGTGCATTCACTAGAAACCGTGCCATTCCTCGCCTGGATCAACAATCAATCTGAAATCAACGCTATATTAGGGGGGGGGGGGGGGGGGGGGGGTTATATGCTTCCTTGACTAGGATGTACTGCAAAAAGAATATTCCACTTATCTGATCGCCATTCCAAGTATTGATGTCGATCGTGTTGCCAACATAATCCACCAAAGAACATGAATCGACGGTGCTTGATTCTCCCCAATCCATGTGTTATAAACGTTACTCCTGCCAGACAAGGAAAACCCTGACCGGACTTTTTAGATCGACGTACAGGCTGAGACAGAGGGTTTCCAAGGATGTGCAATACCGGCCGCAAGGCGTTAGGCGGCGGTATTGGACGTTTGCGATCTCAGACCCATTCCCAATCCATCAGGCTCCCTCGATGGATTATGAATGGAAATAGCGAATAAAAGCAATAACGACCAAAACCCGACTTTTCTCTGGGTTGGCGCTCATGCGATGGCGAGTTAACCCGACTTATTTTGGGTCTGGCGTCCAATGTGTTAACACTTTGACTGCCATGAAACGTGTTTAGACGTCATTGCTGGCCATGCTCAAGTTGCCGGAGGACGCTGTACAGCGTCCTTATATCAATATTTCAAAAATCTGCGATCGGATTCATATGTCCCCTCCGCTGGCCTGAGATCCACCAGCAGGATCCACTGAGCTCTCTGGCGGTTCAGGAGCGCCATCTGGTGGCCGATTGGCGCAATCGCTTAACAGGATGTGCCATAGAGGTTGTGCTAGACGTCCGTAGTACTTCCGGGCACTCGCTATAGGTCCCGGGACTCTGGCTCGTCACGCTACACAGTGATCGATTGCCAATAACTCGATAAACAACATGATTTGGACGTATATACCATTATACAAGCTGGAGATGGACCGGGTAAATTTACGTCCCATAATGATAAGACTCTACGATGATCGCCCAACGGCGCGCGGAGACTGGGGTGAGTTTCAGCGTGTAACGTTACCGTCTTCGATACTAACTGCTATTATCAACATTTGACCCACATTAGATGATTGGTATAACGCTGCCCACGGAATTATAAACGCCCCCTAGCCCATCCGGTCAACATCAGATGACGTGTAGTAACTTCTAGAAGTACGTCTAGTTGGAATTTTTTATATCGCTCTGATTGCAATAAAACTGTATTGCATCATCAATATAATGCATTTGGGGCTATAGATCACGTTCTGGAGAAAGCTGCAGAAAGAGATGAAAACATACTTATACATTAGACTATACTTTACTATGAATATGTGAATGAAAAAGTTTAACGTTGCTACACAATGAACAATACATATAGGACTTTGAATGGGCCCTAATAATGGCAATGTAGCAATAGAATTTAAACGGTTATAGCCATGCAAAGAAGGGGTACTTCTCCATAGACAAATAGAGCCGGCAACCTATGGTATATCATGAATTTAACCCAAGGCAACCAAAGTGTTAAGGTGCAGTAATAAAATCACACAAGTAATAAAAGAGAAACATAAAATACTATACAGAAACATTAAATACTAATATACAAGAAACATAAAATACTACAGAAACATTAAATACTATACAATAAGACTGTTACAATCCTGTACAATATACAAAATAACAACAATATTCAGAATAACAATACACAAATAACAATCACAGTGTCAGACGGTAGTGGGTGAGTATTGCACTGTGGATATTGCACATCAGGATGTTGCCCAGTGTGGGAGGAGGGGGAAAGGTGAATTATTAGTTAAGAGTTCAGGGTGGTGATGGCTCTGGGGAAGAAACTGTCTCTGAGCCTGTTTGTTCTGGCTCTGATGCACCTGTAACGCCTGCCCGATGGCAACAGGTCGAACAGGTGGAAGCCAGGGTGTGTGTGAGCTGTCCTTTGTAATGTTTTTTGCTCTGTTGAGGGAGTTGTGTAAGTGGTTCAGGGAGGGGAGGGGGAAGCCGATGATTCTCTGTGCCGAGTTTATGACACTCTGTGAGTGCGAGTCTTTCACCTTTTACAGATGTAGCCCTTAGGACGGCCTGCACTACCGGGTGGTTCCCGGCGTGTGCCGTATTAACGGTATCAAACAGTAGGGGTGCTAGGGTTGCACCAGGTTACTTTCGTCTCTAGGTAATAGTGTTGTCAAAAATATCGATTTTTCGATACATATCGATTCTGAATATTTAAAACAGTTTCAATACTAATTTCCGGCAATATTTAATTATTCATTAAAAAATTAAAAGAATTATAAGGAAGTTGCATTGTTTATTTCAATACCTGTAATAGTACAGTAGTCCACACACACACATGTGCATTATTTCAGTTAAGTTGGAATATGACTAATACAGTTCAGTTTGTCAGGTACATGCAACACAGATTACAGTGTTTACTTAATTTCTAAGATTATATCATTTAGTTATTTTTAAATGTGTGATCTAAAGATAAACAAAGGGTTTTAAAGGTGTTATATTTATCTTCTATTATAGTACCAGAGAGAAGCTGAGGAGAATCAACCAGCAACAAAAGCAAAATTTTTCCCCATGGTATCGAAAATGGTATCAAATATCGATACTTTTCAAGGTATCGTATCGAAGTTCGAAATTCCAGTATCGTGACAACACTACTAGGTAAAGGGGAGGGGAGAAAATAACTGTTCTCAGCTTGAATACACAGCGGATGCTGTGTAAAGAACAATCGAGACGGTTTTCAAATGTCAGATCTAACGAATTTCGTTTGCTCATAAAATGCTTAACATGTTAAATGTGATTATAACAGACAGCTGTTAACTCATTGACTGCCACGCTGTTTTTCTATCTTTACTCCGTGGCGCCAGCTTTATTGAGCATTTTCACGATGTTTGCGGACCCATCATATATTCTATATTATAGCTATGGAGACAATAGTATGGCTCATTTGACAGGCACTATTTATAGTTCAACAGAGACTAACCAGTTAATTTCTACATACTTTCGTTTGTGCGTTATTCCACGCTAAACATCGCCCCGTTTGAAAAGTCTTGTTTTCTAGATCGTGAGATATGACGTGTTATATGCATATGCGCAAATCGTTCGGGTTGCTCGCCTGAAACCTATATTATTTCCAAATCAAAAGGTATATACCATATAGATGTTTGTTTCTTCACAAAGTCATCAAGAGGGGGGGGGGGGGGGGGGGGTCGTTTTACGAAGCTGCGATCGTTACCAAAAGCATGTTCTAGGTTCAGTAAAATACGACGCTGTGATCAATACAAAAGCATGTTTTAGGTTTGGTCAAATAGACCTAAAATAGACCTTACCTTTGTCAGAAGGTACTCCAAAATGAATAATCCCAGTAGTTCCATTGCGATCGCCATTACTCGTGTGCATTGGGCCTGGCTATAATACGGGAAACAATAGGTTTCAGGCGAGCAAATCGGCGACAGATGATCTGATCTAGTGAGCTAGAATCGAAATATTCGACCCATAAATAGCTAATGTCAAATATAAATAACGTAACATTTTGACGGGAGCTAGCTAACATTAGCTAGTTAGCCAGCTAGCTAACTAGTAGTACGGTGATATGTTGCCAATCGATTTTGGTCCACTAACGTTAGCGAGATTGGCCTATGTTCCTACATATTCATAATCATGAATGTGTAGTGCCGAATGATAGGAGTCTGAACATGGATTAAACATCATCAACTAAACGTCAACACTGTTGACGTTGAGCTAGTTTGCGACAGGAATGTAACACACAATATGGTCCGTGCGGAACCCTTATCCCCAACACATAGTTCTGTGGGTGAATTATGTTGAGCCACCACAAAAGATGAATTGTTTAAATGTATGTTTAATCCAGTAAGAATAGTACTAGGCTATATAACATACATCTGTGCAAGTAGATTACATTAACAAAACGTATTGCCCTTTTGACATGTAGCCTACATATTCATAATCATGAAAGTTTATTTGAAAGTATTTTTTATTCTGTACTTAAGTTTGAAAGTGGTCAGACAGTTCCCCGTGTGTAATACTGTAATATTTATCACATTCATAAATAACACTTACATAAAAGCTGATTTATTGTGCGTGTTTGTGCACTGCAATGACAAAGAATTGCTGCAAATATGTTGTTTATATAAAAAAAATAAAAATAAAAAAAATTATACTTATAACAATTTCGATAATTATCGATATCGAGAAATATGATAACATCATATCGTTATCGCGATATGATTTTTTTCCATATCGCCCAACCCTAGAACATAGGCCTCTTTACTTACTTAAAAAAAGGAAACATCAAGAAATAGCACTATCTCTCTCCCAGTATGGTCTGCCGGGCTGCAGCTAGATACTAGTTCTCCCAGTATGGTCTACCGGGCTGCAGCTGGATACTATTGTCTCAACCAGAGCTCTCAACCAATGAAATTTTGATTGACAGTCGATTCTGCCAATTACGTCACACACCGCTTGCACCCGCCTCTGCTGTTACCACCAATCGGCAAACGCGTATAAATTTTTTACTTCCGCTTTTGTCCGCCATTGATTTTGACGAGAGGTTTTCTACAACAACGGCGGCGTGGCCGACGTTTAGCTTTTAGCTCCGCAAGATGACTTAAACGAGGCATAATGATTTTACTAGGGATGCACCGAATGGGAAATTCTTGGCCGAAACCGATACCGAAAATAGGAAACAGTTGGGGGAGCTCCAGTAGCTCACCGCGTACCTCGGACGCTATTTCGGCGTCGGGGACAACCGTGCGCGTCACGGATCTGGGGTACACGAGTTCGACTCCCGGACTCGCCGTATTTTCGCAGAGTGTCTTTCCCCCGATCTATACCCCATTCAACCTGTTTCTGTCGGTCATGCTTGACCAGAAAAAGCGATAAACGCTAAAAGAACCAGCTGACTGGTCAAAGTTTAAAAAAATAAAATAAAAATAGGAAACAGTTGGCCGAAAACCGAAAGCCCGAAAATGATTCATAGAATAGCATTTTTTTTTACCAATGTTGTTCAGCTACCTGATTATGGAAAAATATATGATTATGGCTAAACTTAACTTAAATAATAAATAATCACTATTATGGGTCTTTTTGTATCACAAACAGTACTGTATTTGCAAATCTGGTATGTCATAAATGTATAGATGTAGCAGTACTGTCTATCTGTATGTCATATATGTCCTGATGAATTGAAAATGGGGGACCCTGATGTAAACAAGACTAAAGTCTTTCTCTGGTCTGCATCTCCTTAACAATTGTGTGTATTGAGCTGTACTGTATTGTACCCATTCTGCAATCTGTTAATAAAGTAATCAATCAGAGAGAGAGAGAGAGAGAGAGAGAGAGAGAGAGAGAGAGAGAGAGAGAGAGAGAGAGAGAGAGATTTTTTTTGATTTTAGAAAAACATTTATTTACATAATTCTCATTACAATGTACAATGTGTATGTCAATACAATTAAACAACTAACTACACATTATATCGGGCAACATGTGTCCCCATCACACTTAAAACCACATGAGATCTCACAATAAAAAAAATGCTAAAATACACCTGTCCTTCTGCAACACAACAAAAAAACATTGAAGCTCCACCCAAACAAAAAAAGTATCCATACTTCCATTCAACACATAATATGTCATCAAGAACAACATATGAGCAACCAAAAAGGGTCCCGTCAGTCCATTTGTTTTTCAACCTCATCCTCGTCCATGCTGGACTGAGAGGAACCTGTGTCTTCTACACCCTCCTGACTCTCTTTGACCAAACTTGTCACTCCTTCCTTATCCTGAGAGCCCACCCCTCCATCACTTCCCACCACGCCATCCACTGTCTGACTGTGTACATTGTCCACCACATTCAACTTTTCCCCTATTACTTCACTTGTCATATTTTTTTTATTCCTTTTTTTACCCTGACGCGGTGTTGGGCTCGGGGGGACAAAAAAAACTCTGCTCTCCCCTGTTACCTCGCCACTTGTTGAAAGGGGGGCAGCATCTCTGATTCCCACCTCCTTACCTATACAACCACTGGTTGAGGGGGGAACAGCGTCTCCCACCCCTCCCTCCTCTGTACCTGCACCACCCGCACCACCCCCTGTTAACCCACAGTCGCCACTAGTTGAGGGGGGGGCAGCTTCCCTCACTCCTCCCTCCTCTGTACCAAGGCTCTGCTTCGTACCTGCTACACCGGTTCTGTGGCCCTGCAGCTGGATACTATCCGCTGCGCTACTGTCGGTCTGCAAAGGGACTCTATTTACATTGCTGGCGGTCTGCAGCGGGACTCTGTTGTCGTCACTGCTCTCTGCTCTGCGCTGCAACACTCTTCCCTCCTCTGTACCACTACCTGCGCTGAGCCCAGCCCCGCGCTCCTCCTGGGGCTGAGGCGGAGGTCGCCTTGCCCCTCTCCCTGCACATTCTCTGGAAAAATGCCCGTCCTCCCCGCACTTGAAACACCTCCCCGAATTGCCAGAACTAACAAAAACCACGTAATCAAACTCATCAACTTTTATTTTAAAAACCAACTCAAGCTCTTCTCCGCTGTTGTTTAGAACCATTAAAACCTGTCGCCTGTGTGAGACAACATGCTTTAAAAGCGGAGATTTACATCCCGACGACATTTTTCTTATAGGGGAAATTATCCTCCCATGTCGTGATAGTTGACTTATCAATAATTCATCACTGATGAACGGCGGAACGTTGGAAATAAAGACATTTCTGCCTGGTGTGGAGAGAGACTCCACAGCAAGAAAAGCCCCATCCACACTAATCCCTGATTGAACCAGTGTGTGCACCTTGTCCAACGAATCAACAAAAATCACTACTCCTCCATTAATTCTCGCAGCTGATTTAATGCTTCTGTGTCCGACAATATTTCCAACTGCCAAACTGCAGTTCTCTACCGACACATTAGGAACAGATATCTTAATGCCATTCTTTCTACCAATTTTGGAAAAATCCATATTGGCGTTTCACGTCAGCCAGCAACACAGCCTGGCCGATGCGACTGCCAAACAAACAAAACACTCCCACTTAACCCTATACACACCAAAACACACAGCAAACCAACACTACACTATAATAAAATATCCCATAAACAAATTAACAAAATAGACAGACAAAGATAGAAAAAAAACTCACTACACCTCCAATCTCATTCCCAGCATGCACTGAGAGAGAGAGAGAGCGAGAGAGCGAGAGAGAGCGAGAGAGAGAGAGAGAGAGAGAGAGAGAGAGAGAGAGAGAGAGAGAGAGAGCGAGAGCGAGAGCGAGAGAGAGAGAGAGAGAGAGAGAGAGCGAGAGCGAGAGAGAGAGAGAGACGGACATCTGTGCTCTACTGAGCGCACCTTTCTAGTCCCCAGATGACTTTGGCACAGTAGACGCGCGACAGACAGCGTCAATGTGAGAAACACAATCCCTCCTCCTCTCGCTCTGAATAATATGCATATTAGATCACTCAGTGATTAACCACAACAGGCATATAGTAAATAAGGATAAAGTATGTTAAAGACGCATTTATTGGACTCGTTGCACGCAGAGTTTACATAGAAACAGCGCGACTCCCGAGGAGATGCATTGCTCCCGAGTCCCAAGAGGAGTATCACGCAGGACTGAAGAGCTCACAGCGTGCATGTAATGAATCCGCGTTTTGATGACATCATCACAACAACACGCGTTAGGTTACTTCTGTTTCGGTGATATATTTTCGGTGAAAAAAAACTCTTTCGGCTGAATTTTCGGTGCATCCCTAGATTTTACTGCAACGAATGTTATAATAAAACAAAGCCTTTCTATACATGTGTCTGATTGAAAACTTTATTAACAGATTGCAGAATGGGTAAAACTCAGGGCTCTATGAGCAACGGAAGGAACTGAGCTAGTATGAACGTGTAATGCTTGCTACGTTCGGGTAAATAATATGCTGATGTTATTGAACGTGTAACACTAACTATATAACGTTAATGCCACAAAACGAATGCCTTGTTAATCATAAGTAGTAACTTTGATGCAGTAGCTTGTGTGTGTGGGGGACTGGGGACGGCGTTGTGCAGGTAGCGAGTGAACTTTTTTTTGTCTTTTGACGCTACACAAATTGATGGATATTTATCGGCTACTGCCATCGGCACATTCGAGCTTATCGGCCGATAGGCCGATTGCAGTCAACAAGGCACTTATCGGCCGAAACCGATACCCGACCGATACATCGGTGCACCCCTACCCACAACCTGATGATTACCTAGCGCGAATATGTTCATGATGTGCGGACACGCTCCGAGACATTTACATTGTCATTGAACACCTGAATTTACATACAGAAACGCCCCGCCAGCTCCTTATCATGGCTGTCATCTGTCACAGACTTCGCTCGCTGCATTATGGATTATTTTATAGCATAAAGGCAGCACGTTTTGAAACTGAATGAATTAAATCACGTTCGAAATAACCTCTTAAACCACACAACATACATAATTATGTGATTAAAAAAGAGCTGCAAGCTGCAGATCGAGACAGTTTTATCATGTTGCATATTACAATAAAGTATTTGAGCACTTTTTTATGATATTAGGTTTTTAGTTTATTTTCTAGGTGAAGATAATTAGAAAAATATGTAATCATGATCTTGTTTGGGAAATATTAGTAATATAATTTTTGGAACGTTGTGCTTCGATCAGCGATTTATCTCTGCTGCTCCTACATTTTCAAAAGCCTAGAGAAAGGTTGTCTTAACTTCATCATCATAAGTCAAATTGATATAAATATTCTTCATGTGTGCTATTGATTTCGAGACCTATTTCTGAGGCAGTTATGTCAGGCTTTGCACCTCCTGGTGGAATATAACAGAACAGCAATGAACCTCAAAATTAATCCGGTCGGAAGGGGGGCTAGGTGGCGCAGTGTGCAAGGCACTCGCCACCAACGCAGGAGATGCTGGGTTCGAGCCCAGCTCTCGGCGTTGCTACCAGTTTGGCTGGTCGTTCATACTAATACAATTGGCAGTATTAGGGGGTGGGAAGCTGGTGGGTGGGGATCGGACGTTGTGGACAGCGACTCCTACAGGTCGGTTGGTGCGCCTGCGCCGTAGAATCAGGAAGCAATGGGGGCGGCGTGTCCCTCCCACGCAGACCCTCGCCGCTGAGAGATTGCGCTGTACAGGTGAAAAGATGCGACGACTGCCTCCTTGTGTACCAGAGGGGACACGTGATGCAAGGCTTCGTCCACATTGCAGCCGGCTTGTGGGAGGCATGGCCTAACAGCGTTCGAGACAGGGGAGGGTAGAATTGGACAATACGAAATTGGGGAAGGGAGAAAAAATAGAAAATGGGGAGAAAAAGTAGATAAAAAGAAAATTATCCGGTCGGCACCACGGTAGAATCAGAGGTGCAGTGCTCATGCCACGCGGTACCACGCCGTTCCACCACCTTTCTGAGCAGAAGCACGCGCGTGCAGGGCACACAAAAATGCATTCACAACTTTCACTCGACTCGTCGTGCCGTGCGCCAAGTACCAGGACTCACCTGGCTACGAGAAGAGCAAAACCAAAATACAAGCCCTGTACCAATTGGTGGGGGGTTGCTTGAGCTGTGGAACCTCTCACTATGTGACAAATGGTCCCGACTGGAAGGATGAGACATTTCTTAAGTTATGCTTCAGAAGGAAACTGTCCTTCTGTAAACTGTAAGTTACATTGTTATGTTTAGTTTGTATTTACTTTTCTAGTTTAAGTTAATTCAATTAAAGAAATTGTAACTACAATGTAGCTACAATTACATTTATAACAGTTTGTTTTTCAACCATATCTGTTGACAATATAATTTCTTTATATTGAAGGCTACATCCTGCTACCTTTTTCAGCTTCTCTATTTCAAGGCAATATTTACAAAAACGAAACTAAAACTAGTAATTTCCTATACAAACATGGTTCCTACTATTTATGCATAATAATCATTCTAATCATAATGCTGGTCGGAGCTGTTCTGTGTATGCGCGAGTGACGTCATTAAAACACAGTGCAACCACTTATGAAATCACCACTGCACCACTGGGTAGAATGGTTCTAATGGCTGTAACTGTACATATCTAGCTTTGGCATGGATTGATTGTTTAGATCGCCAGCATGGCTAACAAATGCAAATATATTGTAGTCTTCCCAGTTGTTCTGACCAGGATTGCATTCCTTTTTGTAGAGCCATATGAAATCAGTTTAATTCTTTTCCAAATTCCATTTTATCTTTTTCCAAATTCCATTTTAATATTTCAGAATTCTGTATTTTGCTTTGTACGCGGATTTTACCATCAGAAATAGTGTCTAATAAGTGGGAAAAAAATTATTTGTGCTAAATCAACTCTGCCTCTCTTTGTTAATTACAACAAGCAATGCCGTTTGTTATTTAAGATGAGGTCGGACTCGGCACTGACAGATGTGTTCATTGTGCTGCTTTTATAAAGCCTCAAATGACTGCTTACAATATTTCATGAAAGCAAAGTGTTTTGTTTGTCTAAGATTTAAAAAGGTTTAAACTTGACAGCACTGACAAAGTGCTGTACAAGTCCCACAACATAAAAAATAATAATAATTAAAAAAATATATTAATAATTTTTTATTTTTATTTTTTTAAACTTTGACCAGTCAGCTGGTTCTTTTTAGCGTTTATCGCTTTTTCGTCGCATTCATACTTGGTCAAGTTCGACCGACAGAAGCAGGCTGAAAGGGTTCAGATGGGGGGAAAGACACTCTGGGAAAGGCACGGCTGCCGTCCGGGATTCGAACGCGCTCAGCCCCAGATCCGCGCGAGCGCGGTTGTCCACGGCGCTGAAATAGCACTCGCGGTACGTGGTGAGCTACTGGAGCTCCCCAATAATTTTATTTTTTTACAGTTGATTCCATTTGTATTGCTCAATTCCGCAATTCCGTCCGCGATTCCGTGAACGCGGATTTCATATGGCTCTACTTTTTGCTCCAGTGATACGCACGCACAATGAGTCTGACATAACAACTAACCATATAGCCTCTCTCACTGTGCTAAGTGGTAGGGCTGCTCGATTAATCAATATAACTGTTTTTCCAGTTATTTTAAACTTAACTTGTAGAATATGACAGAAGGGCAACCTTTGGTCGAGAAGAAAGGTACAACGAATTCAGTCGTCGTCATATGACGCAGGGCTCGACAGTGTGAGCGTTTCACTCACATTTGCGACTAACGTGGTCACATCAGCTGAGCAGACTCTTGTTTACTTTTCCTGGAACATGGCGAACAGCAGCAAACACTTGAACTTCACACAAATTATGGAATACAGCAAAACGCAATACTTGCTGCAAGATTATTTTGTGCAAGGAAGCAACTCCAATATGACAAAGCATTTGCTCCAACCCTCCGTGCACCATTTAGCAACGCTAGAGCTAACATTGCAACAACATTAATGGTAATGTTAGAATCGGGTAATAATATTTCCTGTGCTGCACAAGCACTACCTAGCGTGGGCGTGGGGAGAGGTCTGGCTATGCGAGACACTTGAGTTAACAAGATACTGACAGCTGCCATTCGTCTTTTATATTAGAGGTAGTAGCCAAACAAACTATGCAAGTTCACAAAAGCACCCTACCACAATTCATCCCCAGACACCCCTATTAAAGAGAACTTTCACTTTGGCTATGAAGGAGAAGATGAGCAGAGAAAGAGTGGATGATTGTCAATGAGCAGCGATTTAAGGTGGCAACAGTAGTCTCCTTTCTCAGGTAATACGCTAAATGCATTATCATCCACAGCCCTATTAATTAATTGAATAAGCCTCCTTTGATATATTCCTGTCATAATGCCATAGTAAAAACTAGGCTAAGTTACAGAGGATTAAGAGAAAAAGATACCTTCATGTCATGGTTCACAATTGACTGACTATAGCCTAAATCTGCCAAGAATGAAAGTAGAATAGTTTTGGTTGTATCAAGCCCTGTGATGTTCTCAAATCAAAATAATCGTGATTATCATTTATTCTCATAATCAAGCAGCCCTACTAAGTGGGTGCAGCATCAAGTTTGGCTGGGACTTGCCATTTTTCTCTCTCTAACTTACACCAGTACTTTTTTCTTACAGCCTCTTCTTTTAGAGCCAAAGTTAGTATCGTCACAGCATTCCTGGAGCACAGCTGGAAATTCTACAAAGACAGCGAATCAGAGACCGAGCATGCCATTTGTTCACGCCCACCAAACGTACTGTCAAATAGTTCCGTCTGACAGACAAACCACACAATTAGCTCACTTGCAGCATAACTAAAACTGGATTTGAAACAGTGGAGAATTCAACCCAACACAACATGCCAACAACAACAATATTCGCCTCAAATCTACGGCACTGGTGTGAATCAGCTATCTAGGTCAACAGGGTGAAATGTGGTTGTATAAATGATAAACTTGGCACTGGCCCACAGCATACTGTATATAAAGAAAACATTATAGCCTATACAAATACGCAACTAGAGATATACTCAAATAAAAAAAACACAAGTAAAGAAAAATAAATATATGCATGCTCTCAGGAGCATTTCACTGCTGGTGTGATCAGGAGCTGTAGACGGGTGAGCATGCCGCCCTGGAATGTTTGCGCATTCCACAAGAGGGGTACTCTCACCAAGGGGGAGGGGCCAAGAGACCAAAGAACACAGAAAGAACGGCACTTCCCTTTAGACCTGCTACTCTATCCTAAAGGCTTTGAAGAGTAATTTTGTATTATCATTTCATTTAAAGGTTTGCACTGCAATGTATTTGTTAAATATTCCAAAACAATGACATTGGTTTCACTCTCCCCAGTGTTACAGGGAATCAGCCTCTATGCAGTAAAAGACACACAAAAAAAGTTTCCATAAATCCTTCTGAGAAACATGCACATTACCCTGAGAGAACACTTTGACAGGAATGAACACACTGGCGCTTGCAGGGGATCAAACGTGTGAGCTTCCGGTCTTGGGGCAGTCTCTCCAACCACCAGGCCTCCCACAGCAGCCCCATTCCTTAACTTCTCTGTCAGCCATTCTAAAAATGGCAAATTTTCCTCAGATGGGGGCTCCTGAACTTCATGTTTCGCTTCTCAAAGCTGCTGCCCATCCAATACCCACATGAAAGAGCTCTCCAGCTGCAGACTGACATCTACACATGAGAGATCTAGCTCTCCATTAGTCTTCTGCGCAAAGCTGCAGACTGCCCATCGACTGCCCATCTACACATCAAAGAGCTCTCCAGCTGCAGACTGATATCTACACATCAAAGAGCTCTCCAGCTGCAGACTGACATCTACACATCAAAGAGCTCTCCAGCTGCAGACTGACATCTACACATGAAGAGCTCTCCAGCTGCAGACTGACATCTACACATGAAGAGCTCTCCAGCTGCAGACTGACATCTACACATCAAGAGCTCTCCAGCTGCAGACTGACATCTACACATCAAAGAGCTCTCCAGCTGCAGACTGACATCTACACATCAAGAGCTCTCCAGCTGCAGACTGATATCTACACATCAAAGAGCTCTCCAACTGCAGACTGACATCTACACATGAAGAGCTCTCCAGCTGCAGACTGACATCTACACATGAAGAGCTCTCCAGCTGCAGACTGACATCTACACATCAAAGAGCTCTCCAGCTGCAGACTGACATCTACACATCAAAGAGCTCTCCAACTGCAGACTGACATCTACACATCAAAGAGCTCTCCAGCTGCAGACTGACATCTACACATGAAGAGCTCTCCAACTGCAGACTGACATCTACACATCAAAGAGCTCTCCAGCTGCAGACTGACATCTACACATGAAGAGCTCTCCAGCTGCAGACTGACATCTACACATGAAGAGCTCTCCAGCTGCAGACTGACATCTACACATGAAGAGCTCCTCAGCTGCAGACTGACATCTACACATGAAGAGCTCTCCAGCTGCAGACTGACATCTACACATGAAGAGCTCCTCAGCTGCAGACTGACATCTACACATGAAGAGCTCCTCAGCTGCAGACTGACATCTACACATGAAGAGCTCTCCAGCTGCAGACTGACATATACACATGAAGAGCTCCTCAGCTGCAGACTGACATCTACACATGAAGAGCTCTCCATTCGTCTCAATCTTTGTATGTGATGTTTGTTGTGATCTAGTTGTTGAGGTTAGACCATTCTGCAATGTTTTTCCATCCACCTTCGTTTGGAAGGTGAACAATTTTAAAGGGGAACCATCTTATAAATGGCATTTTTCAGTGTTTAGCATTGTTTCCTAGCTATGTGGACTTATATTAATATGATCTATGTCTCTAATTCTCATATTGGCGCATTCTTCCAATTCTCCTCTCACAATATTCACCCTCACTGAACTGAGTCATCTGAAAATGTGCTGATTTGTGATGTCAGAGAGACTCAGCTGCATGTTGAGACTCACACACTCCGCACAGTTACCATTGTGGTTGGAGCCCAGGCTCAAAACGGAGGGGAACTATTTTACTATTTCTTTCACTATTTGGGCACTTTTACACAATTCCTGTGAGTTTATGGAACACCTCTGTAATTTTTTATTTTTTTTAATTCATTGTTTTGTATTTCTAATCAAGTCCTCAAAAACAGCATTTTTCTACCTCAAGATCCTAAGCCGTTTTGAGGCTGGGCTCCAACCACAATGGTAAGTTACTGACTCGCCTGAACATTATCATGCAGCGGTGTCTTTCTGACATCACAAATCATCACATTTTCAGATGACTCAGTTCAGTGAGGGTGAATATTGTGAGAGGAGAATTGGAAGAATGCGCCAATATGATAATTAGAGACATAGATCATATTAATATAAGTCCACATAGCTAGGAAACAATGCTAAACACTGAAAAAGGCCATTTATAAGATAGTTCCCCTTTAAGATCTTGAGGTAGAAAAATGCTGTTTTTGAGGACTTGATTAGAAATACAAAACAATGAATTAAAAAATATATAAAATTACAGAGGTGTTCCATAAACTCACAGGAATTGTGTAAAAGTGCCTAAATAGTGAAAGAAATAGTAAAATAGTTCCCCTTTAAGAAGTTTACAAATAGTTAATTTTCCTCCTCTTTACATCCAGCCAGGTGGAAGAAAACAATAGAAATGAAGCTGCTTCATATTGGCGAGATGCAGGAGCTAATGGGTATCCCATAAATAATCCTAAAATAACTTAAACCCAGTCATAGAAATTTAAATTTAAATCAGGGCAGAGACCTTTTTCATTCTCCAATTGATTGCCAGGGCTCCTGATACAAGGACAGACTGTATTTAACAAATACAAAAAAGTAAAGAATATCTAATGGATGTTAGAATCTGTAAAAGGCTTCTTTAAATAGTTTGTAAACATTGGAATAAAACCAGCCTGTATATTGAGTCACAGCGTGATGAGAAAGTTGCAAGTTTATTCTCAAATATGACTGATATGGTCAAGAGCAGGGGCAGATGCAAAGATCAGTGGTGTGTGTGTCAGGTTGTATGTGTGTGTGAGGGGGGGGGGGGTCACAAAATAATTAGTCATGTGACAATGTACTTGGACCGGATTACAGCTAATTTAATGCCTTCCAGACACCATGAACAAATCCCAGAAGGACAGCACTACAGCAGAACAAGCAGCAGCACCCCCCCCCCCCCCCCCCCCCCCCAGTGGTTGGTATTTTATAGATAGATAGATAGATAGATAGATAGATAGATAGATAGATAGATAGATAGATAGATAGATAGATAGATAGATAGATAGATAGAGATATAGATAGATAGCAAGGACATCGTTGGTAAAACCAAACCATTCTGGTAGCACTCTAGTATGTTACATTGCTGCACTAGGTGGTGAGATGTTTTGTACCGCTTCAGACACAATGTCCACAATACGGTCATGACAAGCTATGTACAGGTGTTTGTATGCATTACATCCATTTGTTATGTGTGCAATGGACACACACACTTCCTTCAGCTGTTTCAGTGTGACTCAAGGTCTCCATTTCTCTGGAGAGGGACAGGAAGAGGAGGAAAACAAAGTTAAGTAGAGAGAGAGTGGCAATGTCAGTCGAGTGCACCAGAGGCAAACTCTCCGACCTCCAGGACCAAGCGAATCATACAAGACTCCTGCCACCAGAGGAATGGTCTCGTCTAGCAGCCGCGGTCAGGCAAATGCTACCACAGCCGCAAGGCCACTGCAGAGAGACTCAAGAGACGCTGCATGACCACATGACTAAACGATGTCCAATCCATTGATAACTGAACATTGCTCTATGTTTTTTTTATTTATAATATTACTCTGTATAATAATTATAAAAAATAATTGATCTATAGAACTTTTTTCACAATGAAACAAACACAAGACATTGGTGTACTGCTCATGTCCTTAATCACATTAGCATACCTCCTCACCTATAGACCTTGGCACTAACGTTAATTTAGTTTCTACTTATTCTTCTTTGTTCTCTGGCTTGGCTGCAGACTAACGTAGTCAGACAATACTGTAGCACCGCGCTGGACTACTAGTCATTGCATTTTATTAAAGGGGACATGCATTATAAATGGCTTTTTTCTGTGTTTAGCATGGTTTTATAGTAATACGGGTTAGTATCAATGGGTCTGGAGCAGTGTTGTGCTAGTTACTGAAAAATAGTAACTCAGTTACTTTACTAGTTACTTCATTTCAAAGTAACTTCGTTACTGTACTAGTTACTTACACCCAAAAGTAATGAGTTACTGTGAAAAGTAACTATTTAGTTATTAAAAAAAGAAAAAAAAAACACAAACTAATGTTGTCCCGAGTCGATATAATAAGAAGTGCGCCGGTTGAAGGAACAGCCTTGATGTCGCCGGAGCGTTTCATTATAACCATTATAATTCAAGGGTACTACGACTATGCGTGCACCTCATGGTACCAAAGCACCTCAAAGGCGCTTAAAACAAAATTACAAACATCACAAAACAAACTGGTCAGACTACTACTTGACCTGAACCCCAGAACCCACCTCACCCCTGCCCACTTTGACAACCTAGGATGGCTTAGAGTAGACGACAGAGTACAGCAACTTGCAATGGGCCTGGTCTACAAGATACACTATACGACTAAGGTACCCATGTACATGTCAAAATACTTCCCAAAGGTCAGTGAATACCACAACCACTACACCAGAGGAAGCTCAACAAATCATGTAAAACCCAGATTCGGCTCAAACAAGGGACTAAACACGTTTCGCAATTATGCCACAACAATGTGGAACGCCCTACCCAAAGCTAGGGGTAACAGTACTGTATATTTGAATACCGTTTATGTCACAAATGTATCAGTACTAAATACCTATATGTCCCTATGCCATAAATGTCATGTATGTTGGCGGCTAGGTGGTGTAGTGGGCAAGGCACTCGCCACCAGTGTGGATACGCTAGGATTCGCGTGTTCGAATCCAGCTCTCCACATTGTTTTCAGTTTAGCTGGTCGTCCGCAGTAATACACATTGGCCGTATTACGGGGAGGGAAAACTGAAGGGTGGGGATCGAACGTTGTGAACAAGCGACTCCTACAAGTCGGTTGGTGCGCCTGCGCAGTAGAATCAGGAAGTGTCGGGGGCAGCGTGAGCCTCCCACGCGTTACTCCTCGACACTGAGAGATCGAGCTGCGCAGGTGAAAAGATGCGACTGCTGTTACCTCAAGTACCGGAGGGGACTTGTGCTATGTATAACTTAGTCCACATTGCAGCCGGCTTGTGGGAGGCAAGAAACAGCGTTCGTGACAGGGGAGGGTTGAATTGGATGATACGAAATTGGGATGGGAGAAAATATAGAAAAATGGGAGAAAAAGTGGATAAAAAAAAAATGTCATGTATGTTGTGCATGTCATAAATGTCTATATGAATTGAAAATGGGGGACCCTGATGGAAACAAGACAAACGTCTTTCTCAGGTCTGCATCCCCTTAACAATTGTATGTATTGAGCCGTACTGTATTGTACCCATTCTGCAATCTGTTAAATAAAGTTTTCATTCATTCATTCATTCACCATCTTGCAAGTTGCAACGTTGTTTAAGATATCAATCAAAGCATTGCAACGTTAGAATAGTTAGGATATCAATTGTGCATGAAAGGACTATATTTATATTGTTTGATTAGTATTATGAGATTCCCTGGCAGATTTCGTACAGTCAAAATCCGTTGATCAACTTGAGTTTCAGTGAACAGTGAACACATTGCACTCACCAAAGTCTGCGGTGGTCGAGATGTAGTAACGTTAGTCCAATTGACTCCAGCAGCGCCTCAAACATGTTCTTTATCTCGTTTCCATGTTGTATATTAATTATCTCTCCAAGTAGTTGCTAAATGGTTTGTTAGTTCGTTACTACTGTTTTGTTTACAATAGAGAGGGTCTATTTCTTTCCGTAGCCGCATTTCTGGTTTGCGCATTTCTGATTGGCCAGTGGCCACTGACTGACGCTCTCTGGTCAGAGAACGTCAGAGAACGTCAGTCAGTGGCCAATCAGAAATGCGAAAACCAGAAATGCGGCTACGGAAAGAAATAGACGCTCTCTATTGTAAACAAAACAAACTCAGGCGAAATCAAACGGAGTTAGGAGGACGCTCGCTATGAATCTACATAAAAAGAACGCAGTAACGAACTAACAAACCATTTAGTAACGGTAACAGCGTTACTGAATTTAAAAAGTAATGCGTTAGAGTACTAGAACGGCAAAAAGTAACTTCGTTATTGTAACGCGTTACTTTGTAACGCGTTAGTCCCAACACTGGTCTGGAGTAGGGATGCCCCGATCGATCGGCCAGCGATCGGTATCGGCTGATATTCAGTATAAATATGAGATCGGTGAATTCCGATAATGCTTTATTTTCGCCGATCGCGAAAACCGATCGAAAAACATGATCCAATTCTCAGCGGAGTTTTCACTCGCTGACTTCTCTCTCAAGCACACAGCTGCTGCTGATGCTGCAGCGCACTGCCCATCCTCCTCCTCCACCTCCTCCTCCCCCTGCCCCTCCCAGACTCATGTCAACAGAGGCTCCGGCAATAGTCCTCCGTGAGACCTCCGTGAGACCTACGTGAGCTAACGTTAGCTACCTAGCTAACGTTACTGTTTAAACAAAACTACACAGTCAACTATTCACTTTAGTTTAATACATGATGCATTGTCTAACTGGCTAGCTACTGATAGCTCCTGATATCAACAAATGCGCATTTCAGTTTAAGAATGATAGGGATGCCCGTGCCGATCGATCGGCCAACATGAGACCTCCGTTAGCTAGGTAGCTAATGTTAGCTCACTGTTTAAACAAAATGACCCAGTAAACTAAATAGTTCACTTTATTTTAATACATGATGCATTGTCTAACGTCATCTAGCCGGCTAGCAGTAGCTACAGATAGCTCCTGATATCAATGTCTTATAACATAATTGACATTATTAGTTTGTGCAGCTGATCATTGGCTAATTAGCTATCATGCTTCATAACAACACTGCGAAGATGGCAATGCTGAATGTGATTTGACCAAAGCAGAGTATACACACAGACAGTGGAGCTGTTTGCAGATAGCGAGCATTTTGACTTGTTGCGTGGTGGCGATGTCTCACAGATAATACAACTACAAGTATAATTATATAATATATATATTATTTTTTTAAATAGACTATGGGCAGCCCATAAAACCACTTGGTCACTTTCGGTTAAACGCAGCATGGAAATAGATGGAATAGGTCTACTGTCCATATGACAGATTTGATGACCTTTCCTCAAGTGAGACCATCAGGCCAAAGTTTATCAATGGTATGTTGATAAACTTTAAAACTTAAAGTTATTTAAAACACTACTCCTCACCTTCAAAGCCCGCCACAGCCTGGCCCCCCCCTACCTGACTGATCTCCTTCTCCCCTACCGCCCCACCCGTTCCCTCCGGTCCTCCTCCACTGCCTCCCTCACTGTCCCGACATCCAAGCTTAAAAACTTCGGAGATCGGGCCTTCTCTCGCACTGCACCCCGACTCTGGAACTCCCTCCCCCAGTCCATCAGAGACTCCCCTACACTCTCCACCTTCAAAGCTCGCCTCAAAACCCACCTGTTCTCCCTTGCCTTCAACCCGCCCCACCCCTAAACCCCCCCCTCCCCTCCAACCTGATTGATATGTCTCCAGTCTTTTTTTTTTTTTTTTTGTGCCATCAGGCTGTCTCCCCCGTTCCCCCCATGGTCTCATGTTCCTTTTGTTTTTGTTTCTTTGTTGTTTTGTTGTTGTTTCTTTGCTTTCGTTTCTTTGTTTGTACCCCTGCTCCCGACTACTGTCAGCGACTTCGGGTTATTGAGAAGCGCTATATAAATTAAATGAATTATTATTATTATTATTATTATTATTATTATTATTATTATTATTATTATGTGGTATAAGTCTGCAGGTTTATGAGGCTGTCCTTCTAAATGAGGAAACTTTTGGACGCTGGTACTTACGGTCAATTAAAAAGTCCACCACTATCAATCAGAAGTATTAACCCTTTCTACGCCAAACACGCGATTTCTCGAGTTTTGATCCTTTCCTCTTTTTTTGATTTCCCCATTCTAGACACTCGCGCGGACCTGCCCGTCTCCCGGGCACCGACAGGTGGCAGTATCGCCTACCTTTTGAACTGGGTCTCTAAGGGCCCGTGTCGACCGGGGACGTTTTATGAGTTGTCAGCTCCTTTCTGTCATTCATTTCTATGCTACAGACGCGACAGGCGCGCTCCTTTTCCCAGCGCCGCGCCTCGCGTTTTAGCGCTCTCTGCGGCCAGCGTTTTTGGGCGGAGCGCTCCCAGCGCCTAAAGTTGAAACTAGTTCAACTTTTGGAGAGGAGCGCGCTCATCAAGGTAACTTTTTCCGACCGACCAATCAACATCGAGCAAGTGGGGGAGCCGCGGCAGTCGCGAGACTCAGGAAAACGCTCTGAGCTTTTTTTTTTGCTTTTCAAAGCGGTCCGTCTTGGAAAAAACATCCCTGTGGACACAAAGCCTTAGGTGTCTCTCTCTCTCTCTCTCTCTCTCTGTGCCTGGCTGCAGGAATCCCCTCCCCCTCAAAGTGAATTAGAACACAGCCATCTGTCTGCGATTTTCTCGCCTGAAACCTATTGTTTTCCGTATTATAGCCATGCCCAATGCACACAAGTAATTGCGATTACGATGGAACTACTGGGATTATTCATTTTGGAGTATGTTCGGACTAAGGAAAGGTCTATTTTACCTAACCTAAAACATGCTTTTGTATTGATCACAACTAGAGATGTTCCGATACCATTTTTTCCTTCCCGATGCCGATCCGATGCCAGTGCATGTATACATCAAAATAAAAAATAAATAAATTATAAAACTTTTATTTTTTATTTTTCTTATACAGCTACCGTTTTATATATACCGTTTTTTTGTAATAACTATAAAGTAATGGTATTTATTCAACAACAGGTGATTGTATAGATTAGTATTAGTATCAGTAATTGAAAACTAACTCAATGAGTTCACCCACAGAAAGGTTGTTGGCACATTGGTTCCACACGGACATTATACGTTGTTGCGCTATCCAGAAGGCTCCGTTTAGGTTAGCTACTGTAGTAGCGGAGGCTCTGTTGTGATTTTTGCACAATAAATATTCAACATTCTCTTTTGAGACTCCGCCTCAGACTCTTATCATTTGGCACTAAAAGCTAAACATCGTCACCAATATGGCTGTCCGCAACATGTCATTAATTGTGTGCGAGAGGTCGATCAGTGGCGACGTTAACGCAAGCTAGGTTAGCCAGTTAGCGTGAGCTAGGTTAGCCAGTTAGCGTGAGCTAGGTTAGCTAGCATGAGCTACCGTTAGGGCTGGGCGATATGTAGTAAATTACTATATCGTGAACATCGAGTATATGTTGTCACGTCACGGCTGATATGAGACTTGCTTTAGTGCAGAGCGTTCCTCTCATTTCATTATAGACAGACCAGCGCAGACCTTCAATGACATGCAATGGGCTAACGTTAGCTGCTAAGTTAAACCATAATAGGCTAAGCTAACTAGCGTTAGCTCTTAGCTGCTAGCTCTTAGCTGCTAGCGTTAGCTCAAAGCGGACTCCACGACACTAGTTCCATTAGTGGGAAAAGGGGGTGTGTTATATTGACGACGCTTGACAACAGAGGTTTAAAGATAACTTCATATTTATTGGTTATTCGTTTCTTGCATCCAGTTTCAATCTCCGTGTGTTCAACTTCCTGTGTTTACATTCGAGTGTGACATCATCGCCTCTCTCTCTCTATTCAATGAATTAAAGTGGCCAAACATTACAGTATAAATACTAACTGGATAGTTGATGATATAAACATTTCATTTCATTATCTGAAATATTCTAAAATCATTAAGTCTACTATAAGCCATTATCCCTTTGTAAGGCTTTGTGTGTGATTATTATTTTCTCACAGTAATGTGTGTGTTTGGCTAAAGTGGATAGAAAACACTACTATAAAACACAGAAAACCCAATAGTTTTTATATAAATTGTCTTAGATGTAAATAATTTTTTTTATTAGTGTGTCAGTAGACTACTCTTAGTAAATTTTCATTTAATTATATTCATATTCATTATTAAAGCATCTTCATGGTTTAATAATGGAAACATATTTTGCAGGGACTTATTATAATCATCATATTGGCGTGACTGTATGCATCAAAGGGTTAAATCAAGCATTTTTAAGTGCTTTAGAGGAAATGTCAAAATATCGCAATATATATCGTGTATCGTGATATGGCCAAAAGATATCACGATATTATTTAGAGGCCATATCGCCCAGCCCTAGCTACCGGTAGATGGAAAGAATGTGACGTTACTGGTGAAAAAGTGATTTACCTTGGAATACTCCTGTGCCAACTTGCTGTACTTTGCTTACAGGTCTGCAGCCATTATTGCTGGATTATGAATAGCCGCAACTTTAGCCAAGGTAACGTTAAAGCAAAAACTTTAACGTTAGTTAACGTTACCTTTCGGTTAGCTGTTCAGCTAATGCTAATAACATCAGAGCTCCCTGTCAACAGCGCTCTGTCGGGACGATGGCATTAAGAAAGTATCTGCTGTTAAAATGACAAATGGCATTGACACTTTAATTCACGGTCGATTAAAAACACGTTTGTTTTATAGTGCTCACTCAGCAGACCGCAGTGTTGTTGATAAATTACGTCATATGGTATCGGAGCGCAGAATTCGAGGGTACTCGCATTTTAGGCAGTTTTTTTTTATTTAAAAATGGGGAAACCGCATGGCAGTCAATGAGTTAAAGGAATTTTCATTTTGACAAATCGCATGCAAACATCTTACATCTTGTTGTAAATGGCACTGTGTATGATCTTGCTTAATCAGTGACTAATCTTCATAAATAGATCAATCACACAATGGGGCAGTGCTTTATATAGTCTATATACAGGGTTTCCCATTAATTACCTAGACTGTTTGATTTTCTTTCACAATTTTTTTAAATATAAAGTTTGCCAATAGGGATGTATCAGTAGTATTGGCAGTGGTAGTAGTCATAATAGTAATCGACTATATATATATTTTTTTTTTCTAAAAAATAAACCAGTTCAACACAGGTAACAACTTTTGCTTAATTTCTTTGATGGCTCAAATGTATGCGCCAGTGGTTCCCAAACCTCTCCTCGAGACACCCCAGCCGTTCCATGTATTTGTTAAATTCCACCACCAGCACACCTTGATTCAACTAATAAAGGGCTAGTTAAGTTGAATCAGGTGTGCTGGTGGTGGAATTTAACAAATACATTGAACGGCTGGTGTACTTCGAGGAGAGGATTGGGAAGCACTAGTCTAGTAGATTTTGTGTTTTGAGCACAAAGTTCATCATAGATCTAGCCTCTTTATTTTGCTCTCAAAGTGCACCAGATTGATGCATTTAACTTTAAAATGTACAAAACAAATTAATTCAGGGGGTGCATGCCCCCGGACCCCCCTAGAGGGTCGGAGGTTCACCCCCCATAGTCTCTGAAAATCCTGTGGGAAACACTGATATATATACTTTTGTCTCAGTATTTGTATTTATATTTTATTTACACATTCAAAGGCTTTTTTTTTTTTTTTTTTTTGCCCTTGTGTGAATCGTTCACCCATTAGGGAGGCCATTACACATCGCACAGAGGAAGCATTTGACTGCAATATGTGACTGAGCCCAACAATTTGTGGAACATGTCTCCCTCTGTAATTCTTCCGATTTTTACAGAATATGAAAGTACAGAATGTAAGCTTTGAAATTACATTGAAATCTGGAAATATTTGAAGAAGATATGCTTATTTGAATCTAGTTAAACCTCAAGTATCAGAGCAGAGAAAAACAGAAAATCCTATTGGAAATGTGACTGCATTTTTAACACCTTGGCAGACAGGTACTAGGTGTGAACAATAGCTCTTAATGCACACCTAACCACTCCCCCACTGGATTATCCATCTTCTGTCACACAGACTTTTCTGCATTATGGACTCAGATGCAGCGCGTTCTGAAAGCTCTCTAATCTTCTCACATTGCATATTATTTTAATTAGACATTAAACATGTAGCCTATTATATAATGTGGTCAGCCTTTGTTCGATTCTTACATTTACATTTAGTCATTTAGCTGACGCATTTATCCAAAGCGACTTACAAGTTTTGTACAACAAGACAGCAGGAAGGGTACAACTCCATCAGCTGAGTAACAATGTTCATCAAAGTGTTGAGTGCTACAGTGTAGGTTAGTATATTAGGACAAGTGCATGACAGTAAGGTTAGTTAGGTCTTGCGACAAATGAGTGTTAGACTAAGCAATATTCAGGTTGGTTAACCATCTAAAGCGCCCACACGACACTAGACATGTTTTGCAAAACATTAAATATCTTTGGAACAGTTTGGGATAAAGACCCTCTCCGTCAAAATTGAAAGTGTATCACTCCGTCGCCCACAGGCTGGAAATGCGCAGAAGTAAGGCATAGAATATTGATGTATCTAGATCGGTGGTTTTCTCGCTGTATCTATCTATCATATATCTATGGAAAATTTCTATCATTTCTCAATAGTCCAGTGCGCTCCCAAGATGGCGCCGTGGCCCGTGAGACAGACACGTGCTGGTTGCGCGTAACGGAGAATAGAGAAAGATGCTTGTCCCTGGTTTTATAATAAAATGGCAAAAAGACAACGGTATAATGTTCAACAAGCATTGGAACTTGCATGTTATTTTAATTAGACATAAAACGTGTAGCCAATTATTATTATTATTATTATTATTATTATTATTATTATTATTATTATTATATCATGTGCGTGGGTTGGTGGTGCGCCCTATCCCGCTATGCCGCTATGGGATGTCCCTTACACACCGAAGCAGGGACATTATAACAGCCATATCTTCAACTGATTGTTGATTACGTTGAATGGGCAAAATTTCCCTCGGGATGAATAAAGTATAATTTATTCTATTCTATTCTAATAGCCCGGTGCATAGTCGCAATTTCAACACAAAAGCCATGTGCTGTTTATGGGAGTCAATAGAAACTTGAAAACAAAGACTGGTGACTGGAGATTAGCCAACGAAGCCACTCATGTGATTCTAATGTAAATGTGACTCTGCCCCCAAACTCAGACTTAAACACTACCTTAAACACAATGGTTTTTTACTATTTAGAGATACTATGAATGTTAGCCGTTAGTTAATATGTTAAACATTCAAACTGTAATAATATGGAGAAGAAAAACAAAAAACACATACTTTTGTATGTGACAAACTTGAAATATAAATAGTGGCCATAGTGGGATTTAGGTATGTCCTACTCCTAAGAAAATGTGAGTCGACTAAATGTTTCATGAAAAATAAACGAGACATTTCCCACATAATCATCCTTCAAATTAATGTAATCATGCAAAAGTACTGCATGTTTAAATCTAGTGCCGATTAAAGGAAAACTCCAACATTTTGGGAAATTAGCTTATTTAACATCTTCCCTGGAGTTAGACAAGAAGATACATACCGGTACCTTTTTTGTCTCTGTGCGTGCATTTAGCTTTGGGAACAGTCGCTCCGTTAGCGTAGCTTAGCTTCATCACTGGAAGTGGGGGAGATCCGGAGCTTCATCACTGGAAGTGGGGGAGATCCGGAGCCTGACGTTCCCTTACACTGTATACAGTCACGAAATACACTCCAAATACAACTCCAAAACGTTCATGTTGTGACCCGTGTATTCACCACGTGGAGAAATAAAAAATAATTGAATTAGACAATTACGTTTTATAAGCAAATATACTCTGAACAATTTTTTGCCTAACCACTCCTCTCTGAGCGCAGTCAGTGATTTCAATGTGTCGTCGTTAGGCCTGCCACGATAACACATTTTGCTGGGCGATTAATTGCCACCGAAAATATCGCGATAAGCGATATTATTGCGACCGGTTAGATAATTTTTTTTTGAGAAATTTATTTCCCAAAACTTTTATTTTGAAGCCCACCGCTCCGTCTTTTCCGGTGTTTTAGACTTTTATTTTGAAGCCCACCGACCGGACCGGAAGTATTGTTGTAATTATCAGGTACTTTTTTAGTCCCTGCTCTGTCGTGGTTCCAAGCGAGTGAGATGCATGCATCTTATTGGTAGAAGTGGTACCAGAAAAGTCACGTGAAACACTGCAGACCACTGATTGGTCAGAATAGAGACGCGTCGCTCGTTGGATAGTCTGAGGGAGTCTGAACCAAAACAGAACGCCGCATAGGATTTCATAATCATTATGTTTGCAGCAGGCACAAGTGCAATAAACAAAGGATACAGTCACTGTGTATTCTGCCTCATTTATTGATTAAACAAAACCGACATCAACACAATTTGCCACCGAGCGGAGAGTTTAGTCTCGCAAAAAGATCGCTGACTTGTTAAGGCTTGTTGTTAGGTTAGGTGCTAATGTTGTGCTAGCGTTTTAGCATGGCTATCGTACATAGCGTGATCAATATAACTCGCTATTGATTGTTTGTATGAGTAACGTTAATGCTAGTAGAATAGACACAATGAGGGGTAACGTTAGCCCCACGGAGCAGCCGTACTGTATTGTACCCATTCTGCAATCTGTTAAATAAAGTTTTCATTCATTAATTCATCCTGTGCTGTGCTCTGTAGTAAAGCCAGCGGCCCGCCTCCCAACACGGACAGTGACTGAGAAGGGGCACTGGTTCCGCCTCAAACAAACGCGCAAATACAGTAGCAATTAATCGCGCCCGTCAAAATCATTGCATTCATTTTAATTATCGCGGCAATTAATCGATTTATTGCTTATCGCGGCAGGCCTAGTCGTCGTGATTGTTGACACTCATTCATTCAAAGGATCCGAACCGATTGAAGTTTATGGATACCATGACTTAAAATCCTCTTACCTTGACGATTAAAAGCCTCCCCAATTTAGAAAACAGTAATCCAATGGCTGGTATTGATAATATACTACTAACTACTGGACGCTCTGAGCTAACCGGAGCTAACACAGAACAGGATGGTAAAGGATATATAATGACTTCCTCGACGACACGTTGAAATCACTGACTGCGCTCAGAGAGGAGTGGTTAGGCAAAAAATAGTTCAGAGTATATTTGCTTATAAAACGTAATTGTCTAATTCAATTATTTTTTATTTCTCCACATGGTGAATACACAGGTCACAACATGTTTACATGAACGTTTTGGAGTTGTATTTGGAGTGTATTTCGTGACTGTATAGTGTAAGGGAACGTCAGGCTCCGGATCTCCCCCACTTCCAGTGATGAAGCTCCGGATCTCCCCCACTTCCAGTGATGAAGCTAAGCTACGCTAACGGAGCGACTGTTCCCAAAGCTAAATGCACGCACAGAGACAAAAAAGGTATGCATCTTCTTGTCTAACTCCAGGGAAGATGTTAAATAAGCTAATTTCCCAAAATGTTGGAGTTTTCCTTTAAAGACCAAAGCTTGTTTGAATATTATTGTGATGCCAATTATAAAACAACTAGCCTAAACTACTGAAAAAGTCTAAGTCGATTAACCTCTTAAGCCAGAGCCATATTTTCAGAAGATTTGCATAAAAATACATACCTAAGTAAATGGAATAATTATTATTATTTTATTCTTCCATCTTTGACGGTGAATAACACCATGCTAACATTGACCAGACGTGAAAAATTCACCACCTTCTTGAGATCAAGTGTACAAAAAATCTAAGCAAATAAATAAAGGGCAGATGATTTACAGGGTTTTTTGTAGATACAGTACTGAACTGACACATGCCATTTGAAATTATATAAAATATCAGGCCTATAAATTACCTTATTATGGCCATGTCATACATCTATGGATCGGGCCAAATCCTCTTTCCAAAGGCAGAGTTAAATCTGGATTTAGTTCCACCAGGCGCCTGTTGCAAAGACCATGAATGAAATCTACTGTACAAGTACAGTTACTTTTTTATAATGTCCATTGCTCCGCCATTTTTCATCAGATTAAGACGCTTTTTTTACGTTCACAGAATGTTTAAACTACATGGTATTTTTATTCGCAAAAAAACATTTTCAACAGCTTTGACAGAAGCTGGCATGAGCTGGGTAGTGTAGGTTTATGAAATTCCATCGAAAGCCCTGTGTCTCCTCTGTTAGGACTACAAAAAAAGAAATTCCTCGTGAGAATTCCACTGTGGGTATCTCTTGTATTTATAGAAAGGTTACTTCATTACATAGTACAATTACCTCACAGACAGCATCTTTGGCCAACCACATTGAGCAGGGCTCTACGCAAACAAATTTCCCAAGGAGAACATGTGCTCCTAAATAAAGAAAATTTAGGAGCATAGAAAGAAATTTAGGAGCACAGTGAAAGATAAAAAAATGTATTAACAAACTATTTATTACATGCATATTATACTATGAGTGTGTGTGTGCATACTAAGGGACAAACATCTGTGCAATAGCACATACCACCAAAATCACACATTGGCCCATGCCTACTAGACGCAAAGGATATCAGTTGTCCAGCTGCTTTTGTATGTTGTAGTGTTGTCACGATACCAACATGAAAGGTAATGGAATGTATTATTAGATGACTTGACAGACATTGGAAAGTTCTTTATAAAGTGTATTTAATTATATTTTTTATGCTGTTGAAACGTAAATAATCAAAAATAATAAAATTATTATGTTACAGCTGCTGAGCTATATATACTATAACTAATGTCCATCAGCGTTGGACTGTGACGTCAGAGGAGACGCTCCAAGCTGCACTTGAATGCACAGACTGGAGTGTATTCCGTGATAACACAGCCAATATTAACGAATACACTGAAACGGTGCTTGACTTTGTCTGTACTCTGGTAGAAGAAACAATCCCCTCTACCACAATTAGAATCTACCCAAATCAAAAGCCTTGGGTAGATAAATCCGTCCGTGAGGCTCTGAAAGTGCGTACCTCAGCCTACAACACCGGGCTGGTGACAGGCAACATGGAAGAACACAAGACGGCAAGATACAACGTCAGGAGAGCAGTAATAGAGGCAAAACGGCGTTACAGGGATAAAGTTGAACTTCAGTTTGAACAGGCTGACTCTAGAGGTATGTGGCAGGGCCTCAGAACAATGACAGATTACAAAGGCACCCCCCTCAAACTGAACAGTGACATCTCCTTAGCAAATGATCTCAACACCTTCTATGCAAGGTTTGAGGCTGTGAATAACAACACCAGCCTACAAGCCACGGCAATGGGGGGGGGGGGGGGGGGGGGTCTGCTGATGGAGACTCAGTGTTCAGGGTAACAGAGCATGAGGTGAGGCGGACCTTTAAAAAAGTGAATATCAGGAAGGCAGCAGGACCGGACGGCATCCCCGGCCGCGTCCTAAAAGTCTGTGCCGACCAACTGGCCCCGGTATTCACTGACATCTTTAACCTGTCCTTAGAACAGGCTGTCATCCCCACCTGTCTGAAGAAGTCCACCATCATCCCTGTACCCAAAAAATCTACGCCCGCTTGCCTCAACGACTACCGCCCTGTAGCCCTCACCTCCTTAGCCATGAAGTGCTTTGAGAAGCTAGTGAAGGGCTACATCTGTTCCTCCCTCCCCATCAACCTGGACCCCCTGCAATTTGCATACCGCCCTAACAGATCCACGGAGGATGCCATAGCCCATGTGCTGCACACAGCAGCATCACACCTGGACAAGAGGCAGGGGAACTATGTGAGAATGCTGTTCATTGACTACAGCTCAGCATTCAATACCATAGTCCCCTCCAAACTCATAGCCAAGCTCAGGGACCTGGGCTTGAACTATGACCTCTGCCAGTGGGTCTTGGACTTCCTGACGGGCAGACCCCAGGTGGTAAGAGCAGGCAACTGCACCTCCTCATCCATCACGCTCAACATAGGGGCCCCCCAGGGCTGTACCCTGGAGTTAGACAAGCAGATACATACCCTTTTCTTCTATGTGCAATTTGTGCATACATTAGGCGTAGGGAACACCCGCAGCCTAGCTTAGCATCATTCATTGGAAGTAGGTTCCTCCATGTAGCCTAGTTCCCAACAGTCACAAAATACACGCCAAAACTTTCCTGTAAACATGTTGTGACTCGTGTATTTTAAGTGTGACTTAAGTTCCATTTTTTGGAACTCCCAACATAAAACCCCTCCCTACCTCCCTCTCCCAGTCCCAAATCATTCCTACAACAATTTTTTTTACATTGCATGCATGCCATGGTCATGTATACATTTGTTATGTATTATATTTATGTTTAAATATCAACATTATCTGGCCATCCTCAGTAAATACTATCAATGTCCTCTGACCTCATCTGGTCTTTCCAAAGACCAGAGATGGGAAGCGAACACACACACACAGAGAAAGGGACAATGGCTTATAGCACTTAATGATTTTAGAATATTTCAGTTAATGAAGCTAAATGTTTATTATCATCAACTATCCAGTTCGTTTTTATAGTGTAACGTTTTGCTACTTAAAATCATTGAACAGAGAGAGAGGGACAGTGAGAGAGATAGGCTCAGTCTCTGTGCCTCTGACCAGGGTTAGCTTAGCGTTAGCAGGAATGGCAAGGATGCAAGATGCATTGGACCCGTTGCGAGAAAAAGGCAAAATGCGACCAAATGGGCGCACTCTGGAGCCCTGCTGTAATGTCTTCACACATGGGTGTTTCACATGCTGTTGTTGTTGGGCGTATATTAGCCATCCCGCTAACCTGACTGTCAGATGGTTTGTTTTCACATCTTGCATGATGAGCTGCGCTTGGGCATGAGACTTGCCACAGGATTTTCAAAATAAGAGTATCGATATGAACCGATCTTTTTATGTTGCATCGATCCGATTGGATCATTGATAATTAGATCGATATATCCATCTGGATTGACGTATCGTCCCACCCCTATTGGAGAGGACGTCTTCTTCTGAGAGGACGTCTTCTCCTCTCTTAGTTGCTTGTTGTGTCTACCAAAATCAAGAAAAAAATACTTGAAATAAGCTAAATTATCTGCCAGTGGAATAAGAATTCAAGATAATTCTACTCAATATTGCACTTATAATATCAAAAAAATATCACAGCAAATATCTGTAAGCTACTCTTTGCAGCTGTTTATTTCTATATAGCCTAATTAATTATAACACTACTATGATCAATAAGGCTTTGCCATCCCCCACGTGTGCTATTGTGGCAATCTACATTTAACAAAAATCAATGATCTCATTACGGATAACCATGTCATAAAACATAAAATTTGCAAGTAACCCAACAGCTGGATTTGCCCCCAAATTCCAATCAATCTACAAGATGCTTTGAAAACATGATCCTGTAATCCAAGTATGACTACTACCTTGTTTGCTTTCTGTACTATAATCCGACTATGACTACCACCTTGTTTGCTTTCTGTACTGTGGTCCCTCCAGGTTTTTAACCCTCTTCACTTTACTGTTATCGCATTGTGTTTGTAAGCCTCTCGAATTAATTTACTGCAGTCCCTCATTCTAATTCTTTCTTCTTAATAATAAACAAACAAAATCACAATGATTTCCCCTTTATAAAACTTCATAGACTGGCTGAATGGTCATACAAAACTATGTGAATGCTTAATTGACCATCTAATGCATCATTAAAAGGCAGGAAACATGATTCCCTTGCTTCAGACATAAGACAGAGGGGCTGAAACCTGAACCATTATCATAACAGAGGCAGTCGGGAAGAGAGACCGAATGATAGAGCGATGATCCTCCACACATCACACCCCAGAACACTGCGACTAAGTCAAGTGCAGTATCCCACCATGGAAGGCCATTGTGCATCAGTTTGACAGCAAATACCAGCAGTGACAGACGTATGACAGGATGTTGCAGGTCTAGCTAATGTATGTGTGTGTTGTCAAGGAGGTTTAATAAGAACTGTGTGCTACACAAGTGGTGAAGTCAGTTTCATCTTCAGTGCCTTTCAATTGTAACGTTAGCAGATTTATTCTTTTCCAACTCTCCTCCAAAATTCATCCTAGGTAGGTAGGTATTGTTGTCTGTTGTTTTGTCTTTAAATTAGTCAGCATTTGCATAAACAACAGCTTTGCTAACGGACAGTGACGTCAGTTCCAAAAGTTCATCCTCTCCAAACTTTTCTGTCCATCAAAACTAATCTGGCGGAGATGGACACGGATCAATGTATCCAGGCGCTAACTTGACAGACAACATAAACATTCTAAATGGGTCCAAGTTTATTTCTTGTTGCAGTGTTTGCTAATACAATAGCCGACAGAAACATGGGCCCAAGCCGTTTCCCTAGCTTATGTCTATATATCTAAATGCCAGGGAAAGAGGCTGGCAAGTTTAAATGGCAAGTTAATGGAATTTCACATTTCACTCTCCGCTCATGTCCCTCGGCCTCTCCACATTTGGCCAATCAATACGGGCCAATTCCAACCTAGATATACCAAAAATGAAAAAGGGTCTCCCTCGTACCTGTGGCAAGGCAGTGTTGAGCTGCCTCTGCAGCGAGTCCCTCTCATGACTAACTTCGTGCAGCTTGCCCTGGGTCAGACCCAGGTTCTCCTGGGACTCTCTCAGAGTGTCTAGTAGACGGTCCCTCTCCTCCAGCATGGACACCATAAGCGATTCAAAGTGGCCCTCCGAGTCCGACTGCAGGGGGGAGCCTGAGCCTCGGCCGCCCCCACCTCCCCCCTCCGCTTCGCTGATGGTGGGCATCACTTCGCACATCATCTATGGCCAAGGATTGGATGGGAGAAAGAGGTGGGTCAGAGGAGAAATACAGAGGGCAAACAGACAGTAAGGAGACAAGGGAAAGGGATAGGGGATTAGAGCTGTAAACAGTGTGGACAATATGCAATACTTGGGACACAACTATATATTACATTACATCATTGGTGAATTAAACACACAAGATGAAAATCACATTGCAAGGCCAACAACACATCACATCATATGTAACATGATTTAACCCCTTCAGCGCATCTCGTAAAAGGGAGAATACCACTACAATTTTACCTCTGCATTGTGATTATTTTCCCATTCCTTTATCTGTGATGTCATACATCCTTAAGAGAACAGATTGAGAGAGATGGAACAGTTGGCTGTGGCTTTTGTAAGACTTTTATTTGAGAAAAGAAAAAAACACCTATAGATTGTCCTGGAGCATATAAAATCTTAAAGCAACATGTGTTCCTCTTTAGGGGAACACACAGTAGCACAGACACAGTAGAGTGATTTAGAGAAGCTTGTTGGGTTAGGCTAAAAGATGCTCTCACCAAGTGACCAGATCAACATGCTTTGCAAACACAGGAGCATGTTCCAATTAGTTTCATTGTGCAAAGAATTGACACAATTTGAACATTTTCCCACAGAAGACAGTGGATGTTGAATAGGCCCACATGTCCTATGCATAAATTAGAAGGGGGTATATAAACAAACCCAAACATAAAAGGTGAAAGCCCTACATATTTAACCCAAGCAGAACTGTATAGGCTGAAGCTTGATGGGCCATACAATAGTTGGGCAGGAGGGCCTGTGGGATTACAACCACTCTCCACCGAGGGGCTTAATGCCCTGTAGACAGACTGCTAGACAGAAAAGCCAGAATCATGTGAGCTGGATTTAACATACCCATGAGGAACAAGTGACAAACTGGAACACATGGAGTAAGAATCGAGAGGTAACGCTCCATCCTAGCATCGTCTACAATGCCAAAAGGCATTTCAGACCCAATTGTGTTCAGTTGAGAAACCCACAGTGACACTCTACTGTACCTTGAAATAACCGCCAGTGTGCATGCCTACCAGACTTAGTTAAAAGTTAACTAACCCATGCTCAATTATTTCATACCCAAAAACTCATTTAGGATGACAAGTATCATTTGGTGGTGGAGGAAGCCTAGTTTAACCCATTTAGAAGGCAACATGGAGACCAATGTCCCATAATGAGGTCAAGCCACCACCAGTGCACTACAATGTTTATGAGGGGGAGGGGCCACTATGCATCAATGGGGGGATTGACAGATGGTGTCTGGTCAAACTGGAGACATCCCTAATATCAAAAAGTAAAGATTAACAGCAAGATCAACATATAGGGAGGATGCTTAGCATGCAGCCTGCAAAGGAAGCTAGACCACTTGTATGCGTGTCTGTGCGGGGAGGTGCTGCAAGTTAACATATGAGACATTAAACAAACTCCAATAAATAAATAAGGAAGTAGTGGCTGAAATATGTAGCCTAAGGTAAATTTGTCATAACCCCTAAGCAGGTGTGATTATGATAGCCTGGGCAGTTAGAAGATAAACCACATAACTCCATGTGGTCTAACTTCGTGAGGTTGATCCGGTATCAACAAGAGCATAATGTTGCAGTGTGCTGTACAAAGCCTAAATATACACCAAGACTTAGCTATAATGCTATATTCACAGGGCTGTAGTCTTCTTTGCCAAGGAGTAAACTAACTGATACTGTGAAACAGTTGAGTTTGAGGTTAATTTCTAGAAAATCACATATCCACTTTTGTAGCTACCAAAGTTACAGCCAATGAAACGGTTTGTTTTCAATCTCACCTTTGAAATGTAGTTCGAATTCCTTTGTGATGCCCACTTTATTTTATGATATCAAACCAACAAAACGAAATCCAGGTCTTGTTGTAATTATAAAATGACACCTATAGAGATCAGGTTTCACGAATATCCAGTCATTCAAAAAACATATACAAATCCACTGAGGTGCTGGAATCCATTAAGGCTGCGAAAAGGGGGTCTTTTCGACAAGAAACGGAGGAATTCCAAAAGGCCCCAAAGCTAGACCCACACAGAGTGATCAGAGGGCAATATTCCAAGTGTTGCAGGCTAACGTGACGTTAGCAGGCTAGTAGCATTAGGTAAGCTGGTGATTTTCGATGATTGCATATCTAGATCTGCAAACAAATGGACATATTTATCTTTCAATATAAATTAATGGTCATCGCCAACAACAAAGATAAACGAATAAAATAACACTGCATGACGAATAACCAGGTGCTTGTACTAGTATAGTTGGCTGACGTGGAAAGAACTGCAGCCAACTAGCTGCTAACGTTTAGCTAATGTGAAGCAGAACTCTTTGGTTTGAAGTCGGTGTGTGTTAGCGAGCTAACGCTACTAGCCAGCTAGCTATAGATACAGTAGCTACAGTCTGTGGAGATGACAAGTTAGCGAAGCTAACGTTAACTCAAAAAGTGAATAACGTCACCACTCTTAGCACAGAATTAGGCAACATGTTACCATATCTTTCAGTCATATATTTTCTATAGACGGAACAACCCGTAAAAAGATTACAAATGGTGAAACTCTACATCAAAGCCCTGGTTTGTGTGGTTAGCTGCAGCTTCGCGTCGTCGCTGCGCCGCGTCACCACATCAGCCTGGAGGTGCTGCTCGGGTCGGAAACTTCCCAGCTAGCGTTGACCACGGTATCCCATTAGTTTGTCTGTAGGATCCAACCGCGAAAAGCGTAGGTTTCCCTCGATATGATCCAAGTGTCGACCGTTATTTCGGTTATTCCAGTTTCATAAGAGGGTCTGGCCGTCCAGTCCGTCCCCCTACGTTCCCCGGTCGCCACTGCCAGACTCGGCAGTCGGCAGCACAACCAATGATGGACGCGCACTTCTCCCAGCGCAGCGTTCACTTTTCATTAACCTGGCATTCTTGGGCAGTTTCCATTCGAGAAAGTCTGATTGTTACACAAGCCAATTAAAGAAAGAGGCATAATGCTATTGTAAATGTAGTGGCAGTATTCTGTCGTTGTCGTTTTTGTTCTTCCTTTTGTTGTTGTTGTTGTAACGTTAGTAACATTGTAACGTTATTTGTATGTTTGTAGGTCAGATGGATTGAGATGCATGTTAAATTATTTTTGGCGCCATCGTGTGGTAATCTGCACACACAGCAGTGCACGTTGACGTTAAAAAAAATGCTCAGCATATAGCTCAATGAAACACGTTTAGGATGATATATTGTTCATATATAAATAAATATACCTTCAATATTAAAGAAAGAAAGAGATTACATTATTGTCAATTGAGGCAACTGAAAATTAAATTGCTCAAGGACACTTCGTCATGCTCCCATGAGAAGTAACGGTACCGCTAGAGTAAAGGTAAAGATGTATTCCTCTTGAAGTAAAAATGCTATCTATCCATTCAGATAGTTTTGGTGTGAATCGCCTAGTTTTGGAGATATCTGCTGTCACTTCAACACTGTGACAGTGGCTCAGGAGGATTCCCAGTTAAATTCCTGCTCCTCCCAGGCAGTGTGTCGAAGTGTCCTTGAGCAAGACACTTAACCCCTAACTGCTCCCCATGATTAGGTTGGCACCTTGTATGCCTCCGCTGCCGCGTGTGAATGGGTCAAATCTGAGGAACAAATTGTAAAGCGCTTTGGATAAAAGCAATATAAAAATCTTTTTCTTTCTTTTCTTCCACATGAAACAAGACAACACAAACAATAACAATAGACAGGACTTCACAGGACATACTACTAACCATAACAACGGTAATGACAATAGAAAAAACTAAAATTAATCAAACAGAATACAAAAATTAAATTGCGTTACCGCAGACACCACAAAACATTTCTTCCCCCATTCCCACCCCCGGACCCCCCAGGATCAGCACCCAGACTCTGCTTCGCTGCTACATCATGGCCTTCGCTTTCTCAGCCGCTGAGACCCATAATTCAATAATGGATTGCCCAATCCCCATCACCCGTGCAGTAGAGATCTCGATATATATGACATCCAGAAAAGTTAAGGACCAAGTGATCATTCATCATTGTAAGTTTCTTCGGTTGCTTCCACCTCATGGCTATTAATTTCTTGGCTGCTGTAAGCCCCACCAGTATGATTATTTTTTGCTGTATGGAGGCCGGTAGTGATCATTTAGTAGTAGTGTTGTTTCCGTATGTGGTATTGTCAGGTTGCATATAAAAAGCACTATATAAATAAAGTCTATTTGCATCTTATGCTATTGACCTGGGGAGTGAGGTTCCACCTGTGATTTCCCTCCATTGTGAGGACCAGGACTGGGGGACCCAAGATGCAGGCGGACACTGTAGTAATATAGAAGATATATTTATTTCAAGAACGGGGGAAGGTTGGAGGTGGTGAGTTTGTAGCAAAGAAGGCAGGCAGGCAGGCAATGGTGATCCTGAGACAGAAGAAACACAAAATGAGCGAAGCAAAAAAAGGCCAGAAAAACAGACAAAAAACCTGTAGAGTAATATTTCCAAAGAGAGGCCTGAAACGTCAGTACCAAGTAGCTGTGTTAACGATCTGACGATCTCACCTCTGTTATATTTGAACAGGCTATTATGCACTAAAGCAGTGTTTCTCAACTGGTGGGTCGCGGATGTGTGTGAAAAAAAAAAAAAAAAACGTATTACATTTTTTATTTTATTTTTTTATATGATTATTTTTGTTGCACTACCTATCTTTGTGAAAGTGGCTTCTCAGCTCTGGTCCAGCTGACGACAAAGCAGAGGAACAGATTGGACATTGAGCATGACCTCAGAGTTGCTTTGTCTACCATCACCCCAGACTTTGAGACTCTTGTCAGGAGCAAACAACATCCCCAGTTATCCCATTAGTTCCCTGGGATGTTAAGCTAAGAAGTCTGCTAAGAAGGATATATAATTTATTATTATTATTATTATTATTATTATTATTATTATTATTATTATTATTATTATTATTATTATTATTATTATTATTATTATTATTATTATTTAATTTCATTGTGTTTTTAGCCCTAGTAAGTTGCACTTACTGTAGGTCTGTTATGTTAAGCTAAGAAGTCTGCTAAGAAGCATAATTATTTATTATTATTATTATTATTATTATTATTATTATTATTATTATTTTATTTCATTGGGTTTTTAGCCCTAGTTGCACTTTTGTTGCAACCCCAGTTATCCCATTAGTTCCCCCAAACTTAGGTATGTTATGTTAAGCTAAGAAGTCTGCTAAGAAGCATATTATTTATTATTATTTGATTTCATTGGGTTTTTAGCCCTAGTTGCAACCCCAGTTATCCCATTAGTTCCCCCAAACTTATGTCTGTTATGTTAAGCTAAGAAATCTGCTAAGAAGCATATATTATTTATTATTATTTTATTTCATTGGGTTTTTAGCCCTAGTTGCACTTTTGTTGCACTTTTGTGTTTATTTCATGTTTTTAACAGTGCATGAAAGATTGTGTATTACTGCAACATTTTTTTTTTAAATAAATCATAGTGGTTAAAAAATTTGGGTCGCGACTTAATGATTAAGGAAAATGTTGGGTCCCGAGGCTAGACCAGTTGAGAACCACTGCACTAAAGCTCTGACCCGCACCTGTTTCTTTCATCTGAGAAACATTGCTAAACTCTGGTCCATCATATCCCACAATGAACTGGAAATGTCTGTACACCAGTGGCGTCGTTAGCCCTGGGCTTCCGGGGCTTTAGCCCCGGATGTTTTTCTCCTAGCCCCGGACATAATTTTTTTTTTTTTTTTTTTATTGTCTTTGGTATTTTTTGTTGGTTTTTAGTACTTTTAAACATCCATTTTTAGTAAATAGTTTTCATTTGATCCTATAATTTTTTCATTCACCGATTTGTGGACTTTTTTTTTTCGTGTCCTGAAAGGCACCTTATAAATCAAATGCATTATTATTATTATTATTATTATTATTATTATTATTATTATTATTATTATTATTATTATTATTATTATTATTATTATTATTATTATTATTATTATTATTATTATTATTATCATCCAGGAGGGAAAATACACTTAGTAGGATAGTAGGGACTGCATCTCTGCCTGTCCTGACCAGGAAACACTTTGCAACTGTGATCTCCTCTGGCAATAGTTGGATATTGTAATGTGTGGCGAGAGGTTGCAGCAATTCCACTGAGAGAAACTGGTCTGAGGCTGGATAACATGCCTGTATGCCTCTCATAAGTTATTCTCCAACTCATGAGAACCTGCTCTCAAGCTCTTGCAGCATTCTGTCGACGACTGGATAGAACAGTTTCTGTCTCAGCTGATCTCCTGAGCTGAGGTCTGAGCTTGTGCCAAAAGATGACTCAACTACATACTCATCCATCCTTTTCTGCTTCCTCCTTTGGCTGGTAGTATGTTCCTCAATCCAAAGGCCATTACATATGTATATAATGAAACACACAATACAGTTTTTTTTCGATTGCTTAAGCATGATTTTGAAAACGGGGCCCGGTGTTTCAAAACACACAATTAGCACAACCACACACAATTATCAGAACACCTCAGATCCTTTGCTAAATTAAACACTTGTCAAAACCATACACTAATTTATAAAAACTACATTTAGTTACCATATGAAACACAGGTTTCATATGACTTAATTCTGTTTGAACCAGTTACACACACTGCTGTGCTTAACCTAAAACACATTTAGCAATTCTACTTCTCAGTGATTAGAGTACTGTAAGTAAAGTACGCAGAGAATGTGCAAATATACAATAAATTCACCAAACACTACACAAGACCAATGCTGTAGAGACTGATGAAAATATGCAAAAAGTGTGAGGCTGACATTGTGCTTATAGGGGTGCAAATCTGGGCCTATGTTTTGCTCCTTGAGTGTAAGGTTTTGATAATTGTGTAATACTTTTGATTTGCGTGTTTATGCAATTGAAGAAAACTGTAAAGACTAGAGATGAACTGTTTATTTCTTTTGTACATAGGCTGTGCATATGTTTGTTTGTTTGTTTATTTGCTTATGTGTATGATTCTTAACTGTTTTTATTTTGTTATTGGTGTATATGTGTGTGTATGTATGTACAGTATATATATGTATATTTGTACTCCTGTTGGGGCCTCTTGGACCAGATCAATGTTTTATCTGGCTAAATAAAGGTTAAATAAATTAAGAAACTGATGATTTGGTCCTGTTAACTTTGAATTTTCTATGGGGACTTCCCAGATCCCTCTCATGGACATGGACCTCACTTTGAGAACCTCTAATGATTCTAGTTCTTCAGTATTCATCTCTAATTACTCTAAAATTGCGTATTTTTGTGTTTAAAAAGAAGGAAAAAAAAGAAGAAAAAAAAAGGGGGGGGGGGCCCCAATGTTTTCTAACCCTAAAAACGCCCCTGCTGTACACACTTTTATTTCATCTTGACTCGACTATTGCAACTTACTATTGCCTAAATAAAACATCCGTGGATCAACTTCAGTTGGTCCAAAATGCTGCTGCCAGGCTACAGAGTATAGGTCAAGAAAATCATGTCACATCACCCCCATCCTAGCCTCCCTGCACTGGCTCCCGGTAAATTTCAGGATCAACTTCAAGGTCCTGGTGTTCGCCGACAGAGCCCTCCATGGGCAAGCCCCCCCCCCCTACATTAGCGAGTTCATCCATCCACTTTCCTCCAGCCGGTCACTGCGTTCATCCGACCAGGAGCTCCTGGTGGTGCCCAGGACCAGGCTAAAAACAAAAGGGGACAAACTTTCATGGTGACAGCCCCAAGGCTCTGGAACGCCCTCACCCTAAACATTAAAACGCCATATAAATAAAGTTTTACTTACTTACTTACTTACTTACTTACTTACTTACTTACTTACTTACTTACTTACTTACTTACTTACTTACTTACTTACTTACTTACTTACTTACTTACTTACTTACTTACTTACTTACTTACTTACTTACTTACTTACTTACTTACTTACTTACTTACTTACTTACTTACTTACTTACTTACTTACTTACTTACTTACTATAAATGAAGATTATTATTATTATACTGCTCCAGACTATTTCACCAGACATCCTCCCATTCCTGACTGCAACCATCAACTCTTCTCTCAACTCTGGGGAGGTTTCCTAAAACAAGCCAGCGCCACACCGCTCATCAAAAAAACAACCCTGAACCCCATAGATAACTATCGCGAAAGGTCTCTCCTCTGTCCTGATCTTCCTGGACCTTTCAGCAGCCTTCGACACAGTCAACCATCAGATCCTCCTCACATCTCTTGCAGGAATGGGAGTCGTAGGTTCTGTCCTGGCATGGTTGTCATCCCCCAGGGCTCACTCCTCAGTCTTCTCTCTCTACACCAAATATCTCAGTAACATTATCACTTCTCATGCCTTCTCATACCACTGCTATGCTGATGACACTCAACTCTGCCTCTCCTTTCCTCCCTCAGATACCCAAGTATCTGAATGGATCTTGGCCTGCCTATCTGACATTTATGCCTGGATGATGACCAACCACCTCAAACTGAATCTGAGCAAAACTGAGCTACTTCACTTGCCGGCTGAATCCTCCCTGACCAACCTTTCAATCACAGTGGAGAACATAGCCATGGCTCTGTTCCCGACCACCAATAATCAAGGTGTAGGCCTTGACAACCAGCTGGACTTCTCTGCTCACATCACCTCAACAACCAGAACCTGCTCCTCCTGCTCCTGTCCCAGAGTAGGTCCCTGATCCTGCCCCCGAGGAGACTCCTGCCCCAGAGGAGACACCTGCTCCCGCTCCTGCCCCCGAGGAGACTCCTGCCCCAGAGGAGACACCTGCTCCCGCTCCTGTCCCCGACGAGGCTCCTGCTCCTGTCCCCGACGAGGCTCCTGCTCCTGTCCCCAAGGAGATTCCTTCTCCCGCTCCTGCCCCAGAGGAGGTTCCTGCTCCTGCTCCTGCCCCGAGGAGATTCCCGCTCCTGTCCCCGGGGAGATTCCTGCTCCTCTCCCAGAGGAGATCCCCGCTCTTGCCCCCAAGGAGATTCCTACTCCTTCTCCTCTTCCCAAGAAGGTTCCCACTCCTCTCCCTGTGGAGCCCCCTGAACCTCTGGGTCGCCCTTCCACCAACAGGACACGTCTTCCTCCTGTTTCTGTCGCCAGTCCCCTTCCTGGTCCCTATTCCGAGCCTCCCTTTCCCCAGCCCCCTGTTTTAGGTCCCTGACATATATATATATATATATATATTTTTTTTTAACTTCATTTTTTAGCGTTTATCGCTTTTCTGGTCAAGCATGACCGACAGATGTAGGGTGAAACGGGAGAGAGAGCAGGGGAAGACATTCGGCAAATGACGGCGGGTCCGGGAATCGAACTCGGAGTCAACCAGATCCGTGACGCAGCACGGTATTCCGCGACGCAGCGCGGTACATGGTGTGCTACTGGAGCACCCCCCCTGACATATTTTTAACATAGCCTATCATAATTTTTTTCTTATTTCTGTATCGTTACACCATGCCATCAGGGAGACAAAAGAACTAATGCAAAATGGCAGATACCTTAATTGAATATATTTCATGGAACTGCAGAGGCCTTCAAAAGCTTACTAAAGTAAAACAAGTTATGAACAGGATAAAACAACTAAAAGCCAAGATAGTGTTTTTACAGGAGTCACACCTACTAGCGAACGACACACCTAAAATACAACGGATTTGGCCAGGACAGGTCTTCTCAACCTCATACTCTACCAATGCTAGAGGTGTAATGACACTATACACAGGTCTATTCCATTCCAAATTGAAGAGGTGATAAAGGATCCTAACGGTAGATTCTTGATTATACAAGGTCGACTTCTCTCTGAACACCTCAATTTAATGTAATAATGATGACGTTAACTTTTATAATAATCTATTTCTAAAAATCTCAACACTACCAGGCAAATATATTATCGCTGGGGACTTTAACTGCACCCTCGACCCAAAGGAAGATAGATCTTTCGGAGTGGACAACACCCACACAAGATGCAGGAAAACATTACACTATTTTATAAAAGAGCTGAACCTGCTGGATATATGGAGACACCTAAATCCATCAAAAAAAGAATTTTCCTGCTACTCGAGTACGTACAAAAGTTACTCCAGAATAGATTACTTACTGATATCAGCAGAACTACTATCTAACATTAGAGGATGTAAACACAACAGCATAGTCATATCAGACCATGCAGCTGTGTCTATGGTATATGTGGAACCAAAACCGATACACAAATCTCATAAATGGAGATTTCAAACAAAATGGATGAAAGATCCACATTTTTTAATTTTTTTGGGAGAACAAATGTATATATACTTTGAAATTAATACGACTCAAACGTCGGCCACAATTAGATGGGAAGCCTTCAAGGCATATATTAGAGGTCAAATTATAAGCTACACAAGTAGAATGACAAGAGAAATAATGAAAGAAATTAGAGATCTGGAATCCCAAATCTAAATGTTTGAGAATGAAAGGTTTCAGAAAGGACAGAACGAACATCTCATTTCAAAACAATTATTAATACTTAGAACTCAATACAACGAGATAACATACGATAAAGCTGCTGCAAATGTGATGAGGCTAAAACAGAATTATTACGACCAAGGAGAAAAACCTGGTAGACTCCTTGCATGGCACATCAAACAACAGCAGACTGAGAGGACAATCACTAACATAGAGGATGGAAATGGAAATAATATAATCGATCCATTAGAGATTAACACAACATTTAAAACTTTTTATGAAAAACTATATAGCTCAGAATATAACATAAGTGAAGATACACAAAAAAAATTTCTTGATAACCTTAACATCCCCAAAATTTCTGAAGAAAGAAAGAAAACCCTGGATGAACAATTAAACATAACAGAGATATCAGAGGCCATAGGAGCATTACAATCTGGAAAAACAGCGGGACCAGACGGCCTCTCAATTGACTTATATAAACATTTTAAAGATAAATTAGTGACCCCCCCCTTTTTGAAATGTACCTAGAATCCTTTGCTAATGGCTATTTACCTGCATCAATGAAAGAGGCCCTGATTATTCTGCTACCAAAACCAGGCAAAACCAATACTAAATGCGAGAACCTCCGTCCTATAAGTTTGATAAACAACAACACCAAAATCCTTAGTAAAATCTTGGCCAAAAGAATAGAGGACGTGCTCCCAGAGATAGTGGGAGACGATCAAAATGGATTCATAAAAGGGAGACAGGGATTTCACAATGTCAGACGGGTCTTCAACATCCTATACAACCAAAAAGGAGAGAGGGACACGGGTCTTCTCTCACTCGCCGCGGAGAAGGCCTTCGATAGGGTTGAATGGGCCTATCTTTTTGATGTTATTGATCGATTTGGATTTGGAAATTACTTTTGTAACTGGATCAAATTACTACACCTAAACTCTGTAGCTGAGGTACTAACAAACGAAGTGACATCTAAACCCTTTAATATCACCAGGGGTTGCCCTCAAGGCTGGCCTTTATCACCGCTTTTGTTCATTTTAGCTATCGAACCGCTAGCAATAGCAATCAGGGCTAACAGACAGCTACATGGGATTGAAATCGGTAATAATGATCACAGAATAGCCCTTTTTGCTGACAATGTCATTTTGTTCCTAAGAAACCTAGACACATCGATACCCGCACTGCTTGATATAATTGATCAGTTCGGTAGTATCTCCGGATATAAACTGAATGCCTCAAAATCATCACTTATGCTGCTTAATGACAATGAGAGACAAACCGCTGACCAACAAGAATTCCCTTTCAAGCTCTCGAACAGCTTCACCTATCTGGGCATCAAAATAATACCACAAATAGAAAATATAGCATCAATAAATTATGAACCTATGATAGACTCTGTATTCAAATCCATAGAGAGATGGATGTTCTTGCCCATCTCTGTGATAGGGAGGATAAACATACTAAAGATGTCCATACTACCAAAGTTCCTATACTTATTTCAAAACATCCCTTTGGCACCACCGGTAGGAATGTTCGGAAAGATTGCGTCTCTCATCTCAAAATGTATATGGCGTAAGAAGTGTCCTAGAGTCCGCCTATCTCTGTTGTACCTTCCATTTGATGCAGGGGGGTTGACGTGTCCTAACCTTCATTGGTATTACCTGGCTGCACAATTGAGAACTGTAATGTTTTCTAAGGAAGACCCTCCATCATGGATGGAAGTGGAAGCATACCCAATGCAACTACCACTACATTTATACATGTATTCAGCTGAGCCAAAATATTTAAGAAAACATACCACACACCCCATAGTGCTTAACATGATTAATGTATGGTATGAGGTAAAGAAATGTATGAAAATAAACAACTCCATGTCGCAATTCAGCCCAATCTGGGGAAACCAGGCAAACTGGATGCCGGATTCAAACTATGGACAAAAGAAGGAATAAGTAAAATATCTGACCTTTACAAAGAGGGGGTCTCATGGCGGTCAGGTGGCGTAACGGAGATTGCGTTCGTCACCAACCCCGGAGCGGCTGGATTCGCCTGTTCGAATCCAGCTCACAGCTCCGGGGTTGTCACCAGCTTGGCTGGCCGTTCACACTAATACAATTGGCAGTATTAGAGGGTGGGAGAAGCTGGCGGGGTGGGTCTGGGTCGTTGTAAACAGCAACTCCTACAGTTCGGTCGGGGCGCCTGCTAAGCGCAGATAGGATCTAAGTGGGATAGTGTGATCCTTCCACACGCTACGCCCTCTCTGTGAGAATCTGCGCTGCCAGGTGAAAAGAAGCGGTTGATTGGCTGGACGTGTGTCGGAGGAAGCACGTGGTAGCCTCCACTCTCCCAGACCGACTGTGGGGGGTAAGTGCGCAGCGACCAGGAAAGGGGAAGTTCAATAATTTTACAAAGAGGGGGTCTTGATGTCTTTTGAGGAACTATCAATAAAATACAGCATCCCAAGGAAGCATTTCTTTAAATACTTGCAACTGAGAAGTTTAATTTCCTCTCTGCAAAACCAATCACTGGCAATTCCTACACTTTCATCTTTAGAAAAAATTATCATCAAGAACTGCAATAGCAAGGGCTTCCGGTATGAGAGCGGAAGGGTAGCATGCATGCGGTGAGGCTCCTGGTCAAAAGAGTGAAAAACGGAGAAATAAAGACCCGAAAAGTGACGAAAAGTGAAAATGAAGATGCAAACGAGAAGGAAGGAGGAGAAAACAATTATGAAGGAAAGAGAAATGGAGGACTCACAGGAAGAGGAGAGTTCGATGGAGCAGAACCCCCGAGGCGAGACCGAGAAGGGGCAGGCGGAGGAAGGGGGAGCTTCGGCTGAGACGGACAAGGGAATGCCAGGATGGGCCGTGCTCATGCAGGCCGGGATATTGGCGACCATAAAATTGAACTCGGACACGATGCAGGCGACCATAAAACTGAACTCGGACACGATAAGAAATGATATTGGGAAGTTACGGGAGGAATTGAGGAAGGAACAGGAGGACTTCAGAGGTGAAATGAATACAGAACTCAAAAGGGTGGATGAGAAGATGGCGGAACAGGACAGAAACGTAACAGAGGTACAGACTAGAACGGCGCAAACGGAGGAATGGAACACAGAGATACATGAGGTGTTAACGTGTGCGATTCAAAAACAAGAAATCAGATGGAGACAAAGATATCGGACATGGAGGGGAGGTCACGGAGAAATAACATCAGAATATGGGGATTGAAAGAAGGAGTCGAAGGGGAATCGGTGACCCAATATGTGGAAAAGCTTATCAAGGAACAACTGGAGGAGACGGGACTGGAAAAAATGGAGATACAGAGGGCCCACAGGGCGTTGGCTCCGAGACCGAAACCGGACAGACCTCCGAGGGCGGTGATTATTAACTTTCTGAGATTTGAGATTAAGGAATTGATACTCAGAACCGCGTGGACCAAGAAGATAGAAATCGAGGGGAAAAGACTGTCGTTTGATCACGATTACTCAACAGCGGTAGCAATAACACGCAGGTCCTACGCGGGACTGAAGAGAATTCTGAAAGAAAACGGAATGAAATTCCAATCACCCATGACCTCGCTAAGGATTCACTGGAAGGAAGGGACGGTGACGTACGTGACGGCGCGGGAGGCGGCGGAGGAGATGAGGCGACGGCGGATGCAGATGGCGGAGGACGGAGAAGGAAGGGGACAGGAGGGCCAGACGCTGAGCCTGCAGCAGAGATTGGAGAAAGCACGCAGATGGACCAGAGTAGGAGATCGAAACCCGGGAGAGGAGGGAGGAGAGAGGAGAAGGCCGAGGTGAGACGTGACAGACCGAAGGCGGAGACGGACGAGGAGGCCAGAGACGGAGAAGGAGGGGAGAGGAGGCGGGAGGAGACGAACGGATGAGTACACGCACAAGAGATTGAAAAAACTATCCAAATAGAGACAAAATATAGAAACTGAAATAACATATACATAAACACACATTCCCAGGTAGAGGCAGGATATAGGAACGAACATAACGTATACATGGACACATAATACACATGCTGATGGAGGAAATAAATGGAAATATAATTAGGTATGATAGACGGAACACAGAACATATTGAAACAAATACATAGACACACGCTGCGAGTAACACAGTTGGAAGGGATTAAGGGGATAAATGGACATCACATAGAAAATAGAGGGGAGGAAAAGAAAGTAAGAAGGGGTACACAGAAGACACCACACACGGGTTTGGGAGGAAGGAGGGACATTGGAACATATGAGCCACATTGAGAGGGACCTAGGAAATGGGGGTCTTTGATCAGAATGAAGGACAGAGCGCTTTTGACCAGGAGCTCGACAGCAATAAAAACAGTAAGAAGGCTGGACAAATATGACGAGCGGTTGGGGGTAAAGGTTTCAAACCCCCAAGCCGTCAGGAGGAGGCCTCTCACTAGGAGAGCAATTACTCCTCACCCACCAGCAGGGGACAGGGGGGGACACAGGGACCCCCCGAACGCCTTGGGAGCACTTTATGTAAAGTTTATGTTTTTTATTTATGTTAATCATTATATGTATTCGGTGAAGAGAGCGGAGGCTACAACCGGAGGGGGGAATGAATGTGACATGGGGGGGACTGACAGTCGAAAGAAGAAGAAAGATGACAATGGTTAAAGGTATAAAAATGATGTCGTTAAACGTTAATGGAATGAATAATGCGATAAAGAGGGGCAAAGTGATGTTGAAATGTAAAAAAAGTTAGATGGAAGTGATTTTTCTGCAGGAGACACATTTGGTAGCACAGGATCATGAGAAACTGAAGAGATTTGGATATGAAAATGCATACTATAGTTCCTTTAAACGGAACCTGAGGAGAGGAGTAATCACGTTAATCAAAAACAGTCAAATTTGAATTGATCAAGGAAGTAAGAGACAAGGAGGGAAGGTTTGTTCTGGTGAAGGGAAAAATGGAGGGTCAAATGATTACGTTAGTGAATGTTTATGCACCCCCAGAGAGTGAGAGGGATTTATATGAGACCATTTTTTATATGATAGTGATGGAACTAGAAGGGATATTGATATGCGCGGGAGATTTTAATGTAGTACTGAATCACGACCTAGACACCACGAGTACTAGAAAAGGACGGGCACCAATCAGTAGATATATGAATATTCAGATGACGGAAATGGGAATTACAGATGTTTGGAGGGGGATGCACGCCATGGACAGGGAATACACACATTACTCACACCCGCACGTGACATATGCGAGAATAGACTACTTTTTGATGACGACGGAGGACAGTTACAGGGTACGGGAGAGCAGAATAGGAGTAGCGGACATATCGGATCACAGTGCCATATATCTGACAGTAGATCTAGAAGGGAGACGGAGGAACACGATCTGGAGACTAAATGTAGGAATATTAAATAACAAGGGGGTGGTGAGTCAGATCAAGGAGGAGATAGCCAGGTATAAGGAAGAAAATGACAACGGGGCGGTAGATCCGAACATTCTATGGGACACACTGAAGGTGGTGATAAGGGGGAAATTGATGGAGAAGACAGCAATGCTGAAGAAGGCCAGAACGGAGACATATCACAATCTGATAGGGAAGCTGAAGAAGCTAGAAGAGAGACACCAGATATCAAAAGAACAGGAAACGCTCGGAGAAATCAAAGAAGTAAAGGCCAGGATAAATAGAGAATTATTGACGGAAATAGAAAAGAAAGCGAGGTTCATGAAACAAACGTACTATGAAGGGGGACCAAAAGCGACAGACTGTTGGCTAGGAGAATTAGGACGCAACAGAAGTTGAACACGATACACACAATAAGGGATTGTGAAAATAATGAAGACTAATGAAATATTGAGAGACCCAGCTGAAATAGAGAGGACATTTAGAGAATACTATGAGAAACTATACACACAGCCAAAAGCAGCGGGAGAAGAGGAAATAGAAGCATATCTGGAGAAGCTAGAGTTACCATCGATAGGGAAAGAACAGAATGAAGAATTAAATAAAATAATTACGGAACGAGAACTGGAAGAGGCAATTAGTAGAGCTAAAAACAACAAATCTCCGGGGAGCGACGGATTCCCATTGGAATTCTACAAGACATTTAGAACGGAATTAGCACCCATGTTAGGGGCGGCGTTCAGACACACGATGGAAGAGGGCAAAATGCCCCCCTCGTGGAAGGAAGCCATAATCACCACGATACCGAAGGAATGGAAGGATAGAGAATTATGTAGTAGTTTCAGACCTGTGTCCATACTCAACGTGGATTACAAGATGTATACATCGATAATATCAAAGAGATTTGAGACGTTTATGCCAGACATTATAGATGAAGATCAAACTGGATTTATTAAAGGGAGACAGACACAGGACAACGTGAGAAAGACATTACACATAGTAGAGGAGATACAAAAACAAGGTGGTAGCGCAGTACTGATTAGCCTAGATGCAGAAAAAGCATTCGACAGTGTGAGCTGGAAATTTTTATATAAAACATTGATGAGGTTCGGACTGAACGGGAGGGCGATGAAGATGATCAAGGCGCTATATCAAGAACCGACAGCGAGGGTTAAGGTGAATGGCAGCCTGACGGATAGAATCAGATTAGAGAGGGCTACCAGACAGGGATGTTGTCTCTCACCAACGCTCTTCGCCGTTTTCATAGAACCACTGGCACAACTGATCAGACAGACCGAGGACATTAAGGGAGTAAGGATAAAGGGAACGGAATATAAACTAGGCCTATTTGCGGACGACGTGATAGTATACATGAGGCAACCAGATAAGAGCTTCCCGGCACTGATGGATCTACTGAAGGAATATGGCCACTACTCAGGATACAAACTAAACGTGACAAAGACACAGACCTTAGCATGGAACTATACCCCAACGACGTGTCACGTACGTGGGTTGTTCATTATCATTATTGCCATATATTTTAACACCATGTAACATCAGGGTAATATATTATTTGTGTTGTCTGTTATGTGTGGTGTTGTGTCATCTCCTAATTGACTGTTTCTATTCACAGATGCCACTCATCTCCCTGATTGGATTGGTTGCATCTGATTGGTGCACCTTCGAACAGGCAGTGGAGATGGGTGGTTAATAGAGTGGAGATGACACACATCGGGGCGCCTCACTCTGTCAGTTGCCACTGATCAGAGTTTCGTGAGGTTGCCATTTATTGACCATTGTGGAACGATACTGTGCTTGTCTACTGCTTCGTGTGGACTAAGTACTAAGTATATATATATATAGAGATCAGTGCCCTCTGCGCCACTCTCTTGTTGGCTTTAGGCCTATTTTTCCACTGAGTGTGGAATTGTACCTTTGGTACCTTTGAGTGTCTGTGGGCGCTTATTTAGTATATCCTATATCTCACTTTGTCTGTTCTCCAATTACCTTTTTCCCTATTTGTTTACATGTTTGTGGGTTGTCTTTTCCCTTTGTTGCATAATAAATCAGTGGAGGTTTAAAGCCCTACCCTGTACAATAAATATAATTTACAATTTTTGGATCAACGTCTTGTGTTCACTTTATTACCTGCTCGGGACCTTGCTTAAAGCACTACTGGACGGGCTGGTTTTCACATACAGCCCGTTCCAGCTTATCTTCTATATTGTCTTGTGACATTGCTATGTGACAGACGGAAATTAGGGAACAGTACGGGATAAGATGGGACATGGACAAGATTAAATACTTAGGGGTGAACATCACGAGAGGGGTGGGGAAACTGTTTGAGGCGAACTATACACAGATAAATCAGAACATCAAGAGAGACTTGGAGAGATGGACAGTAATGCCCTTGGACTTCAATTCAAGAATAGAGGTCATTAAAATGAACATACTAGCAAGGTTACTGTACCTGTTCCAATCACTACCGATACAAATACCACAGAATCAATTCAGGGAGTGGGACAGACTGATATCGAGGTTCATATGGGCGGGGAGAAGACCACGGGTCAGATATAAAACACTACAACTACCAAAGGAAGAGGGAGGGATGGCAGTACCCAGCCTACAAGATTATTATTATGCAGCGCAACTGAGAGCAGTGACGTGCTGGTGTAACGACAAATATGAGGCAAGATGGAAAGACATTGAAAAAGAAGGGGAGGGATACAAGGTACAAGCTCTGGTGGGAGATAGGGAACTGTTCAAAGAAAAAGAGGGACTGTTAGATCCCATCACCAAATGCACCTTGACCATATGGAACAGAGTAGTAAAAACACACAAATTAGAGAAGCAGTCAGGGGTTCTGAGATGGATAGCACATGACAAGAGATTCAAACCAGGGAGGCTGGACCATGGATTCAGGAGGTGGGAGAGGGGGGGGGGCAACAGCGATATGCAAAATGATAGAGAAGGGGGAAATGCAAACACTACAAAAATTAAAGGAGAACTTTGGACTAGAAAACAGGGACCACTTCAGATATCTACAGATTAGAGATTACTATAATAAAGAAATAAGAGGGGACAAGGAAGAAGAACAGAATGGAATAATTAGGATGATAGTAAGGGCATACGAAGGAGGGAAAGGAAGGGTAATATCAGCACTGTACCAGGCTATAATGACCAGCAAGGGACACACGACCGATTATATAAGGGAGAAATGGGAGAGAGAACTAGAGATAGGAATAACATGGAAGGAATGGGGGAACATATGCGAGGTGCAACAACAGGATCGAGGATATGGAAAGAGTTTGGATGGAAAAACATAATCAGATTCTTTATAACCCCAGAGCTGAAGGGAAAATATGCACCAACACAAAGAGCATGCTGGAGGATGTGTGGGAAGGAGGCGGCAAATCACACACACATATTCTGGGGATGTCAGAAGCTGAAGGGGTATTGGGAGGAGATAGGGGAGGCAATGATCAGAATATTAGGATACGGGTTACCACAAACAGGACTGGTGCTTTACTTAGGAGACCTGACACACGAGGGAATACAAGGGGGGGACAAATATTTAATAAAGATAATGTTGATAGCGGCCAGAAAAGCAATAACAAGACTGTGGTACAAAGAAGACCCACCGACAATAGCACAATGGGTAGGAATAGTGGAGGAGATACAGGATATGGAGAGGATAACACACATGCTGAGGTTACAGGAAGAGAAATTTGGAGAAAGATGGGGAAAGTGGGAGGATTACAAGGGGAACGAAAACGACATCACAGAGGAAGAACCAAATGCATCACAAGAGGGCGAAGGGTAAAGGAGGAAAGAGGTTCAAGGAGGGTCTCTGAACCCATGTCACACACTTTTGACTTAGTTAGCATTTTCTGATTTTTTTCTTTTTTTTGGGGTATTACAATTGTATTATATTTTTTGTACTTTATTATTTATGTCTGTTTAACAATGTTGTATTATGGGTTCCATTTTTGTGTAAGTGTTGTTTGTCTATAAATGTTAATAAAAATTTAAGTTTAAAAAAAAATAACTGCAATAGCAAAGGCCTGTTATCAATGTTCTATAACTGGCTTGTATCTGGTTCAGATGAGACGTCATTATCTAGATTGGAGGCATGGAGGCTGGACTTGGGAGAGGAGATCTCAAACGAGGACTGGAACAGAGCATGCGAGGAGGCTCAGACACAAACAGCCAACACTAGCTTAAAACTACTTCAATACAAATGGCTGATGCAGACTTATATAACCCCTGTCAAACTGAATAAATACAACAGCAACACACCAGACAGTTGCTTTAAATGTACCGAGGCTCTGGGAACTATTATACATTGTATTTGGTAATGTGACAAAATCAAGAAGTTCTGGGGGGAGGTGGTGAATAAAATGAAAGATATCCTGTCAGTGAATATCCCATTAGACTCCAAAATGATATTGCTACACCTATATCCAGTAAATCTCAACCTGAGAACCAAACAATTTAAATTTATTGATTTTGCTATACTGCAGGCAAAAAGAACAATAGCTTTCAATTGGAAGAAAATAGATGCACCCACAATCGGTGCTTGGATTAAGAACATGGCACAATGCATGTCTATGGAGAGAATAACATATATCCTCAGGAACAATATAGAGGTTTACGAGGATATATGGAAACCATTTAATGACTATCTGAGAAGGGAAGATATGAGGGCTGCTATAGGATGAGTCCCCCCGCTCTCTCCCGTGGTCAGTCGTGACCCAGACCCCGGGGAAGAGCGGAGGCACGTCATTGAAGGTGTTATAAAGATGTATTTTTTTTTTTTTTTATTATCTTCTTTTCAATTATTTTTATTTATGTACGAGCTATTTTACTGGAGGTACCAATGAATGTACGTATTATTTCTATATGACAATAGTAAAAACAGACTCAAAGATGCTAAGAGAGAGAGAAGGGGAGGGGGTATGTGGGTATACTTGTATAAACTTGTGGAGAAAAGGAATTAAGAATAACTGACGACAATGAAAACCTGAAATGTGTACTGTAAAACCCAATACAAATATTGTATAAAAAAAACTAAAAACATAGCCTATCATTTTCTACACATTTTATCCTATCTAGAAACACTGGTTAACAATATATTTCCAGGGGGTGCATGATAGTATCCGCTTTCCTACTCAACTAATTAGTAAAAATGTGATTATTTTGTATTGACGGCACAGATTTGCATAGAAACATGTGATCACTCTAGGGATAGTGTTATTGTGATCTTTGACCCTCAAAACATGGGTCAAGACACCTAATTTGTTCAGTTATCTGCAATATTGGTTGAGAATCATGAAACTTTTTTTTAGAGATTTTTTGATAATTGCGTCCTTAATTTGCATATAAATAATACATGGGACACTCTGACAACTTGTTAACATAGCCTATCATTTTTTCCACCTTTTTTACATTCTAGAAAGTCTGGTTAGAAGTATATTTCCGGGGGGTACATGATGAAGCATAATGTATACCGATCATATACATTTGAATTTTTTTATATAGCATGTATGGGAAAGAAACGCCAATCGATAATCTATCATATGCGTTTGGGCCTATAACTACTGTTTTTGGAATTACAGCAGAAAAGATTAAAAACATACTTATATTCTCGAAGGTATTAACACAACAATGTATGAATGAAAAAGTATAACGTTCCCACATCTTGAACGATAGATAATCGATGTTGAATGGGCCATAGTAATGTCAATATAGCAATACAATTTAAAAAGTTATAGCCCTGCAAAGAAGGTAAACATCTCCATAGGCTTTTAACACTATCAGTGCCGGCCGTGTTTTCCTTTTTACCCCCTTGAAAAACAAAAAAACATGCGCACATCAGCCCAGTTTTGGCCTCGCTCCACTGGCTACCTGTTCATTTTAGAATAGATTTTAAACTAGCCCTAAATGGTTCGGCTACGTGGTGCAGTGGGCAAGGCACTCACGAATGAATACTGGAGACGCTGGGTTCGCCTGTTCGAGCCCAGCGCTCCACATTGCTTTCAGTTTAGCTGGTCATCCGTACTAATACACATTGGCAGTATTAGGGGGTGGGAAACTGATGGGTGGGGATCGGGCGTTGTGGACAGCGACTCCTACAGGTCAGTTGGTGCGCCTGCGCCGTAGAATCAGGAAGCGATGGGGGCGGCGCCCCTCCAAAGCGCAGACCCCTGGCGCTGAGAGATCGCGCCGCGCAGGTGATAAGATGCGACTGCTGTTACCTCGAGTATCGGAGGGGACTCGTGCTATGTATGACTTAGTCCACATTGCAGCCGGCTTGTGGGAGGCAAGAAACAGCGTTCGAGACAGGGGAGGGTTGAATTGGATGATACAAAATTGGGATGGGAGAAAAATAGAAAAATGGAAGAAAAATAAAAATAAAAAAACAAAAGAAAATAAAATAATAAAAAAAAAAAAATGGGAGAAAAAGTGGATAAAAAAAAAACTAGCCCTAAATGTTTTTAAATCACTAAATGGCACGGCCCCTCCCTATCTATCTGAGCTCTTGCACCGCCACACCCCCCACCGATCCCTCAGATCAGCTGACCAGCTGCTATTGGTGGTGCCTAGAACTAGGCTCCCTCAGCGTACGGGCCGCCCAGACCGTGCAGGCTTTTAAATCACTTTTAAAAACCTACCTGTTCTCCTTGGCCTTCCCCCCCACTTAATCACCACTAGACCCCTGGCCCTTCTATCCTCTTTGTTTTACTGTGTCCTACCTGTTTTTATTACATTCATTGCTTTACTGTGTTTTAATCTTATATCTTGCATCATATTATTTTGTTTTTATCAACCTGCCTGTGAACCACTTTGGTGCCAGCTACCGCTGCCTGGAAATGTGCTATACAAATAAAATTGACTTGACTTGAATGCCATCATCCACTTCAATGTTAGCGTTAAAAACGCATAATCTATGTTTTAAATTATGGCTATGTGTCTAATCTGCCCGTCGCTTATCAATGACTTGTTTGCAGTTAACATTGTCGAAACGGATTGTTTTTTTTAATTGGTTCATATCCTTTTTATAGCATTTCGAAAAGCTATCGTTCTCTCGAAAATTTCCAGAAAATAGAAAGATTCCCCCATAAACGGCATTTATTGGAATATTCTCGAATACACTAGACACGTTGTCATTTGTCGGCCTATTTATGAATAGTTTTCAAATAAACGCTAGATTATCGATAGTATATGTGTACTTATGCACGCTATAGAAGCGGGCTGAAAAATCTATTCTCTCATTTCCTCAACATCACACACACACACACACGTGTGGGTCATGAGCAGATAATAGGGACTTTTTTCTTTTCTTTTTTTTCACAATTTTTCTTTATTTTCCCTTCTCAACATGAAACAACACAACACAATACAGTAACAATACTAATAAACAAGACATCACAGGACAATAACAGTAATAATAATAATAATAATAATAATAATAATAATAATAACGACAATGACAAGACCATCAGTTAAATCAGAATAATGAAAAATAAAATAGTCATGTATAAATTAAATATATAAATGAATAAGAATATATATGTAAAAATAAGAATATATATGTAAAATGAAGATATTTTCCCAATTTCATGAAATAATAATAAACACAGACACCGCTGTGCTCACACACACACACACACACACACAAGAAAGTAGTTTTCATGACCAGGAAGCCAGGATATATATATCCCTTGTGGCTTCCTGGTCATGAAAACTACTTTCTTGTGTGTGTGAGCACAGCGGTGTCTGTGTTTATTATTATTTCATGAAATTGGGAAAATATCTTAATTTTAGATATATGTTCATTGTGTCAAAGGCTTATAATTTGAAACACTCTAAAAAAAAGGTTATAGTGGTTAGAACCAACGGTGGGCCTGGTCATGTTTTCATCTCCAAAAGGCATTTTTAATCTGCTCTCATTCGTTAAATTCTAGATAGAATTACCAAATGCATTGCATAATTCACAACCTCAGGACTCGGTCGAATTTTTAAATGTGCTGTTACCGATGTAAAACACAAGGTGGCGTAATTCCTCTACAGCTCACTTTGCCACAAAGGGGAAGGTGGGAGGTGTTCAAGCCGGCCAAAGTGGCTGAATGTGGGGATATAGGCATTCAGGGGGTGGGGGGGGGGGAGCGAGCGAATTTTCAACACAAGTGCACCAGGAGAACCACCCCCCTGGTCTATAGCGTGTCACACGCTGAAACACGAGCCCCCCAGGCCCGCCTCGCTTCAATGAGGAAGTGCATTTCACGGAGGAGCTGTGGTCGTCTGCCGACCAGCGACCAGTGTTGAACATTCTACCGGGAGATTTACTAATGATCGCCCGCAGGACATTCTGTTAATAATAAGCGCCTACTAATGTTTAGCGTCTCCGCTATTTCTGACCGAATTAGTCAACCTTTCTTTTTTTTTCTTTCTGATTCTTATTCAGAGGTATTTCGTCGAGATTACATACGCTGTAATGTGGTATCAGAAATGTATAGAAATATGATAAATATGGCTATTTATCCGTTTTTTTTCCGATAAAACGGACGTGGTATCAAACAAACACAGATTTAAGTGGTTACAATTCCGAAATATATGTAATTTGTTACAGATATATTGAGATTAGGCTATTACTGTTAATCATGGGGAATAAAAAAAAAAAAGTAAACAGTTAAAGTTATATGGCTTTGATCCAAGGCCCATTTTTGTCAATCCTTCAAAATCCTTAGGGAGTTACAAGGGATATATATATGTACCATAAGGCGAGATTGCCTGAGCACCCATCATCTCCAGTATCGACAACCAAGGTCCCCACCCCGTGAGGACCCCAAATCCGGCACCCCAGCGAACCAGAGCATCATGCCTCTTTAACACTCCGACTCACCAAGACCTCGAATCAGGGGCCCACCAGTCCGAGACGCGTCTTGTTTTCTTTTCTCATATTTTTATATTCAGAGTTAACACTTTATTCTGCCGAAGACGCTGGACAGCGTCTTTGATATCAATATTTAAAAAATCTGTGATCGAAATCATATTTCTCCCCCGGAGACATTATATGTACTGGTGAGCCCCTCTCAACTCCCCAACGGTTCAAGAGCGCCATCTGGTGGCCGATCGGCCACTCGCCCAAACAGGAAGTGATGCGGATGAAGTGGTGCTCACCCATATTTCGTCCGGGCACTCGCTATCATTAGCAGGACTCCATCTTGACACAATGGATGTCGATCGGTTGCAAATAACTCGATAAACAACATGATTTGGACGTATATACTATTATACAACCTGGAAATGGATCGGATATTTCGACATCCCATAATACAAAAATTTCTGTTCCACGCTCATCTCCCAACGGCGCAAGGAAGCTACGGTGAGTTTCAGCGTTATTTTTTAATGTCTTCGATACTAACTGCTCTAATGATCATATCACCCACACTAGATGAATGATATAACGTTGCCCACGGAATTATAAACAACCCCCCCCCCCCATCCGGTCAACATCAGATCATACGTAGTAACTCGTAGTAACTCCTAGAAACACGTCCAGTTGACATTTTTTATCTCGCACAGATTCCTACCAAACTGTATTTGATCATCAATATAATGCATTTAGGGCTATAAATCAAGTTCTGGAGAAAGCTGCAGAAAACGATAAAAACATACTTATACTTTAGACCGTATTTTAGTATGAATATGTGAATGAAAAAGTATAACGTTGCTACACCCTGAACAATAGATATAGGACGTTGAATGGGCCATAGTAATGTCAATTTAGCAATACAATTTAAAAAGTTATAGCCCTGCAAAGAAGGAGAACTTCTCCATGTTAAATAGGGCTGGCGAGGGATGGTAAATTATGAATTTAACCCCGGCGATCAAAGTGTTAATGATATTGTTTACACTGTTTATTTTTTTCTCACTTATTTTTATATATTTGGTATTATTATCATTATTTTTTTCTCAACTTCTTTTTATTTGAATAACAGCTGTACAGCAGATACATGTCCCACAGCACACTGCAATTATCTCACTCTCTGGTCCTTTCCCCCACCTGCGGCCAACAAAACTAAATAAAGACAGGACAATAATAAAATTTAAAATAAACAATACTAAATAATAACAACAATGACAACAACAACATCATTGTTATACAACAGACAGGCCTCTTACGCGTCTGTTGTACAACTTCTTCCACTAGGGAAACCCACCTCCAAAAAATACACAACCAGGGATAGACACCCCAAGACCCCCGGTCCCCACCCCTCCCCCGACCAAACAGCAAAACCACCAATCGACACGGCCAGCGGCAGCATGCGGATGTATTCATATACCGCCATTAGCCGTATCAATCAACAGCCCCCCTGCTCAATCGAGAAAACAGCGGAGACCAAATGTCCCGGAACATCCACCCTCGACCACGCTCCTCCAAGGTCAATCTCTCCAATGGAAGAAGCTGGGATATCTGATCTTGAAACATCTCAAAAGTGGGCGAAGAGTCATTTTTCCAAAACAGGAGAATACATTTCTTGGAAAAGTATGTTATAACAATCAGCAATCTATATTTTTTTGGATCCATCTGGATCTCAGGTAATTCATTTAGTAAGTAGGCACATGGAGACAAGTCAAATTCCGTTTCTAATACAGATTTTGTAAATGAATGAATACAATTCCAGAATCGTTTTAGTTTATCACAGTGCCAAAACATGTGTAGAAATGTTCCTTCGTTAGTTTTACATCTAGGACAGTTTATTGAATTATCTCTAGACATTTTATGCATTTTTATTGGAGTTAGATACAATTTATGGATACATTTAAAATTAGCTTCTTTGATTTTGTTACTTGTAAATGGAAAGTGTATTCTATCACAAATATTTAGCCATGTATTTTCTTCAAATTTCATGGTTAGGTCTGTCTCCCAGATCCTCAACAAAGGCAAAAAAGATGAGTGACATTCTTTGGAGAAGATGTCATACAATTCACTAATTTTACCTTTAATTGTGGTCGATGACATTAGTATTTCTTCTATTTCATGTAATTCTAGTCTTAGTTTATTTTCTCTTCTCAGTATATGTATAATGTTTCGCATTTGTAAATATTTAAAGAAATCAGTATTTGGGATGGCATATTCTGTTCTTAAATCCATAAATGATTTGAACTGCATATTTGTGTGAAACAGGTCTTTGAATTGACTTATGCCCAACTGAGCCCATTTGAGTATATTAATTGATCTTAGATGTTTATCTAGATCAGGATTGTGATAGATAGGAGAGAATATGGAGGTACAATTGGTGATACCAAGTTTTTTTGAGCAGTCCTTCCAAGCACATAGTGTGTTAAAAACAGTGAAACAATTACCTATGTTTCTTATCTTTTTAAATTGTTTTATAAATATGAGAGAGTCCAATGGTAACGGGTCAACAAATTTAGCTTCTAGCTGAAACCACTGTGAGTCTCGTCTTCCCAACGACCATGACAGTACATTTCTTAATTGGGCTGACCAAAAATAATGTTGGAGATTGGGGAGACCGAGACCTCCCATGGATTCTGGCTTCATAAGTGTCAATAACTTTATCCTAGGCATTTTGTTGCACCAAATACATTTTGAGATGGGTCTATTCATAGATTTGAAAAATTCTAAGTAACATGGTAACATTTGAAAAAGGAAATTTAGTCTTGGAAGGACGTTCATTCTTATTACATTTATTCTTCCCAGCAGAGATAATGGGAGCGTGGGCCATTTACACAAATCAGTTTTTATCTTTTCTATAAGAGGACAATAGTTTTCCCTGTACAGGTTCTCAGGTTGCGGTGTAATGTTTATTCCCAAATATTTAAACCCTTCTGGAGACCAATTAAAAGGATATGTTTTATACATTGTTTCTGTTGGGGTCGTATGCAGGAGACAAGCATTTGATTTATTAAAGTTTAACTTATATCCAGAGTATTTTCCAAATTGTTCTATTTCGTTATATAAGTGTGATAAGGACTGTTCTGGGTCTTTTATGTATAAAATAATGTCATCTGCGTATAAGGATATTTTATGTTCCTCATTATTCATTTTCAGTCCTTTAATGTTAATATTGTCTCGTACACATGACGCCAACAATTCAATCACCATCGCGAAGAGTGAACTCGACAGTGGGCATCCTTGTCTTGTCCCTCTCGTTAGTGCAAATAAATCAGAGGGAGCTCCATTGGTAATGACAGCTGCTTTAGGATTTTTATAGATTGCTTTAATCCAAGCGATAAAGTTCGGTCCCATATTAAGCTTGTCAAGTATAGAAAAAAGAAAGTTCCATTCAACCCTATCGAAGGCCTTCTCTGCGTCCAGTGATAGGAGCAGAGAAGGGCTCTGACTGGTGTCTAAATGATTTATTACATTCAAAAGTCTCCTTATATTGTCAGCAGAATATCTCCCTTTTATGAAACCTGATTGATCTGGATTAATCAATTTAGGCAAAATATCTTCTAGTCTTTTTGCTAATAATTTATAATAATAAATAAATAATAAAAGTTATAATCTTGTAATCGTGATCTAAAAGACTAATAGGTCTATATGATGAACAATTTAAAGGATCTTTGCCACTTTTGTGCAATACTGTGATATGTGCTAGGTTCATTGATTGAGGGAGTATTCTGTTGTGACAGAAATTATACATCATTGCCATAAAAATGGGATGAAGTTCAGTCCAAAATTCTTTATAAAATTCAGCAGAAAAACCATCTGGTCCTGGGCTTTTATTTATGGGCATTAACTTAATTGTGGCCAGAACCTCTTCTTTTGTAAATGATGAGTTAAGGTATTGCTGGTCTAATTCAGACAATTTTGACAATTTTTATTTTGTAAGTACTGGTCCAGTTGTTCTTGTGAATGAGAACTTTGAGATTTGTAAAGTGTTTTGTAGAATGCAAAGAAAGCTTGATTAATCTCTTTAGGTTGATATGTTATATTATCATTGAGATTAATTGCTTTAATAGTTCTTTCAGTTTGTTCTTTCTTTAATTGATGGGCCAGTAATTTACTTGGTTTATTGCCAAATTCGTAATGCTTTTGTCTAACGTAATTCATTTTAGTTGTAATTTCATTTGAGATATTAAGGTTTAATTTGGCCCTGGCCACAATTAATTGTCTCCAATTGTCCTCTGTAGACGCTGTCTTATGACGTGCTTCACATCTTATTACTTCTCTCTCAAGTTCTTGTGCTTGTGCTCTTTTTAATCGCTTTTTAAATGAACCATATGAAATTATTAGTCCTCTTAAAGTGGCTTTTGCCAATAATGAGGGGGTCATTATTTTCCTTTATGTAGTTTGTAATCCATGTTCGCATTTTTTATTTAAATTCTTCATCGTGGAGTAATGAATTATCAAATTTCCATTGTTTGGTGAACGAGTTGTTCCTATTAAACTGAATAGTCAGGCATATTCTCGCATGATCTGATAAAATGATTGGGCTAATTTCACATTCCTTTATAATAATAGGGACTCTTAAAGTTATACGTAAAACAAATAACCACTAACTGCTTACGCAGACGTTTTAGGAGAAGGGGAAAAATAAACAACACAAAACAACCTTTACAGGTGGAAGCCTCAAAGTGAGTATTCAAGAAAATAAGTAATGTCCAAAAAAACAGGACGACACTCATTAAAGAGGTATTGTAGAGAAAATAAATAAGCCACAAAGGCAACTCCTAAAAACAGAGCTTATATTGCAAACATAAAACAATAAACCTCCACCAAGGGAGTTTATGTGCAAAGGGCAGTTCCAAAAGAACAAAAGAAAACACTACCATAAAGGACTCAGCCTTTATAAAATAAAGTGTAAACTAAGCCAGTAGATGAAAACGAGTATAGCTACAAAAGAAGGCTAAATGCTGAATAGGGCAGCACTACACTTAAATATAAGAAGCCTGACCAAAAGTATAGCCATCACAAGGAAATGAAAAAGCAGTTGACACTGCGATCTCCAAACTTAAATAGACTCCACATGGCCATAGGCACAGCTGCACTGCATCAGGTGCAATCAAGCCCACACACCTGCCGACCCATGAGGCAATTAACCACAGGGAACAGGGATTGACAGCTATCCCTCACAGAGAGGTGAAATAAAGCAAAAATAGACAGCTGTCCCTCACAGAAAGGTGAAATAAGGCAAAAACCATGACACATACGGGACACGCTGTTATCTCAGTGAATACAGCTCTGATTATCCTAAAACTGGTAACATAGACTCCTGACCTTAGATCAGATGTTCTCAAAAAAGATTATTCCAATTCCTGATCGCCATTCCAAATATCGATCGCGTTTATTGATTGATTATTGGCTGCTGTAAATATATATTCCACGCTGCTTTCCAACTCGCGATCACTTCCCTCATAATCAGATCCCTCGCCAGCATAATTGAGCCAGTTGGCCCCCCCCACAGGGATCCAGCAGTATAATTGAATGGCCTGCAGTTACACAGGGATAGACGATAGGGGGCGGTATTTTCCCATCTGAGCTCCGAGGGTCTGCTGTACCAACGGGAGACTCGGTTGATGATATATGAATTCAGATTGCTAATAAAAAAATCAAATGACAATTCGCGTCGGTGGCACTCAACGGGGGGCATGATAAGACGACAATACACGTCTGTGGCACTCAAAGTGTTAACGGTGGCAGAGAGTGGTATAAGATGGGCACAACCCCTGGCGGTCAATGTGTTAATTAAGTGAATTGTGATTGTCATATGTATCTCATGTATTGTTATGTGTTGTCCCCAGGAAGACTATAGCTTGCCACTTAGGTGGCAGCTAATGGGGATCCTTTTAAACAATAATGATATCTTCATTGCATGGAAAAAAAGCACTCACAAAGGTATGGAACGTACTAAACAGAACACAGTATTTATTGTTTATTTACAATTATTTCCACAAAAATAAGAGAGAATCGATGAGAAATTATCCAGCCGTGTGTGCACAGTAAATTTCGCAGAGTAAATTTTACTCAAACTGAGTATAGATTTTACTCAAACTGAGTAAAATTTTACTTACTCAGTTTGATAATGTGGTGTATTGTGTAATAAATAAATTAGTTGACCTCGCATTGTGCCAATATCTCTCTGAACTCCTCGACTTTGTTTACCTTACCTGTATATAAATGCCTGTATATAAGTACATTACCTCATTCTGCACCACGGGTTGGGGCGCCAAAGGGCGCTATTACGCCAGCACTGTAAGTCAATGGGGCGCTTTGTTCACTTGCGAGTGCTTAAAATATATCTTATATTATATCTATGGGTCTAATACACCTGTCAATTGTCAGTGAGTTGCTTCCAGTCAACATGTACAAAACGGATCGTTTTTTCATCTGTACATTTCCGTTTTATACCGTTTTGAATAAGAGTATAGTTTGTGATTTCTAGTAATCCCAGGAAAAGACGTGATAATAGCCCTTTAGTGGAATACACAAAACACGTAATTTTTCGCCTGATTATCGAATCTTCCTGAAATCAACGCTAGATCATCATTATTATCCTTCCTCGTGCAAGATTGAAAAGAGCCCTGGACCGCGGGGCTCCCCCCCCCTCCTGCCACCAACGGCACACAGCCACACATACACACACAGAGACAGCGTCGATCGGGGTAGAAATAAATATCAGATCAACGATCAAATTTATATATAGTGTTCTTACCTTGTATCTGATGTAATGCAAAAGAAATAATCCAATTATCTGATCGCCATTCCAAATACTGCTTGTGGAGGTCCGTACCACATTACCGACCGTTACACACTGACGGGCGGGGTTACTGTTCCATGCCATCGTTGTTGAGGCCTACCTCACCTGAGTATTTAAACCCCGCCCGCACGGCTCGGATCGTCCCAGAAAAGAAACTACACCATTCCCAATGGGGTGCAATACCAGCTGGAATGCGTAGGCGGCGGTATTTGCCCTTTTGCGAGCTCAGACCCATTCCCAACGATAACATCAGGCTGGATGGATGAAAATTAATGGATATCGCTAATAAAAGAAATAACGATTAGGGCGGCTACGTGGCATAGTGGGCAAGGCGCTCACCACGAAATGCTGGAGACGCTGGGCTCGTCAGTTCGAGCCCAGCGCTCCACATTTGCTTTCAGTTTAGCTGGTCGTCCGTACTAATACACATTGGCCGTATTAGGGGGTGGGAAACTGATGGGTGGGGATCGGGCGTTGTGGACAGCGACTCCTACAGGTCGGTTGGTGCGCCTGCGCAGTAGAATCAGGAAGTGTCGGGGGCAGCGTGAGCCTCCCACGCGTTACTCCTCGCCACTGAGAGATCGAGCTGCGCAGGTGAAAAGATGCGACTGCTGTTACCTCAAGTACCGGAGGGGACTTGTGCTATGTATGACTTAGTCCACATTGCAGCCGGCTTGTGGGAGGCAAGAAACAGCGTCCGTGACAGGGGAGGGTTGAATTGGATGATACGAAATTGGGATGGGAGAAAATATAGAAAATGGGAGAAAAAGTGGATTAAAAAAAAAAAAAAAACGATTAAAACCAGACTATACTCGTGATTGGCGCTCAAGCGATGGTGAGTTAACCCAACTATCATCGGGTCTGGCGCTGAATGAGTTAATATTAAACGGTACATTAATATGAAACTGTGGTACACCGTACAATCAATAACACTTAAAAATACTCTAGTGACTGACGGACATTTGCCGATAGCGCGATATATGAAACTGTTGTTTCCCCCTGGGATATATAGGAGGGGCACCGGAAGTTATGTTGTTGTCATTGGTTACACGCTACACGTGAGAGAACAGTGTGTGTTCACAACAAGCGAAGTGTTTTGGACCTGTATGTAACGGTTGAGTCTGGAATTAAACGACACAAAAGAAACATAAAACTCTCCTCATTCTTCAATGACGGTATGACAGAACGCTACATTTGGGCAGTCGCTCTTAAGGACAGCCTTGGTGGCGAGCTGCTTCCTTGGGGCTTTGCCACCGGTAGACTTACGAGCGGTCTGCGGGACCGGGGAACAGAGAACCTTTTTTTCAGCGGGGAACATAGAACCCTTTTTTCCCCCGGGAGCGGGCAGGACCGGGGAACATAGAACCCTTTTTTCAGGAGGAACTTAGAACTCTTTTTTTGTTGAAAAAAACAGGGAACATAGAACCCGGGGAACATAGGGATGACCGCTGGAAAAACATGATTGGTCCTGATGCTGGCTCAAAGTTTCCGTTTCACATGAAGGTTTTTAGTTTAAATTTTTTAGTGGCATGGGGCCCCTAAGGGGGTTTCCTACTGTCATTTCATATCATCCATTGATAGTTTAAGGCAGAGGGGGGGTTGCAGTTCCGCTGCTGTTGAGTACATTCTGTTAACCCTCTGGGGGTCCCTACTGGCTTCGCCTGTGTATGTACCTGTCTGAACTCATCCATCATACTGTCCTACCTGTCTGAACTCATCCATCCATACTGTACCTACCTGTCTGAACTCATCCACCAATACTGTACCTACCTGTTTTAACTCATCCAGCCATACTGCATCTACCTGGCTTAACAGTCTGAACTCATCCATCCATACTGTACCTACCTGTCTGAACTCATCCATCCATACTGTACCTACCTGTCTGAACTCATCCATCAATACTATACCTACCTGTCTGAACTCATCCAGCCATACTGTTCTACCGGTCGGAACTCATACATCATACTGTCATGCCCACTCGGTTCATCTGACTCAGGCCTCCTTATTATCCCCATAACTAGACTCTGAACTATGGTGACAGCATTCTCCTCTGCTGGCCCTCACCCGTGGAATGCTCTCCCAAACTATGTCATATACTGTATACTTCGTTTCCTTTTTTTTTTTAATCTTTTTTTTTTAATCATCGTTGAGTATGTGAGAAAGCACTATACAAATAAAATGCATTATTATTAAAATGCAACATACAGGTTTTAATAAAAGCTGACATTATGATCACTGTTCAGTCTGGTAATGACTGTTACTACTTCTACTGCATTTCAAATGTCTGTTGAGTCATTTAGCTAAACACTTTTACTCAAAGCGACTTACAATTGTGTACAACAAAGCGAGCAAGGGATAAACTTCTACTAGCTCCATCTACTACCACTACTACAATGTAAACTGTACACCATGTGAACACAATAAATCACATCAACAAGCAATAGGAAAAAAAAATCAATTGTTTTTATTAAAATCTTTCAAGACGGCAACAACTCATCTGGAAAAGTTGCCCTCACAGTATTGCACACAATTAAGCCTTATTGTCATCAAAATGGCAATAGTATCGCTGTTCATTAACTCTTTAAAAAATAGAGCCTGTGTAGAAAATATGACATCTCAACCGCTTTCAGTAGTTATATGGTTTTCATAAATAGATTCAGTTGATTTTATGTACTTCAATCACAACCCTATATACAGAACATCAGGACTAAAGTACCACACCATTCAGTAGACATTATTCACAATATTGTGTCGATGAACTCAGCAAACAAACACCATTCACCACATTTTAAACTCTCTTTCTGCCTCGATACAGAAAATGCACTGTACAAATAACTCCTTTCATAATAATCTAGGATTTCCTTAGCTTATTCAATTTCATAACCTTTATTTCAGCAGGGGAACACAAAGTGAGACACACAGCTTTCATATTCAGGTGTTCTTAATGTTTCCCGCCCCCACCCCCCGTTTTAAAGTTATTGAATGAAACTGAATACAAGTCACAACACAATCATGTCAAAGTTGTTATTTGAACCCTGAAGAACCATATAACCCTCGTTTTGAATTTTATTTTGGACAGCCCATGTATTTGCAGTTGTAGATTGCAGATTGTCAAATAAAATCACTTGGGAGTGTGAATGTGATATCACAAGAAAGTACTCAACCTCCATTGCCTTCAACTATGAACGAAGAACACTCCCATCTTTAGACAAATTAAGTTTGAAAACAATGCTCCTCTGAAAACATAAAAAGAAAGTTGTATGGTTTTTCATCCCAAGGTACATTTGGGAAGCTTGTCAACCTTATGTTGTGAAAATCCTGTCTTTATAAGAGATCAATCGTGACAAATCTCTGTAACCGATCAGCCGTAGAAATGTACATTAACAAATAATTCAAGCAGAAGGACTTTACTTACATAGATACATAAATAAATACACACATACTGTACAGTAGTATACCTTCTGGTGACACACATGTACATACAGCATACTGTTAAACACATACATACTTTAACATCCTCTTAGTTTGTGTAGGACATTTTCCAATTGCACACCATGATAAGAACAACGTACACTTTCAAGGGTAAATAAAATAATCTGCAACATTTATGCCCCAGTTGTGTGGGTGCTGTGAGAGCATTCAATTATGTTATAAGAGGGGGATAAATAACTTCACGCCCTACAGTTTAGAGGTCAACGGTGAATTGCCCTGTTTCACTATCAAGTTGCCGTGTAAAGAGAACATGTAGTGCCATCAGGTGAGAGGCGGGAACACGCTACTCACTGAAAACAAAAAACAGCTGCATCCAAATCGGATTGGAATAGTCTAATTCTAACGAATGCTCTTCACGTTAGTTGTAACGATCGTAAAATCAGTTGATAAAACGTCATATCTAAGCATCGTCTTAGACTGAACAGCAGCTTAACAAAGGCACAATCCCCGTTCATTTTGACTAGCTAACCCACCTTCCATGAAATGTTCTGTTCACATGGTAACATCATAGTGAAATAGGGCAGCAGGAAGAGGTGTTAATGATTCATGAGATGATTACAGACCCATAGTTGGGGGGTTTCAGTGCATAGATTTAACTCAGCAGCAAGTATATGTGCGTGGTACAAAGCCAGAGAAGGAAGTCCTGGCACAGCCATTTACTGAAGAAGGCACCTGCTGGTGCCAACGTTTGTGTATGAATGTTAAGCATTTGGAGGTTGGAAGAAGGGAGGGGGTGTTTGCTTTGAGGAAAGAAAGGGGACAAAATTAGGCAGCAGTTAAAAAAAGTCATTGAAACTGTAGTGTGTTATGGCTTAATGAGCCTTCTCAGGCTTTCATATGAATTATAAATTCAATAACTTCTGCTTGATGCATCACTTTTCTAAATCTGCTTGATCTACTTTACTTACACAGATCTGAAAACACAGAAGGGGTAAAGTATTCTCTTTTTCAGGAAGATCAGAGAGGAGGCGAGGAGCAGGCTTAGTCAGGCTTTCTATGTTGTAAGACTGGATTTACCAGTCTGACTGTTTCCACCTGGCATTAAGATCCGATCTGGGTAATCCAATCACAAGTGGACAGGTGTGAATGCACCCAAGATGCATTGAGATCTGATCGCTCAGACCACATTTGGAGGTGGTCTGGGCCACATATGGCCACTGTTAGCAATGTGTATGCAAATGTTTCCTGGGCCACATTGAAGGACCACCTACTAGTCAACTGTGTCATTCCTCCTGGAGTCGTCAGTCGTGTCTATTAACTTTTGTCTATATAATTTTATGCTGAACACAGAGATGGTGAAAGTATCTTCTCTCCCTTTCTTCCGTCTTTTTCCCATTTCCAGTTGGTTCTCAAATTGCATATGCTGGCTTTATATATAGGCTAAATTAGGGATGTTTGTTCATCCCCACCGTTCACAAATTCTCAAGAGTGATTTTCGTTCTGTAGATACATTCATTCATACGGGTATTATTGTAAAAGCTGTGAGGAGTTTATAAAGACTAGAGTTAATGTTGAGTGGCAATTTGGAGTATGGAATGAATAGCCTACGCAAGGGAAATGCTATGTGATTTCATGAGATAAGCCTAATACATTTTTGTAGATCCTAAGAGATACTAAATGTAAATTGGTATCGCCTGGAGAGTGGTTTTATTATCCGACTCATATCTTCCCAGATTTCAGGTAATTTGGATAACGGAAAAGCAAAATTCATGCAGAATGCAGGCGAGGTGTCTGCAAATATCCACAATGAGATATCTCCCTCCTTATTTATTTCAAACATGAAGGTAGTTGATAAGAGGGAACGAGAGGAGGGGGGAGAGAGAGAGGGAATCAAGATGAGCAGTGCATAAAATTTAAATAACTGGCCAGCAGGTTATTTAGTCTAATGCCCCTTCATTCTCAATGTTGGGAAGCTCAATTTATGCAGAATGCAGGCGAGGTGTCACCTACCTGTAATATGCACTGTACGCAGATCATCTCCCTCCTTATTCATTTCAAATGTGAAGGTAGTTTACAAGAGAGAGAGAGAGAGAGAGAAGTCTGTCTAAAATACTTTTAAATCTAAGGGATCTCACAGTGTAAATTGTAATGGAAACACAAGTGTTTTTAGTAGATATGCTTATTTGTATATTGAGCGGTCACTCGAGATGCATGTGGAGACACATTCTAATGCAAGGTGTGAACTGATGTACGTAGAGCCGTCTACTTGTGATCAGATCGCCCATATTGAATCTTAATGCCAGGGGGAATTCAGATCATTCTAATGTTCAGAGAAAACAATATAATCTTAACGCTGACTGAAATCAGGGTGAACAAAATCAGATGCAATTTATTACTTTGTAAATATGACCATCTATTCATATATATGTATATAAATTCCAGTCATTCCTACTTTGAGGAAATCCCACAAGGAATTTCTAGAGGGGAGTTTCTATAGTTTCAAGGATGACATTATCTCTCAATTGGTGTATTTCCCAGTGTTAGAGGCTAGAGGGCGCCGGTGAGGCACATAAGGATGATCACATGTAGTGTGAGCAGGTAGGCCAGAAAGAAGTACCGGGAACGAGCTCGGGTTGTCAGCAGCTTAGAGCAGTACAGGCTTCTGCCTCGAAGCCAACGTTGACAAGCCAGCACCCCACCTTTTACCTGGGAGAAAACACATCCCACATTCAGAAACAATCACACAAAAGGATTCTAAATGAAATAAGGTACAATAATAATCCAGAAGTCAAAATTCAAAACTAAACAAGTTACAGGAGCTGAACAAGAATTTGGTGTAAATTTACCTGCCTGGTTAAAGGGAAAATCCACACTACCCTAAAACTAAATTTACATTGTGCTATTCCAATGATCTTGGACAGTGAAGTCAATATCTATAAGTCACTGAATATAAATGTCTTGGTGTGATTTACATTTAAATTCCATGTGGACAACCTTACCTCCGAGTTGTGACAGAAAATAGTTTTTGTATACAGAAACAGTTAGCTTTCCTTTGATTAGTAGGAAGAGAGTTGTCGAAGCAGTTCTCTTATCAGTCCTGGACTATGGTGATGTAATTTATAGGCATGCTGTGGCCTCAACCCTTACATCCTTGGACTCTGTATATCATTCTGCCCTCGCCTGGAGACAAACACTGGTTAATTTTTAAGGCTCGTTGGTAAGCTACCTCCTTATACTACATCATTATTGGAATGGAATTTCGGTACCTATGGAACCCGTTCTAGTGACTGGCTAGTCCTTAAGGTCCCTCTAGTTAGCTCAGAACAGGGTAAATCTGCATTTTGCTATGATGCCCCTAGCTCATGGAATGAACTCCCAACAGGCTCGAGATTCTCCCCTCTGTTGCAGAGTTTAAAACCTTTGGCAATCAAGTTGTACATGTTTTAATTGATTGTTATCCTTAATTGTTATGATTGTATATGTTTTATTTTCTTTGCTTAACTCTATGTTTTGCTCAACTCTGTATGTACACTCGACGTGACTGTACATGAGGGAAACCTCAGTTGCCTTTCGAGTTTAAATAAAGGTTTGAAATGTAATTAAATGAAATAAATATAGACAACTGTCTCCCTAAGCTGGAAATCAGAGCAAAGACTCAAAACTGTGATGTCATTTTAAAGTCGCTAGGCATGGTTCATTAATTCACTTTTATGCACTTCAAAGTGTTTACTTTCTCTAACTATCACTGGCTTGTTCCTTTGCCTACCAACTTTCAGGTCTGAAGAGTATTTTTTACACCACTTTTCAACATCATTGACAGTGTGAATGGCATTTAATCAGGTCAGCTGAACTATATTTCTACTAGAGAAAAATACAGCGCTCACCCGGCATCAGATTTAGCTTATGTGCTGGAGTTTAAGATCTCAGATCTACGAACACATACATGTGCTTATGAACACAAAATTAGATGAAGACAGGGACAATCTCTGGGAATGACAAGAAATCGAAATGACAGTGGTGCTTTAAGGAGCCACTTTTTCATCTTTCAACACATTTGAGACTCAGTGAATTCTATTTTAGATTTCCTTTAAATGATCAATGATAAATTAATCAGCAAACTGTGGTGCATACCTTGCGTGTGAGGAAGGGCTGGTTGGGGTTGAGAATGAGGGCCTCCCACTCCTCCTCTGCGTCTAGCTGGATGGTGAAGTCCCTCTGACTGGCTCTGGACGGGCTGGAACTAAGACTGCAGAAAAAAGGATATTCCGATGAGCTAAAAATGGACCATGAGTGTAATTATGACTTCTCACCATTACCAGATATTGCCCCCAACTTCATGTTCATAGGTGTATAAAGTGTATGTTTTAGTAGATCTCAGACTACCTCTCACATTGCCATTGATGTTGAAAAGGGCTGGAAAAATACTCCTTGAAAGTCACTAGGCATAGTTAACCTGTTAAGCCCTAGCCATATTTTCAGACAATTTGCCTAAAAGTACATACCCAAGTAAATGGAAGATTGCTCCACTTCTACATATCCCATTTGCATGTTCCTGGACATATGGACCTCAGGGAATGTATTCCCAGTGTCAGGAATATTGTGTCTGTTACTATGCTCGAGTAAATTGTAATGAACCAAAGGAGAATATAGATTATACATTTTTATTTTATTTGATCTTTGACGGTGAATAACACCATGCTAACATTGACCAAAAGTGAAAAATTCATCAGTAATCAACAGAGCATGCTCTTCGCTCTAGACGTCTGGTTCCGCTCTCATTCGCTCATGTTGGCCCGCCCCCCCCCCCCCCCCCCCCCCAAGTTGCTCTCCGCTCCGCTCACCGCTCACCTTCATTTTCGAATCAAGCGCTCCCCGCTCCACAGCTCGCTCAGCAGATTTTTTTTGGAGCATGATGTAAATTAGCTTGATTTGACCAAACTACAACAGTCTGCACCCCCTGGGCCCCTTAACAATTGTTTGTATTGAGCCATATTGTATTGTACCCATTCTGCAATGTTAAATAACGTTTATCCATTCAACTAGCTGCTGTACTAAGCAATGGTAGCTAGCCTAGCCGCAATGCTATGGTCGATCCCATTCACGTTAGCATGTAAGCTAACAACAACAGCGTTAGGTTTAGTCTCTCGCTTTTTGAGAGACAAACTCTCCGCTCTTGGTGGTACATTGTGTTGATGACTCTGCACCCCCCCTTAACAACTGTTTGTATTGAGCCGTATTGTACCCATTCTGCAATGTTAAATAACGTGTATCCATTCAACTAGCTGTTAGCTAGCCTAGCCGCAATGCTATGGTCGATCCCATTCACGTTAGCATGTAAGCTAACAACAACAACAGCATTAGGTTTAGTCTCTCGCTTTTTGAGACATAAACTCCGCTCTTGGTGGTACATTGTGTTGATGTTGGTTTCGTTTCATCAATAAATGAGGTAGAACACAGTGAATGTTTTTTTTTTTTTTATATATATATTTTTTTTTATATATTTTTTTTTTATAAATTGGACTTTGTTTGTTTCTCACTGAAAATAAATGTTGCGTTCGCCCGAGGTCCCGACAGGTGATTTAAAGATGGCGGATTCTGCTTTGACTTAGCAGGATGTGTAGTGACGGTTCACCCTTCTCATTGGTTGAAAATGGCCTTCATGTTTGTACATCGCCACCTGTTGCTTTGGCATTGTACTACATGTATATTACATCAGTTTCTGTGTGATCGTGTGCACTGAGCGGCCCGGAGTGGCGGAGAGCTCTCACTCCGGAAGTCGCACCGATTTTATTAATTTATTAATTAATTCATAAATGTCCCATTTGTGGGGGCCCTTAACACTTTCTATGCCACGAGGTGGCGCCAGAGTTAGCGCTTCAATGCCACCATCCACTTTAATGTTATCGTTAATATCGCCTAATCTATGTTTTAAATTATGGCTATGTGTCTAATCTGCCCGTCGCTTATCAAAGAATCCTTTTCCAGTCAGTGCTGTCAAGGCAGATTGGTTTTTTATCGCTTCATTTCCGTTTGAGAGCATTTTGAAAAGCACCCGTTTTGAGGTAAAAAACAGTCCATTCTGGGGCATTCTATGATAATCGTCTTTTACTGGAATATTCCAGAACGTTGATATTTGTCGGCCTATTTATGAATCGTTTTCAAATAAACGCTAGATGATCAATATTATACATACACGCACGCCCATTCAAGCCGCGCACGGATAATCGCCGTGTTCATTTCCTCATGGATTTTTTCAGTAAAACCGATAGAGCCCATTTCACAAAACAGCCTATATCTTCATCAAAATGAGTCTGATTATCCTAACACTGATAACATAGATTCCTTACCGGACATCAGATGGTATCCAACTGGTATATTCCAATTCCTGATCACCATTCGAAAAAATCGATAAGTGTATGGATCCAACGTGTGTACAGTGCAGTACATGATTCCGCGGGGCTCAGAGCCCCCTGAATGAACCCTGGTACTCCGGCTGCATCAGTGGACTGGAAAATGTGGAGTACAGGATTTTTTCCCCCATCCATTTTCATTGAGTCCATTCCAAAATCCCTTATGTCATCTGGGAGACGATAGGGGGCGCTTTTTTCCACATCTGATCGCCGGCGGCACTCGGGTATACTAGGGTAGGCTCGCGTGATGCAATATGATTTCAGATCGCTAAAAAAAAAAAAAAAAAAAATCCGAGAAATCTCGTGAGTGGCTTTCAACGAGATATTAATAATTCCGAGATATCTCGTGAGTGGCAGTGAAAGTGTTAAAGGGGAGTTGGGGGCCCTAGATGCGAAGCATGATTTTATTGTAGGAAAGGTTGGGGAAGACAGAGGGGGTTATGTTGGGTCTGACCTTTTTTCCCGGTCCTCAGCCACACTCAGAGCCTCTTCAGCTGCCTCTCTCCTGGCTCTCTCCTCTGTCAGACATTGCTCCACCTCCAGCAGCCTGCAACACAGATACACACAGCTGAGCATTAGAGCCCGCACAACCACACTTAGGAGCCCAACGCTCAAAGAAATGTGTAACATACAGCATATTATCTACCGTAATTTTCAGACTATAAGCCGCGCCTTTTTTCCCATTTTTGGACCCTGCGGCTTATATAACGGTGCGGCTAATCTATGGATCTTTACAGCTAACGGTCACTAGGGGACCGCCTAAATCTATGGATTTTACAGGTTACATTCCACCACCTTTAACTCTATGGGCTCTATGGCCGGTCAGACATTACGAGAGCGAGACAGTTTGTGCGTTCAGTGGGAGGCGTGGATGACTAGCGGCGATAAATCATTCACCAAAACTGGTCGCATGCGAAAAGCAACTTTCGCTCAAGTTTGCGAGTGGATCCTGACAGCGTGGAGGAGTGTCAAAACATCCACGATCACCAACAGGTTCCGAAAGGCTGGACTGCTGCGTGATGAAGAGGAGATCACTGCCGGTACGTGCGGTGGGAGCGTTTAAGTTTAAGCGTTTAAGTTTGAAAGTTGAAAAGTTTGTGTGTCTGAAACGCTATGTGATACAGTACAGTTTACACAGCACAGTACATGTTATGTAGCTACTATTGCACTAAATGGTAACACTTGAATACGTTATGCAAATATGCAACTTGTTTGTTGAAATGTTAATAAATGGGAGCTTCCTCAAACAGCCATCTCTTTCCCGACAAACCCCTCTGTGCACGAACCCTTACATATGGTAATTAAACATTAAAACACCTGCGGCTTATTGTCCAGTGCGGCTTATATATGTACACATCATTCAATTTAGCTGCTGTGGCTTATATTCAGGTGCGCCTTATAGTCAGAAAATTACGGTATATATATATATATATATATATTAGTGCTGTCAATCGATTAAAATATTTAATCGCGATTAATCGCATGATTGTCCATAGTTAGTCCATAGTAAAACAATTTATCTACCTTAAACGGATCTTTTTCAAGTTCCAAGTTTTAATTCTCTTATCAACATGAGTCAACAAATGCTTGCTTTATGCAGCCATTTAACACAAAAGGATGACCCTCATGCATTGCAAATTTGCATCAAATTCAAAACAGAGTGATGCACAAAATAACTTAAGAAAATAATAATTTAAAACAATGAATAAAGTGTGCATGAAATAATAGGGGGTTAAGAAAACGTTTGGAACTTGTTCACCCACACAAGGGCTGATTAATCACACCCCCCCCCCCTCTCTCTCACACACACTCTCCCAGCTCTCTTGCCCCTTCCTCATCTCTCACCCCCCTCTCTCTCTATATATATCTCTCACACACACTTCAGAAACAAACATAGTATCAATAAGAGCATCAATAATACACCTGAGTGAAGTCTAGTAAAAAAAATAGACATTTTTTTTCCCTTTTTTTAAAGTTAATTGTGAGTTAAAAAAATAGTGGCGTTAATAGAATCGAGCGATAACGCGTTAATACTGCGTTAACTTTGACAGCCTTAATATATATATATATATGTTTTAATTTTTTATTTGTTTTACTATTATTTACTTTGCTACCAAGTAATCTATGCCTATACTAATACCTACTATGCTAATATGTGTACTATGCACTCAAGAGTGTAGCACTCAAGTTCAACACCGTTTGATGATCAATATCACTTACCCTTAGCTGCCAGAGTTGTACCCTTCCTGGCTTGTTGTTCAGAACTTGCTAAATTACTAAATATAACAAATGATGGCAAGACAATACACAACATTGTTAAAGCCAACTCCTACTATATTTCAGCGTTCACTGTATTCATGGTGCATACAGTGTCCGCGGACGTCAGGTCATTCGTAGTTCTTGCGGTCAAAGCAACTTGAAGAATGGTGTTGGTGTGTGCATGCCGTCACCATAGCAATGCCACAGTCTCTGCAATATGGACGTGTTGACTCTTTATTTAAAAAAAAAAATATTTACACACACAAGATAGATTCACAGAAGAACGGTCAGTCTCCTCACCTGTCTTGGAGTTGGCTGCCCTCTGTGGTTTCAGTGGTGACAAGGTGGTTGCTCCTTTCCTGCGGGGCTCCAGGTGGGACCTCAACACACACTGACCCCTGCTGGTAGAGACACTACTATATATAACAGGCCCCCCACCGGTGACTTCATCACCCCATTCAAATCTCTTAACTATATAGCCGTCATTTGTCCTCAAGAATACCATTCAACTATGAATTGACTGAAATGGGGCAAATTCTAACAATATTTCACAAAAAAGCAGGATGTTAAATGTTTACGTTTAGCAAGTTACTTTTGTTGTCCCTTACCAATGCTTGACCCTGGATCTGGCTCTCCAGCAGATAGCAGCGATTCTGGGTGTCCCTCAAGGTCTGAGAGACCGCCTTCAGCTGGGCTGCCACGCCCTCTTTCTCTTCCACTGCCTGCTGCAGCTAGGAGGGGGTGATAACAGCAGGTGAGGTTGGAGTAGAAGAAGAAAAAGGGGGGAAAGGACACTTTTGGAATAAATAAGCACATCTGCTGACACATGTCCATGTGCTGACAGTAACTTTTGTCGCCCCTTTATTGAAATGCCTTTGAAGTATTCTGACATTGTGAATTGGTATCACCTGGAGTGACATTGTCTGACATTAACACATTAATTGCCAAAAACGAGAATTCTCATTTCTGTGCCTCAACCGTTCAGTGCCATAAACGAAGACTCTCAATTTTAACACATTGACTGCCGTTCACGTAGATCTACGTTTCTGTCGCCCGACGGTTGAGTGCCGGAAACGTAGATCTACGTTTCTGTCACGGTATTTCTTTTATTATCTATTGCCATTCAGAATTCAGCGGGGCACCTTGTGCATACTGTTCTGAGTGTGTCTGAGCTGGCAGACGGTATTATACCGCCCACCGCCGGTCTAAATCACATTGCATGCGTGCACGACAAAGGATAATAGTGATGATCTAGCGTTGATTTCAGGAAGATCCGATAATCAGGCGAAAAATGACATCATGTTTATTGAATTACACAAAAACGCTGTTTGTGTCTTTTCCCTGGAATTGCTCAGAAGCGGCCGGACTATGTTCATATTCAAAACGGTATAAAACGGAAATGTACGGATGAAAAAATAATCTGTTTTTTGCACGTTGACCAGAAGCAGCTCAATGAGACTCGACGGCGTTATTAGACCCATAGCTATACTATAAAATATAGGTTTAGGTCTACAAAGTACAACTACGTTTACATGGGTTTAATGGACGGCACGGAAGTGGTCACTTCCTGGAAGGGGCGTGGCACTCAATGTGTTAATACGCTATTCAATCTCAGGGAGCTGTGTGTTGCCTGAAAAATGCATAGTGGGAATGCAAAGGTAACGACTAGGGATGCTCGATATTGGCTTTTTTACCGATACCGATATAGTCAGGGAACAAACTTAACTTTTTGATTTAAAAAAATACCAGCCGGGCAGATTTTTTACTAGCCAAAAATTATAAATAGCTTTTTAGTATATCGCCATGTGTTATTATTACATATAATACTCTCATATGCTATTTTCAATTAATATCATAAACAACATAAGGAATATTAGCATCATTTTGAGTGGACTGAAGGAATGAGTCAGCGTTAATAGTTTTAAATGCAAATAATTTATTGAAACATAGAAGTGGGGTCGGGACACACACACACACTGTGTTTCAACTCACCACCCCCGCATCATATTGTAGTCTGTCTTCAAACTTCCACTCCTCTCAAACATTTTTATATTTGAATATCAACATTATCTGTCCATCATCAGTAATCCTCAGTTTACTATAATATACTCCTGTCCCGAGTCCTGACTAGTGACTCCGTCGTCTTTCCAAACGCATGCACACACACACAGGGAAGGGGAGAGTGCCCCCCCCCCCCATTTCCCTTTCCTCAGTGCTGTTTACTGTGGCTCTGCCTCGTCTAATCATCAGGATTAGCTTGTTAGCTGACGTTAACGTTGTAGTGATTGGTACATAAACGTTAATTTCGGGCGATGTGGGCATAAAGGAATGGCGACGGTGCAAAGCATGTAGCTGCATTGGACTCGTTATGAGAAGAAAAAAAACATCACAGACTTATTTCGCGCCTGTAGGCGCACTGCTGTGTTAACGCTGCTCTGTTTACAACGCTGCTCTGTTTTCAAGAAACAACACGGACTGGGCGGATATCATATGACTCGCGGAGTTGCTAGAGGGTTTTCAAAATAAGAGTATCATATTAACCTGAACGTTGCTAGCTGCCGGAGCCCAGATATTATGACTGGATCTGCGCTTGGGGCGGCAATGAGACCCGCACAGGATTTTCAAAATAAGAGTATCGATATGAATTACACGCCAGCTGGCGGGCAGACTATTATTTTTAGACGCCAGACGGTAAATCTACACGCATTTGGCGATGGGCGCCCAGTTATTTTGTTCCCTGGATATAGTCCAACTCTTAATTTCCGATACCGATATCAACCGATACCGATATATGCAGGGTTACCCCCCCCCCCCCCCCCCCCCCAAAACATTTAATAATTTCAGGCAATTAACATTACATATCTCCTGTTGTGGAATTAACACAACATTATGCATACTTTTGACAATAAATAAAATCAGAATTTGTTCTTACTTGCTTGCCTGGGTAAATAAAGGTTATAGAAATGTAATTTATTTTTTTAATTATATATATTTTTTGAAAACCGATACCGATATTTTCCGATATCACATTTTAATGCCGATATCGGCCGATAATATCGGTAGGCCGATAATATCGGACATCCCTAGTAACGACTGAAACACGTTGGTACTACCCTGTATCGATTCACGTGAGATCCAACGGTGCCAATTTTCGGTAATGCAAATAATAAGTATAAGTATATATAAAGAAAAATAAGTCCGATGACGTCAACGTTTTGTTTACCGCAAAACGAAACCAAGCGTTAAGCGGTTCAGCTTGTGCAAACCAAGCATTGGCACTCTGTGTGTGTGTGTGTGTGAGCGTGAGAGAGAGAGAGCGTGTGTGTGTGTGCGAGCGAGCATGGGAGTAAGTTACTTACTAGTAGACTCGAGACGACGGAGCCCCGCTAACATACGCTACACCATAGATATATATAATAAACATATGCGCTACACTGCCCCAGAGCCTTCTAAAAAGATTCATTATAACTTTGAGAGACAACCTAACAGCCGTGAAGACCCGCCCTACTCTGCCTCTGATTCGCAGACTGTGGGTGGGGGAATGTGATTGGATCAAAGCATAGTTGACAGACACACACAGTGGAGCAGTCGACATACAGACAGAGATGCTGCTCCTGTTTGCAGTTGATAGCGGAGAATTTCGACTCGTTGCATGTTGGCGCTGTCTCGCAGATAGATAATACAGATAATACAGGGTTCCCACGCTTGCCTTGAAAACATTTTCCATGCTACCTCCTGATTTTCCAGGTACCATATTAAGTGATGATCTATAGGCCCCTGAAGCTTTCCGCCCCCATCTGCGCCCCCCTCCCCTCACACACACAACCCCCTAGGACACCTGACTACTTACTTGATTTAAAAGATGTGCCAGTCAAGTCTACATTGTAAATGCTTAGAGATTATGTCTTATTGATAATATCAATGCATGAAATAATGCAACAAGCTGTAGATCAGTGGTCCCTAAACTACGGCCCGCCTCCACATTTGGCCCGGCCCCCTAGAGCCCCGGAGCTTTACATTTTTTTTTTTAAATAAAGATTTTCTTTGTTTAAGATGGCAGCATCCCCATTGTTGGTGCTGAATGTTTGTTAGTGTTTGATCTTTTTTTTTTTTGGTTTTTAGTACTTTTAAACATCCATTTTAGTAAGTAGTAGTTTTCATTTGATCCTATACATTTTTCATTCACCGATTTGTGGACTTTTTTTTTAGTGTCCTGAAAAGCGCCTTATAAATAAAATGCATTATTATTATTATTATCATCCAGGAGGGAAAGACACTTTGGATAGTAGGGACTGCATCTCTGCCTGTCCTGGCCAGGAAATACTCTCCTCTGGCAGTATGGATATTGTAATATGTGGCGAGGGGTTGCAGCAATTCCACTGAGAGAAACTGGTCTGAGGCTGGATGACATGCCTGTATGCCTCTCATAAGTTGTTCTCCAACTCATGAGAACCTGCTCTCAAGCTCTTGCAGCATTCTGTCGAGGACTGGATAGAACAGTCTGTCTCAGCTGATCTCCTGAGCTGAGGTCTGAGCTTGTGCCACAAGATGACTCAACTACATACTCGTCCATCCTTTTCTGCTTCCTCCTTTGGCTGGTAGTATGTTCCTCAATACCAAGGCCATTACATATGGCCTTTGTCCTGTCATACATGTCCACTGCCATCTCTGAGGTGCGATAACCTTTGAGTGTGTCCTGCACTGTGCTTTTAAATAGTACAGAGCTAGAGCTAGGTGGTCTGTAGGTACTGTATATTTATTTCATAAATAGTGTTATTTATTTCATTAATAGTGTTATTATTTATTTCCTGACTTTTTTTTTCTGTGAAGATCCCGGAAAGGGTTATTAATATTTGGTTATGTGTGGCTTTCTGGAAAACAATAAATGTTTACGTTTAGGCACCCCTGAGATCGTCACACTTTTTCTGTTACAAACTGACCCCGGCCCCCACCAGAGAAGGGAAAAGTTATGTGGCCCTCACAGGAAAAAGTTTGGGGACCCCTGCTGTAGATGAACAACAATTTATTGAACTGGAACTTTGAGACACATGAGTACTGGGATTGATATATGTTCTCTCTTCCACTCCTCTCCTCATCCTGTCCGCTCCTGTCTTCTCTTCCTACTCTTCTTAACTCCTCTCCACTCTTCTCCTCAGTCATCCTCTACTCTCTTATCCTCCTCCTCTTTCATCTTCGCCCCTCTTCTCTTCCTCCTCCCTCTTTCCTTCTGTGCCTTCCTGGCTCCTCCCCCTCTCCACTCCTCTTCCTCCTCTACAGTCTGAAGATCTGAATGATCATGACCAATGATTTTTCAAAAATGTCTCACCCCAAATGTTCCTATTATTAGTATAATTTATTTAACGAAAAAAAAATGAAAAATCACAAAATAGTTAAAAGTAGAACAAGACTAGACTGGTCATGTCAACTAGTATAGAAGTAATGTCACAGCCTAATGTGAAAATGTATTGGTAGTTAGCTATCAATGCAAGCTAGCCAACACTAGCTAGTTAGTTAGCAAGCTGAATGTTGGCTAGCAAGATTGTACTGCATGTGTTTGCTAACCATCATTAATGAATCCAAATTCAAAACAAACTCCCCTAAATGTGGTGAATAACACTGTTTTAGGAAAAGTCAATGAGTGAAATAGTACATATGGGGATCAAACATAGTTCTAGTATTTTAAAAGCAAGGTAAAAATTACCTCAACAATTCTAGTGTAAGCCGCTAGCTAGCAAGATTGCACTGCTTACTAACTAACGTTGATACACCCAGGTTTACCACACAGTTAAAACACAGCTATTAATTAGATTAATTAATTACACAGCAAATTATCACGTTATGAAAATTAACTCAAAATGTATTACATTTTTTTTCTTTTTTTATAATTTTTTTGTGTATCTCATTCATTCATACGAATGTAGAATACACATTTACAGACTTTTTTTTAAAAATATGGTCCATTTGCATGTTCTTGGTATCTGATTCTAGGGACATCTATGAATCTCAGGGAATGTATTCCCAGTGTCAGAAATACTGTGGGCTAGATCCACAAAGAATGGATTGCACGGTGCAAGGTGCACCCTTACTTACAATTCATTATGAATTGAAAATGGGGGACCCTGATGTAAACAAGACGAAAGTCTTTCTCTGGTCTGCATCACCTTAACAATTGTGTGTATTGAGCCGTACTGTATTGTACCCATTCTGCAATCTGTTAATAACATTTTCATTCAATCAATCAATCTGCGCTGTGATTGATTGAATGAAAAATCTATTTTGAGTCAATTGTAATGAACCAAATGAGAATATCAATAATTAATTTTTTTTATCTTTGACTGAATAACACCATGCTCAAATTGACCAGACCTGAAAAATCTAAGCAAATTAATAGATGGAAGATGATTAAACAGAAGGTTTTGTAGATACAGTACTGAATTCTGCCATTTGGACACATGCAATTTGAAATATGATTATAGAATATAGAATATCAGGCATAAAATGATGCGATTAAAATGCGATTAATTAGATGAATTAATTACAAATCCTGTAATTAATTAGATAAATTGTTTTAATCGCCTGACAGCACTAATATATATATATATATATATTAGGGGTGTAACGGTACGTGTATTCGTCCCCGCAAATTTACGGTACGGCCGTCACGGTGCGGTACGCGCACCAATGCGACGAATACGCCCCACAGCGCAAACACACCCACATGCAGGCACTCGCGAGGTCCGTGCGAGAACAGCGCGGGTGGCCGGGCACACCGAGTCAGACTTCAGAGCGGTGGAAGTGCATGGAGGAGAAAGGCACATTTACATTGGAACAGCTGCAGGGTCATTACAGTTTTCTTTCGTTTTCTTGTTCGCCCAATAACGTTAACCAAATGAAACCAATGGAAAGAAACACACACGCGCCAACAAACACATCAACATTCTCCCCCGCCGGACTCACAGGCACAATCAAATAAAAAGAAGAAACATACTTTTCCGGACAGATCATCTGAGCTCCACTGTGTTTAAATCCAAATAATCCTTGCCATTGTTGTAATATGTCATCTGTTCTCTAGTATTCAGTCTGGTCGTGAAGTTAAATTCTCTCTGGAAGTGAAACTTAGCAAGGATAAGTTTAAAGGGGCAGTAGGCAAGTGGATGCCTGAACACAGAATGGCACCAGTATCACTGACTACCACGGCAAGCCTATAGAAAGTTATTCTATTTAATAATAATAATTATCATAAATATAATATATAAATTAAAAAAATTATAATAATAATTATTATAAATATTTTTTTCCTGTTGTACCGAACTCGTACCGAACCGTGACCCCAATACCGAGGTACATACCGAACCATGGCTTCCGTGTACCGTTACACCCCTAATATATATATATATATTGTTCTAAATAAATAATAATAACTTTATTTGTATAGCACCTTTCATACAGGGGATTGCAGTTCAAAGTGCTTTACATCAGTAAGATGTAAATAATAATACATTATTTATTTATTAAATATTAAGTTTGGAATATTTTTTTACAACTGAGGTAGGTAGATTACATTTTTTGAAACTAAAGTACCGAAGAAGGTACCGTTGGGTACGGGTATCGATTCACAGGTACCGGTTCAAATGTGAAAGGTACCCATCCCTAGTGGCATGAGGCAATAACTTCCCGTAAGAGGCGTGGCACTGAACGTGTTAAGACAGTCACTTTGATGCCAATTCCAGGGTCAATATCAAATCATCTGGTGAGCATCTGCATGTGTAACATTGAGTTTGACAGACAAAACTACACATGCTTGTATTTGTGTATTTTGTACCTTGAAGTTCAGTTGCTGGCAGTGTTGGTCTCTCTGTTGGATCTCATAGAGGCAGCGCTGCAGGTCTCTGTGTAGCTGGACCCTCTCTGTCTGCATCTGGTTCACCACTTCCTGCCATCCGCTCTGACCCGCCAGAGTCATAGTCTCCTGTCTCACAAACAAATAAAAATCATGCACCATAAATTTAATAAAAGAGCAAGCATAACAATATGGCACATATACAAGCCATCCCAAATACAATGGCTCTTGAAGACGCACTTCTGAGTCTTTATGTATTCTCAGTGAACTTGCCTGGATAAGTACTTTTTTGTTGTTGTTGTAATTATACCTATAGGAAATTAGTATTTTTAACAATCCTATTGCAAACTAAATGGTAACAGCTAGCCACAACATATTGGCTAATTTGCAGATAATGGCCATGTGCCTTATTTTCTTCATATAAAAGATCGACAATGGTGCCAGAAAACCTGTCTTTGTCCTTGTCAAAAATTTTTTTTTCTGTTCATGTGACAAGTGGCTGGTGAAGTGAAATAATGGTATGCCTTTAAATACCATTCAAAACTCTTGTAGTCGGTGAAAGTGTGACATGAACTACATTATAAAACACAACCAAATGTCATGATTTATTGGACCCAAAATCACAACATTCAGATGAGGAAACTGACCTTGACTGGTCGTCCATCAGTCTCTGGAACCTGCTGGTGTTCCTGTAAGGCTTGGCATTCACTCTGCAGACTGCTTTTCTCAGACCTACCAAACAGACAGATGTCCTTTTCATATGGATGTTATACTATGGATTTATTCAGCCAACACTGAAATAACATTACGGTCATGACTATGAGTGTCCTATGGATGCAACTAAATAGAGGATTTTTTTTATAATTTTTTTTACAATAATAATAATAATCGTAATAATACATGTGATGTATATAGCACTTATCTAGAACTTAAAGTAGCTTTACACTAAGGGGTGTCCAGAGCACTAAGGGCGGAATCCAGAGCTGGATCTGAAGGACCGAAAGGGTTGGTAGGGGGAGAGGAGGTCAGATATTTTCATTTTCAAACCTTTAAACTCGAAATGCAACTGAGGTTTCCCTCATTTACAGTCATGTCGAATATACATACAGAAATTAGCAACAAAAGGCATATAAAATCACACAGCATATAAGCCAACAAGGCGAGACAAAAGTAAGGATACAAATCTATTAAAACACGTACAACATGATTGACAATGGTTGGAGGCATCATAGCAAAATGCAGAATTACCCTGTTCCGAGCAAACTCGAGGGACCTTAAAGACCAGCCAGTCACTAGAACGGTTTCCATAGGTACCACAATTCCAATAATGATTTAGTATAAGGAGGTATCTTACCAATAAGGGCCTTAAATTTCTTTTATTTCTCATCGAGCCACACACCAAGATATTTATATTCAATGACTCTCTCAATGCTAGAACCACTTACGTTAGATGTAGACCATCATATTCAATGTTTCTGGCTCTAGAAAACAGCATACATTTAGTACTAGCACCTACTAGCAATCTAGCATTAACTCAATCAGCGCCAGAGCGATATGCGTGATGTGTGGTTAAAAGGCCAGCGTTCTAAAGTATAGGAATACGTGGCGGATCCTTATAGGATATAGGATCGTTAGCCGGACTCCATCTCGACACAGTGGATAATCAATGGCTCGCCCTAACTCAATAAACAACGTTATTTGGACGTATATAGTATTATACAACCTGGAAATGGTTCATCTAGATCAACATCCCATAATCGAAAACTGTCTACTCCAAGCTGATCGTCCAACTGCACGAGGAAGATACGGTAAGATCCAGCGTTATTTTCGAACGTGTTCCATATAAACTGCTCTGATGATCATATGACCCACACTAGGTGAATGATATAACGTTGCCCACGGAATTATAAACGACCCCCCCCCCCATCCGGTCAACATCAGATGATACGTAGTAACTTCTAGAAGTACCTCCAGTTGAAATTTCTTATCTGGCACCGATCGCTACCAAACTGTATTTGATCATCAATATAATGCATTTGGGGCTATAAATCAAGTTCTGGAGAAAGCTGCAGAAAACGATAAAAACATACTTATACTTTAGACCATATTTTAGTATGAATATGTGAATGAAAAAGTATAACGTTGCTACACCCTGAACAATGGATATAGGACATTGAATGGGCCATAATAATGTCAATTTAGCAATAGAATTTAAAAAGTTATAGCCCTGCAAAGAAGGGGAACTTCTCCATAGACAAATAGAGCTGGCTAGGGATGGTAAATTATGAATTTAACCATGGCGATCAATGTGTTAATATTTCATCTAAATTTCCTACCCTGATAGACGGAGACGTGAGCAAGATTGACACTAGTCAAATAGTTGATTATTGTATATTGGATTATTGTGTATTGGAGCTTGTCTTGTGTGTGTGTGTACACTAGCCCAAGTCTCTAGTCCTTTGTCCAGATTACTTTTAACGTTATATATATTATGATGAAGTATTATGTACGTCTGTGTGTGTGTGTATACTAGGGGTGTAACGGTACACGGAAGCCACGGTTCGGTACGTACCTCGGTTTTGGAGTCTCGGTTCGGTACGATTTCAGTACACAGGAAAACAATATTTATGATTATTATATATTTATAACCGATATCAAACTGTTCTCTAAGGTATTAGCCATCAGGCATATATATATATATATTTTCTTTTTTATTTACTATAGTTTAGTATATATCCACTTGCATTAACATAATACTTAACACATTCATAGTCACCATATTTTGATGGTTAAATAAAATGCTACTATAGGCGATATTATCAGTACTATTTATTATTGCTGTTTCTTATTTGTTTTTACTTTCACTCAAGAACACCAATTATTTAATGGTGATACCAACAATGTAAAAGTAATTTTCATACTTTTGGCCAATACTCCTTTTATTTTTACCTGCTGCTCTTCATAGTTATTTTTTTTTCTTCAGTTATTCTTTAATTTTTTTTATTTTATCTTAACCTACCCATCTGCATAGTCCATCATAGGATTAACCTGGGTGGTGTAGTTCTGCGGGGCCTCTCTGTGCAGAGGGACATAGTTAAGCTACTACAGTACTTATTAATTGGATAAACAAAGTTATATTTTTTTTAACATTATTTTGATCAATTTGACAAATTTCATAAAGATATGTTCCAACTGAATAGTTGCTCAGACACCTGTTAATCAATACTGTTTACTCCAATTGCACAGAGAGCCGACCAGCACACAGCCACCCACTGGGACATGAGGAGATGAGCTTCCTTTTGCAGCTATGTCACAACCCTGTGTTAGATATACAGGGTGGGGAGGATCTATGTGGGAGGGGCACCAATCACCTTTGTTTTTTTCTTGTTTTTTTGTTTTGTTTTTGAAGTTTTTGTACTGTTTTTTTAATATTCTTACAGACTTTTTTTTTAAGGTGGGGTGGGTTATATGGGCCTTTTTTCCCCCTTATGTGCATACTTTGGGCATCTCGTCAACAAAGACCAAATTTGGGTTATCTATTAGTACAGATTCATATACTTTTGAATTATTTTATTTCATATTATAAATGTAGTCTTTAGCTATTTTTTCATGGAACGTTAAAGGTCTCAACATTTCCATTAAAAGGGCTAGCTGTCTTGATACTATATCAAGAAATCGAGTTGAAATATGCATGTTTCAAGAAACACACTTGCTTGAAAAAGATATGCACAAATTAGAAAATCAGCGTTATAAAGCGGCTTCTTCTGCTTCAGCTTTGAATAAAACCAAAAAGGTTGCTATAATCATTGATAAAAAATGCAAAATTACCATCATAGGCAAAGGCAGTGATCAAGAAGGAAGAATAGCTTTTCTAAAATGTATTCATAATGGTAAAAGAATTGCGTTTATTAATGTCTATGCACCCAACTGTTATGAACCAGACTTTTTTCAATCATTGAATAAAATCCTAATGGAACTAGCTGATTTCCAGTTGATTATTGGGTCAGATATGAATTCTGTTTTGGATCATACCTGGGATAAATCAAAAGCAGTTAATCATAATGCTCGCTCGACAAACGCTTTAAAGCACTTGCTATCTGACTTTAATCTTATTGATATTTGGCGGGTTCATAATCCGGGCAACAGGGAGTATACTTTTTTCTCTAATAGACATCTATCATTTTCCCGCATTGATTTAGTTTTAATATCAGCATCCTTATTTTCAGACGTAAAAAAAAATTGAAATCCGACCTATGAGTTTATCAGATCACCATGCCTATTTCTGTCAATTTCAATTCAGCCAGGCTAAGAAAAAGGCCACAAGATGGCGCTTTAACTGCTCTTTATTGGATAATCCAGCATTCTGTGAGCAATTTCAGTCTGAGCTAGCCCAATTTTTAATGATTAATAATAACTCCGTGGATGATTTCAGGATACTTTTGGACGCTACTAAAGGCTTTGTCAGAAATAATGCTATTACTTTCTCTTCAAGTCTTAATAAATCTCAGCTAAAACGAATATTGGAATTAGAAACCATGCTGTCTACCTTGGACCTATCTCAACAGAGGCATTACTCTCAGCAGACTGCCGCTACACTAGCCAATGTTAAGAGTGAACTAAACGATCTTATCAGGAAAAGAGCCGAATCCTCCATCCATAAAGGTAGAGTAAATCAATACTTTCATGGTAGTCGACCGAGTCAAATACTGGCCAACAAACTACGCAATAGTGATCTTGTAGGAAATATTACTATGGTTAAATCAGAAAATGGTGAGCTGCTTACAGATCCAAAATTAATCAATACAAGATTTGCTAAATTTTATAATGATTTATATACTACAGTATATGTCACCAGTTGAATCAAGTTTAATGGGTGCTCCTATATCATTACAAGAACTCAAAACATCTCTGGAAACTATGAATAAAGGCAAGTCTCCAGGGTGGGATGGCATTCCCCCTGAATTTTATTTGCGGTTCTGGGACGTCTTAGGCCCACTACTTGAAATGATTAATATATCCATATCTAAATGCTCCTTAGGGAGAGACGTGAATATGTCCCTAATCTCTCTTTTATTAAAAAAAGGTAAAGATCCAAACCAGTGTTCTAATTGGCGCCCTATTTCTTTAATTAATACAGATGCCAAACTATTTTCTAAAGTATTATCTTGCCGTCTTGAAAAGTTTTTACCTAAACTGATTCACCCAGATCAAAGTGGTTTTGTTAAAAAAAGGCTTTCGTCTGATAATTTGCGACGTCTCCTTCACATCGTCAACTCCGCCTCTCAAGCTAAAGTGTCGTCAGCTGTTCTCTCTGTTGACGCAGAGAAGGCCTTTGACCGTCTGGAGTGGACCTATCTTTGGGCTGTACTGAAACATATGGGACTAGGTCAACATTTTATAAATATGGTAAAAATAATATTTTCTAATCCATCAGCCAGTGTCATAACCGGAAATATTAGTTCTCCTCCTTTCAAAATCACTCGTGGAAGTAGGCAAGGGGATCCGATCTCTGCAAGCTTGTTTATTTTATCCCTTGAACCTTTAGCCCAAGCTATACGGCAATCAGAAAACATTAAGCCAATCTCTGTAAATTCTACTGATCATCATATTTCGCTTTATGCGGATGACATCTTGTTATATATGGAGAATGTATCTCAGTCTCTCTCAAGCCTCCTGAAATGTTTTGAAAAATTCAGTTCAATTTCAAGTTATAAAATAAACTGGACCAAATCAGCACTAATGTACCTAAGAACCACTCGAAACTCTGTGCTTGACCATGAGATCCCGGTTGTAACCCAATTTAAATATCTTGGTATTGATATATTTCCTTCAATTGAAAGAATTGTGTCTGTAAACTACAATAGAACCATTAGGTCAATCATAGACTATCTCAATCGATGGTGTAATATACCTGTCTCCCTTTCCGGAAGAGTCTCTATTATCAAAATGAACATATTACCTCGAGTAAACTTCTGTAGTTCCATGATTCCTATTGCCCCACCTGTTGCTCATTGGGAAAATTTACATAGAGCAGTCTCAAAATGTATATGGCGAGGCAAGCGAGCTCGGGTTAAACTTACTACCTTACAAAATGAGCGGCAATCTGGTGGTTTAACTGTGCCAAATTTTAAGTTATATTTTCAAGCGTTATCATTTCGTCCTCTGTTGAGTTGGTTTAATTTAAATTCCGAGGCCCCCTGGCTTAATATTGAAAAACATATTGTGGCGCCGATTCGTTTACAAGACATTGTCTTCACAGATATTTCACTAAAGCAATGTAGATTACGTTATGGTCCGATAATAGCGCATGCCATATCTTTATGGCGCAAATATGAAAAGTTACTTAAATGGGATACTAAGTGGCATGAACAGATTCCCTTATTTCATAACCCTTTTTTGCTTAGCGGAGGACGCAGTTTTGTAGCTCAATCATGGTCCAATTGTGGCATTCATGTACTTGGCGATGTTATGGAGGACAATGGTCTAAGAACATTCTCAGATCTGAAAGAGTCGTATAACTTACCTGGCACCTCCTTTTTTTATATTTACAGCTCCGTTCGGCTATGCGAGCCTATGGAGTTCTGTTACAAAGGGTCAGATTAAACCGAATATATATATTTATTACTTGAGATATATTGTATAATATTTGTATATAGTCTGATATCCCTTGTATATTCTTTGTACATATACACGGAATATCCCTTTACCTAGGTACAGGCCAGACCATAATATTCGTTCTCCTATTGGACAGCGACCCCCTAGGCGCCAACGGCCATACCCCCAATGTCTAGTTCAAAGCCACCGCTAAGACATGTCTCAACATGCCCAGGTTTGCGCAGTAATACGAGACAGAACTGAGGTTGGCACTAGATTATTCACCTTACGTATAAATACGGCGCAGGTGGAAACAGCAGCAGTCCGTTCATTACTAGTAAAGCCTTCACCACGAGTCAACGACCAAGTGAAGTGAGCAACCTTGCGTCTAAATAGAGCACTTAGAACCGCGTGCGAATAGGATAGTAAAAGTGTCAGAGCTTAGTGAAATAACGTCAAGTTCGACCTAGTTAATGTGAAGTACCGTGCACAGGAGAATCTACACCGGTGAATGCAGAGCCTTTTCCGGCTGGATTATATTGCTTTTGGTACTGTGGCTGCTGGAGCAGAGAACAGTCTACCCCACTGCTGTGTGGGATCTACCCGTGAGGAGCATCACTCGAGCCCGTCTCTAGGAAGAGGCTGGCTGGCTTTCATCTATGCTGTCGCGCATACTTGGATTATAGCTGCTGCCTTTGTCTGCCGATCGAGGGGAGTATATGCGAATAGATGAGCAGGTTGGCACCTTGCATGGTTGCCTCCGCCGTCGGTGTGTGAATGGGTAATATGTAAGTAACAAATTGTAAAGCGCTTTGGATAAAAGCGCTATATATAAAAAAGCAGCCATTTATATGTACCGCCTCCCGTAGCTGGAGCTTATTGATTCCTCGTTGATCCAGACTTTTGCATTCGAACATTCCTCTCCCCTGCTGGCTTACAACCGGAGGGAACCCCCTTAGTATCTCCAGCTGACCTACGAGTGTGCCTTATATAATTCTTATGCTACAGGTGGTATTAATTATCCCCATCGTAATATGCTCATGGACTTACGCTCTTGACCTATTCATGCACATTCTTCGCCATACAAGCGCGACCCTAATTCTCAATACTGTAATCTAATATTGCTGCTCTTCTAATAAATATTCCAAACAGGACTTTCTTTGTTAAGCCGTGTTATTGTGTGGGTGTTCATCACATATACCTGTGTACTGTATGGCCAGTAATTAAAGTACATAACTCAGTAGTGGTTTAATGATACCATACTCTCAATACAGTCAGGGAATTGTACCCCTCAGTTACAAGTTCCATGGACCAAACCAACTACTCACCCGTTAATTACTTTCTCTAAAAAAAACTGCAGGTCTCTCCAAAGGACAAGTCTCTATAATTTATAAAGATCTATCACAAAGATGTACTTCGTCAATACCTGTTATCCAATCATGGAGCACAGAATTGGGATTAGAACACCATCACTCTATCAATTGGACCAGAGTTTGGGGAAATATTACTATGGCATCATGAAACCCAAATCATCAGCAGATTCATTTCAATTTTGTCCATAAAACATATTTAACCCCCCAGAAAGCTTATAGAATGAGACGTGCTATTTCACCAAACTGTACACTTTGTTCTCTAAATACTACTGGTACTTTTACACATATGATGTGGGAATGCCCCACAGTTAAAAGCATATTCCCTGTTGTCCCAAATTACTTCTCCTTAATGATGATGATTCTTTAGCTTTAAGTATTGTTCAGAGACGATTTTGGCTGGCAGGAAGTACTGCAGCAAAAAGAATGTTGGCGCTGCGATGGCAAGCTCCACACTCTCTGCCCTTTAATCACTGGAAACAGTTATTAGCTGATGTTGTAACAATGGAGCTTTCTACAGCTAGATTAAATGGTGCAAGCTATCAAACAATAGATAGCTGGAACCATATTCTCTATCAAGTTAGGACCTTCACTATATAGCTAGCAGGACATAACTAATTATATCTGTATAATTCCTTTTATTTTTTATTTTCTTGGTCTTTGTTGACATTTTTTTTCAATTAATTTTCTTCTCAGGCCTATGACGGGGTGGGTTGGGGGGGGGGGGGTGGTGCAGGGGTTAGGGAGTAGGAGTTTTTATTTTAAATGAGGCAAGGGGCAAGCCAATGCATGTAATCAAATAATTTAAATGTATGTTTTATGTGCATTGTATGCCTGTACCTGTGCCTTTTCTTCCAAAAAATGAAGGTGGAACAACCAGTGACGTCAGACTACACCTCCCTATGTACAGTAGGTTTTTTGTGGACCCCAGGAAGAATAGCTACTGCAATTCTGTAGCTAATTGGGGATCCTAATAAACTAAACTAAACACAAGGTCTACTCGACTACACAATATTATAATGAGTCTCCTCAGTCTACTTTGTATTCTCCTAAATATTCATGACTGGAGGGCGGCTTTACATGATGACAGTGCTCTTGCAAGGCTTCACCACCACATCCTACATTTAAAAATAAATTGTTTAACATTATAAAATGTTTTGCAGAACAGCAAGAAAATTACACAGAATAGTTTGCATGAAACTAAACAGACATTTATTTTGAATGAAAATGTAAATGATTATTTGCCGTTATTCAAGATGATCTAATCTTACCGGAGTTCAGTTAGTTCTGTCTGGTAGCTGCTGATCTCTTTCTCAGTTTTCAGTCTGAAGGCTTGTGCTTCCTGTAATGCTCTCTGCAGCTCATCTACCTTCAGTTTCATCTCCTGCAACATTGGGAGAAAAAAATAATCGGTTAGTGAGTGAGATGAAAAATATTAACTGCACTTAATAATAATGAATAAATAAATAAAACAGGGAATTTCACAGACACCCGCTCCCATGCAGCTCCACTGCATCTAAACAAAAGCACCATACAAAGCAATGACATGTACAGAAAGAGCTTTCTGACTAGACCCTGCATGCCGTCTGCAAACTGATGCAAAGCAAGTTTCAAGCCACAGCTGGTGACTTACCAGCCTGTCTCCCTCATTCTTGAAGGCATCAACACTGCTTCTTTGGCTATTTGACTCTCCTGCAGTCATGGAGGTGATATCACCTGGACCTGACCCTTGCCTGGACTCAACCACCCTTTTGGCCACTGCCAGCTCATCCATCAGCCTATCACGGTCATTTTGGAGGCTGGCCATGGACCTAGAGAAAGCCGCTAACTGCCTGCTGTATGTGTCTTTCTCCAGAGTGACTCGCTTCAGCTCACCTTCCTTTGAGGACAAAGCCTTGGACAGCTCATCCACAAACTTATTCAGCTCTGATGGTGTATCCTCGCTCTCTAGAGCTGCCATTTTATGAGCAAGAATCTGTCGCTCTTTAGCTAATACAGCCAACTCAGAGGTTGTGTCCCCAAGATGGTGCTCAACTTTGGTCATGGCTGACCGAGTCTCCCTGAGCTCTTCGTCATATCTGTTCTGTAGGATCTTGAAGTCTTCAATGAGCTGATCACGGTCATTCTGCAGGGCAACCATGGCTTTGCCCAGTGACTCGCTTTGAGCCTTCATGTCTTGGTTTTGGCCCTTGGCTTCAGATAACAGTTGCTCTGTTTGTAGCAGGTCTCTTGCCAGATCTTCCACCCTTTGATCTGCGGTTTCCCGCTCATTCCTTATTAGCTCCACCTCCTTCTCAAAGGTGTCTAACTCACTATTGTATTTATCTTCAGCTTCCGCCAGTTTGTTGTCTGTCTCAGTTTCCAGTTGCTGCAGTTTGTCTTTCAGGTCATCTTTTGAGATTTTCTGGGAAAAGAGCTTTTGCTGCAGGTCGTTACATTCAGCAGCTTTGGTCATCACAGCTTGCTGCAAGTCAGATATCACTTTGCCTTCATTCGTTTCAGCTCTCTCCTTTTTTAGAACCAATATATCAGCCTCCAGTTTTGTGACCTGAGATGTAAGTTTAGATGTCTCTGCTTTTAAGGCATTGCTCGCCTCCTCTTCCATCTGGATGTCCAAGAGGGACTCCCTCTGCTGCTTGTCAGCAGCAGCCTTTTGGATTTCAAGGTTTTTGATCGTATCTTGCTGGCTCTTAAGTAGCTCCTTCAGCTGGTTGTCCTTTAAGGACAGGACTTGATTCAAGTCCTCTCTGTATCGAAACAGTTGAGCCCTGAGCATGGCATTCTCTGAGTTGAGGTCATCCATCTGATGTAGCAGAGTTCTTATTTCAAGTTTAAGGCCTTTGGTTGCATTAAGGTCTCCTTCGGCTGAGCCCTCTCTACCTATCAAGCCAGCCTGATTCCTTGCCTCCAGCATTCTGTACTCTGATATCAAATGTTCCCTTTCAGTCTGTAAGGACACCATAGAGTTCCTGAATGTCTCCATTTTAGTAGCAATCAGCTCCTTCTCTTGAATAGACCTGTCCGTTTTTGTTTGAAGAGTTCTAACCTTTGTCTCTAGCCTTCTGAACTCCTTGTCAAACTTTTCCCTTTCATTATACAATGCAGTTAACCTATCCTCACAGCCTGTAACTTGGACACGATGATTAGCTTGTAGTTGCTCCAGATAGCCCGACATCTGTCCGTCTCTGGAGGACAGCAAGGAGGCAATCTCTGCATCTTTGTTCCGAAGGAGTGTTTTCAACTGCAAAGACATGGCTTCCTGCTTCTCAGAGTCAACCTGAAGTGTGTCATTGAGAGACTGTAACAGGAGTAGTTGAGCCTCTGCACCGGAGTGAATTTTCTCCAGCTGCTGAAGATTCAGCTGCATTTGGGATGTGGCATCTTCCCTGTCCGCGAGCTGTCTGTTCAGTACACTTCTTTCTTGCTCCATCCTTTCAACCTGAGCGCTCAGTTCCTTCAACTGTGCATTCATAATCTCTACAGTGTCATTGAGTTCAGTATTGCCGACGCCCATTACATATAACTGTTGCTGCTGTGCCGTAGCGGCAAATGAGTATTCATTTAATGCTCTCTCTAGTTTCGACTTGGTTACGTGCAGTTCATTCGCTTCCTTTTCCTTCACCCTCATCTCTTCAAGAAATCTTTTGATGACAAAGCCCTGTTCTAAGAGCTGGCTATCCTTCTCGTGCAAAGTGTTTTGGAACAAGTCATTCCACAGCTTTGTAGCATCTGCCCCCTGAGGAGTGGAAGACAGTGCAGCTAGCTTCATGACATTTGTTTCGGCTTCTCTCTTCAGAGTGTTAATCTGTAGATCTTGGGAGTCTATTTGGTGTTTTAATTCAACACCTAACTGGGTCTCCCTCTCTTTTAAACCCTGAAGCTCATCTATCTGCTCCTGTAAAATAATCTCTCTCTCCAAATAAACACTTTTTTGTTGCTCCATGGCATTTTCAAGTGCTTTTGTTCTCTCAATGGCTTTATGTTCAGACTTCTTACACTTTTCTGACATTTCAAGGGCCATGTGGTCTTTATCAGATTGAACACGTGAAATTTCTTCAGTGGCCTCCTGGAGGAGACACTTCTGGGTTGTCAGCTCGGATTCATGTTGTTTGATTCTCTCCTCTAAAATAGACATCTTCTCTGAACTTCCCTTCAGTTCTTTTTCAAAGTGTTCATAAGTGGATTCTAAGGTCTTACAAGACTTCTCTAAATCTAAAACCAGTTCCTGATATTTGATACAGTCTTGTTGCAGATGATGTATTTCATGGTGCTTTTCCTTAAGCAGCTCTTGCAACTCCTTCTTGGCATTCTTGGTGCCTTCCTTTCCTCGCTGGGCCATTTTTAGCTTCTCTTCAAACTCTTTGACTAATCTCAGCTGCTGTTCCTCTTTTACTTGGCAAATCTGTGTCTTTTCTTCTTTGCTAGCCATTAGCTGGGTGGAGAGGTGTGCGTTCTGTGCATGTAGAGCATTAATAGACTCTGTCAATTCATCGATTTTTTCTGAGTTTTTAAGGATCATATTTTCCAAATATTCATTTTCATTTTTCACTTTGTCAGAGATCTCTTGAGTATTTTCATGCTCCTCTTGCAGAAGGGACTTGTCATCCTCCAAGATCCTAACTTTCTCATTTAGGCTAATAGTCTCTTGACTGTGCTTGTTGATAATGTCCTTGAGCTCTTTAATGACATTCTCTTTCTCTTCGAATTGTACTTCATGGTTGTTCTGAATTTGTAGAATTTTTGCAGAAAGAGTTTGCTTCTCCCTTTGCAACAATTCACTGATTTCCTGTTGAGCACTAAGTTCCGTTTTCTGGGCCCCAATCTGGGCAGTCAGTGAATTATTCAAATTGAGGGCTTCATCGAGTTTAAGTTGCATGTTGTTCTCGCATGATTTTGACTCATCAGAGTGCCACTTTTTTAATGAAAAGCCAGCTTCCTTAAGCTCCTCTGCCAGGTTACCATTGTCAACTTGAATCTCCATCAGCTTCTCTCGAAGTTCCTCTGATGATTCTTTAAGGCTGTGGATCTTGGCTTCCAATTGTTGATTTTTACCAGTCAACTCATCAACTATAATTTCCTGCTTGTTATGAAACTCCTTTCTGATTTTTTTATTCTCCAGCTCCAGCTCCTCAATCTTCTGCTGTTTCACTTTAGCAAACGTCCACATCTTCTCTTTCATTCTCACGTTTTCTTCCTCTATCTCTCTAACTTGCTTCTCCAGACTTTCCTGCTGAGTCTCACGTGTGTGTAAGTTACGGAGGGCTTCTTGCCTTTCTCTTCTGGCACCACCCAAATGTTGTCTCATCTTATCCATTTCACTACTGACATTTTCATAAGCCTGTAAAAGGGACTCATACTCTTGTTTCAGCTCTGAGTGTTTTGACTTACACTCTGACAGTTCTTCTGTTTGAGAGTCCTTAAGAGATTCAAGCTGACATGAAAATGCTTGCTTCTGCTGTGTGATATTTTCTATGGTTAGTTTGAGGCTTTCACAGGCTGCAGATAAATTGTGGTTATCATTAAGGATGTGATCAAGCTCTGAAATGAGCTCGTCTCTTTCCTTGCTCAAGGAAGAGACAGAGCTTCTCAGATCATCATTTTGCTGTTTCAACATTGAGACTGAGATTTCCAAGGCTATGGTTGCAGCTTCCTTTTCTTGATTTTTGGCTGACAGTGTCTCCAATTGTTCTTTGAGTGTGGTGTTCACCTTTAAGAGGTCTTTCCTAGAGATTAAGGCAGCTTGAAGCTTTCTGGTGAGGAGAGTAGTTTTGCTTTGGTTGTCCTGATCATTTGTTTTGGTGCCATCATCTCGAGACTTATGCTGGAGTTCATTAACTTCTGTCCTCATCTTCTCCATGGTAACTTCATGCAGGTGAATCTGCCGCTGTAGTTGCTGTTCAAGAGCAGCAATGAGTTCTTCCTTTTCTAAAACAAGAGCCTGAGAAATTAACAAGGCATCATGTTTTTCATTTAGTTGCATTTCAAGTTCTTCAGAAGATGTGTGGAGTGACTGAACCTCCTCTTTCCTAATATATTCCTGCTCTGGATATGTATCATGCATTCCAGACATCTTTTCATGGAGTTGCTCATTTAGTTCCTTAGCCTCCTTTAGTTGAGAATTCAACATGGAAATGTCATCACTTAGCTGGTCAACACATTTGAAAGCACTTTCTTTTTCTTGCTGTAATAATTCCATGTGCAACTTATTACTTTCACTTTCAGCACACTGCAGCAGTGCCTTTTCAAGCTCTTTAGCTAAAATAGATTTTTCCTTGTCGAGTTGCTGTTGCGTTTCTGCTACAGTGTTTTGTATGCTTTGAATTTCTAAGGATTTCTGGGAAATTGAATCCAGTGCTGTCTCAAGCTCAACTTTCATCAGATCCATCTGCCCCAGAAGAGCTTCATTTTCTCCGATCAAAGCTTTATATTTTTCTTCTTCATAAAAGTCTGCATCTATATTGTGTTTTAGTTCCTCCACTGCAGTCTGTGATATGTTTAACTGGCTCTGCAAATTCAGGTGGTCATCTATTAAAATGTTCTTCTCCTGCTGGTTCTTTTGCTCAACCATCTCTGTTGCCTGCTGACATTTCTCAAGTTCTTCCATTTTTTCTTTTATCGTTGCATGAGCTTTATCCAAATCATTCCCAAGCAACTGCATTTGGGAGTTCAAGGCTTGTGAACTCTGCTCCATGACAATGAGAACCTCGTCTTTGCTTGCCATTTCAAAGGACATGCTCTCTAGCTTTGATTGAAGGCCATGAGTCTCTTTTTCAGCCAGAGACATTTTCAGATCTTGTAGAATTGTATCCCTCTCCTCAACAAGTCCTCTTGACGTCTCTAATTCATCTAGGCGAGACAGAGAAGCCTTACGAATGTCCTCCAATTCCTGTACCTTCTGGTCAAATTGCAACTGGACAGCATTGAGCTCGTTGGTCTGCCGATAATGCTGTTCCACGAGACCCTTGTAATCCTCTTTCAATTCAGATATCTCTTGAGAAAATGTCTTCTCATTTTCTTGAAACGTTTTCATTGCGTCTTTCCTTGCCAGAAAAGCAGCCTGGGCCCTTTTCTGTAGTATTGCCTTTTCTTGCTTCACCTTGGCCAGCTCATTTTCTCCGTCAAGAGCATTTGCGGTCAACCCAGAGATTTCCATCTTCAAGACATCCTCCCTCTTTTTCATCTCATTTTGAAGCTCCTCCAATTTCTGCATCATGTCATGCTTATCATGTTCATGAGCATGATCTTTCACAGACATGCTGGACTGCAGTTGCTCAATGAGAGAGCCGTTTTCATTGAGTGCATGCAATGTGTCTGTCAAACTCACTTCTTTTTCATTTACCTTGGTCTGCAAAATGTGTTTATCCGTCTTAAAATCTTCCACAATACTTTCTCTCTCCCTCTCCAATTCAAGAATCTTTCCCTCTTTTTGAAGAATTGCCTCTTCAAGGACAACAATGTTTTCTTCATATTTTTTGGTTATAGCTTGAGTTTGAGATGTAATGTCTTCCAATTTATACTGTAAAACTGAAATCTCAGTTCCATTGCTATCAGATTGCTTTTCATAATCTTCAATATTTTTCAACAGATCCTTTCTTACAACGAGAGCAGCTTGAAGCTTCTTCTTCATTGCATCTTTTTCTTTAGATAGCTTGGAAAGCTCTGCTTTTAGATGGCCATTGTCCTTAATCAGCTCACCAATCTCTGAAGTCTTGGTTTCAATTTCATGTTGACTGTCTGAAAAGGAAGCTTCATTGTGTTCTAATTGCAAGTGAATCGTTTCCAGCTGTTTCAGAGAGCTTCTGTGCACATATTCCATGCTTCCCAACTGTGCTATTAGAGCATTGTTCTCTTCAGCATGTTTCAGCCTTTCATTTGAGGCAGATTCCATGACATGGGCAATGGCTGCATCCTTCTCCTTCAGCTGTTGACTAAGTCCAGCAAGTAATTCCTTTTGTTGACTTATTTGAATGTTGATGCAGTTGATTTTCTCATCTTTGGCTTGCAATTCATTGTGTAGACAATGATGTTTGTTAACTGCCTCTCTCACTTTATCTGACTCATTATGGAACTTTACGTGCAGATGCTCCAATTTCTCCTTCAGGACAGGGATTTCTTCACACTCATCATGGTGGATCTTCTCTCTCTCCTCAAGACTATACTCTGTCATTTGCAACTGCGCTGATACTTGATCTAATTCACTTTTTAAAGAATTAAACTCACACTGATGACTTTCTTGTGACCGTTTCATCATAGTATGTAAAGAGGCCTTTTCTTCCTCTAATGCAACTAATCTCTCAGCCATGGTTAGCGACAAAATTGACAAATCTTTATCAGCACACTCTTTGCTCGCTTCAAGTTTTTGTAATTCACTTTCCATAGATTGTAGAGCCTGTCGTAAGTCAACATTCTCATTATCTTTTTCCTGTACAGATGCTAATATCTTTTCAAGTTGGACCCTTGATGCTGATGCCTCCAACTCTTTTGTATTAAGCTGATCAGAACCCAACCCGATTGCTGAAGCTGCCTCTGCTAATTTCTCTTGCAAACTGTCTAAGTCTTGCTTCAACACATTCACTTTAAAGTCTTTTGATTTAATTTCATTCCCAACACTTTTCAATTGTTCAACAAGGAGATTCTTATCTTGTGTTTCTCTATCCAGTACTAACAGCCACTCTTTCTCAGAATCTTGTAGAATTTGTTCTATCTTTTGAATGTTTGCTTTCAATCCGGTGATTTCTTCACCTTTGACACTAACCTCAGCTTGAAGCCTCTCCTTCTCGGACACCATTTTCTCCATGACATCACTCATGCTGCTGGACTGCTGCTGTGTTTGAAGCTGCAGATGCTCCTGCAGTGATCGTATCTGATGATTGCCACTTCTTTCAAGCTCATCCCTTTCGGCAACACGTTTTTGGAGTTCCTGTTGCAGATGTGTCCTTTCACCATTGGCTGCATTACAGTGTTTTTGGTGTTCTTGCTTTGATGAAGTAATCTCCTCACTAAATCTCTTATTTTGCTCCTCTAGTTTCTGCATTTCTAAAACTAAATGTTCTGTGTGTTTCACTTGGGCTGTATACTGGCTGTTAATTGCATGAAGGGCCATCTCTCTCTGCTCAAGGTTTTCTGTCAGGGCATTCACCTGAGCTGCCACTTGCAGAAGTTGTGATTTTAGTCTCTCGATTTCTACGGTCAACGATGACATTTTGGCAAGGGCTTCTTCGTTTTGCTTTGAAAGACTGGAATTGAACTCTTGGGTTTTCTGAAGCTTCTGATGGATAGAGGAGGACTCATTACTTAGTGCCTCTATAGTAGTCTCTGCAGTCTTAAGTACATTGTTTCGGTCACCGAGGGCCTTGTTAAGGCTAGACACCTCATCATTCTTTTTGGAGAGTTGTTTTTTAGCATCTTGTAACTCCTCTAGGTGAACTGCATACTTCTCTTGGAGATTGGATAAGGCACTTTGCTTCTCTTCTGCTGACTTGCCGAGGTTTGCAGATTCAGAGGAAAGTAACTGAATTTGACCCTGTAGCTGTGATACCAACTCTGTGCTCTCCATGTACTGCGCTCTGAAGAGCACAGCCTCATCTGTTATTCTCTGCATATCCTGAAGGGACTTTGACTGATCCAAAAGTACTGCCTCTTTTTTCTCCAATGCTTCCTTCAGATTTGCCATTTCAGACACCTGTGCTTGGAGGGTACTGTTACATTTTGAGACAGACTCTTGAAGGTGTGAGAGCTGCTCTTTCATGCTCTCACACTTGGACTCTTTGGCTACCAGTTGTGAATTGAGATTTGCATTGACCGCTGATGAAGCACTTTGAGATTCAAAGATGAACTGCTCTTTTTCCTTCAAAGTATTTTTCAGTGTGGATGACTCTGTAGTTACAGTGTCAACTTGGCCTCTGAGTTTTAAGATACAGTCTTCAAGGTCTGAAACCTGTGCTTGTACACTGATATTTTCATCTACTTTCTGTTTCAACTGAACTTCTTGCTCTGCAATCCTACTACTAAGCTCAGTGTTCTTTTCTACTGCATTACTCAATTCAGTCTGGAGCAGACCAATTGTTTCTGAATTAGATTCAAGATGAGTTTTAAAATTCTCTGTATCTGACGTAATCTTCTCGCTGAGAAAACTAAGCTCTTTCTCTGCGTGTCGCATCGCTGCATCTTTATCTTGAAGATAGTTTTGAAGAGTCTGAGCTTTAGTCTGTAGTTCTACAATAGTCTCCATCTTCTGGCTCGTCTGTCCCTCAACCTCCACAGACCTCGCCTGCAACTGCTGGATGAACATCTTCTGAAGTTTAAGAGAGTTATCTCTTTCTTGTAGCATCAAGCCAAGACTATTCTTATCGGAGCATGCCGCTTTCAGTTGTTCCAACAGATTAGACACCCGACTGTCCTTATCACAGGCTACCGTTGTGAGCGCTGTAATTTCCTCAAGTGTTTTAGACTTCTCCGTTACTGATTTTTGAAGTTCAGATTTTAATCTAATGTTCTGTTCATTCAATACTTGAATATTATCCACAAGATCCACTACCTCTGTTTGCTTCTGATCCACCACCTGCCTCAGTTCATGGTTATCTGAAGTACGTTTTTCCACAGTATTCTTCAGTGCGGTAAATTCAACCTCCATCTTTGCAGCACTCTTGTTCATGGTAGTAAGCTGATTGGTGAGTGATGTCACAGATTCATTATGTTTATTCAATTCATCTTTGTGGTTTTGAAATTCCTGTGTTGTAACCTTTAAGGTCTGTTCTTTGTCTTCTAAACATCGGTTCAGTTCCAAACACTCTCCCTTGAGTAAATCAGCCTCTTCCTGCATTTTAGAGATCAGGTTTTTCTGTTGCAGGACTTCATTCTGATAAGAGCTACATTCCTGGGCTTTCTGTTGAAACATGGTGTCTTTCTCCATCAGACCTGACTTAAGGGCAGAGCCCTGCTCCTGAATAAGAGATAATGTCTCCTGAAGTTGCACCAGCTGGGTCTGCTGGGCTTCCATGTGGGTACGTTGCTCCAAGAGAGTTTCTTCTTTCTCCTTTATGACATTGTTGAGTTGACTGACCTGTGCTGTCAAGCGGTCAACTTGTGAAGTTGCAGTTGCAGCTTGCTCTTCCCTCTCCCTCAGTGTTTTTGATAGAGTATTGCATTCAGTTGTTTTCTCCCGTTTGTTTTGCTCAAGGAACTTGTTTAAATCATCTGCAACCACAGTAAGTTTATCTTTGTCTTTCAACAGGCCGTCAATTATCTTGCGATTTTCTGAATGTTGCATTTCAAGCCCAGATATTTTCTCTTGAAGTAAATTCCTCTCAGTGATTAATTCAGAAATTGATTCAACCCTCTGTGATACATCTTGCTGTAATCTCTGATTATCTTCTGTTAGACTGTTTATTTTCAAATTAAAACTGGAATTCTGTTCAAGAGCCACCTTCATATTTGAATCAAGATCTGATGCAATCTGTAGTTGCTGGGCAAGGTCCTCCTCTCTGATTTTGTAAGCAGCTCGAAGCTGAAGGTTTTGCTCAGTGAGTGCCTGGATGTGGCTGTGTACGCTAACCATCTCTGCTTGCCTCTGCTCTCTCTCCTGTCTCATTCTGATGTTCTCTGCAACATGATTATCCAAACTTGCTTTTAGCTCTGCCTTTTCAGACTCAAGCAACATGGCATTGTCATTCATCACACCGAGCTGACTACTAAGTGACATCACTGACTCATTTCTCTTATTCAGCTCGCCTTTGTGATTTTGACATTCTTGTGTCATATTTCTGAACGTTTCTTCTCTGCCTTCAATATGTTGATGGAGTTGTGAGCATTCTCTATGAAGTGATTCAGCCTCAGCCTGCAGCTTTGAGATAACACCTTTATGTTCCATGATGTCATGTTGCAACATGCTGGATTCTTCCTCTTTCCGTTTCAACATTCCATCCTTCTCCAGTAGCCCAGATTTCAGGGTGCTCCCCTGATCCTGAAGCAAAGACAATGTTTCCTGAAGTTGTACTTGCTGAGTTTGCTGGGCCTCTAATTCTGCTCTAAAAGCAATGACAATCTGCTCTTTTTCTTCTATGCAATGTTGGAGCTGCTCAACCTGAGACATCATGTTTTGAACTTGACCCTGTAGTTGTGCCACCATCTCCTCCCTCTCCCTGAGCATATTGTTGAGATTACTACATTCATTTGTTTTCTCCAACAGCGTTTCCGAGACAGACTGTGCATTTAGTTGAAGGAGTCTATCAAGATCATTGATTCTAACACTCAGCTCTTTCTTGTCTCTCTGTAGCCCTTCAATACATTTGCTACTTTCCGAATGCTGTGTTTCAAAGGCAGATATTATTGTTTGCAGGGAGTCCCTCTCAATTGTAAGCTCTGAAATACCTTTCATCTTTTCAGTCGCTTCCATTTTGAGTCTCTGCTTCTCCTCTGTAAGGCATTTTACTTGTTTATCTAGATTGCTGTTGAGTTGAAGAGCTGTTGTGACCTTTTCATTCAGTTGATCCACATGCTTCTTTTGATACTCCAGCTCCTCTGTCTTAATCTTGACATTGCTTTGAAGCTGCTGTTTTTCAGTCTTCATGCCTTTCAAGAGGTTCTTGAGTTTTGAGATATTTTCACATTTATTGTTGAGTTCTTTCCCCAAATTCAAATTTTTTGAACTTTGGACTTGTAATTCAGTGGTGAATTTCTGTCTCTCACCCTCTGCCTCTTTCTGAGTAGACTTTAGTTTGCCTTCCAATGACTGTATGGTGTCCAGTTTTCCTTGCATCTCCTTCTTTATATTTCCCTGACTTTCCACTTGTTCTTCTAACTGTTTGGACAACGTTTGCAGATCCTCATTATATTTTGCCACCTCTGCAAGACGTTTGTTCCGTTCCTCCTTAAAGGATTTTAATTCTTTCTCATAGGCCTGCTCTGTTTCATGAAGCTGTTCCTGTAGTTTGTTATTACTGGTGTTCTTGTCTTGGAGCTGCAGGATGAGTCCTTCTGACTCCTGTAGTTTATGAGAGATTAATGAAATCTGCTCCTTCAATGATGATATCCGTGTTTCACATTCAGAGAGATGATTGCGGTGGCTCACATTCTGCTTTTTAATCTCCCCATGGAGATCATGAATGGTCCTTTTATCCTCTTCGACTTGCTTTGACAGATCCTCTACCTCAACTACATTAGACTGCCTCTTCTCTTTGGCCTTACTCAATTCCATCTCTGTATCCTTGACCTTTTCCACAAACTCTGCCATCTTGTTATTCAGTTCATGCTGGTCTGAGTCCTGAGAGTCTCGGATGATCTTCGCCTCTCGTTCTGCCTTGCTCAGGGCACTCTCAATACGAACCAGGTCCTCCTCCTTGAGCTTGATCTCCTGTTTCAGCATTGTGATCTGCTCTGTGTACTCCACCATGTTACCAGAGAGGGTTGATATTTCCTTGTCCTTGTCCAACAGGATGTCTTTAAGGCTATCTATATCCCGTTCACAGCTTTGAAGGTCGTGGATGAGCTGGGCCCGTTCTTCCAGGTGAGTAGTGTTCAGTTTATCCAGCTCATCGTTTGTCTGGTCTAGGTCAGCTTGCAGAGATTCTATGGTAACCTCTTGCTTCTGTGTCTAGAAATTTGGAGGGGAAAAACTAAATTTAATAAAACTGCCAGAGATCTTTTTGCCATCAGTACTGATCACAATAAAAAAAATATATATATATTATAAAATATATATTTGTATCAATTTCTTAGGAAGATAAATATGGGTGTTAATTGTAATAATATGCAAAGCCTATGATGGAACAAAACAATGACATAGAAATCAACCACCATGTTTTTATAGAAACCTACCTTCTCTTTCAGCACGCTAAGCTTCTGTGTGAGGTCTGCCACCGCTGTTTTCAACTCAGAACAATGTTTCTCAAAGCTGCTGCATTTATTGGAAACTTCCTTGAGCTGAGAGAAAATAGATATTAGTATCTATAACATTTGCTTTTTGAATGATCACCTCTGGCTTGCAGAAAACAAAATAAACACACAGCCTTACATTGTGCTCCGTTTGAAAGAGTTTGTCAGACACCTCCTTGTGCCGAGTTTCCTTTTCCCTCAGAGACTCCCGGAGGCTGTCAATGAGCTCCAGTCTCTCACAGGTCTCTGCTATTGTGTTCTCCTTCTCAATGAGGGAGCTTTCCAGGCATTCTTGTGTGTCACTCAATCTGAAAAGTTCCAAAGACACAAAAACAGCATTGTAACTTAAGATTTTAAATTTAAAACATACAAACTGGAAAGGCTCTTGCACACCATATGCAGGGGCGTGCACAGACTATTTGTGGGGCAGGGGTTCATGGAGGCGGCTTGCATGCGGGGTACTTTCTAAGTTGATAAGGTATATTTTTTCATGAATAGTAGTATACATTTCAGTCTTGATATTTTTTTGGAAAGGGCACTTGGGGCAAAAGGCCAGGTTCTCAAGCCCCCTTTCGGCCCTATCTCTGCACGCCACTGACAACATGCATGTACAATATGTAGAAAGGAGTACTCCCGCACTCCCGTCTTATTTGTATACATTTTATTAACTACATGGCAGTCTCCGTTTAAACTTATTAACTTACACAACATTTGAGTCCTTAGATCTTCATCAGGTAAAACTGGTGAAATTTACCAGATGGTCTAAGGACCGAAATGTTGTATGTCAATACTGTACATTTAAGAAACAGGCAAGTAAAATAACTAGATGAACCATTATTCATCATTTACATGTTAGAGTACAACGTACTAGATAGTGGAAGAATATATTAGTAATGTAATTAGTAAAAGAAACAGTGTTTGATTTGAGTCAAAAACATAATAGATTTTTAGTGTAGATTAAAGCTGCAATGATTATTATTATTATTTATTTATTTATAATGAGTCTAAAATATTGAAAAATTTCATTTTTGCTGACGATATAAATGTCTTCTGTGAGGGAGAGAACCTCCAAAAGCTAAAGAATGTTGCAGCTCAGCTATCCAAGCTGAAAGTGTGGTTTGATGCAAATAAATTATCATTAAATATAAAGAAAACCAAATTCATGATATTTGGTAAACGTGATATACAAGAAAACACACCGGTTGAACTAATGATTGATAGTATTAAACTGGAAAGGGTATTTGAGAATACATTTCTGGGTGTAATAATAGACCACAAACTCAACTGGAAACCTCAAGTCAAATATGTCAGGACAAAATTGGCACGGAGTGTTGGTATTTTATGTAAGATAAGACACATTCTAAACAAAAAAACACTGTATACACTGTACTGTACGCTCTTCCTTCCATATAAATTACTGTGCGGAGGTGTGGGGTAATACCTACAAAAGCACTCTACAGCCAATATGCACCATGCAAAAAAAAGCAATAATAATAGTCAACAATGTAGGATATTATGAACACACCAATAACTTATTTATAAAGCTACAAACATTGAAATTTAGGGACCTAGTTGATTTCAAAACTGCCCTAATTGTATATAAAGCCAGATATAAACTAATCCCAGGCAACATTCAAAGATGGTTCAGAGACAGGGAAGGAGAATATAACTTAAGAGGGAGAGGGAATCTTAAACAACCAATGGTACACACTACGCTGAAAAGCATGTGCATATGTTTGTGGAGTGAAGTTGTGGAATAATTTACCTGAATACAACCAATGGTACACACTACGCTGAAAAGCATGTGCATAATGTTTGTGGAGTGAAGTTGTGGAATAATTTACCTGAATACATCAAACTGAATAAACATATGGCACAATTTAAAAAGCAGCTTAAAAAATACACATTAGAGAAATACAGAAATGAGTAATGTGGATAAACAAAGTTATGTTATATTGTGTTATGTAGTGTTGTATTGTATTTACTGCTGTCAAGTTAATCAAGTTTTATCTTTTTGTATTATAAGTAAAAGTATATTCTATAATGTATTATACTAAATTATGTTATATCTAGTCAAATTAATGGAAGAACAAATGTAAATGTAAGGGGGTAGGGATCAATAAGCTTAGCTTCCCTCTACTCCTTTTTTGAACATGTCAACTAACTAAATACATTGCTCTTGACTTTTAGTTTATACTTTTTTTTATAGTTTTTTTATTATGATTGTTCTGTTTGACGGAGCTAGATACTGTGATTTGTTTGGAGGAATATGGAGAATACATGTTCAAAAATAAACGTATTCATTCATTCATTTTTTTATTATGTTTTTGGTAGATTTTTATTCTACCAAATCCGGCAGAGAGGAAGTATGGGAGGAGAGAGATGGGGGAAGACATTCGGCAAAGGTCGCCTGGTCCGGGAGTCGAACCCGGGACGGCCATGTTGCACTACAGTGCGTTACGTGGTGCGCCACCCTAGCGGAGAAGGGTCCAGCTGCACAGTCGGAGAGCAACACGCTGTGAGGGCCGCTCAGCAGCGCCACCCACCCAATGGCTGAATTGGTTGGAGTATTGCAGCTTGGTCTCTGTGCACGAGACTGTGAGGGATGCGCGAAAACAATCTAAAGTAAGTAACGTTACGTTATCATAACTAACACTTGTTAGTCCAACATTAGTTTAAAGTTCTGTTATATTTCAATTGCCTTACTTTACATAAATAGGTAACAGTATACTTTTGCTATGCTATACACTACAGTCTATGTGGGTATGATGGTAATTAAGGAATGGTGAATATTATGTTTAATGTAAACATGTGTATACTGGATATGAACAGCAGTATTATAGGCCTACAGCAGTATTGTACAGCAGTATTGTACAGCCAGCAATATTATACATTATTTATTATACATGACTATTCTATGCAAGTAGGCTATGTCTTAGCCCCTTTCGTGACCTTCGGTTTGCGAGCCTGGGGCTTTTGTGACCGGAGTCACTTGCTTTTACGCCGCGATTACCCAGTAAAGAAATGACCAAGCGTCATCGAGGGGCTCGGGGTGTGTCAAGAATACATCAGATCTGAATTTCAAAGATACCCAGCGTACAATATGGGTCTAACACAGCTTCACGATGGGGTCTGGAAGCTCGGAGTTGCTAATAAACAGTTTAAAACATTGTTACTCGACGAGTGGTATTTACAGACCGAACGTCCATCTCCGCCGTTGGTGTCACAGCGCATGCGCACCAGGCAGCTAATGCCGCGTTCACGTTACTGGGAAGAAGCGGAAGAACCAGCTTCCGACTGGGAAAAACCATTCATGTCAGCCTCCTAGTGGTAATTCCTACTAGGACATATGGGATTCTTTTATAGACCCGATATCTCCCACTTCGCGTCACGAATTGCGGAAGTATGGATGTGGGCGTTTCATCCATAGATATATATAGAGTCAAAGCGTGAAGGCTTCCTAGTTGTAGCAACGAGATGTCCTCTGGTTCTTCCGCTTCTTCCCACGTAACGTGAATGCGGCATTAGCTGCCTGGTGCGCATGCGCTGTGACACCAACGGCGGAGATGGACGTTCGGTCTGTAAATACCACTCGTCGAGTAACAATGTTTTAAACTGTTCATTAGCAACTCCGAGCTTCCAGACCCCATCGTGAAGCTGTGTTAGACCCATATTGTACGCTGGGTATCTTTGAAATTCAGATCTGATGTATTCTTGACACACCCCGAGCCCCTCGATGACGCTTGGTCGTTTCTTTACTGGGTAATCGCGGCGTAAAAGCAAGTGACTCCGGTCACAAAAGCCCCAGGCTTGCAAACCGAAAGTCACGAAAGGGGCTAGCTATGTCTAAGCTATTTTACAGTATTATACATGAACTATGTGCAATATGCATAACCCGTTTGTAAATCCGTCAATATTTCAGCGAGTTATGAGTATTTTTGTCTGTGCAGATCACTCACCCTCACTCAAGGCTGACTCGAGCAAGATGGCGGCCCTACGACGACGTCGCTCTCCATTGGCCGGCAGCGCGGGTAAGCTATCTAGTGTTCTATATATATCTATGGTCACAGCTGCGTGATTTCTTTCCGTAGCCTCTGTTTGCGAAGACGCTCTCTGATTGGCTAGGCCGCGTACAGCGAAGAAGAAAAGACCCTCTCTGACTGGTTTAGCTCCGAAGGGTCTCTTCCGCCTTGTACATATATTCTCTGCTTCGAAGTGGTTATGCTTTATTAAGGGGATCAATAAAGGAATATCTTATCTTAGGCATTCTTTCGAAGTGGTTATGCTTAGGCATTCTTTCGAAGTGGTTATGCTTAGGCATTCTTTCGAAGTGGTTATGCTTAGGCCCTCTTTCGAAGTGGTTATGCTTAGGCCCTCTTTCGACGTGGTTATGCTTAGAGTTAGGGTTAGCCAATCGGAGAGCGTCTTTTTCTTCTTCGCTGCAATCAAAGAGCGTCTTCGCTCACAGAGGCTACGGAAAAAAAGCATGCGTCACAGCTCGGCCCTGAGAGCGTTGCTCTCTGGCTGTGCAGCTGGATACTATTGCCCTAGCGCCCTGCAATGATTATTTTCTGTCCACTAGAGGGCATCATGGATCCACTCTAAACAAACTCTTAATTTCTCCCAAAACAAAAGCCGTGTCTTGTTTCGCCAAAGTGATCCTTTCAAATACACCATCTTGTAGCGAAGAGATTTTTTTTTTTTAGCATGGACTGGTTGTTAAACAAGGTAGGTAAATACTTCACCTACAAAACATAATACTGTTCTGACAGCAGAATATTGATGTAATGAAGAGATTTGCTGAAAATACCTTTTAAATGCATAGGTTTATAAAACCGGTGAAGCTAAAGCACAGGCCAGGTTTAGTCAACAAAGAAAATAAACAATGGAATAACAACAGAGTGGCTGCTGGTGGTGCAGGGTTGAATGAGTAGGAAAAAAATATTTTCTCAATCAGTGCTGGCATCACAAGAATAACTTCATGAAAAGAAACAAAGATTACCATACACCATATAAGGCTGCTTGATTTCCCCCTCAACAAACAACGTTTCACATCACGCTGGAAGCTTCTTTGATCAAGTAAAACAACAGTAACTCGACAAGACCTTCTGATAGCAGGTGTTCATAAGAAGTGTTGGAAATTTGAACAAATACAGTTAGAAAAAAGTTATTGCATCTTTAAATATTAGCTTACCCTTTGAGCTGTTCATTGAGACTTGTGACTAGTAGCTGGTGTTTCTCTGCATCTCTGTTTTGCTGACTCCGTAGGCTGGCTAGTTGGCCCTGGAGTCTCTCTGACTCATTCTGCAAAGGAGGTGGCAGTGAAGAAACGGTCATGGAAAGACCAAACACTCAAAGCCGTGGGAAAAGTCACACTCACTGCACACTGTAGAGTAACAGTGCTCTCAAAACAGCATGGAAGGAGCCACAAAATGAATTATGCTTAATGTTATTATTAATATTAAGAAGTGCATGCTCCTTTCATGATGGTTGGATAGCTCAGTAATGAGGTGAAATTGAATAGCCATACTCAATAAATTTGTGGCAAAACATTGCACCTGCTTATTATAAAATTACTTGCAAGTCATAAATACAAATTTTTTCAAGGATTAAACAAGCACACCAAACCATTAGCCTTCACCGCCGGAGGTGCTCTCTCTAGCACACACACACAAACACACCTGAGAGACCCAATATGGCCGCTCTTCTTCATCTACATCAAACGTCACCTGTGTTAGAAGGGTTTGTTACAAGATCCTAGACCTCTGGGAAAACATGCAATTAACTGAATATCAAAATATTGTAAGCAAAGCCATCCAAAAAACGGAGGTAAACAAAAAAGGAATCAAAAAGAATAAAAATGTAAGAAAATGATCATGCATGTGTGATTTTTGGTGTACATGTGAGGTCATGATTAAAATGATATTTCCAAAGAGTATGCATCAGACAAATTATTTGACAAGTGGGGTAGATTTAGTTGAGAATGAGCCACATGAAAGTCCATGAGGCACCAAATCGTACCTGTAGCGTTTCGATGCGTGCCTGCAGCTGCAGCCGGTCCTCTAGGTCCTGACAACGATCCTCCAGCCCCAGGATCTGCTCCTGAAGCTGGTTCCTCTCCAACTCCAACTCCTCGACTACTGAGCGCAAGCCTCCTACAGGACAGGGAAGGGTGGAGGGGAAGGAGGGAGTCACAGAGCAGAAAGCGAGAATATCGCAAACATCAGCGGCTGTTTGAGTTACGTTTTTCATAACTATCTCAAGACTAAGAACCATATAACTCTGTTTCAAGCTTTCAGAGGAACTGTTTTCAAACATTATTGAAATGGTACATATCTACAAATGGTAAGAGTGTTGTGTTCACTTATAGTTAACAGTAGACCGTAGAGTACTTTCTTGTGATACTGTATATCACATTTCATTTACACTGCAAAAATGCAAATACATGGGCTGTCCAAGACAATTCAAAACAAGAGTTATAATGGTTCTTCGGTGCAAGGGTTGAATTGTAATGATGAATCTCTGAAAAGTGCAGGTGAACAGAACTAACAGCTGATAAGCTGTCCATGAGTAGAAAAATAGTAACAAACTGAAATAGCAAAGGTAGCCATTGATAGTAATTTGAATGAATGAGTGAGTGAGGATGAATGAAATAAAGAAATACATTGAGGATGCAAACCCAAATTGGGAGAGATAAGGTAAAAGGTTAGGGGAATCAAGCAACCAAAAAACACAATCCACTTTTCAAAAAATCTTGTTTTGAATTGATAGCTTTGTAAAAAACACAAATTAAATAATTTCTCTTTTTTGTGCGTACAGTATGTGTTTTGGTTTTGTTCCACAACATCCTCCACCATATGAGACAACCCACTGCCATGAGTCACGAAACAAGGAAAGATGAGGGAAAGAAAAGGATCAGGGCATGCAAGCGATGGAAAAACCAAACACTTACCACTGATGAGGAGGATCTCTTCACCTACATTTATTTGAACTGATAAGAGTTCAGTGCACTCAACATGAACGACAACCAATGGAGCCAAATGCTAGGCAGCTCAACCAGCATGCACATGTCCAAAAACAAATATAGCTCAAACTCAAGCTGCAAACCAACATAATGGGTGTGTGTATGACGGAATCCGAGGGCAGAGCAAATAGACCAGAATTTCTGGTCTTCTCTAACGTGTTTATCTTGTGGGATGAAATTCAACCAGTATTACAGTACCAAAAGGACAAACAAGGGGCTAACAAGCTAATGCCCCTTGTTAAATGCAAATTCAAACTGCATTTAACCCCTTAAGCCCGAGGGGCCCCGTACCGGGCCAAGATTTATTTCACGTCATAAATAGATTAATACAGTATTAATTAATGTAGCATGCGCAAGGCATGTGCGCTGCTTTGGATGGATGAATTAGCATAAAGTTTAACTCAAGTGAATTGTTACGGTGCACAAGCCACACCAACGCCTTCCTATTCACAGCGACCCTTCCCATCATGCACCTTGTGGTTGCATATGCTCCTCTACAATGGAAATTAACTGAATGCAGCCAATTTAATGCAATTGAAGCTGCTAGACTTGGCTGCTTTGGGTGAGAATAGGGCATAATCTGTTAAGAAGGGGGTGCTGAAAAGAAACTGGCTTCTGTTCCTGGTGCTTTGTGCGCATCAGGGCACTTCCACTGGCTGTGTGTTGCTTCACCGTTACTTTTTCTGTCTCTATATTGGCCAAATTATGAGTAACAATTGGGTGTCAACCTTATTTCAACAACTACAGTTTGCACTGACTAGTTAATAGAACAAGGACACAGCAAAGTGTGTGCCGCCACAAGGGGCAGAGCAGCTAACCATGAGTGAGTGAGTTTCTGATTGAGTTAGTGACATCACCAGTCATAGAAATGCTACTTTGTCTTTGCATCTAAAAAGAAAATAACTACAGAAAATAACTACCTATCGTAGTCAACCATGTCTTTGCTAATTATGTGTATGGAGAAGTCTCAAAGCAGTGATAACGCTTCTTCAGTACAAGAGCAGGATTTGTGGGAATTAACCTGATAAGCTGTAGGGGACCTTGCTGTTCTCGTCATAAATCGACCAATACAGACCGTATTAATTAATGTTGCGTTTCTTTTTCAAATGTAGCCAAGAGTAAAGACCCTAACCCAGGGGTCTCAAACTCGCGGTCCGCGGGCCAATTGCGGCCGGCGGGATGATATTTTGCGGCCCCCTAGTGGACGTCAACGTTTAGTGTTAATGCGGCCCGCGCGCAACTGTTTGCCGAGTCGTTGCGCGAGAGTTGGACGTTTTATTTATTTTATCACTTGTAGGCTACCATAGCGCAGGCTCATGACAGCAACGTTATGTTAGTGACTTGGTTGAAACGTGATTCCGGAGTGATATCAAGTAAAGTGGAAGCAAATGCATCCTCGCTATCTCTCTCCTCTGCTGCACTACCACTGTCTGTCTGTGTACGAGTCTAGTCCAATCACATACGCGTCCCGTCAGCGGTTTTCCCGCCACAGTCTGCGAATCAGAGGCAGAGTAGGGGAGTAGGGCGGGTCTTCACAGACTGCATGTCGTCTCTCTCTTTCAGTTCAAGTCGGAGCAGAGTTGACAGCGCATCTAGAGTAAACTCGCTCCCAGTGAGATAAATGTAGCTATTAGCCTATTTTCGCCAGCAGGCAGCCAGCAGAAAAATATGGCATTTTCAAAGATGGTCAGAAAAAAGAAAAGTCGACTGCAATTCAGAGGTGAATGGACGGAAAAATATGCGTTCATCCTGAGTCCCAGCCAGGGGCGTAGCTGGAGATTCTGGGCCCCATGAAAGTATTAATTTGTGGGCCCCCAATCTATTAAAAAATGTGGGGCCCCCAATCTATAAAAAAATGTGGGGCATTTGCTGGGCCCTTGGAATCATCCTAACCTCCCCCCCAGCTACTCCCCTGGTCCCAGCACCAAACCAATTATGTGACTATATTCCAAGAAACGGTAGCTATTTGAAAATAATGTATGACTGAAGTGATGGAGACCATGTTTGAAGGCAAACAAAAGCAAATCCCCCTCAGATCGCACAGCAACCAGAATAACTGAAATACTGGCACAGTGCATTTCCATAGCTGTGGATGAGTCCACTGACACCACTGAGAAGCCTGAAGATAAGATTGAGAAGATTGGATCAGTTGTACTTTTTTTTTGAATACTTGAAACTCTTTTTGTGGAATATTTGATGCGGCCCAGCCTCACCCAGACTCTACCTCCAGCGGCCCCCAGGTAAATTGAGTTTGAGACCCCTGCCCTAACCCTATCAAAACAGCAGTCAAAGTGTATATTATTTTCAGCACTACGTTTGTTTACCAATGATTATTTTTTTCTTTTTCTAATTTCTCTGTTTTTCTCCCGTCCCAATGTTAGTCGTTGTGCCAATTCCCCCCCTCCCCTACCTGGTTGTTGTTCGCATGTTCTCCTACGAGTCGGTACAAGGGCGTCCCGAGTCGATCGCACGCTTCCTCCGATACGTGCGGCGACAGCCAGTGACGTCTTTTCACTTGGCAGCGAGGACTCTCATTTGGTGAAGTGTAACGCGTGGGAGGGCACGCTATCTCCACCAAGTCCTGCCCCCGCTGAGCAAGCGCTGAGACCTGACCTGTAGGCGTCGCTGGCCACAACGCCAAATTCTCACCCACCAGCTTCCCACCCCCTAATACTGCCAATTGTATTAGTATGAACGACCAGCCAAGCTGGTAGCAATGCTGAGAGCTGGGCTCGAACCCAGCATCTCCTGCATTGGTGACGAGTGCAATCTCCGCTACGCCACCTGACCGCCCCTGTTTACCAATGATTTTAAGTGTTATTAGCTAAATATGAGTTCATAAATATCTCTGCGCATCCCGGTGGAAACCGGATGAATTAGACATGAGGAAATAAGGAGTCATGAAAGCGGTTGTAGTCCTATGAAAGAGGAGACCCAGGGCTTTCGATGGGCTTTCAAATTTCATAAAACTACACTACCCAGCTCACGCCAGCCCATGTCAAACTTGGAGCAGTCTGGTGTGAATTCTTTTTTTAACATTGTTTTTCGTGATTATGTCTCACGGGTCGAATAAACCTGAACGTTATTGGGGCGCCAGGGTGGCGCACAACGTAACTGCGCTGCAGTGTAACACAGTCGATCCCGAGTTTGACTCCCGGACCCGGAGACCTATGCTGCATGTCTTCCCCCATATCGTCTCCTAACTTTCCTCTCTGCCGGGCCTATCCGAAATAAAGCAATAAAATGCCACAAAGAAATCTTCAACGAAAACTGAGCGTTATTGCCATAAAATAGAACTTAGTTTGTTTCTTTACCTTTCTGTGAATGTCAATGGCAGAGCATTTTTCATTACAAAAAAGTAACTGTACTTCTTTACTTCATTCACGGTCTTTGCTGCCCTGTTACGGGCACCTGGTGATACTAAATCCAGATTGAACTCTGCCATTGGAAAGAGATTTGGCCCGATTCATAGATGTATGACTTAATAAGGTAATTTATAGGCCTGATATTCTTTATTCTATATTCAAATTGCATGTGTCCGGGTGGCAAAAGCCAGTACTGCATCTACAAAGATTTGTTTGTACACTTGATCTCAAGAAGGTGCTGAATGAGCTCAGTGGCAATTTTCCACATCTGGTCAATGTTAGCATGGTGTTATTCACCATCAAAGATAAAAGAAAATTAAGGAAAAGTATAATTCTCCTTTGGTTCATTACAATTTACTAAAGCATAGTAACAGACACAATATTTCTGATACTGGGAATACATTCCCTGAGGTCCATAAATGTCCCTATATACCAGGAACATGAAAATGGACCTTGTAGAAGTGGAGCAATCTTCCATTTACTTGGGTATGTACTTTTAGGCGAATGTTCTGAAAATATGGCTAGTGCTTAAGAGGTTAATGGGTTAGAATAGAAAAGAAAAAAACAGCCACAATCCCACACTTATAAACAAAAATAAATACATTTAAAAAAGCGGCAGAGTGTTATGTTGATGAATGACAAAAATATATCAACCCAATGACAACTGAAGATGAGCCAAAATGGTGGCTGGGTGAAAATATTTACACCAGACGGACCATGTGCATGCTAGCGTAAACTGTCTAGCGGGCCTCACACCTGTGTCAGGGGTACTGTACTCGGGCCACCAACCTCCCATATTCTCCCCCTCCATTGGGGTTGTGCTCTCTGAGCCACTGCGTGGGTCCTGGAATGACGACTGGCCACCAAATTCAAAGTCCTCCTGCACATGGGGAAACAAACTTGTTTCAGAGAGCAGTGAGCCCTCATCAGCATGACAAATTGTTTTAGTATGTGAAGTACTAGACCCAACTACAACCTCATTGAAATCCATTTAGCAAGTCTAGCAACACACACACACACCTGAAAGTTGAACTGTTGTTCTCAACCACATGTTGTTCTTCCTGTTAAACCATGCAGTTGTGAGCCTGTTTTTGTACCTGTAGGCTGCGCTGTGCAGGGGCTGACAGCTTCTTAGCCCTGTGTGGGCCAAGACCCTGGGCCAACTCCTCCTCCAACTCCTGCTGCCGACTGGCCAGCGCTGGATCGGAGCAGCCAGGAAAGAACCAGTCATCCTCAATCAGTTTTGTGCCACAGGGGAAGTGGGGGGGGGGGGGTTATAGATATGCATTTATGATGGAGGAGAGAGGGGTATGGGGGAGGGAGAGAGAGAAAGAAAAAGAGCGAGAGATAGAGAGAGAGAGAGAGAGAGAGAGAGAGAGAGAGAGAGAAAGAGAAAGAGAGACAGGGTGTGGAGGAAGATAATGGTTTGAGGGGTGATACGAGGAACAGGTGGTGTTGGATGTTGTGAAGAGAAGAGGCAGACAGGAAAGCACTCCAACTTCAACACTACAGTTATTACGCTTATTTAACACACACACACACACACACACACACACACACAGACACACGGGTACAACACAGCGAGAGTCGCTGATTCGAGAGAGAGAGAGAGAGACGGAGAGAGAGCAAACAGATTAGGAAAGAGAGTAAGAAGAAAAGAGAGACAAGAGATGGAGAGAAGGAGAGAAGGGAATTGAATAGAGAAAGGCACTCCAGACTCCTCCCTTGTGTGCACTCCTGTGTACAAATCTCTGTGATTGTATGTGTACTGCGGGCAGCGTTCTGCTCAGAACCATGCACTACTCATTTGCATTGCAAGGGGAAAACAAGCTGTATTGAAACACATGGAGGACAGAGGTTGGAAGTGCCTGCGGGAGGAGGAGGGGCCCCATTTTCACAGTTCAAGGTGATATCTAAATTTCACAATAGTGTCTTTGGACGGCAGAGTGGACAGGGATCACAGCTCTTGAACTTGACTGGGTGCAGATTTGAAGTTTTTAGAGTGTCGGTGATTTAGCAGCAAAGGGGTGCAGGTGAGAAAAACAACAAATTGATCAAGCGAAAAACAATTTGAAACAAAACATGTTCCCATCGGTTTTGTGACGTCAGGTAGATATTGAGTTGAGAGACGGGGGGGGGGGGGGGGGGGGGGGGGGGGCTCAAAACAGGTAGTGGAGGAGAGGGAAGGGTTTCAGTGTAGGCAAGTTATGAGAGCAGGGCTGGGTTAAGCATGCCATATCAGTGTTAATACAAAAGCATGGCAATGAGGGCCATCAGGTACATGCAGTATAACCAATTCCCATTGAAAAACCCATACAAGTCCAGTTTAGGTTTTCAGATGAACAATAGTTGGGAGTATTGTGTGCAGTCATAGTTAAAGACAGTAGAGTACTGTTTTTAGTGAGTAATGAGTACTTTCTTAAATTGACACTCCCAACTGATTTGGATTGACTTCTCAACTATAAATACATGGACTGTCCAAAAATATAAAAAAATTACTTATTTGGTTTTTCCTCTGAAGGGTTCAATTGGCAAAGCAGGTTATGTGATATGGAAGCTATGATCATAGACGCAGAATAGAACCCGACTCTGAAAGGTTGACCATTAAGTATGCAGCAAACCTGCCACATTTTATACAGGGCAGGAGCTCACCTACATTGACCGAGGCAGTGGGAATGATAACTAACAGGAGAGACACGAGTAGCACTCAGTAAGCCAAAGCAGGTCAAAGCTACAATGTCTTGAAAGTACACTTCCTCTGGTTTTAAGTGGGCGTTGTCCTGTTTATGCCTAACTGTGAATTATAGAGAGAGAGAGAGAGAGAGAGAGAGAGAGAGAGAGAGAGAGAGAGAGAGAGAGAGAGAGAGAGAGAGAGAGAGAGAGAGAGAGAGAGAGAGAGAGAGAGAAAATTCAGAATAGGCCCTTTTCACAGCAGACATGTTGACTTCATATATGGGTAAAAAGGTGCAACCATAGACAAATAATATTCTATGTGTGGTTAACTCTTTATGTACCCATCTATGGCATGTCAAAATTACTGCAGGAGGGCCTATTGTGTTACTTCAGGGACCCAAAGGATAGAAAACAAAGGTGTGATCATTCAAACTTTCACAAGACAAACTATTCTAACTTAACTTTCATTGGCTATCCATCTGTTAAGCTATGATGCAGGCCACTCTAATTTGTCTATTTGCATACAATATTGATGATCTGTTATCATATATTTAGTAAAAAAAAATGCATTATGCCATAATTTTCGTGGAAGTAAGAGATACTCTGCTAGAGAAGATACTGTAGAAAAACAGACAACGTTTGAGAAGGCCTGCATCAAGTGAATATTGTTTGCAATAGGACCTAAAAGCAGAGCACTGGCATAAAGGCAAATCAAAGTGCAGTAGCAGGAACTTGTTGCTGTATTTGTGTGCTATTAGGTGTACACTCTAAGCATACTGTACTTCGCAGAAAAGGTCATAGAATTTCTGGCTATTCAGGAGTGATTTCACAGCTTTTAAACTGTACACACGAAACCTCATAGTTTTAAAATGCCTGTACACACCTAACCCCATTAGTTATCTTCTCAGGGTTAGTACCAGTCCTGCCATTCCACCACCACCACCACACAAACATTGTTACATTAATAAATCATATGAATTATTCCCAAAGTGTGTTTACTAGTATAGTCTTTAAATAAAAAGTTAAAAGAAAAGTAAGAAGGGATTGTAGAGGAAAGGAGACGGTGAAGGACGGAGTGGAGGAGAGAAAACAGAAAAGGAAGACAGGGGAAACCAAATGGACATAACTTGTAAAAATGGATTCTAAAGTACAGGCTGCCCCTGTACTGCCTATAGTTTACCCCAGGAGACAACACACAGGGAAACAGCAGGCAGTACAGTGAGTGAGACCTGCACTGGGGGGGGAAGGGTTGCCTGCATGCACAAAACTGATGGGAAACTGTTCTGAGTGGCTGCCCCCATCCCCGGAGCAGGGGCTGGAGATGGGGAGGTGGGGGGCATACATCCTGGAGATGGGGGTGGCCGCGCAGGGCCGACCGAATGCTCATCGTAACCGACGTTAGTGGATGTGGTAGGGAGAGGGGAGGGGGAGAAAATAATACAACAATCATGCTCAGTCAAACAACAGACGACATAATATGTGATTCTCGGCATGAAAATGAAATACAATAAACTTTGAATTAACCGCATCTGTTCTCTGTGATGTCAAGATAGGGGGGAGGATTAGGACAAAATAAAAGGAAATAATGAAATTAACTGCAATCCACTCATGACTGCGGATATCTCACTACCATCAGTGATTATTTCTCAGCTCATGAGTGATTTTTATATATATGTATGTATGTATGTATGTATGTATGTATGTATGTATGTATGTATGTATGTATGTATGTATGTATGTATGTATGTATGTATGTATGTATGTATATATATATATATATATATTTTTAAACATGAAGCCCCACCCTGCTTTGAATATGGATGGAGCCCCACCCTGCTATGAATATGGAACACAACAACAAGAACATCGCTATGTACTGGTATCTGTGGGATGGCCCGTGTCCAACACTGCAAACCCCACTGGGACAGGGGGAGATTTGGAAACAAGACTGGCATTTACTGAATATGACAATAGCTTTGGACATTGTTTTCTTACAAAATGTATAGTCAAATTCAATTTTAACTTTCTCTCTCTCTCCTTCCAGCCTTTGGCCACAAGGTTGGGTAGTGACAACTTGGAGGTAGCTTGATATTTGTGTTGAAGTTGGGCCTGTCACTACTCACTGGTGACAAACCACTGGGCTTGGTTGATTTCTTCCTTTTCCTGTTCACTTGCCATTGAGTTGCAACATATTTGTATGATGCTCACCGCATAGCAGTGGCCTTACCCTCTCTCTCCTCCTCCATGTTGCTGATGCGGAGGACCATGGCAGCCTTCTCCTCCCTGGCCCGGTCCCTGGCACTGACCGCATCCGCTACCATTTCCTGCCACTCCAGCACCTGACTGTCATCGGCGCTGCCCGACTCACTCGCCTACATTCAGAGGAGAGCGGGAAGGAGGGCAAAAAGATGAGCACATTGTTTTCCAGTGTGGCATTTGACCATCTGGACACTTGAGAGAAACACTTGATTGTGTCACCTGAGAGGCAGCTCTCTTAGTGACCTGCTCCAGGTCAGCCTGCAGGATCCGCTGCTGCTCCTCGTACACCACTAGCTTAGTCTCCAGGACATCTAGCAGCACAGACAGACACCACTCAGTCAAATGGAACCAAAATACTATTATATGCTCCAAAGCTACCGGCAGATCATGTGTGATCACAAAGATTTCTGAATATCAGTAATTATGTTCCAAAAAAATACCTTGATTTCAGTAAGTAAATATGTATGTATAATAGGCTAAAGCCAGTGAATGGACGTCATTCACCAACATTGTCTAACGATTTCTCTTATGACAACCTCCTTGGAAGGTCGTAAGAGAAAGCCGACGACAATTACCCCCGGATTCACCAACGCGTGGAGAGGTTGTCTTAACTTGCCAAATGATCACAGCTACAAACCCCGGGTGCGTGTTCTCGTTTAATTAATTTGCATACAGACACGCCCATCCAGCTCATTATAATGAGGGCCATGTGCAAAACAAGGGTCTGCATTGCATGAGCTGATCCCTGTATTCAACAGGTAGCGCTGAAGCGCTTTGTGACGGATCAAGTCAAGAGTTTTATTTGTCACGGCATACAAGTATACAATGAAATGCGGGTGGTCTTGCCCGCAACGATGTGCAATACAGTGGTACAACATATAATAGAATCCAATAAAACAACATTGTGCAATAAACAGGTAACATAGTGGGGCATCTCGGATCAAAATTAGATTAGATTAAAATGTATCGTCATCATACAGCATACTATAGCTATATAGTGGAATAGACTATTAATATTCCATATTTATACCGTCTTGTTGCGCGCTCCTGGCCACCTGCTGCAGCACGCACACGCAAACGCACACACGAGCGCACTGTATAGTCTACGTGCGTAATGAATGAACAGTAGGCTTATATTATTCTAATGACTTGTTTTATTAGGCGATCGCAGATACTGCGCTGCCCTATAGTAGTCATACTGTAGTTCTACTACAGTACAGTACAGTACACATCTTAGCGTGACATCTTAAGGCCACCAGAGTCGGGCGTCAGCGGACCAGACTCCACAGAGGCGTCACACACCGGTGTCACACAAAAGGCTGCTCGGCGTGTTGGTTGACAGTAGTAAACTGGCATGAGAAATGTAGGACATTGGTAAGCGGTGGTACGCTTGACTGAAACCTCAAACAATTGCGGACACGCAGAGTCCGGTCTGCTCACGGTATGCCCGACTCAGTGGCAGCCTTAAGATGTCATGCTAAGATGTGTACTGTACATACTACTATAGGGCAGCGCATAAAGTATCTACTATCTCCTAATGAAACAGGTAATTAGAATAATATAATGTCTGTAGAGTTGACATCACTCTATGATTCCTCCCAAATAAAGCCCATAAGAACACAGCGCACACCAGTCTGTCCGACTTACGACTGCTCTTCAGCGCTCCCTGTAAATCTTGCTCTTAGTTAAGACCGAATCCAGGAGAAGGGACCGTTCGTGAATCCCAAAATCGGCCCGAAAATGTCTTAAGTGGAACTAAGACAACATTTTGTCTGATCTTTTGTCTTAAGTCTGTTGGTGAATGAGACCCAATGTTATTATGTACTATGTTTGTATTGGCAAAGGTGAATCATGAAGCTAATGCCCCTTTTCCACTGCATGGTACCTCCTCGACTCTACTCTACTCAGCATTTTCGGTTTTCCATTACCAAAGTACCAGGTACTTTTTGGGTACTTTTTTAGTCCCTGCTCTGTCGAGGTTCTTAGCGTGTGCCAAGCGAGTAGAACTGGTACCAGTAAAGTCACGTGAAAAACTGCAGACCACTGATTGGTCAGAAGAGAGACGCGTCACTCGTTGGAGAGTCTGAACGAAAACAGAAAGCCGCCATCTTGAATGGCTCGCGTAGGATGTCATTATATGTTTGCAGCAGGAAACAAGTGCAATAAACAAAAAAGGATACAGTCACTGTGTATTCTGCCTCATTTATTGATGAAACAAAACCGACATCAACACAATTTGCCACAGAGCGGAGAGTTTAGTCTGACAAAAAGATCGCCGATTAGTTACGCTTGTTGTTGGGGTTAGGGACGTGAGTGGTAACGTTAGTTAGCCTAATGCTAACGTTAGCAGATAGACACGAGAGCCTAGGTAGAATAGACACAATGAGAGGTAACATTAGCGTTAGCAGAATAGAAACAACGAGAGTCTGGTTAATGTTGTTATTGATTGATTGAAAACTGTGTTTACTCTGGCTTGCCAAGCTCATAGCCCCTTTTGTGACTGTGATGCACCGAGTGAATCCACAGTCACTTGCTCCTCAATAGGAAACCAATCTAGATTTACCATGAAGGACTGGTTCTGGCCGAACCGTTCGTTATACAAGTAACACAGAGACATTTCAAAGGTACTCACAGCAGCACGAGGGTTTCGGACAGAGATACGGGATGGTTTGAAAGCTCGGCGTTGCTAATAAACATTTTAAATATTTTTTATAAACTGCTCAACACTGCATTATTTCCGGCGTTGGCTGCCTGGTGTGATCACAGCGCATGCGCATCATGCACCCAACGCCGGAAATAATGCCGTTTTGAGCAGTTTATAAAGAATATTTAAAATGTTTATTAGCAACGCCGAGATTTCAAACCATCCCGTATCTCTGTCAGAAACCCTTGTGCAACTGTGAGTACCTTTGAGATGTCTCTGTGATACTTGTATAACGAACGGTTCGGCCAGAATCCGTTCTTCAGGGTAAATCTAGGTTGGTTTCCTATTGAGGAGCAAGTGACTGTGGATTAACTCGGTGCATCACAGTCACGAAAGGGGCTACCAAGCTCACGGACATAGCTATGCTGGAGCTCTCATGCTGATCACCAGCAGCCCCGCCTCCCCACACGGAGACAAACTGAGTACTTAGTACCTGCAGTGGAAAAGGAACCAGGTACCTAAAGCGAGTAGAGTAGGGTAGAGTCGAGTAGGTACCATGCAATGGAAAAGAGGCATTAGTGTGTAGTTGTGGTACCATTCTTGGCTTTGAGCTCATCGTACTGCTCCAGCTTCCAGAGGCTCTCCTCCCTCTCCTCCTCTAGATCTGTGATGCGGCTCCGCAGGGCTGTCAGGTCAGGGGGAGCACCTCCAGCCTAACAACAACAGGACAGACACTTTTAAAACAAGTCTCAAAGCCTATTCTAACATGGCGGCTCTATATAAAAGGAACACTTTGTTATATGTATTTATTTATATTGTATAATAATGTAGTGTATTGTATAATAATGTTTTAGGGTAAAGAGTTGGTGATCAGACCTGGCTTTTCCTCATCTCTTCTTCCAACTGTCTGATCCGGGACTTGGACCAGGCTTTCATTTTCAGGAACTTGGCCTCTGATTTGCTTGCCTCATCCATTTTCTGCTTTGCATGGGCTGCAAACAAGGGAGACACACACAGGGAAAAGAGAAAGTAAAAAAACTACTGAAAACGTGATATTCAAGGATATGAATGCATAGATGGATGGGTGACTATAGTCCGATCTCGCTTAAAATGTGTACTAAATATGTAATAAAGTACTAATGGACCACAGGAAAAAGGTACATATTGTTTGTATGTTATTTGATAGCCATAAGTAATATATTGACGTATTTACGAAAATGTACAATGTGTACGTATTACAAATAAGTACATATATTAGATGTTCAGGGTGCTCTCATGGGAGGCAAGTACCTTTATCTGTTATCTTTATCTGTTATCTTAAATGAACTACCGTAATTCCTCTAATAGTAACCGGTATTCAATTAAAAACCGGGTCTCTATTAATGACCGGGTGCGCTGTTGAGCTAAGCAATTATAAGCCGGCCTCCTAATACAAGCCGGGTTTCATGTAGAGGAATTACGGTATTTCCCTCAACGGATTTACCATAGGCAATATATTTTGTTATTGTTGTTATATGCTGGCCTGGCTGTGCAGTAAATACCATATAATGGTATGGTGTTAATGTTTACCAAGAGAGTAAGCCTACCTCAGAATTGTATAAAACGAAGTTATTATTATTATTATACCAGTATTGTGATTGTACTATTTTACTTTATTTAACTTTTTTTGACCACCTGTAATTGCACTGTTTACTACCGTATTTCATACAGTACTTGGTTTCAATAAATGAACCCAGTACATTTTACTGGGTTCAAACTGACACAACATTTTGATTTATTCATTATGATCTGTTTGAAAATTAGAAATATAGGCCTCTCTCTTATACATGCCTCCTCCTAATACAAGCCTGGTATCCGCTACAGTTGAAACAAATACAAGCCGGGGTTACTATTAGAGGAATTACGGTATAAATGTCAAACCCTAACCCTAACTTTATATGTTAACCATAACCGTCATAATAGTATTGCTGTGTTTGTATCAGGGTGTGTGGACTGGGTGGGTATCTTAGTCTAGTAGTGATGAGAGCACTTGCCCACGACCACAATCATTGTTGGTTCGACTCCCGGTTGCTGTGTTTGTTTTGGACTTTTGCCGAAACTAAATGTAATAATGGCTTGGATTTATATAGCGCTCTTCATGACACCCAGAGCGCTTCACAGAGTCCATTATTCGTTCATACACAGTCATACCGGTGGCGGTAAGCTACAATTGCAGCCAGAGCTGCCCTGAGGCAGACTCACGGAAGCGTGGCGAATAATCATCGCCTACGGCCCCTCCGACCACCACCAACATTCATTCACATGCATACACATTCATAAGAGGCAAGTAGGTTAAGTGTCTTGCCCAAGGACACAACGGCAATGGGATGGACATGGGCTTGAGCGGGATTCGAACCACCAACCCTTCGATCATTGGACAACCCGCTCTACCCCTGAGCCAAAGCCGTCCCACAAATGTAAATATATTACCTATACACGACGTAAAAATATATTACTCATGCTATAACATAACGTACATTATGTACCCTTTTTCCTGTAGTCGGTTAGTACTTTATTCATGTTTTCTGATGAGACCGTGTTGGTAACTAATAACAAGATATAGAGGGATTCCATTGGTTCCATTGCGCAGACATGGACGATCTGTATCTTCTGGAATATGACATGTGAGCTTAAACCAGACCACACCCACACTGCTAAGCTTGGTTTCCCCTTGTTATCATGAGGGAACTAACATTTGTTTACAACCCTTGTTTAAAGGAACAATCCACATTTTTGGGAAATCCACTTGTTTGCCATCTTCTCCAGAGTCAGACAAGAATATTGATATCAGTTTAATCTCTGTGTCCAGTAGCCCAAGAGAGAGGTCCAGGTGTATGCTAGCGTAGCTTAGCACAAGGACTGAAAGCAGTAGGGAGCATCCAGCCTAGCTCTGTCAAAAGTGAAGAAATACAACTTCCAATAACTCCAAAATGGATGCACAGACCACAGATATTAAATTGATATCAATCTTCTTGTCTGACTCTGGGGGAGATGGCAAATAAGTGTATTTCCCAAAACGTTGTATTCCTTTAAGACGACAATTCGATGATATGTTTTTGTTTAAAATTTCTGTCTGTATTTCAAATCCCTTCTGCAGGCTGCCATGTACCTCCAAAGACACTTAAAGTTAGAGGTTCTATGTAGGATTGCAAGTAACTGTCTCACTGTATATATCTAACTGTTTCCACTAGAGGGCGCTCTAGGCGGAGCCACTAATGCTGCCACCAGGTGGCGAGTATTTAAGGAGATGTCTCCTCCCCCTCTACCTCTTTCCCCACCTGCCTCTCAGAGAGGAGAACTCATGTGCTGCTGCTTTACCATGTGAATAATAAACCACGCCAAAGGCTAAAGATAGAAACCATGCCTCTTGACCACATTATTGTCGCCCCATAGCCAGATTCTGTCAACAGACACGCCGACATGTTTCTGATGAGCACAGACCAGAACATGGACCAGAGCTCTTCTTTTGATCAGTAGGGCTGACCTTCGATTTTTTTTTGGCAATCCAAGCTTCGGGGCCGAGCTTCGATTTTAATTCGAATTTTTCGAATACATTTTATTTTTTTTATTATTATATATATATATTTTTTTTTATCTTATGTTGTGGGACTTGTACAGCACTTTGGTAAACGTTGTTGTTTTTAAATGTGCTCTATAAATAAAGTGGATTGGATTAATGAATTAAGTAGCCCCTTTCGTGACTTTCATTCCACCATTGTGGGGCAAGGACTGAGAATAGGCGTGTAGGTGGTGTATGTGTTTGAGGATGATATCCTTCAAACAGGCAATAGTGATGATATAATTTGGGCAGTGCTGAGCTGGGTTACTTTCCTCCAGTGTATTTGTCCCCCGGCCCCACCCAATGGCCCCATGCACACACACACACACCGAAGTAAAAATAAAATAAAAAATTTGATATTTTTTTTAATAATAAAAAAAAAATTAAACTTCGATTTTTTTTTTAATGTTCGAAGCTTGTGCCATCGAACGAAGCTTCGAAGCTTCGAAGTATTTAAGACATCGCTAGCGTTAGCACATCACTAAAAATAATGAGGTTATTACATGGCGTTTTCACATTCGCCGAAATGCTTGCTTGTGATTGGTCAATAGCCCGCGTCAGATGTCCGTTATCACACAATAATGACCGCTGTGGGACAATAATGACCGCTGTGCGCAGCTGTTCGCAATCAAGCCCACTGACATCAGTGCAATCAGACACTGCCGGCTGCCGGGGAAGCTGCCAGCGATGACAGGGCGGAGCAACGAGCGGAGCCAGAACCAGTGTTGCGAGTCGATGTAAAATTAATTAGGTATATTGTTAGTAAGTTAGCCATGTAATAAGCGGGATAATGTATAGCTATACTCGATCATTGTTGCAAAATAATTGACCTTCACTGACGTCTCGCCGAGGCGGCTCGGTATTTTAAACTCTGTGTCGGTCAATTATTTTGCGACAATGACCTTGTAGCTATACATTATCCCTTACTTAGACCACAACCAACCTTCCAGTTCGGCCAGTCTTTGCACTGTGGCTGAATCAACGGGCGTGTCTCCACTTCCTGCGGCCTGCTGGTTAGCAGGAGCTGCTGTAACTGTGGTCCTTCTCCTCAGCTCCTCCAGCTGACCCAGGAGATCCTGCTGCGTCTGGGCCATCTGGGCCTGGTGCTGCTCAGTAATCCGACACACCTCCACCTGCTGCTTCTCCATCAGGTCGCGAAGCTGCGCCCGCATCACATGCTTCTCCGCCTCCAGCTTGGACTGTAGGCTCTCACGTTCCACCTGCAGCCGCCGCGCCCGCTCCATCAGCTCCTGAGGGGATGGAGAGGGGAGAGGGATGGAGAGAGGGAGGTAGAGAGGGAGGTAGATGCAGAAACATACTTTGGTATATAGATGACTAGATTAGATTAAGACAAATATGAAGACAGATTTACTACATATATCAACTAATATGCCATACTTAAGATGTCACTGCGAACCAAACGCATGAGCACAAAAAAGGACAGAATTGGTTAGCAGTATGTAGAGGTGAAGGGGGCAGGTGTATGGTTAAGTGTGGACGTATGGTTAACAAAGGGTGTATGATCAACAGAGGATGTATGGAGGGCCGAGAGTGTATGGTTAACCCTTTGATCGCCGGGGTTAAATTCATAATTTACCATCCCTCGCCAGCCCTATTTAACATGGAGAAGTTCCCCTTCTTTGCAGGGCTATAACTTTTTAAATTGTATTGCTAAATTGACATTACTATGGCCCATTCAACAACCTAGATCTATTGTTCAGGGTGTAGCAACGTTATACTTTTTCATTCACATATTCATACTAAAATACGGTCTAAAGTATAAGTATGTTTTTATCGTTTTCTGCAGCTTTCTCCAGAACTTGATTTATAGCCCCAAATGCATTATATTGATGATCAATACAGTTTGGTAGGAATCTGTGCGAGATAAAAAATGTCAACTGGACGTGGTTCTAGGAGTTACTACGTATGATCTGATGTTGACCGGATGGTTTATAATTCCGTGGGCAACGTTATATCATTCATCTAGTGTGGGTGATATGATCATCAGAGCAGTTCGTATCGAAGAAATAAAAAAAATAACGCTGAAACTCACCGTAGCTTCCTCTCGCCGTTGGGAGATGAGCGTGGAACAGAATTTTTTCCATTATGGGATGTCGAAATATCCGATCCATTTCCAGGTTGTATAATAGTATATACGTCCAAATCATGTTGTTTATCGAGTTCGAAATCGCTATCCATTGTGTCGAGATCGAGTCCCGGGACCTATAGCGAGTGATCGGACCAAATTGAAATGAGCACCAGCTTCCACTTCCTGTTTCTTCCCTGGGCGATCAGGCCGATCGGCCACCAGATGGCGCTCTTGAACCGTTAGAGAGTTGATAGGGGCTCACCAGTACATATAATGTCTCCGGGGGAGAAATATGATTTCAATCACAGATTTTTGAAATATTGATATCAAAGACGCTGTACAGCGTCATCGGCAGAATAAGCATGGCGGGGAATGACGCTGAACAGCGTCAACGGCTATTAAAGGGTTAACAGAGAGTGTATGGTTAACAGAGTGTATGGTTAACAGAGGTTGTATGGTTAACAGAGGGGTAACAGATGGTGTATGTTAAACAGAGGGTTAACAGATGGTGCATGGTTAACAGAGGGTGTATGGTAAACAGAATAAATAGAATAGAATAGATCTTTATTTGTCATTGTTGGTACAACGAAAATTTGTTAGGAACATCACCACTGGCATACAAACATAAGATATAGCATGTGCAAAATAATAATGTCAATAATAATAGTAATATAGTAATAAAGTATCAATGTCCTCAATATATAACATACCATCATTGTCCCAAGTGCATTTAGTGCTAGTGCAAATAAATAAATAAATATTTCAGTCCAGTGAGTTAATGGAAGGAGGGGGGGGGGGCGTTGACTTGCAAAGGATGAAATAGTGTATAGTGCAGCAATGCAAGTCCGGTTCACAGTTATTGTTGTAATGTGGAAGTGGGAGTTATGTCACCGGGGGTTGGGTGCGGGGGGGTGGGATGCGGGGAGGGCAAGTTGATGTTGGTAGTTGAGCAGCCTGACAGCCCATGGATAGAGGGTTAACAGATGGTGCATGGTTAACATGGGGTATACAGTAGTTAACAGAGGGTGTATGGTTAACAGGCTGTATGTTTTTTCCCCACAATATTTTTTATTGTCATTTCTCTTTTGTTTACATCCCTTAACACTTGAGTGCCAACGACGAGATATCTCGTTTGTTCATGCCGACCGTTCAGTGCCAACGACGAGATCTTGTTTATTTTTTTATTAGCGATTTGAATTCATATTTCATCAATGTCGCCTCACGTTACCGACTGCAAACTCTCTCTGAGCTCCATTGGGAAAATAACGCCCCCTATCGTCTCTCCCTTTGGTACTGCACCCCTTTGGAATAGATTGAATGAAATGCATGAGGGAAAAAAAATCCTGCTTCCACATTTTACTTCTCAGGCAAGTCACCCGAGACGATCCGATTCATTGTGGAGCCTCAGAACAGCGTGGAATCGGTGTTTCGACCACCCAGCGTTGGATCAATAAATGCGATCGATATTTGGAATGGCGATCAGGAATTGGAATAATCTTTTTGGAGAACATCTGATCTGAGGTAAGGAATCTATTTTACCAGTCTTAGGATAATCAGAGCTTTTTTCACAGAGATATCAACGTGTGCCCTATGTGTGTGTGTGTGCTGATCAGGAAATTCGATAATAGATTTTTCAGCCCGCTTCTATAGCGTGCATAAGTACACATATACTATCGATAATCTAGCGTTTATTTGAAAACGATTCATAAAAAGGCCAAAAAATTACAGTTTTTTGTGTATTCCAGAATATTCCAGTAAAGGGCGTTTATCACAGAATCTTTATATTTTCCTGAAACTTTCGAGTTTTTCAAAATGGTATAAAACGGAAATGAACCAATTAAAAAACAATCCGTTTCGACAATGTTGACTGCAAACAAGTCATTGATAAGCGACGGCCAGATTATACACAGCCATAATTTAAGATGTAGTTTATGCGTTCGCAAATATGAGAGCTCTATCATTGAAGTGGATATATACTAAGAGTAAACAAAATAAAATGTTATATTTTCCTTTTAAGTAGCACCCACGTTTCCATTTTGCATGACAGACATATATGCTTCCCAGAGTTGAACAAAGTATTGCCCAGAGTTGAAGTCAGTTTTTCCAGACCTATACAGTCTGAAAGTTCCTTTATCCACATTCTGTGTTGGAGCATCCATATACTCTTCCAACATAGTGCAATAGCCCTCCTGGCCTGGAGGAGCCCAAAGACCAGAAGCCTAGTCTGTCTCCGAGTTTGTACAAAGTCCTCAAATATTTTAAGACCTTCTTCCAAAAGTTCTGGATCTCTGGGCACTCCCACAGTGAAACAAAGTACCCTACTGGTCCCAACATTTAGAACAAACATCTGGAATACGATGGAGTTTGACAGGAGTTATGTACATTCTCATTAACCACTTATATTGGAGCAATTTAAACCTTGTGTTGATTTTTTGCCTTTAAACATGCATTATTCCAATCCTCCTCGTGAATATCTTCTTGCATATCTGTTTTCCAGGCTTCCAATTTATCTAGTGATGATTCCTTACTAGTATGTAGTAGTAACTAGTATGTTATAAATAGGGCTGTCAGTTTATCACGTTAATTACCGTACTTTTCGCACTATAAACCGCACCTGAATATAAGCCGCAGCAGCTAAATTGAATGATGTGTACATATATAAGCCGCACTGGACTATAAGCCGCAGGTGTTTTAATGTTTAATTAACATATGTAATTAGCATTGGGACACAATACTGTCGGAAAAATAACAAGAATTAACTCATTTACAAGTTGTATTAAGTTTAGCAAATAAGGGAACAGATAAATAACATTTCAATGCAGTCAAAAAAGGAATATTTAGATTTTTACATTTTCGGGTTTGGTCACTTCGAGTCACATAATAAGCCGCACCGTTATATAATAATAATAATAACTTTATTTGTATAGCACTTTTCATACAGAGGTTGCAGTTCAAAGTGCTTCACAACAGTAAAAAATACAGGCATAAGCGAGCATAAAAAGATAGACAGGTAGAATCACAGTGTTTCACATTAGGATCTAGCATCCCAATAGCCTCTCCGCTTACAGTTTTCAGTAACACAATTAGTAAAAATAGTTTAAAATTATTCAGTTTAAAAATAGTCAAAAAATTATAAAATAGAACGGACATAAAAAATACAGGCATGAGCGAGCATAGCAAGGTATGGCAAATCACAGTGTTTCACATTAGGATCTAGCATCCTAATAGGCTCTCTATTCAGTAATACAAATAATCACAGTGTTTCACATTTGGATCTAGCAAATAATAAAAATTGTTTAAAATGATTCAGTTTAAAAATAGTCATCAGTAAGAAGTAAAAAGTGCAATAACCGACACATGAATTTGATAGGCAGTGTATAAGAGTAGGCAGGGTAAGAATAGTGCAGGTAAATACAAGTTGTGTCAGGATATCCCTGATGTTTCCTCTTGCCACTAGGTGGTAGCAGATATCTATCAGTGAAATGCCTGAGCAAAGAGATAGGTTTTAAGCTGTCTTTTAAAGATGTCTAGCGAGTTGGCTTCCCTGATGTTTTGGGGTAGTTTGTTCCATAGTTTTGGGGCATAGTTGATAAAGGCTGCATTACCGATCCTCTTTTGACTGCTTCTGGGAGCCTCTAGTAGTCCAGCAGCTGATGACCGCAGTGTTCTTGCTGGTGTGTAATTTATTAGAGTGTTGGCGATGTAGCTAGGTCCCTGTCCATTTAGAGCTTTGTATGTAAGGAGAAGGACCTTAAAGTCAATTCTAAATGTTACAGGAAGCCAGTGTAAAGCAGGGTCTAAAAATTGGGGGAAAAGCCGCGGCTTATAGTCCGAAAAGTACGGTAGATTAATTAATTACACAGCAAATGATCGTGTTATGAAAATTAACTAAATTTTAAAAAGAAAATAATAATACATTTATAAAAAATATTTGTTTTAATTTTTTTTTAATCTCATTCATTCCATAATAATGTAGAATAAACATTTACAGACTTATTTTTTTTTAAATAGTCCATTTGATTCTAGGGACATCTATGGATCTCAGGGAATGTATTCCCAGCGTCATAAATACTGTGTCTGTTACTAAGCTTGCGTAAATTGTAATGAACCAAATGAGAATATCAATTCAATTTTTTTCTTTGACTGTGAATAACACCATGCTAAAATTGACCAGACCTGAAAAATCTAAGCAAATAAATAAATGGAAGATGATTAAACAGAAGGTTTTGTAGATACAGTACTGAATTCTGCCATCCGGACACATGCTATTTGAAATATGATTATAGAATATAGAATATCAGGCCTAAAATGGTTATGAGATTAAAATGTGATTAATTAGATTAATTACAAATCCTGTAATTAATTAGATACTTTTTTTTAATCGCATGACAGCACTAGTTATAATATCTAGATACATGCCCTTTCTCTTCCAAAATATTTTGTGCAATCTTTTCTTCTTTTACTGTAAATATTTGAATGGTCGTTTCTTAGGGATTTGGCACATCCGACATAATTGATCAAAAGAAAGCAAAACTCTATCTTCATAAAGACCACTCACTTTTTTAACGCCTTTTATGCTATAAATCTGCCTGGGACAAACTGTTCATTACCCCATATAGGCGTGAATTGAGACAACACAGGTACATCATCTATGGTAACTACGTCTACGAACATTGTACATATGTCTAAACTGAACACTGTGACCTCTTTTTTTTCTTCTAATTTTTACTATGTTTTTATTTCATACTTATCTTGTCATGCACAGTCTCTGGAGCGCAACAGTAAGAAGCATTTTGTACAAAAGTATTCTGTACTTCTGTATGACAACTATTAAAGAAACTTGAAACTTGAAACTCTATATGTTTATGTGCCGCATATCAAATTAATATTGTATTTTTAAGAAAAGAAGAATTTGTATGTTTTTTCAATGTTCTAATCTCTCAAGAGTATAAGTATAAAGCTAATGGTAGATCTGGAACTGACTCCTGTTTTATGTTCACCCAGGCTGGAGGTGTTACCATACTAAAGTTCTGAGGACAACAGCAGAGAGGGTAGGATCTTTTAACTGAATAATACTGTGTACATCATTTTGAAGTGTGTGACTAAATTGTGTTGTGGAAATTGTTTGTAATTAGTTTCACCCAGCTGACAGAAACTGGAGGTGTGGCCTTTTGCTGCAGGTGTCACTCATCAGTAATTAGTGATAGTGATTTAAAGACTTGCTGGCTTAGCGTCAGCGAAGCGAAGAGGGACAAAGAGGAGGACAAAGAGGAGGAGTTTTCCTGGAGTTATCCGCAGAGGGATCCACCGATCCACCCAGTGCTAAGTACACCATAATCCCATATTTCCCTCCCACTCTGCTATTTCCCTACTATCTCGCTTCCTCCCTACCCCCTTCAACTTCCTCCTACCACTCTTGACACCACAATGTGCCTCATACCTATATCCACAATCTGCTCCTCAAGAACAGAATCAACCCATCCACGCCAGTTTGCTAGCAACCCGGCTAATCTCTCCTACCCTCCTACAGCCACTAACACACCTGTCACAGTACAGGGAGGCTTATGGAATTGTCAATCAGCAGTCAAGAAAGCTGACTTCATTACTGCCTACGCCCATAGTCTAAATCTGCAGCTCCTGGCTCTAACTGAGACCTGGATAACCCCCAATAACTCGTCAACACCTGCAGCATTATCTACAAACTATAACTTCACTCACACACCTCGACCCTCCAGACGGGGTGGAGGCACTGGCCTCATGACATCTCCTTCATGGGCTACAAACCTAACGCAACTCCCAGAACTGTCACTCTCCTCCCTTGAATATCATGCAGTATCTGTCTCTAATCCTTTCAATCTCACCATTGTTACACTCTACCGCCCTCCAGGTCCGCTCGATCACTTCACAGATGAGCTGGACATGCTTCTAAGCTCCTTACCGGAAGATGGTACCCCTCTCCTTCTATTGGGCGACTTCAACCTGCCTGACTCATCTCAGTCGGTCCCAGTGGTCTCCCTCCTACAACAATTTGACCCGACTCCCACTGCCATGCCTCCCACCCACAAAGCAGGCAACTCCTTGGATCTCATATTTTCCCGTAACTCCAGCATCATTAACACCACGGTAACTCCCCTACATGTATCTGACCATTCCTTCATATCCTTCTCACTAACTCTCATGCTTAACCGAAAAGTCTTCACCCCAACTCAAACCGTCTTACTCAATCGCAACCTGCCCTCCCTATCCCCCTCCACCCTCTCCTCTGACATAATATCCGCTCTACCTTTGAGTGACACCTTCTCTGCTCTCCCCACAGAGATGGCAACCTCCACCCTCCTCTCAGCCCTTGCAACCTCCTTCGACAAGCTCTGTCCCCTCGTTGAGAAACCTGCCCGCCGTTCCCCACCCAGTCCATGGCTGACGGATGCAGTGAGAGAACAAAGACAGGTCCTGAGAGCGGCTGAGAGGAAGTATAGAAAGTCACGCCTCACTGCTGACAGACACATATCACAACCTCTTAACATTCTCCAAAACCATTACTAATGCCAAAGCTTCTTTCTTTCACCATAGGATCGAGGCCTCTGCCAAGAATCTTCGCAAACTGCATGCTACCATGTCCTCCCTCCTCACTCCCCCCCCACCTCCTCCTCCCTCATCTTTTTCTGCCGAAGACTTTGCGATCTTCTTTGAGGAAAAAGTGGAGAACATCCGCAGCTCCTTCTCCCAACCCCCACCCATTCCAAACGCTGAATCGAGAACCTCATCCTTCACTCTGTCATCTTTCTCTCCCATTACAAAGCCAAGACCCTGACACTGGTAACGTCGAACCGTCCGACTACATGCCAGCTGGACCAGCTACCCTCCCCACTCCTCCAGACCATAGCACCGGACATCCTCCCATTCCTAACTGCAACCATCAACTCCTCACTCAACTCGGGGGTGGTCCCCACCTCCCTAAAACAAGCCAGAGTCACGCCCCTCATAAAAAAACCAACCCTGAACCCCACCGTCATAGCCAACTATCGTCCTGTCTCTCTTCTCTCCTTCCTTTCTAAAACACTTGAACGTGCTGTATCCAACCAACTTACTGCTTATCTCTTACAGAATGACCTCCTAGACCCCAATCATTCTGGCTTCCGGACTGGCCACTCCACAGAAACGGCCCTCATTGCGGTCACAGAGGCACTTCACTTAGCAAAAGCGAAAGGCCTCTCCTCTGTCCTGATTCTCCTAGATCTATCTGCAGCCTTCGACACAGTCAACCATCAGATCCTCCTCGCGGCCCTCGCAGGAATGGGAGTGGGTGGATCTGCGCTGACATGGCTGACATCATACCTCAATGACCGCTCCTACCAAGTGTCATGGAGAGGGACTCTGTCGGCCACCCGCCCCCTCCGGACGGGTGTCCCCCAGGGCTCGGTCCTAGGACCCCTTCTCTTCTCCCTCTACACTAAATCACTGGGTAACATTATCACGTCTCATGGCTTCTCATATCATTGTTATGCCGATGATACTCAACTCTTCCTCTCCTTCCCTCCCTCAGATATCCACGTCTCTGAGCGGATCTCGGCCTGTCTGTTCGACATCTCCGCCTGGATGACGACCAACCACCTCAAACTGAACCTAAGCAAAACAGAATTGCTCCACCTGCCGGCCAAATCCTCCCCCCTGACCGACCTCTCCATCACAGTCGAGAATGCAGCTGTGACCGCGTCGCCGACCGCCAAGAACCTTGGTGTTGTCCTCGACGACCAGTTGAACTTCTCTGCTCACATCGCGACAACCAGAACCTGCAGATTCCTCCTGAGCAACGTCAGAAGGATACACCCCTTCCTGACAAAAGAAGCCACCCAACTCCTCGTCCAATCAACAGTCATCTCCCGCCTCGACTACTGCAACGCACTCCTAGCTGGCCTCCCGGCCACTGCCACAAAGCCTCTTCAACTCATTCAAAACGCAGCGGCCCGCCTGATCTCAAACCTACCGAAGTCGGCCCATGTCACCCCACTTCTTAGGGACCTGCACTGGCTCCCCATTGCTGCACGTATCCGCTTCAAGGCCCTCGACCTAGCATACCGTGCGGCAAAGGGAACCGCTCCCGCCTACCTCCGGTCAATGGTCTCTAACTACACACCCTCAAGACCCCTACGCTCTGCATCTTCAGATCTACTCCTATCCAAGCTCCCGGAGGGTCATCAAAGAGAAGCCGCCTATTCTCAATCCTTGCCCCACAATGGTGGAATGAACTATCCATCCCAGTTAGGACAGCCGAATCCAGTCCAATCTTTCGCTGTCGACTAAAGACTCACTTCTTCAACCATTATCTGAAATGATAAAAAAAAATAAAAATCTAACCCTGACTAACCTTACTGTCATGCACTTGTCCTAATAAACTAACCTACACTGTAACACGCAACACTTTGATGAACATTGTTACTCAGCTGATAGAGTTATACCCTTCTTGCTGTCTTGTCGCACAGAACTTGTAAGTCGCTTTGGATAAAAGCGTCAGCTAAATGACTAAATGTAAATGTAAAGTAGTGCGATGCTGTGATCAGCTGGGCAGCCATATAATATCATCTGAGATTAGGAAGTTGAAGTCCCCCTCTCGCATATGGTAGATATAACAACTATGTTCCGATAGTGGTAATGGGAGGGTTTGAAAGTAATTTCAAGAACTTGGGTAAAATGGTCAATTTAATTTGATTAACCTCTTAAGCCCTAGCCATATTTTCAGAGAATTCGCCTAAAAATACATACCTAAGTAAATGGAAGATTGCTCCACTTCTACAAGGACCATTTGCACGTTCTTGGTATCTAGGGACATCTATGGATCTCAGGGAATGTACTCCGAGTGTCAGAAATATTGTGTCGGTTACTAGGCTTGAGCAAATTGTAATGAACCAAAGGAGAGTATCAATTATCTTTTTTTATTTATTTTTTTATCTTTGACGGTGAACAACACCATGCTGAGCTCATTCAGCACCTTCTTGAGATCAAGTGTACAAGAAATCAAAGCAAATGAATAAAGGGCAGATGATTTACTGCCAATCATCCGCTGATGGTGAAGATTATTGGTCAGTGTTGTAGCCAATGAGTGTACCTTTCCATCGATACCCCACGTGGGGGGTGCAAATACAGGAAGTAGGTGAAAGTTGACGAGCAAAAATGAGAAGTGAATCATACTTCAGAATGAACGGCCGTGGATGAGGAAATAGATTTTGGAGAGCTTTTCTTTTTGTCGCCGACTCATTTCTGAATGGATTCTTATCAAATTTGGACCTGTACTACATAAGACCTCAGGCTATGGAACCGTGGTGTTTTCCAGCTTATAACTATTTTTTTTATATTGCAACCGCTACAGAAAAAAGTACACAAGTTCAACTCAAGTTCAGACCTCCGTTACTCGATTTCATTAGCACTAAAAGTGATTTGCATTAGTAACTTCAGAATGTTATCTTTCAAAAGAGACCAGGCTCATGCATGTGCTATAAGTATAAAGCTATGCTTTGTAAAAAAAAAAAAAAGTATGCAGTCCTCAAGTTCAAGTAAAAGAAAAAATGCCACTTTTCTGCCGCCTGTTAACACATCCACCGCCGTTCGCGCTGTACAGCGTTATTGCCCGCCATGCGTTGTCTTCTGCCACACCACGCTGTACAGCGATATTGAGATCAATATTACATTTCTTCGCCATGGCATTCATAATTCATATATACACCTCCGGCGCTGCAGCTGGACCCTACGGCTCAATACCGCCGCCTGGTGGATGGTCGGGCGAGTTACACTGGTAAACAGGATATGGCTGCTGTGCGTCGATTAAATTCATCCGGCCGTCAGATATTGTCGCAAGGCTCCCGACCGACACTATGTACATAATGGATCGCTTTATAAACTTAATAATCAATATGATTTCAGCGTTTATTGCGACATACAAACCGGAAATTGACCTAGGCGATCGACGTCCTATACCTGGGATCTTTCACCGCCAGTCTCATTGGCGAACGGTAAGAGGACGCCGACGTTATTTTCAGCCCAATTGTTTATTCATTTCACTGCAAACCGATTTGATCAATATATCACCCATACTACATAAAGCATTTACTGACGATCACGGAATTATAAACGACCCCCCCCCCCCCCCCCCCTTTCCTCCACGCATGATGACGCATAACGTATAGGATCATATACAGTTGAATTTTTTAATATAGCGTGTATCGGGAATAAACGGCAATCGATAATCTATATATTAGGGCTGGGCGATAAAACGATAACGATAACTATCGCGATAAATTATTTCCTCGAAATAAACATGAAACGTGGTCGCAAAGTTTCGATATATCGATTTTCCAAGCTTGGCTCCGTTCAGCCTCGGCTCAGCACACTCACTAACAACAACCAACGTTACGTGATGACGTGATTACGCACAACAGCTAACAACCAATCAGTGAAGGAGATGGCCGAGAGTGAAGTAGACCCGGAAGGAGGTAGGACTCACTCAACAACAAGGCTTGCTAGGCTAATTAGCTTGCACAGCGATGTTTTATATATTTACGTGCCGAGTATGTGTGTGGCGTGAATTTTGAGGCCACGTTTATAGTAGTGGGGGTATACAGTGGACGTCGTTTCAATATATTGTGGCGGAAGAGAGTATTTTAGTGTCATATTTAGCAGATTGTCATGGAATACACCGCTTAGATACTACAGGCTTGCTAGGCTAATTAGCTTGTACGGCGATGTTTTATATATTTACGTGCCGAGTATGTGTGTGTTTTGAATTCTGAGGCCACGTTTATAGTAGTGTGGGGTATACAGTTCGTTTCAATATATTGTGGCGGAAGAGAGTATTTTAGTGTCATATTTATTGTCATGAGATACTCCGCTTGTCGGCTAACTGCTAACGTGCGCGGACTGATGACGACATCAACTCGACTTGAGACATTCGCAGCAGCATAAGAAGTTAATTAAACTTGACAGACATTATATCGACGATAATTATCGATATCGAATTATATGAAAATAATTTTATAATTTTATCGCGATAACGTTTTTGGTCATATCGCCCAGCCCTACTATATATGCGGTTATGCCTATAACTCACGTTCTATGAATTATTGCAGAAAACGATAAAAACATACTTATATTCTAGAAGGTATTTTTGTATGAATGTTTGAATGAAAAAGTATAACGTTCCTACATCCTGAACGATAGATAATCGATGTTGAATGGGCCATAGTAATGTCAATTTAGCAATACAATTTAAAAAGTTATAGCCCTGCAAAGAAGGTGAACATCTCCATTAGGGGTGGACGGTATGGTCTAAAATGTATATCACGGTATAATTTGAAGCATAGACGGTAACGGTATATATCACGGTATCATCGTTTTTGATAAAAAAAAATTATTTTATTTTATATATATATATTTTTTTATAAAATATATATATTATATAATTAGACTTGTACTTGTATTATCTGCGAGACATCGCCACCACGCAACAAGCTCCACTGTCTGTGTGTACTCTAGTAGCCTCCAGCTACGGCCAGGATTCTCCGGAGCTGCACCTGGACCTATACTCGAGTAGCCTCGAGCAGAGCTACGGCCAGGATTCTCCGGCGCTGCACCTGGACCCTATTGGCATAACGTTACTTAACTGTGCTCAGCAAGCCCTCAGCTCGAATACGCATCGAATCAGTGTTATAAGACATTGATATCAGGAGCTATATGTAGCTACTGCTAGCCGGATATATAACGTTAATACAACGCCTCAGTGAATTATTTAGTTCAATGGGACATTTCGTTTTGAACGGTGAACTAACTTGCGCTAACGTGAGCTAACAGGTAGCATACACGTCTCTACTAGACTTTGTGGAGCGTTTGTTGATGTCAGGAGCTATCGGTAGCTGGCCGACTAGATACCGTTCGGTTAGACAATGCCTCATCATGTATTAAACTAAAAGTGAATAGTTGACTGGGTCATTTTGTAACGGTAGCTAAGCTAATGTTAGCTCAGGGAGACGCCACCGTCCTCCCACTAGACTACTAGACCCGTGTTTACATGCGTGCGGTAGGGGCTGGCACGCCCACTGCGCGAAGCCTCCTAAATAACTTTTTCCAGTTCGCACATATCTATTATCTATGACTAATTCTATCTATTTTTAGGGGCAAATGCGAGTGATTTACATGACGTCATTGCTATTTTAGAGCTGCCCTACCGGTTACACGGTATAGTCAAAATCCATACCGTAGAGCAAATTCATACCGTTTATACCGTATACCGTTTATACCGTCCACCCCTAATCTCCATAGGCTTAGAGTGGTGGCAGACTGGCTATATTGATGGATATAACCAATGGCAGGGAATGTGTTAAGTGGTTAACTCACAGCTATATAAAATATTATTGTGAACATATTTGGACCATCTTCAATTCTACATTATAGTGGTCAGCTGTCCCAGCTGTTGCCAGCTGCTGGTCGGCTTGTTTCTCTCGTGGGGTCTCCAGGCTGTAATGACCGCTCTCAGCAGCGTAGCTTCATAAACAACACTCACCAATGGAGGCTATTCTGGTTGTCGGGTGCTCCTGTAAAGCTTTTCGGCTTCCTGCGGTGTTAAGAAGAGGTGTATCTTGTCGTGCAGCACTCTGAGCTGGCAGGGGTTGTATTGAAATCCGCGAAAGGAGTTGGTGTCCACAAATAGCTTCGTCACCGGGTTGAATCCCCGACGGATCTGCAAGTCCTCCGCGTTGGCCTCCAGGTAAGCTAGCCGCTTGATGGTCGAGTTAATTGCTGCTTCTGTGCCTTCAAGTGTGTTTTCTGCCTCGTGTACACGGCTCTCAGCTTCACCGATGCGTGTTGTGTTAGATGAAACCTCATGTTTTACTGCAGACACCTCGCCTTCCAGTGCTATTCTGAAGTCTGTTTGAAGTTATTTTATCTTGTGTAGAACGTCAGCCATGCTAGCTATGTAGCTAGTGTTAGCTTCCTTGTCTCTCGGTGGACTTGACAAGGGTGTTGAAGCAATATTCTTGTGTGTATGGAGGGTGTATGGTTAACAGAGGATGTATGGTTAATAGAGGGTGTATGGTTAACAGAGGATGCATGGTTAACAGAGGGTGTATGGTTAATAGCGGGTGTATGGAGGTTAATGGAGGTGGCGGAGGCAGAGGTGTCTCCTCTAACCTTGATCTGCTGGTCTCTGCCGTCCACCTCTCCCTGGAGAACGTCGATGACTTGAGTTTTACCCATCAGCACCTCCTCCTTCTCATGCAGCTTCTGTTTCAGGGCCTTCAGGAGCTGGGGGTGGAGAAAAGAATAAAGGCTGGAGCTTTTACACTGTGTTAGAACAGCAATGGTCAATTTAATAGAGTACATTACCCTGATTTCAATATTAAATGTGATTTGAAATTATAGAGATGCTATTACATACAGGTATAGCTTAAATATAGTTTCCTTTTATTACAATTCAACTGTGGATTTCAGTTACAATTCAATAAGGCAAGTGTGGCCCACAATATAATGTCATCAGCATTGAAATAGGAAAAATAGGAATTGATTTCCCTAAGCACGAGGACAACTGCTTTAAAATAAACTTAAATGGCACAGTGCTCAAACACACATGGAATAAAATGAATGAGAACTTCTCTTTTCTAATGAACAATCAATCTCAGAGAGTTGGTTCTACCTGTTCTAGGTCTGCACTGGCATCAGACTTGGCCGCCAACTTAAAGAGCTCCTGCTCGTGCATCTGGTTGACCTCCATCAGCTTGTTATCTTTCTGGATAATGATGTCTTTGAACGTCTGGATCTGAAATGTTTTTAAAGACAGAATAAACACTCAATTAGTCCCTTGAACCACAATAGATGGCCACGTGGTTTCTTGCATACGTGGAAATATCACTGTGAAGAATGTCACATAATAGTCCAAATGAGTTTAAGGTGTAAAGGTGGACTGAAATGTGATAGCATGAAACAGCTGATAGGATGGGTTAATATAACAAAATATAATATATAATTAACACAAGTCAAATTGCAGTGAGTATGAGTGGTTAGAATAGATTGTTTATTATCTTATTTATTAACTTTTTGCACAAACAAGATAAAAAGATAAACAACAAGAGATGTAAAGAGGAACACTTTAAAAGGACATACGTTCTGTTTATACATGTTCTCCTTCTGTTCATACTGGCTCTTCTCTGTGACCAGCAGCGCCTTCAGGCTGTCCGCCTGCTCCTGGAGGAGGCTGTAACGCTCCTCTCCTTCTCCAACCTTCTTCGTCAGGTTCAGCACCAACAGCTGGAGCTCCTGCAGCGTCCCGCCCTCCTCCGCAGCCTGGTTAGAGTAACAACAGATGGGACATTAACCCTTTCACTTCTGCACTACCAAACGGTTAACCCTTTCACTGCGACAATACCTTTCACTACCACACAACAGCAGGTTAACCCTTTCACTACCACACTACCGAAGGTTAACCCTTTACTATCACACTACATACGGTTGTAGTGTGGTAGTGAAAGGGTTAAAAGGGGACCTACACCCAATTTCAGAAAATGTTATTCCTATGGTCTAAGACAGTCCAAAAATATTAGTGAACACGAAAAACTCTCATTTGTGATGTCATCAGGTATAACGTCTGAAGCTGCTCCATAGACTAATGGATTGAGACTGAGAGAGACGTTATAGATGACACTGAGATAAATGGCTGCATTTATATAGCACTTTTATCCAAAGTGCTTTACAATTTGTTCCTTACATTTTACCCATTCACTTACACATTCACACACTGATGGCAGAGGCAACCATGCAAGGTACCAACCTGCACATCGGGAGCAATTAGGGGTTAAGTGTCTTGCTGTATTTATGATTTTGTATGAAAACTGTATGATTGTATTGCTTCCATGTGGCAAATAAAACATCTGAATCTGAATCTCAAAGACACTTCGACACGCTGCCCGGGAATCAAACCGGGAACCTCTGGATTATGACTGCTCTACCTCCTGAGCCACTGTCGCCCCCCACAACACTCAGGGGAATGTTCTGAGTTCATAGGTAGATTTTCTGTTTCAGAACTGAGAACACTACTAAAGTTAATTTGTGTATAAAGTAGGAGTGGGAATCTCTGGCCACCTCATGATTCGATTACGATTCAGAGGGCTACAAGGTGGACGTGTTGGATAATTCTGCTTCGTGTCTGTTCACGTTTGAAAATTATCTTGTTGCTGAAGTGACTAGGAAAGGAAATATTAACGTTGTGGCTTGACGTTGTGCACAGAAATGACAAATTAACCATGACTGCATTGGGCTACATAGTTTGCTTTTGTATAAATAACAACATTAAGGTTTTGATTATGGATTTTTCCCCATCAATATCTAAATGCAGAGGTGGCTTTGTGTGACGCTAAATACTTTTGCGTTCCTGAATCTGCTAGTAACGGACCGTTATACAGATTTAATGTTAAATAATATACGGTTGCATATGCCAAAATTTGAAATGCACCCAAACAGCAGACTTAAATAATGCTGGAAAATATCACTTGATATAGCTCACTATGATGGTTACATTTAGCAAATAATCCACATTGACATTGTGATTCGTTTCAGAATTGTCCACGTCCGCATCGCAATACATCTAAGAATCACATTTTCCCCCACCCCAATATAAAGAAGAGAACAAACATTCTGTGGGTCTCAAAGTCAGTCCACCATTCATTGTCTAGGGAGCAGCTCCAGACTTTATACCAGATGACGATCACAAGTTTGCATGGCCATGGCAATAACATTGGAGATCTTAACACTATGGTCGCAAAAACGCCGTAGCACGTCTTTCCTCGCCATGCTCATTCTGCCAAAGATGCCGTACCACGTCTTTGATAAATATTTCAAAAATCTGTGATCGAAATCATATTTCTCCCCCGGAGACTTGAGATGTACTGTTGATCCCCTCTCAACTCTCCAACGGTTCAAGAGCGCCATCTAGGGATGGGTACCTTTCACATGTGAACCGATACCGGTACCTGTGAATCGATACCGGTACCCAACGGTACCTTTTTTCGGTACTTTAGTCTCAAGAAATTTTATTTACCTAGCTCAGTCGTGAAAAAAAATCCAAACTTCAAATAACTACAATTTCGACAGTTTTCGGCTTGCCATTGCTCCGACTGCTTTGTTGTTGAATCAAGTCAAATGTTTTTTTTTGGTATCTCACTTGATTCGATACTCGGTAGTACCGACGTGTTTCGGTTCGGTACCTCAAAAGTACCGAATTCGGTACCCATCCCTAGCGCCATCTGGTGGCCGATCGGCGGATCGCCCAGAACGGAAACAGGAAATGGAAGCTGGTGCTCATTTCAATTTGGTCCGATCACTCTGTAATAGTCCCAGGACTCGAGCTAGACACAACGGATAGCAATCCGTTACCAATAACTCGATAAACAACATGATTTGGACGTATATACTATTATACAACCTGGAAATGGATCGCATATTTCTACATCCCATAATAGGAATATTTCTGTTCCACGCTCATCGCCCAACGCTATGAGGAAGCTACGGTAAGATTCAGTGTTTTTTTTTAACGTGTTCGATATAAACTGCTCTGATGATCATATCACCCACACTAGATGAATCATCTAACGTTGGCCACGGAATTATAAACGACCCCCCCCCCATCCGGTCAACATCAGATGATCAGTAGTAACTTCTAGAAGCACGTCCATTTGAAATCTTTTATCTCGCGCAGATTCCTATCAAACTGTATTTGATCATCAATATAATGCATTTGGGGCTATAAATCACGTTCTGGAGAAAGCTGCAGAAAACGATAAAAACATACTTATACTTTAGACCGTATTTTAGTATGAATATGTGAATGAAAAAGTATAACGTTGCTACACCCTGAACAATAGATACTTGATGTTGAATGGGCCATAGTAATGTCAATTTAGCAATACAATTTAAAAAGTTATAGCCCTGCAAAGAAGGTAAACATCCCCATAGACAAATAGAGCTGGCGAAGGATGGTATATTAAGAATATAAGCCTGGCGACCAAAGTGTTAATATGGGTGGTGTTCCCCTTTAAATGGTAGATTGTGAATATACATAAACAGTAGGTGGATTTGCACAAGTAGGGGAAGGAATCGCCAGAGACCTACCAGGCAGACACTATCACACTATACCACGAGGCAGTGATAACATTGGACACCTTTTTTAACACACCTGGGGCTGGGCCTTTTTTCTATTGTTTTCAATGTTTTTTGTCACAACAGGCGTGATCACAGCTTAATTCAGCTTAATTTTGTGATTTGATATTGCAATACTTATCACTTTGGTTTGATTCAATCTGACCATACTAAATAGCTGAGATTTAAAGATGAATAGGAAAGGCATAATCCAATACACTTATACCCATGACAATATTACCCATGGTTTCGCATTAGTCTCGACTACACAAACTCACAAGCTATCTAAACCTAACATATGGCAAAACATACCTTCTGCTGTGTTCCAGGTGTGATGGGCTGATCTCCGGCCAGAGCTGTCTGGAGGTGGACAATGTAGGCCTCTTTCTCCAACAGCTTCTTGTCCCTCTCAGCCAGCATCGCATCCATCTCCTCACCACGCTGTCGCTGTACCTCCACCTCCTTCCTCTGAAAGAGACATAACATACCCACATGTTAGAGAGAACTGCACAAGTCAACACAACACACACACACACGGTCTCAGTTAACACATTGGTTGCCAACAACGAGATTTCTTGTTATTGGCCGCCATGCGTTGGTTGCCAATAACGAGATTTCTTGTTATTTAATCGTTATTTCTTTTATTAGCGATATCCATACATTTTTCATCCGTCCAGCCTGACGTTATCATTGGGAATGGCTCTGGGCTCGAAAAGGGCAAATACCGCCCCCTATCGTCTCCCGGATGGTAATGCACATCATTGGATTGAGTGAAAAAGTGCATCAGAGAAAAACTCCGGTCCAGGGTTTTCCCATCTCTGGCAAGCAGTGTCTGTTACCAGATTCCCTGCCGATGCCCGGAGCAGCTTTCGATTATGCGTTTCAAACTATAACGTTGGATCAATAAACGCGATCAATATTTGGAATGGCGACCAGGAATTGGATTCATCTTTTTGCAGAACATCTGATCTGAGGTAAGGAATCTATGTTACCAGTTTTGGGTTAATCAGAGTTGTTTTTCACAGTGTGTGTGTGTGTGTGGGGCGTTAGGCGCTGAGCGGCACGAATACCGGTAAATTATTTTTCAGCCCGCTTTTGTATCGTGCATAAGAACACAAATACTCTCGATAATCTAGCGTTTATTTGAAAACTATTCATAAATCAGCCGGAAAATGACAACATGTTTTGTGTATTCCAGTAAATGGCTATTTTCTCGCGGAATTTCTCTGAAATTACTAGAACTCTCCGCAACTATACTCGTATTCAAAACGGTATAAAACGGAAATGTACTGATGAAAAAACAACCTGTTTCGTACATATTGACTGCAAGCAAGTCATTGATAAGCGACGGGTGTATTAGACACATAGCCATAATTTAAGATATAGTTTAATCGCTCACAAGTGTGCTCGTCCTCCCATTGATTAACGTGGTGGCATCCAAGCGATAAATTGTCATATCCGGCTGGCAACCAATGTTGTAGTGGCTTAACAAACAGCCACTCTGAGCGGGGTGACGACGCGCAATCCAAAAACCAAAAGTCTGTTGTTTCCAATTAACAAAGGGATTTATTCACAAATCATCAAAGAAAGAGTTTGGCCCACTTGCCTTATAAAACAATTAAATTAAACATGATTCAAGTCTATAATTTCGGTATTTGCGGTAGAAATACTGTGTCCTCTCCCCAGTCTCCAACCAGGTATATCCTAATAACTTGGCTATCCCCAGGTGCGAGCAGTTCCCCTAATAAGAATCCTGCCTGGCTCTGTAATAGCAGGGCTGACCCAAAGAGGGAGCCAGACCTACCTAAACACTCAGCAATCATAACTCATATCTTATCCATAACATAATATTGTGATTTGCATAACTTATATAAACCAATAAAACATTTCTTTCAATATTCCATACATTTAACTAATTTTCCTCTATAGGTATAACCATCAACCATAACATAAATAACAATAAGTCCAAGCAAGTATTTCGGCTACAACAAATGTGTTAAGGGTAGTATGAGGCTGACATCACACTGCTCAAATGGCAGAAAGGAAAAGGACTTCAAATGGAATAAGCCATATAAAAAGGGTTGCCTTGACGTTGTGAATTTTGCATATTTTTCTTCAAAACACTTTTTACATTGAGGGAAAATGTTTCCACATTTGCCCTTCAGTTTATCTCAAATGAAATTAACTTTGAACTCTGTTTATACTAAGGCTACGTTTAGACGGAGAGAGTCTGAACAGAAACCGCAAAAGTCGTCTTGCGGTCTCACTTTTAATTTTGCGTTTAGACTAGCGTTTCGGGATGGAATTCTGCGTGCAGACGACGCTGTAACGACTCGAGACAACGGGGCCCCACTGTCACACGATTGGCGCATATGTCACATGACGTGCTGTGAAGACCCGCCCTACTCTGCCTCTGATTCGCAGACTGTGGGTGGGGAATGTGATTGGACCAAAGCAGTGTCACTCACAGACAGTGGGTCCAGTACTAATAGTTGTGATAGCCGCGGGACAGATTCTTGTGTATTTAAAAGTACTGCCAATGTAGCCTTCAGGTGATCGCCATGGATAGAATCAGACATGCTTTGTTTACGCTTCTAGGCTACTGGCGCATGCCTGTGATGTAAGCAGTACGCGCGACGAGAGCCTTGACAACCCTTTCGTCATCGTTTTATGCGGTTTGACAGTTTAGATGATAGCGCAAAGGTGTATAGTTTCTAGGAATTCCACCCTGGAAGGTGGTCTCACTTTTTTATGGTTTCACCCCGTAAAAACGCTGTCTCCGTATAAACGAAAGGCACATCCGAAAAAATATTTTTGCGGATTCACCTGCTAGCGTTTCCGTCTAAACAGGGCCTAAATGTATACCTACCTACCTACTGCTTTCACTGTCTACAACTGCCCTACACTGTAATCATAGTAATCATAATAATTATAACTACCTACCTCATACTACAGTCTACCCAAATAACTCTGTATGATAGCATGTACAATAGTGCTGCATTTATATATATAGATATATATCCAAATCGGTCTGAATATACGCCTGTATATAATCCTGTGTATATACCTACTTTAGTTTAGTTTACTCAGTTTATTTGATCAGGGACAGTGCATATCAATCAACAGTTATACATTTATAAATTAAAAACTGTAAACATGCCAACATTAGCAGGGTTGCTAGTTTTCAGTTGTAGTCCCTGGGCCAGATGTTTAAGCCAGAAAAGAAACAGAAAAATAGGACATTAAAGCTAATATAAAAACAGTTTAAAACATGTTCTGTACATTCGCTCACTAGGCATTCGTGCATCTATAAAAAACAGTGTACAGGGACAAATCAAAGTCCATACATGTATAAGCACCGTATAGGCAGGCACACATATGGCAGGCACAAATATACATAATCCTAAATAACACATAATCACAATCAGGACAGTCAGCAAGCATACGGGGGCTGGGCAACTGTATACACCTGCATATAACCCGGATAACTCTGTATGATAGCATGTACAATAATGCTGTTGATACCATGTGTGTGTGTGTACAGGGACGTTGGAACTTTAAAATCGGCAGGGGGTGCAGCCTTTCTGAGATTATTTTTTATTTTTTTTACCTGCATTGCTATTCCTAGCACTATTTGGGCAACTTTACACAATTCCTGTGAGTCTATTGAAGACATCTGTAAGGTTAAAAAAAAAAAAATGCATTGTTTTATATTTCTAATAAAGTACTCAAAACCATCATTTTTCAGCCTCAGGATTTCAGGATGTTATGGCCTGGCTCCGCCCATAAGCACTTTGAGACAGATTTTGACAGTCAGCCCACACAGTCTGCGACTGGTATATAGAGAGAGAGAGACAGAGAGACAGACACAGAGAGAGACAGAGAGAGAGAGCGAGAGAGAGCCCCGGACTCAGCGGGACTGAGAATGAAACACGCAGACGCTGGCTCTCTCCTCTCTCTCTCTCTCTCTCTCTCTCTCCCTCTCCCTCCCTCTCAGCGGGACTGAGAATGAAACACGCAGACGCGGGCTCTCTCCTCTCTCCCTCTCTCTCCCTCTCTCTCCCTCTCAGCGGGACTGAGAATGAAACATGCAGACGCGGGCTCTCTCCTCTCTCCTTCCTCCCTCCCTCTCTCTCTCTCCCTCTCAGCGGGACTGAGAATGAAACACGCAGACGTGGGCTCTCTCCTCTCTCCCTCCCTCCCTTTCTCTCTCTCCCTCTCTCTCTCTCTCCCTCTCTATCTCTCTCCCTCGCAGAGTGCATGCAGAGGTGTCGGGTTTTACTCCGCCTCGCAGTTTGAGGAAGTGGTTTCCACTCGCTGTGTGGGCTGTCCACTTACCCAGCGCCCACTGACGTCAGCATGCGCCTCAAATCAGAACGACCTAATTAAATCAAGCAGGAAATGGTCTGAGCTGAATGAGAGCAATGCGCCAATATGGTATTTAGACACAAAAACACATTGATACTAACTCCTATTACTATAATACAATGCTAGAGACTGAAAAATGACATTTATAATGCATGTCACCTTTAAATGAAAATGACGTGAGAGGGAGACGTACATTGTTCAGAACAGCTTTGAAATAGCCTACTATACATGAATTCTAATGTCTTTTTTTAAATCAAAATGACAACGTGGCAGGGAGGCGAGTGAGAGGAATGTTCGTTGTTTAGAATGGCTTTGAAATAAGTTATTTCTAATGACCCTTTAACACCTTGGCTGCCGGAAAACGCCTAAACACGTCATTCCCGGCCATGCTCAAGTTGCCGAAGACGCTTTACAGCATCTTTGATATCAATATTTCAAAAATCTGGGACCGGATTCATATTTCCCCTCCGCTGGCCTGAGATCCACCAGGAGGACCCACTGAGCTCTCTGGCGGTTCAGGAGCGCCATCTGGTGGCCGATCGGCGCAATCGCTTAACAGGAAGTGCCGTAGAGGTTGTGCTGGTCGGCCGTATTACTTCCGGGCACTCGATATAGGTCCCGGGACTCGATCTCGACACACTACATAGCGATCGATTGCCAATAACTCGATAAACAACATGATTTGGACGTATATACCATTATACAAGCTGGAGATGGACCGGGTAAATCGACATCCCATAATGGTAAAATGTCTACTCTACGATGATCGCCCAACGGCGCGCGGAGACTGGGGTGAGTTTTAGCGTGTAAAGTTACCGTCTTCGATACTAACTGCTATTATCAACATTTGACCCACATTAGATGATTGGTATAACGCTGCCCACGGAATTATAAACGCCCCCTAGCCCATCCGGTCAACATCAGATGACGTGTAGTAACTTCTAGAAGTACGTCTAGTTGGAATTTTTTATATCGCGCTGATTGCCATAAAACTGTATTGCATCATCAATATAATGTATTTGGGGCTATAGATCACGTTCTGGAGAAAGCTGCAGAAAGAGATGAAAACATACTTATACGATTAGACCATACTTTACTATGAATATGTGAATGAAAAAGTTTAACGTTGCTACACAATGAACAATACATATAGGACTTTGAATGGGCCCTAATAATGGCAATGTAGCAATAGAATTTAAAAAGTTATAGCCCTGCAAAGAAGGGGACTTTCTCTATAGACAAATAGAGCCGGCAACCTACGGTTGATAATGAATTTAACCCATGGCAGCCAAAGTGTTAACTGAAAATGACGTGAAACGTGAGGCAAACGAGAAGAACGTAATAATTGTTTTATTTAGACTTTTCAAGCCTACATTAGCTACATTTTACATACAAGCCTGTCTCCTTTAACACTTTGACGACCGGCGCCCCGCGCGGATTTAGGCCTCAGAGGACAGCAGAAAATAAACAAACCGATGTACTTTCAACAAGCTTTATATATAATTTATAGTATTGCTATCTGTCCATTCTCATTGTCACTTGAGTGCATAAACCGTGCCTTCATAATGGCTTAAACAAAATAAAAATCCATCGGTTGGTTGTCATTTTATAGCGTCGTGAATATAAGGTATAACACACTTTTCGTCTAGGCTTTTTTCCCGGGAGCTGGATAATAGGCTAAACGTTGGCGCAGTTATATCAAACGCCATTTCTGCTGTATATATACGAATGAAATAAAACAAACTGCGTAGCATCCGGACTATTACAGAGCATCTATGGATGAAATGGGGGCGGCGGGGAACGCCGATTACTATTATTGATCTGCAATACAGTGTGCGTTCAATATAGCATTTTCATTGACCAATCACGTGACGTTACGTTATAAAACAATGTCCAATCCAGCTGTAATTTGGGGTAATATTATCCTACCGTCAGGCCATGTGATCGCCGGCAGCATTTCCTCACCACTCATCGGATTCTGGTAGATCGATATGCACATTGGCTAATCATAAATCCCATTATTCCACGCTGAAAAAAACGCTTGCCAAACTAATCCAAGATGGAGGATGTTCTGCTGGGATCAAGGAACTATGATCCACCCACAGAATTGTACTTTAAAAAAAATATTATTCACAATGATACTGCAGTGGAGCGATGGCGCCCCTAAGCGGGTTTGGCCGGTACTGCATGTTTCAAAAATCAAATATCTGAAAAGATGCTGGTAGTGGATCGGGTACCTAAGAAGCGCTATAAATATGGAATAAAACAATAACAACTCGTCACGTATATACTCGTGGCTCTGGTCCACATCGCGCTTTTTCAAAACACGTATATATACGTGGACGGACGCCATAGTGTTAAAAAGGCACTCTGGCTCTCGGACAACAACTTTTTCTTAACAGCTGACCTACACACACCGCACACAATGCTGTCATGTTCAGCAATGTAATCTAGCCACTGGAACTCTTTGAACCAGGCGGCCTTACAGTAGCAAGTGAAGCTCTCCCCAGAGCATTTTCGGGCAGGAAATACATAATTCTCAAGTGGTCTGAATGACACTATCATCTGCATTGATTTTAGTAGCCTCACTAGATTGAAGAGGAGGAGAGGAAGGAATCGTAGTGGCTAGCTGCTACTGCTGCTGCGGTCGGTCTGGTCTACTAGCACAGATCGGGGAACAGTTGACTCTTCAATACCTGAACCTGTCGTCTCGGTCTCTCTCTGACATTTATCAGATTTAGTGGGACCGGGGGGACGTTTAGAAAATAAATCAAATATGGGGCGGCTACGTGGTGCAGTGGGCAAGGCGCTCAGCACAAATACTGGAGACGCTGGGTTCGCCTGTTCGAGCCCAGCGCTCCACATTGCTTTCAGTTTAGCTGGTCGTCCGTACTAATACACATTGGCAGTATTAGGGGGTGGGAAACTGATGGGTGGGGATCGGGCGTTGTGGACAGCGACTCCTACAGGTCGGTTGGTGCGCCTGCGCAGTAGAATCAGGAAGCGATGGGGGCGGCGCCCCTACAAAGCGCAGACCCCTGACGCTGAAAGATCGCGCCGTGCAGGTGAAAAGATGCGACTGCTGTTACCTCGAGTATCGGAGGGGACTCGTGCTATGTATGACTTAGTCCACATTGCAGCCGGCTTGTGGGAGGCAAGAAACAGCGTTCGAGACAGGGGAGGGTTGAATTGGATGATACGAAATTGGGATGGGAGAAAAATAGAAAATGTGAGAAAAAGTGGATAAAAAAAAGAAAAAAAATCAAATATTTTCCTGTCTGACTAGCTCAAATCGACTGACATAGGCTAGCTAGATTGCGCAAGCCTATGATCTAGCTCATAGAGAGAGCTATATCATAGCTAGCGCAAGCCAAGGGCATGCGTAAAAATTACGGCAGGGGAGGGGCGGGAGTTGAGCCCCCTTGAAAGAGCGCAGAGGAGCCTCTGAAAGCAATAATAACAGATATGGTTTAAGTTTGTTGTTTCACCTGTCACACGAAAATCTACTCTGCTGCAATCTTGTCAGTTGTACATGTATGATTGTGTACAGTGTAATGGTTAAGTGCTTTGAGCAGGAGAAACTTATAATGTTACAGAATATAAAGACGGTTTTGTGCAGTAACTGAAGCTGCCACTAGGGCTGTCGCCCCCCCCCCCCCCCCCTTCTAACGTCTCTGTCTGTACATGCCTGCATATAATCCTTTTTACATATCTGTAGATACTATATCTATATCTGTACATATCCCTTACCTACTCTTACTAGTTACGATGCTGGCCAGTAAGACTTACTATCATAGTGTCTTTATACCTGTATCACTGTACATATGTGACCAGGCACAGAGTTTACGGTCTTGAGACATCTTCAAAACTTAAAGAAAATGCTTCATAACATGATGTGAAAGTACAGGTTCATACCTTCAAAATAAGCCAGAGAAATAATGCAGGAGAGCAGCCATGTGGCTTTGTATGCGAGAGACAGTCTTACAGTTTAACTTTGAGTTAATAACTGGCTAATTTTCCTCAGACTGGAGGAGCCAGACTCCTGTTAACAGAAGAATTACGACCCACATGAGAGGTCTGTAGGTTGTTACGGTAACATTAACAGAATGTTGTCTTTAGCTAAAGTGCTCACAGCTTAATGTGGAGTCCTACAGATCTGATGCTAGGTATTTTTGCACAAAAACATATCTAATCGCAGGGGACTCATTCTGCATTGAAAGTAGAGCAGCTCCTTTCAGTGCCATAATGAGGGATGCCATCTAAGCAGAATCAACTATCAGGGGAAGGGAGTCTTCTACAGGGAATGAGTCTATAGACTGAGACTTAAATACTGCACCTTATTCTCCATCTCCTCCACTCTTAGAGCGAGCTGCTGCTCCAGCTCCTCCACCTTCTTCCTCAGCAGAACGATCTTTCCCCGGCTGGCCTGGTCACTTCCCTCTGCTGCCCCCTACACACACCACCAGAACACTTGAAAGCTGTGGTCACCAACCCATCAATAACAAGTCCCTGAAGCACTCTTAGTACATTCCATTATCAAGATACAGTGTGATATGATAAACAGCCAATGATGTTGTTGTTTGACTTTAGGCCAGCATTACACAAGCAACATTTACATGCAACTTGGGTACATGCAACCGAGTTGTGTTGGAATTGCATAATATAACACACCCATGCAACTAACGAGAAACTTGTCTGTAACTTGAATATTACATCCACTGTAACTAAATTGCTTGCATAGTTGCCAATGTAACCATATGCATAGTTTATTTATAGGCACAAATTGTCCCTACCAAAATAATTGCAGAGTGAAAACTGTAGTTTTAGTATTATAATTAACATCATGGTCTTGCGAAACTTTTTTTGGTTCTTTTTGGACCCAATTTGCTATCAATTTGTATCCAGCAAGTGCACATGTAGGCCAAATGCATCAGTTCAGGAGGTTAATTAAAGAAACAGTCATCAGGATCTGAGTCAAGTCCTAAACCTAAACCTATGCCCCCGAGTGTAACACAGGCCTTAAGCCTCTTAATCCTCCAGTCCAAAGACATAGGACTACAAACAGCAGGACAATCAAAGAAGAGAGCTGCCATGTGGTTTTGTCCTCGACAGTCAACACATCTGTATCCGTGAACACTGTGAGAACATGTATCAAATAGGTCTTGAAAATGTTTGGCTACATTTTTGTTTAGCATGTCCCTATTTCTTGTTGTACCAATGTGGAAATTAATAAATAATTCAGATGAATGCATTTACCTTTTTACTGTGGGTGGGGGTGCTCTGGCCTCCATGCTGTTTCTTCAGTTCCTCCAGCTGGGAGGTCAGGGAGGTTACCTTGGCCTTGTTCTGGAGACGCAGCTTCGACAGCTTGGCCTCGCAGCCCTCCTTCTCTGTCTGAGACAGACATAAGTACACTATTCACCTTCGGTTCAAGATAACAACACTGAATACATATTTAATAACACGTCCGTTTGACCACATTTGTGCCATTGTGAATTTTAACAGGAAACTGAGCTTGCAAGAGATGTCACAGCATGAGCTGAACTACTGAAGACATCAATAGGACTGTCCTCTCTTAGTTGATTAGTCAATTTATCAGTTGGTTTGATCTTAGTCTTTTTTAAGCGTTTTTCCCCCCTGCTGAATGAGTAATTTCATGAAAGATTATCATAGTTGGGGGCCTTAGGGATATTTTCGTGCAAATTTGTGCAAAAGCACCAAATTTGGCCCAGATATAGCCCAGAGTATTCTCAATTGATTCAGCCAGGGCGCCCGAGCCGGCGACCCCCGGGGCCACCCTGGTGGCCAAATCAATATGGCTGCTGTCCGAAAAAGGTCTTGGCTATAACTTTTTAACCAAATTAACTACAAATACAAACTTGGTGTCTATTTTATGTATTTTGACTATTAGAAACACATTGGAATGCTTATCTTTACAATTGGGTGTGTCTTGACCCCTAATTTGCATATTTCCAAGATGGCGACGACCCGAAAGTGAGTTTTACCAGAACTTTTGTTTTTTCTGTCTATAAAAGTGAATTTCTATATAACATATAATTATGTCAGAATCCGAATCAGACACGTTGATTGCCAGGCAATATTTATAATGTCAAATAAACCTAAACAACAATTGGTTGTCTCTCCTACGGGAGACTGCAATTCGAAACTGGCCCCTGTAAATGTCCTAACCCAACCCCCTCCAATGTACAGTAAATTACCTAGTATGGTTGTCATATTCCAATGTACAATTTTGCTTGTACAGTTGTACAGTGTTCCCCCCCCCCCCCCCCCCCCAACCTCCTCCAATGTACAGTTTTTACGTCAAATGTATATACTCTCTTTTCTGGACTCTTTTTGTATCACAAACAGTACTGTATTTGCAAATCTGGTATGTCATAAATGTATAGATGTAGCAGTACTGTCTATCTGTATGTCATATATGTCCTGATGAATTGAAAATGGGGGACCCTGATGTAAACAAGACGAAAGTCTTTCTCTGGTCTGCATCCCCTTAACAAGTGGGTGTATTGTACCCATTCTGCAATCTGTTAATAAAGTTTTCAATCAATCAATCAATCAGGCGTAACAACAACAAAGGCGAAAACATGACAGAACAACAATAAATACTGCACAATACACAAACAATACATACCCTAGATTAGCGCAAAATGACAATCCACATACCATTACCACATCAAGGTGCTCAGATACCATCACCATCCGAGGGGATGAGGTGAAGACATAAATTCCTTGGGGTACACCTGAACAATAAACTGGACTGGTCGGACCACACAGAGGCCCTCTACATGAAGGGACAGAGCAGGCTCATACACCCCCCACCCCCGACACTTAACTAACCGCCTCGGCCAGTCCTTCATACCAGCGGCCATCAGGCTCCACAACAGTGGGCAGGGACTGCTGCCAGACATCCAGCTACTAGGAACTTCCATCACTGAGTGTGTCTGACTCCCACCCAAAAGGACAATATATGTGACATACGGACATACCTTATGCATACTGCACCATATGTGTATACTGTACACTTCATCAGAGCATATATTTAAAAAAAATTGCATTTAGCATTTTTTGATTATATATTCCAGGGGTGGCCAACCAGTCAGAGACTAAGAGCCACAAAAATTACTGTGGTACCACAAAGAGCCACACCATATACCAGCGTTTCTCAACCTTTTTTTTCAGTCACGGCACCCTTCATGTGTTTATAGGTCTCACCCTCTGGCCTCTGACTTTTTTATTTGGGCCTCACAGTGTTAAAAGTACCCTGTGAGACCCACGGTTGCAAAATTACAAAATCACTTTTAGCCATTTAAAAAAATAATGTTTATAGGGCGGTCAGGTGGCGTAGCGGAGATTGCGCTTGTCACCAACGCAGCAGATGCTGGGTTCGAGCCCAGCTCTCGGCGTTGCTACCAGCTTGGCTGGTCGTTCATACGAATACAATTGGCAGTATTAGGGGGTGGGAAGCTGGTGGGTGGGAATCTGGCGTTGTGGACAGCGACGCCTACAGGTCAGGTCTCGGCGCTTGCTCAGCGGGGGCAGGACTTGGTGGAGATAGCGTGCCCTCCCACGCGTTACACTTCACCAATGAGAGTCCTCGCTGCCAAGTGAAAAGACGTCACTGGCAGTCGCCACACGTATCGGAGGAAGCGCGCGGCCGGCTTCGGGACGCCCTTGTACTCACTCGTAGGAGAACATGCATACAGCAGCCAGGTAGGGGAGGGGGGGGGGGGGGGGGGATTGGCACAGCGACTAAATTGGGACAGGGAGAAAAACAGAAAATTGGAGAAAGAGAAATAAAAAAAATATAAAATTTTAAAAGAATGTTTATTTAAAAAAATGTAAGCACATGTAGGCCTATAGTCAATTGGTCCTGTTGTTCAGCCTCACAATGCTATTTGATAGTAAATGTGTTTATATGTCCCACCCTCTGGCCTCTGAAGTTGCTAATGTCTTTTTAATTTGGGCCTCACAGGACCCGAGATATACAGTAAAAGTGTATATTTTCAGCATTACGTTTGTTTACCAATTATTTTAACTGTTATTAGTGAAATATAAGATTATAGAAATCTCAGGGGTATGAGTCGGAAACCGGCGCATATTGACAGGAGGAAGTGGCAGAGCCAAAAGTAAGTGTAGTCTTTTGAAGGAAGAGACTCAGGGCTTTCGAATTTCGAAAAACTACCCTACCCAGCTCACACCAGCCCCTGTCAATCATCTGACTTCTGGATTTACTTTTTTATTTCTCTTATTTTTGGGGATTATCTCCCACAAACCTGAACGTTATTGCCATAAAACAGAATGCAGTTAGTTTCTCTACCTTTCTGTGAACGTCTTGCAAAAAACGGTGTTGCAATACGATGAAAAATGGTGGAGAAATTTACATTATAAAAAAGATGGCAGAATTCAGTAATGTATCTACAAAACCTTCTGTTTAATAATCTTCCCTTTATTCATTTGCTTAGATTTTTCAGGTCTGGTCAATTTTAGCATGGTGTTATTCACAGTCAAAGATAATAAAAAAAATTAATAGAATTGATATTCTCCTTTGGTTCATTACAATTTACTCAAGCCTAGTAACAGACACACTATTTCTGACACTGATCTATTATGTCCCTAGATTCAGATCCCAAGAACATGCCAATGGACCATTTAAAAAATAATTTAAATGTTTATTCTATGTCCTTATGGAATGAGTGACATATTTTTTATATATATTGTTTTTATGGATGGAAGAGCCGCACATTGACGGGCAAAGAGCCACATGCGGCTCGCGAGCCGCGGGTTGGCCACCCCTGATATATTCGATTAGATATTAGGTTATATATTGTAACTAGGGATGCACCGAATGGGAAATTCTTGGCCGAAACCGATACCGAAAATAGAAAACAGTTGGCCGAAAACCGAAAGGCCGAAAATGATTCATAGAATAGATTTTTTTTTTACCAATGTTGTGGAACATTAAGATTATGGAAAAATATATGATTATGGCAAAACTTAACTTAAATAATAAATAATCACTATTATGGGTCCATAAAACATTTATTCAGCACTTCTGAATGCATACAGTACATTAATTCCATCTTTTCTCTGGCTGCGCAGCGGATATCTGTGCTCTACTGAGCGCACCTTTCTAGTCCCCAGCTGAATGTGCTCGCTTGACTCGGCACAGTAGACGCGCGACAGACAGACGGCGTCAATGTGAGAAACACAATCCCCCCCCCCCTCTCGCTCTGAATATATAGGATATAAAACCATGTTAAAGACGCATTTATTGGACGCGTTGCGCGCAGAGTTTACATAGAAACAGTGCGACTCCCGACAGCGCGACATCATCACAACAACACGCGTTAGGTTACAGGTTGTTTCTGTTTCGGTGACATATTTTCGGTGAAAAAACTCTTTCGGTCAAAAGCCGAAAGGCCATTTTTGGCCATTTTCGGCTGAAAGTTTTCGGCCACCGAAATTTCGGTGCATCCCTAATTGTAACTAGGGATGTCCCGATCCGATCACGTGATCGGAGATCGGGGCCGATCACGTGATTTTCAGAAGATCGGAATCGGGGAAAAGATATCGGGATTTTTTTTAAGAATTTATTTATAAAAAGAAATAAAGAAATACTAGACTAGTTCATAGTCTAGAATTATTCTGCACTAAGCGAATTTTATATTTTAATAAGTGAAAAAAATAAGCTATATATCCATGTTGGATATAATGGATATACTGTTAAAAAAGCCATATCCATGTTGGATATAATGGATAGTTGGATACTGTTAAATAAAAAAACAACCAGCTTGCTTTTTTTCTTGATTGCATTTTTTCTTTACTTTTTTCTTAATGCATTGCCGAAAGATCGGATCGGGAAAAATCGGTATCGGCAGATACTCAAAATCACATGATCGGGAGCAAAAAAATGCGATCGGGACATCCCTAATTGTAACTATATTTATTGTAGGGAAAATATAACTGAGAGGGCATACATACCCTCATCTTGCACCGTGTTGCCCATTTGCACATGTCCAAAGTTAATTATTTTGTTTACACTGCCTTTTTTATTTTTATTTTTTTACTTCTCCACTCTACTATAATTCTATGACCTATACCATGTCTTCTACTACCTGTACCCCCCCCCCCTTCCCCATGCTGCTATGATGTCTGCATTTCCCCAAGTGGATCAATAAAGGAATATCTTATCTTATATCGACTGCATTCCAAAGAGAGAGGAGAGCTCAGACCTATAGCATTTTAACACCTTGGCAGTCAGGTGTGAACAATAGCTCTCGTGTCCACCCATATGCAATCGGGATCAGTTCTGTTTTATGTGCATTAAGCATTATGCCTCTGTGTGATTCCTTTGCAGTGGACCTTGACTTGTGAATGACTGAGCTAAACCAGGCCAATGACTGACAGTGATAAGACAACCATTCCACCTACAAGTACTTGAGGATTAAATGTTAGGTGACCATGTCAGATGACCATGTAAGCCTTGCTCTATCTAATAAATCAATCTAATAAACGTCTTTAGGTAACATACAAATCCTATTTGGCAAAGCCACTGCTCACCATTAGGCAGAGAAGGGCATGATCAGACACTTGTCATATCAAACTCACAACACTGGAGAAGTGCAATGGATAAGTCCTGAGTCCACAGAAAAAGCTAGCAATTCTTGTACCCAAAAGTTGACCGACTGCCGACATCAATTTAAGGAACACGCCAACTTTTGTGGAAATTTGCTTATTTGCCATCTACCCTGGAGTTAGACAAGCAGATACATACCCTTTTCTTCTCTGTGCATGCATTAGGCGTCGGGAACACCCTCACCGTTAGCCTAGCTTAGCGGCATTCACTGGAAGTAGGTTCCTCCATGTAGCCTAGTTCCTAACAGTCACAAAATAAACTCCAAATAAAACTCCAAAACTTTCCAGTAAACATGTTGTGACCCATGTATTTACCACGTGGAGAAATAAAATGTTTAAATGAGACATTTTCGTTTTCTATGCAGATACATACTCTGAACAGCACAGTGTGCTATTTACTATTTACATGAATCAGATTGTTTCATCACTGAAAGATTGTCAGGCCCATTTATATGGGGATGACACAATTGTGACTCTATTCACCTGGCAATGGAGAACCTGCCTCAAAAAAGCCCTTATTGATCTCAAATTGATTCTAAATGCAAATAAAACTAAATTCATTGTTCACTATTTATAGAACAATAGTGGGTCAACTCTCCAGTAGACCTGCATGCTTGGAACATCCGCCCTAAGGTGTATAGAATGTGTGACGGAAGTCCATGATGGCTCAATGCCCTTTTAAAGACACCACAGTATGTTGGCATTTCCATTATTTTAGTCAGAAGACCTGTGAACCAAAACATGTCTCATACTTCCTGCGGTCAGTACGGTCTTTACTGTGTCATGTAGTCTCCCCGAAATGTCCTTTCAGAGTTATTGCTGTCAGAGCAGCTCAAACCACAACATTCTTTCACCATAGCAACACCATCTTTGCAACGTGGTCCATGTGGCACCCCCATCCGCTTTGTTGCAAAATCTTGGTAGGCTTGCGCGGACCCTACAAACACAGCTGCATGGCCGCAACTGAGTCTCACCTTGAGCTGGTCATCTTTAGTGTGCAGCGCTGCATCCTTCTCTCTGATCATCTCCTTCAGCTGAGTCACCAGCTGCTCCGTCTGAGCCAGCCTTTCGGCTGCCTCTGCCAAGTCTGCCTCACCACTGCCTGCACCTGTAGCCCCGTGGGGAGAGCCTGGGGCCTGAGGAGACAGAGGAGGAGATAGACAAACATGGTAGAATGTAAGTATGTACGTACGTGAGTGAGTGAGTGAGTGAGTGAGTGAGTGAGTGAGTGAGTGAGTGAGTGAGTGAGTGAGTGAGTGAGTGAGTGAGTAAAACAGACAGTATCAGACAGAGACAGAATATACACACAAAATGTACTTTTCGCACTATAAGCCGCACCTGACTATAAGCCGCAGCAGCTAAATTTAATGATGTGTACATATATAAGCCGCACTGGACTATAAGCCGCAGGTGTTTTAATGTTTAATTACCATATGTAATTAGCATTGGGACACAATACTGTCGGACAAATAACAAGAATTAACTCATTTACAAGTTGTATTACGTTTAGCAAATAAGGGAACAGATAAATAACATTTCAATGCAGTCAAAAAAGCAATATTTAGATTTTTACATTTTCGGGTTTGGTCACGTCGAGTCACATATAAGCCGCACCGTTATATAAGCCGCAGGGTCGAAAAATGGGGGGAAAAGCCGCGGCTTATAGTCCGAAAAGCACGGTAATGTGCAGCCTGTGCGCAGATTTTAGAGTTAACAAGGAATGCAAGGATACACCAAGAACGAGGATTGGAGTTGAATTCCACTTTCAGTGGCTGTCGAGTGGAACTAGAGGCCTAAATAGCGGAAAGGAATTCAAATCAAAAGGCTCAGGCTAAACACTGCTAGAGGCTGCCCATTAGAGAGTATTTGTTGCAGAGAGTAATGGAAGAGAATGAGAGTATAGCTGAAGGCACAAGGAGATAACTTACATTCTGAGGATATCAAATCAAGTACAATAAAATACAATATATTCAAAGTGGCAATATATATATATATATATAATTTTTAGGGCTGTCAGTTTATCGCGTTAATTAGATTAATTAATTACACAGCAAATGATCACGTTATGAAAATTAACTCAAAATTCATAATTTTTTTTTTTTATCTCATTCATTCCATAAGAATGTAGAATACACATTTACAGACTTATTTTTTTAATATGGTCCATTTGCATGTTCTTGGCATCTGATTCTAGGGACATCTATGAATCTCAGGGAATGTATTCCCAGTGTCAGAAATACTGTGGGCTAGATCCACAAAGAATGGATTGCACGGTGCAAGTTGCACCCTTACTTACAATTCATTATGAATTGAAAATGGGGGACCCTGATGTAAACAAGATGAAAGTCTTTCTCTGGTCTGCATCGCCTTAACAATTGTGTGTATTGAGCCGTACTGTATTGTAGGGATGCACGATAATTATCGGGCCGATATCAGCAATTATGACGTCATCCCGATAACGTTATTGATAGCTCCGATAATATATAATACATTTTTTGGTTAAAAGAAATCCGGTGTGGGTGGATTTGGATGAAGGGCGCTTGTTTTTATTATAGCCTCCTCCCGTTTTGCCAGTACTGTGGTACGACTGACAGCGTGTGGTTTAGGAACAGGGAGTTTTTCACAAATCCAGCGCTCCCTTTCTTGGCTGTGACGTAGTCACGTTACATTCGGAGGCAGACAGTCGATCTGCCAATTACGTCCCACCGCTTGCACCCACCTCTTCTTCTTACCACCAATCAGAAGCTCTCGTTCGTTTATTTACCTCCGGATTGTCGGCCATTATTCTACTCAGAGCTCAGGCTAATAACCTTAGCTCCCCGCCAGCCACATTGACAAGTACCAGCGCTTATACATTACTGGCAAATGTCTTGTTGCACTTGTGGCAACGAGCGTTGTCAGCATCGACTTTAGTAAAATAGACCCAGACTTTTGAACGTTTCGTTCTGTCCGCCATGATGAGAGCAGAGCTGTCTGTACTCGGCAGCACCCGTGTGTGTGTGTGTGAGTGAGTGTGTGTGTGAGCACAGCCCGCTCCTCGCGCAAGCAGAGACACCGAGGCAGGAGAGATATAGAAAATGGCCAACAAGATTAGTTTGCGACGTTTAAATTCCTCAAAGAAAAACTCCATAATTTCTCGAGTACCGATAGCAGTACCGATGACGTCGGAGCTTATAAATACAAAAAAAATAAAAAGATTTTATCAATTTTATCGATATCGGTTATCGGCTTGAGGAGCATAAAGTTATCGGTATCAAAAAATCAATATCGTGCATCCCTACTGTATTGTACCCATTCTGCAATCTGTTAATAACATTTTCATTCAATCAATCAATCTGCGCGGTGATTGATTGAATGAAAATTTTATTTTGAGTAAATTGTAATGAACCAAATGAGAATATAAATAATTTTTTTTTTATCTTTGACTGTGAATAACACCATGCTCAAATTGACCAGACCTGAAAAATCTAAGCAAATTAATAGATGGAAGATGATTAAACAGAAGGTTTTGTAGATACAGTACTGAATTCTGCCATCCGGACACAGGCGATTTGAAATATGATTATAGAATATAGAATATCAGGCATAAAATGGTTATGAGATTAAAATGCGATTAATTAGATTAATTAATTACAAATCCTGTAATTAATTGGATACATTTTTTTAATCACCTGACAGCACTAATAATTTTTTTAAAGGAACATTTGCTAGCCAAAACTAGCTTAGCATTGCAGTTCAGGACTCCCAACATCAACAGTGTGTTCTTGTAGTGGGGGGCGTAACGGCATTGCAACACCCTGTAATTTAGTGTTTACAATGTGGCTTTTAACTCATCCAGCACCAGGGGTCGCTGTCTACCTTCTGGCCAGAACACCAGTGCTTTAACACTTTGAATGCCCATAACGAGAATTCTCGTTTTATTTTTTTTATTAGCGATCTGAATTCATATTTCATCAACCGAGTCTACCGTTGGTAAGCCTGCCCCACCAGGCGCTCAGATGTGAAAAAAGTGCCCCCTATCGTCTCCCAGATGGCAACGCACCCTTTTGGATTGGACTCAATGAAAATGGATGAGAAAAAAAAATCCGGAATCCACATTTTACCTCTCACGCATGCAACCGGAGCCGATCAGACCAATCCTGGACCCTCAGCACAGCGTGTAATATGTGTTTTACAGTATACGCGTGGGATCAATAAAAGGATCGATTTTTGGAATGGCGATCAGGAATTGGAATAATCCATTTGGATACCATCTGATCTCAGGTAAGGAATCTATTTTACCAGTCTTAGGATAATCAGACCCGTTTTCACGGAGATATAAGCTTTTCCCCTATAATGTGATATGGCTGTTTGACTGTAAAAGTTATCAGGAACTGAGAGAATCGATTTTCAGCGCGCGGCACCAGCGTGCACACGTACACATATACTATCGATAATCTAGCGTTTATTTGAAAACGATTCATAAATAGCCCGAAAAATGACAACGTTCTAGAATATTACAGTACAGGGCGATTATCATGGAATCTTAAATTTTTCTGTGAAAACAAGGGCTTTTCAAAATGCTATAAAACGGAAATGAACCGATAAAAAAACAATCCGCTTCGACAATGTTGACTGGAAATGAGTCATTGATAATGCGACGGGCAGATTAGACACATAGCCATAATTTAATACATAGATTAGGCGATATTAATGCTAACATTGCAGTGGATGGTGGGCATTCAAGCACTAAATGTGCGCCCCCTGCTGGGCACTGAATGTGTTAATCAATGGGGAGACTGCGAAATTTGTGAGTGCTTAAAATATATCTTATATTATAGCTAATAACACCGTCGATTGTCAGTGAGTTGCTTCTGGTCAACATGCAAAAAACGTATTGTTTTTTCATCCATACATTTCCGTTTTATACTGTTTTGAATATGAGTTTTGGTGATTCTTAGTAATCCCAGGAAAAGATGCGATAATAGCGTTTTAGTGGAATGCACTAATCACTTTGTCATTTTTCGCCTGATTATCAAATCTTCCTGAAATCAACGCTAGATTAGCGTTATTATCCTTCCTCATGCAAGAATGAAACAGGGCTTGTAGTGGGGGGGGGGGGGGGGCAGCCTCGCAGATGTATCGTTGTAAACGCTCGTCCTGCTGGATTATTTAAACCCCGCCCGAACGGCTCAGATCGGCCAAGAAAAGAAACTACATTATTTCTAATGGAGTGCAATACCGGCTGGAGTAGGGCTGGGCGATATGGCCTAAATATGATATCACGATATTTTCTGACCTTTCGGCGATACACGATACACATCACGATGTTTTTCTTTTTTACCCCAAACAATTCATTATGAGGCTTACCAAGACAGTATTTGAGTTTGCAAGCTAACATTAAAGACAAAATAAAATACCCATGCATTTAGCATTTTTATATTATATATTAGATTTAGATTATTAGATTATATATTGCATATGAGATATTATATGATTTAGATATGAAATATGATGAATTGAAAATGGGGGACCCTGATGTAAACAAGACTAAAGTCTTTCTCTGGTCTGCATCCCCTTAACAATTGTATGTATTGAGCTGTACTGTACCCATTCTGCAATATGTTAATAAAGTTTTAAATCAATCAATCAATAAATAGCATTTTAATGAAACTACTGTATATATGTATGTCTCTAAATGTTTTGATGAATTGAAAATGGAGGACCCTTATGTAAAAAAGCCGAAAGTCTTTTTCTGGTCTTCATCCTCCTGTACTGTATTGTACCCATTCTGCAACCTTTTAATACAGTTTTCATTCATTCATTCTGACGGAAACATAATCATTTTGATTGACAGTCGAGTCTGCCAATGACGTCACACCGCTTGCACCCGCCCTGCTGTTCTTAGCACCAATCGGCAAGCGCTATTCGTTTTTGACTTCCTGAATGTCCTGTGTGCTGAACATCAACAAAGCTACTAACGTTAGCTCCCCGCGGCCGTCGAGTAGGAGACCAGTGCTCCACAGGATGACTAAATGAGGCATAATGATTTTACTACAACGAATGTTATAATAAAAGCCTTTCCATACATCTGTCTGATTGAAAACTTTATTAACAGACCGCGGAATGGGCATATCTCAGCACGGGCTGAGATATGAACGAGTAACGTGTGGACAGATTGACGCGACACAATCCTCTTGGGCAAAACATCACGATATCCACGATACGTTGAAAAAGTGTATCGTTAATGAACTGTACCCGATATTTATATAATATCGTCATATCGCCCAGCCCTAGCTGGAAGGCGGTGGTATTTGCCCTTTTGTGAGCTCAGACCCATTCCCAATGATAACATCAGGCTGGATGGATGAAAAATGAATGGATATAGCTAATAAAAGAAATAACGATTAAAACCAGAGTTTTCCATGATTGGCGCTGAACGGTTGGGCGAGTTAACCTGACTTTTCTCGTGACTGGCACTGAATGAGTTAAAATTAGGCTAGTTAGCAAAACACTTCCTCCTCCTGTAAAATGTCACATTACCCCTGATCCCAAATTAAGCATAAAGAACAAGACTACTGGTAAAGGGGAAACACAATTAATTTTGGCGTAAAGGAAAATAACCGGGGCTTTTTTGTTGTTGTTTAAATGATGCAAACACTTAAGATGTCTATTAGCTTCACTGATGAAATCTGAATTAATTCTAGATGTAATTCCTGTTATATGGCAATGCTGGTGCATTTTCTTTGTAAATAAGAGAAAATTCAATGTCCGAAAAAGAATATTTTGCATAACTTCAATGTTTTGTTTTAACAGTCATTGTTGTTGAAATATTGTACGAGCACATACCACGTACCTACGACCCACATGCAACGTGGCTAAGAAATATTCTAAACATGGGTGGACAGAATATGGGGAGGATGCAGAGATTTGAGCCACAGCAGTACCCCCTCCCCCGACAGGAAGTCCAAGCCGTGATCCTCTGCGTCAAAGCTGTGTGCTCAGCACTCTACCTAATGCCTCTCTATCTGCCTCTGAAAACCTGCGGCAGCCTCACTCACTCTGCCAGCAGAGTCAACACTACACCACAGACAGATTAATGTCCATATATTTGTCCTCTAGCCACAGCCCATTCCAAAGTCCACCTGACACTTTAGTGTTTCACCAAACAATGGTTGTTATCTGCCAAGTGGCTGACAGAGTAGATACACCATCATAACGTGAGTGAGTGAGTGAGTGAGTGAGTGAGTGAGTGAGTGAGTGAGTGAGTGAGTGAGTGAGTGAGTGAGTGAGTGAGTGAGTGAGTGAGTGAGTGAGTGAGTGAGTGAGTGAGTGAATGAATGCAGTATAAGCGAATGCTTGCACGCGCACATACACACACACAGCCCTACTTACTCCAGAGCCAGGCCCTCCCTCCTCACTGGAAAACCACTTCAGCATGGTTTTGATTTAATCCTGAAAACAAGAACACAAGAGTAAATGACTATGTGTAGCCTATGTGTAGCCTATTTGACTTCAGTTTACTTGATAATTATTTCTATCTAATATAAGATTACCAGCTTGTCATTAACAAATAAATCTAACATGATAAATATTCTGGCTATTCAGCAAATGTTCTCATTCAAACACCTCTATGTTGCTAACTTGGCTACTCAAACGCAACTGATAATGGAGCAGATGACACGCTAGCGTGTATTTGTTTGTTTCTTTGTTACAGGGAACAGAGGACATAATGAGGAATGATACATTTCAGGCTCTTTCTTAACATTCTGTGTTAGCAATAAAGAAACATAAAACAAATGGTTAATTGGAAATAAACGACTTGACAACATGAATGAATCAACTTGTTTAACAATCACAGTAAGGATGGTCCAGTGTTTCCCCTACCATTGCCTTGAAGGGGCGGCCCGCCCCCCGCCAACGGGACCCCCCGCCCATCCTGAACCCAGTTAGCTAGCTTGCTTTAATCCCAGTAACGTTAGCGAGCTAGCTAACGTTAGCAAGCTTTTCTTTTTTGTTAGCAAGCTAGCGTTGCCACAGACGGCTATGTTTATTGTTTATGTTGACAACGACAAGCGACACTGTATATTAACTAGGGATGTCCGATATTATCGGCCGATATCGGCATTAAAATGTGATATCGGAAAATATCGGTATCGGTTTTCAATTTCAATTTCTATAACCTTTATTTACCCAGGCAAGCAAGTAAGAACAAATTCTGATTTTATTTATTGTCAAAAGTATGCATAATGTTGTGTTAATTCCACAACAAGAGATATGTAATGTTCATTACCTGAAATTATTCCATTTTTGGGGGGGGGGGGGGGGGGGAACCCTGCATATATCAGTATCGGTTGATATCGGTATCGGAAATTAAGAGTTGGACAATATCGGTATAAGTAAAAAAGCCAATATCGAGCTTCCCTAATATTAACTCATTGACGGCCTCGCCCTTTTCCCCATATGCACTGACTAGCGCCAGCTTTTCATGGCCATTTTCACGATATTTCACAATCTTTGCAGAGCTATTGTATATTCTATATTATAGCTATGGAGACTAGGGATGATACGATTTTATCGATACGATTCCATTATCGATTCTGCTTATCGATCTGATTCTTTATCGATTTCCTTATCGATTCCTGATATTTATACTTTAAATAACTAAATTGGAAATGCAACAGAACTAAGGCCTAACAAAAATAATGGTTTGTTTCCGGTTGCCGACCGACCCTGCCGATTTAGGTGCGACCCAATATATTTTATCAGTTTTTAAAAAAATCCGATTTTTTTTTTCTTTTTTTTTTTAATAAAGTTTCATAGAAATCTTAGTCAAACCTTTAGTATTATGGATATTAAACATGCTGGCAGAGTACATGCATCCATGTTGTTGTGAACATTTTAATTAAATAAAGAAATCCCTATCCATAGTCGCCGTGGGAAAGAATAAAATAAAAAAATTAAATAAAATAAATTCCCTACCTACCCATGGCCTAACTGACAACCAACAGGAAACAAACAATTTTTTTTTATGCCCAAGCTGGTTAGAATAACAACATGCAACTTGACATTTCTGATTGTCATTTATCATTTATTGTTGAGCCCCCATGTCAGAAAAATACAAAAACTGTAAAAAATATATTAACTATACACTTAAATAAAATAATGTATTTGAGAACTAATTTAATCTATTGAACTGTAGTTGCATTAAACAAGTCGTTATTGCAAAAGAGAATTTGTTAGCAATAACCTACCTGTATAAATAAAGGCCAGCTCAGTGTTCTCCCTCTGTCTCTCTCTGCAATGAGCATGGCTATTTAGCTAGCTAGCGGCTAACGTTACTTTACCATGTAAATTAATGACTAGGATGCAAAGCACTTTCAGTTTTCACTGCACAAACAAAACGGTCACAATATCGAGCCCTTTAGGTTTTCCTAGTCAAGGAATCAAATAGTCTGGATGGGTACCTTTCACATTTGAACCGATACGGTACCGGTACCGGTACCTGTGAATCGATACCGGTACCCAACGGTACCTTTTTCGGTACTTTAGTCTCAAGGAATTGAATTTACCTACCTCAGTCGTGAAAAAAAATCCAAACTTCAAATAACTACAATTGACAGTTTTCGGCTTGCCATTGCTCCGACTGCTTTGTTGTTGAATCAAGTCAAATCCTAGGTAAGCATATATTGTGCGTGTGAACGTTGACATGAAAAAAAAAAGTAAAAAAAAAAAAAAAAAAAAAATTATTTTTTTTGTATCTCACTTGAATCGATACTCGGTAGTACCGACGTGTTTCGGTTCGGTACCTCAAAAGTACCGAATTCGGTACCCATCCCTAATCACGTGTCCCCTCCGGTACACGAGGAGGCGGCCGTCACATCTTTTCACCTGAACAGCGCGATCTCTCAGTGGCGAGGAGTGAATGAATGAATGAATGAAAACTTTATTAACAGATTGCAGAATGGGTACAGTACAGTACAGCTCAATACATACAATTGTTAAGGGGATGCAGACCAGAGAAAGACTTTCGTCTTGTTTACATCAGGGTCCCCCATTTTCAATTCATCGTAACATATATGACATACATGACATACAGATAGACAGTACTGCTCCATCTATACATTTATGACATACCAGATTTGCAATTACAGTACTGTTTGTGATACAAAAAGAGTCCAGAAAGAAAAGAGTATATACATTAGGCGTGGAAACTGTACATTGGATTGGGTAGGTGGGGGTGGGGGGGGACTGTACATTGGAGGTGGTTGGGTGGGTGGGGGGGGGGGGGGGGGGTTGGTTAGGAGTGGGGGGGGGGGGGGTCATTAGGAGTGGGGGGGGGGGGGGGGGGGGTTGGGTAGGGGGGGGGGGTTGGGTAGGAGGGGTGGGGGGGGGACACTGTACAACTGTACAAACAACACTGTACATTGGATTATTGACAAGACCATACTTGGTAATTTACTGTACATTGGAGGGGGTTGTGTTCGGACATTTACAGGGGCCAGTTTCGGGTTGCAGTCTCCCTTAGGTGTTTTTTGAGAGTGTTTTTGAAAGTGGGTAGTGATTCACATTCCTTTACAGCTTTGGGTAGGGCGTTCCACATTGATGTGGCATAATTGCGAAACGTGTTTAGTCCCTTGTTTGAGCCGAATCTGGGTTTAACATGATTTGTGGAGCTCCCTCTGGTGTTGTGATCGTGGTATTCACTGACCTTTGGGAAGTATTTTGACATGTACATGGGTACCTTGGTCGTGTAGTGTATCTTGTAGACCAGGCCCATTGCAAGTTGCTGTACTCTGTCGTCTACTCTAAGCCATCCTAGGTTGTCAAAGTGGGCAGGGGTGAGGTGGGTTCTAGGAGTAAGGTCAAGCAGTAGTCTGACCAGTTTGTTTTGAGATGTTTGTAATTTTGTTTTTAGCGCCTTTGAGGTGCTTTGGTACCATGAGGTGCAAGCATAGTCGTAGTACCCTTGAATGAGTGCTCCTGCTAGAGTCTTCAGGGTATTCTTGTTTACCAGTGAGGAGATCCGGTACAAGAATCGAGTTCGTTGGTTGACTTTTTTTATTACATTGGATGCCATTTTGTCACAGGAAAGATTTGCCTCTAGGATGGAACCCAGGTAGGTAATATCTTCTTTCCTTGTGACAATATTGTCACCCACTGTAACTGAGAAGCCGTCGGTCTTGCTGAGTTTGTTATTTGAACCGAAGAGAATGGACTCTGTTTTGCCCATGTGTAATGATAGTTTGTTATCAGCGAGCCATATGCAGATTTTGCCTAGTTCTGAGCTGAGGGTTTTTTCAACCTGTAACTTGTTCTTGTCAGAGACCAGCAGGGCTGAGTCGTCCGCAAACAGGAACAAGTTGCAGTCACAAGCTGACGACATGTCATTTGCATAAATTAGGAACAGTAGCGGACCTAGTATGCTTCCTTGTGGAACACCACAGTTTACTGTGAGGGGGGGGATAGGGTACCGTTTACCTCCACCATCTGCTCTCTCCCCTCCAGGTAGGATTGCATCCAGCTCACTGATAGACTATCAAAACCAATTGCTTTTAGCTTGTCAATCAGAATGGTGTGATTGACAGTGTCGAAGGCCTTTTGTAGGTCCAGCATGACCATGCCGCAGTATTTGCCCGCGTCCACCTCTTGTTTGATGTGGTCGTTTAAATAGAGAAGGCATGTGTCAGTGGAGTGGGATGTTCTGAAGCCAGATTGGAATTCGTAGATTAGATTTTTTTCCGCAAGGTATTTTTCGACCTGTTCGTATACAATTTTTTCCATGACTTTCGAGATGGAGGTAAGGATAGAAACAGGGAGGTAGTTGCCTGGGTCTAATTTACTGCCTTTTTTGTGCAGAGGGGTCACTCTCGCAATTTTGAAGTCCTTGGGGACGTGTCCCTGTTTTATGGAGAGGTTTATTATGTGTGTGATGACTGGGGTGATGGCGGCTGCTGAGTCTCTGAGGAATTTGGAGGGGATGTTGTCATGGCCAGTGGCCTTGTTGGGTTGGAGGGCGCTCAGTTTTTTGAGTACCTCATCTGTTGTTACCATTTCCAGTTTGAAGTCGTCTTTGTGGACCCCTAGGTTCTTGTAGTATGCTACTATGTGTTCTACCCCATAATGCCCTGAGTGGGAGGGTAGTTTGTTTACCAGTGTTGTGGCTATGTTTGTGAAGAAACTATTTAAGTAATTGGCTACATCCAGCTTTTCTGTGATGAGCGTGTTGTCCGTCTTTATGTTTGAGAATCTGGTTGAGTTTTTTACTGCAGCCTAGTTGGTTATTGAGTAATTTCCAAAGTTCACGCGGTTTGTTTTTGTTTTCCTCGGTTTTGTCATTGATGAATTTTTTCTTTGCTGTTTTGATCATGGAGTTTACATCATTTCTTAGTCTGTTTCTTTCTAGTTTGAGTTCAGTCACGTGGGCTTGGAGTTCACTGCTCGTGCTTATGTTAAGCTTTGACTGACTTTTACGAAACTCAGAGCATTTTTTGTCTCTGGTTTTCATAGCGGTCAGTATTTCAGCGTGCATCCACGGCTCAGCGCGATTTTTTACCCTAGTGGTTCTTAGGGGGAGTAACGCGTGGGAGGCTCACGCTAGGGCTGGGCGATATGGCCTCTAAATGATATTGCGATATTTTTTGGCCATATCGCGATACACGATATATATCGCGATATTTTGACATTTCCTCTAAAGCACTTAAAAATGCTTGATTTAACCCTTTGATGCATACAGTCACGCCAATATGATGATTATAATAAGTCCCTGCAACATATGTTTGCATTATTAAACCATGAAGATGCTTTAAAAAATAATTTAAAGGTGCTATGCAGTGCTATTCCTAGCACTATTTGGGCAACTTTACACAATTCCTGTTGGTCTATTGAAGACATTTGTAAGTTTTTTTTCAAAAAAATGCATTGTTTTATATTTCTAATCAAGTACTCGAAACCATCATTTTTCAGCCTCTAGAAATCAGACTGTTATGGCCTGGCTCCGCCCATAAGCACTTTGAGTGACAGTGCCACACAGTCTGCACTGGTAGAGGGAGGGAGGGAGGGGGGGGAAGAGAGAGAGAGAGAGAGCGAGAGAGGGAGGGGGTGGGAGAGAGAGAGAGAGAGAGAGAGAGAGAGAGAGAGAGAGAGAGAGAGAGAGAAAAAAAAGACAGTCCGCCGGCAGCTTGTTTTTTTTTTCTTTCTTTCAATCTCCCGTTTGCGTGTGTGGCTCGCTGCAGGTCCCCCCCCCCCCCCCAAGTGCTCTCTATCTCTCTCCCTTTCTCTCCCTCTCGAGTATGAGGAAATGTTTTTCTTTTTTTCTTTCTTTCAATCTCCCGTTTGCGTGTGTGGCTCGCTGCCACACACGTATATACACACACTACTGTGAGAAAATAATAATCACACACAAAGGTATAATGGCTTATAGCAGACTAGTGTTGTCATGATACTGGAATTTCGACTTCGATACGATACCTTGAAAAGTATCGATACTTCGATACCATTTCGATACCAAAAAAATAAAAAAATATATATATATATATATTAGTGCTGTCAAACGATTAAAATATTTAACTCGATTAATCGCATGATTGTCCATAGTTAACTCGCGATTAATCGCAAATTAATCGCATTTTTTTTTTTTTTTTTTTTTAACCTAAAAACAGATCTTTTTCAAGTTCCAAGTTTTAATACTCTTATCAACATGCGAGTCAACAAATGCTTGCTTTGTGCAGCCATTTAACACAAAAGGATGACCCTCATGCATTGCAAATTTGCATCAAATTCAAAACAGAGTGATGCACAAAATAACTTAAAAGAAAATAATAATTTAAAACAATGAATAAAGTGTGCATGAAATAATAGGGGAAAGAAAACGTTAGGAACTTGTTACATTCACACACACAAGGGCTGATTAATCACACACCCCCCTCTCTCCCTCACACACACACTCTCCCAGCTCTTTTTCTCTTTTGCCCCTTCCTCATCTCTCTCACCCCCCTCTCTCTCTATATCTCTCACACACACACACACACACACACACACACACACACACACACACACACACACACACACACACACACACACACACACACACACACACACACACACACACACACACACACACACACACACACACACACACACACACACACACACACACACACACACACACACACACACACACACACACACACACACACACACACACTTCAGAAACAAACATAGTATCAATGAGAGCATCAATAATACACCTGAGTGAAGTCTAGTAATCTTGAGTTAAAAAAATTAGTGGCATTAATAGAATCGGGAGTTAACGCGATATTAACGCGATATATTTGACAGCCTTAATATATATATATATTTTTTCTAACAAATTAAGCTTTTGTTGCTGGTTGATTCTCCTCAGCTTCTCTCTGGTACTATAAGAGAAGATAAATATAACTTTTAAAACCCTTTGTTTATCTTTAGATCACACATTTAAAAATAACTGTTCATCTCACTTCAATCATTTTAATTGCAGATGCAGAACATGGTATTTTCTAGGGCTGTCTTAAATACTTCGAAGCTTCGTTCGATGGCACAAGCTTCGAACATAAAAAAAACAATCGAAGTTTAAAAAAAATAAAAATAAAAATATAAATTTTTTTTTCAAACATTTCTTTTTCAATTTTTTTTTTTAACTTCGATTTGTGTGTGTGTGTGTGTGTGTGTGTGTGTGTGTGTGTGTGTGTGTGTGTGTGTGTGTGTGTGTGTGTGTGTGTGTGTGTGTGTGTGTGTGTGTGTGTGAACTACCCATCCCAGTTAGGACAGCCGAACCATCCAATCTTTCGCCGTCGACTAAAGACTCATTTCTTCAACCATTATCTGAAATGATAAAAAAAAATTAAAATAAAAATCTAACCGTGACTAACCTTACTGTCATGCACTTGTCCTAATAAACTAACCTACACTGTAACACGCAACACTTTGATGAACATTGTTACTCAGCTGATAGAGTTGTACCCTTCTTGCTGTCTTGTCGTACAGAACTTGTAAGTCGCTTTGGATAAAAGCGTCAGCTAAATGACTAAATGTAAGTGTGTGTGTAGGTGTGTGTGTGTAGGTGTGTGTGTGTGTGTGTGTGTGTGTGTGTGTGTGTGTGTGTGTGTGTGTGTGTGCGCGTGCCTTGTAGAATTCCACACATAAGAAAGAAAGATACTGGGATGAATAAACAAAATAGGAAATAAAATGTAGAAATGCATGCAATACATAAATAAATATGAATCTCCATATAGTCTACAAGGTCTACATTGCCGGACCATGTAGAATCCGGACCTTGTAGACTGACATAATTCTGTGCATAGTTTAGTCTACACAGGCCATATTTCAAATAATCAAAATCTTACTTCATTCATCTTAAACATTCTTCATTTGGGGGATTGGTAGTTCCCATGAAATCTGAAGTTGTTCAAACGACAACAGCGATCCACCTTGAATTAAATCACACAGCCGAGTGAAACCTTGTTGGATGCGTCACAGTCACGAAAGGGGCTACTTAATTAATTAATCCAACCCACTTTATTTATAGAGCACATTTAAAAACAACAAAGTTTACGAAAGTGCTGTACAAGTCCCACAACATAAGATTAAAAAAAAGAAATCAATTTTTTTTTTCCGAAGCTTCGAATTAAAATCGAAGCTCGGCCCCGAAGCTTCGATTGCCAAAAAAAGCTTCGAAGGTCAGCCCTAGTATTTTCTCAAGCAGACAGATGTAAACACTGTAATCTGTGTTGCATGTACCTGACAAACTGAACTGTTTGTATTACAGTTAGTAACAGTTTCGATTTTTATTTAAAGATAACGAGAGAGAGAGAGAGAGAGAGAGAGAGAGAGAGAGAGAGAGAGAGAGAGAGAGAGAGAGAGAGAGAGAGAGAGAGAGAGAGAGAGAGAGAGAGAGAGGCTATGCTCGGAGCATTAAGCACTTTAGTAACGTTACATTTTCAACAGGATTGCTGCTATTTAAACACTTCATGGAAACGGGGTAACGTTAACCTTATGTCGACTGTAGTATTGTATGACCTCGACATAACGTTTAAACGTTAACGTTACTCCGTTTCCATGCAGTAATTATAAAAGTGGCCAGCTAAGCTAACGGAGCTAACGACTAGCAGTAGCTAACGTTAGCTGAAAGCTGTAACGTTACTAACAACGAATCAGCAGTTGATATTATGCGCCATCAGTAGACAATGTATCATGTATTAAACTAGAGTTAATGGTTTAATGCTTCAGTCACAGTGACGTTGAAAGAGCAGCTGTCACGAACCTCTTTCATTTCTTTATGGAGAGATCCGAGAGGTATTTCGGGAAATGAGTATCGAAACCATTTTAAATATTCAGTATCGATATGTATCGATACTTCGATATTTTTGACAACACTATAGCAGACTTAATGATTTTAGAATATTTCAGATAATGAAATTAAATGTTTATATCATCAACTATCCAGTTAGTATTTATACTGTCTGTAACGTTTGGCTACTTTAAATCATTGAATGTAGAGAGAGAGAGGGCGCGAGAATGAACAAGAGAGCCAGCTCCCCCACCCCCCTCGGGTTTTGTTCTAGGTTTGCGTTTTGATCGTCTAAGCTGCCGTATGTGATGACGTCACACTCGAATGTAAACAGGAAGAGATGGAGATGGAGACACACGGAGAGGGAAATTGGATGACATACAGAAACGAACCAAGCCAAGCATTAATATGGCCGCTCTAGCTACCCACAATGCCCTGTGTCCTTAAAGTGACAGTGTAGGTGGATTATGTCCCGTCCAGGTAAGTGTCCATGTAAGTGCCCACTACATATGTCCCCCCAGAATTCACCCTACTAACTCACAAAACGGGTCGGTAGACGGACCTCCCGACCATAACGGCTCCGAACAACTGGAGCCGGCATATGAGCTACCGTGGGACCCCCTGGGGCCTTGCGGTGGCGGGGAGGGCAAGGGGCAAGGTGCCTATTGGGCGGTGAGGGACTCAAAAAGTGATTTAGGGTTTAACACGGGGAGGTCGCCCCCGCCGCGGGGGCTGAGCGAGTGCCACGGGGTGATCCACATCCAAGTGAGCTGGCTTAAGCCGGTCCACCGAGACATGTTCCGGTTTACCGCCAATGTCCACCACGAAGGTCTTACTTCCCGTCTGTAGGACCCGAAACGGGCCATCGTAGGGGGGTTGAAAGGACCCGCGGTGGGCATCGTGCCGTATGAACACATATTCCGTCGCCTGGAGGCCGGGTGGAACACGAGTCTGTGGCAAACCATGCTGCGAGGTGGGGACCGGCACAAAAGCCCTAGCGTTCTCAAAGTTTGAAACGCGCTGCTGGGTCGCATACCAGGGGTCTGTGGTGTCAGGTAAAAACTCCCCGGGGACCCGCAGCGGTTGGCCATAGACCAGCTCAGCCGACGATGACTGGAGATCCTCCTTGGGGGCGGTCCTGAGACCCAACATGACCCACGGGAGCCTGTCGACCCAACTACCATCGCTAAGGGTAGCTCGGAGAGAGGCCTTCATGGACCGGTGAAACCGCTCACACAAACAGTTAGCCTGCGGGTGATAAGCGGTAGTGCGGTGCAGTCTCACGCCTAAGTTTCTGGCAATCTCGGACCAAAGCTCAGAGGTGAACTGAGGTCCGCGGTCCGACGAAAGGTCAGACGGAGCACCGAACCGGGCCACCCACGTATATATATAAACGCCCGAGCCACATCAGTGGACATTGTGGATGACAGCGGAACGGCCTCTGGCCACCGAGTGGTTCTGTCCACCATCGTGAGGAGGTATGTGAAACCATGCGATGGGGGCAATGGACCCACCAGGTCCACATTCACATGGTCAAACCTCCTTTCGGGCACGGAGAACTGGGGCAAAGGAGCTTTAATGTGGCGGTGTACCTTAGCGCGCTGGCACATCACACCGGTCTTAACCCACCCGCTCACATCCTTTTTCAGCCCGTGCCAAATGAACTTGGCTGCCACCCGTTTTTGAGACGCCCTGTTTCCGGGGTGAGAGAGACCATGTATGATGTCAAAAACATGACGTCTCCAACTGCTGGGCACCACCGGTCGCGGCCGTCCCATGGAAACGTCGTCTGTGCCGTGGATTTAATGTGCCGTTAGCTTCATTAAATGCCACATCCTCCAGCCTGAGTGCTGTGATGGCCGTCCTGTAGGCCTGAACGTCCAGGTCGGAAACCTGGTCTGAGGCCATGCGTGCATAGTCCAAACCAACATGGACGGCCCCGACCAAGGCCCGAGAGAGACAGTCTGCCACTAGATTGTCCCTGCCTGCAACGTGCTGAATATCCGTGGTAAACTCTGAGATATATGACAGGTGCCTCTGCTGACGGGCAGACCATGGCTCACTTACTTTAGCCATAGCAAAAGTGAGTGGCTTGTGGTCTACAAATGCCGTGAACGAACGAGCCTCCAGCAGGGAACGGAAATGCCGCACGGCCAGATAGAGGGCGAGGAGCTCCCTATCAAAAGTGCTATATTTGCACTCATTAGGACGAAGCTGTCGGCTAAAAAACGCCAGTGGCTGCCAAGCCCCACTCACCCACTGTTCGTATACGGCTCCAACAGCATAGTCTGAAGCATCAGTATAAAGTTATTTTAATCTACGTACACTTCCGGTGTGAGAGGACGCAGGCGCTGTTTTTTTTCCGCCGCTTCTCCATCTGAAACTTAGTTTTATAGTCTATCTGTTTAGTTTATCTACTTTCTACCTGCAAAGTTTGCTTGTCTCTACAAACAATCTCTACTTTTCAGTCAATTCATTATTTAAACATTCTCCTGTTTTCTGTTTGGATTTCCACCGAACTGTTTGGACTCACCTGTCGCACTGTTAGCCTGCAGCTTCCTACCGGTACCTCCAACGGTAGCCAGCTACCTGCTGTTTTCAAGGATTCGTTTTTCGTCACTGTTCCACTGCTCCATACTGTGACTACAAGGTTTATTTCCTGGACAACCTGACAACTGGCACAGTGTGGTTAGTCTTCGTTGACTGGGATTGCTGCCTCCTCAGGCTAGCTGTCAGCTAGCCACCCTCCAGTTAGCTGTTGGAAGCTAACATCTCCAGCTAACTCCACTGTCTCCTCTCTGTTAAGTAGCAGCGACAAACCCTGGATTATTATTTTCTTAATCAGACCACCCCTGACGGCTACTCCTACATGGTCAAACCACGCCTCCACAGGCGTGGAGGTGGAATAGCCACATTCCACAAAAGAAGCATTGACACAAGCAATATTACCATCCCGGCTGCCTCCTCATTTGAACACCTTGATTTTAAACTGTCTGGTCCCAAACCCCTAGTCACTGCAGTCATTTACCGGCCCCCCAAACCAAACCCAACCTTCCCCTCTGACCTGTCTGAATTCCTGACACAACTCTGTGCTATCTCTCCATCCATCCTTTTAATCAGTGATTTCAACATTCATGTTGATACTTCAGACTCCAAAACCTCCACAGAATTCCTGGACATTTTAAACTTTTTTAATCTCACCCAGCATGTTGATTTTCCCACTCATAAGAAAAGTCACACACTGGATCTGGTCTGCACATCTGGCATCTCCATCAGTAATCTCACCTGCTCCGACCTCACCATCTCTGATCATCTGGCTATCACCATGGACATTCTCATCCCTACTCCCCCAATCAAGCAGATGCGTTCCATAACATTCCGTAATCTCAAATCCATCCACCCCTCCTCTCTCTCCTCCCTACTGACTGACACCATCCCTGATGCCTCCCTCTTACAGCATGGCTCCCCTACAGACCTGGTCAACATCTACAACAACACTCTCTCCTCCTGTCTCAATCAGCTCGCCCCAATCAAAACCAAGTCTGTCTCCTTCACTCACTCCGCCCCCTGGTACACCGATCACCTACACCACCTTAAATCCAAGCTCGAACGGCTATCCAATAAAACCGGTCTCACTGTCCATAAAGAGGCCTACAGACAACATCAACAGCTCTACAAAGACGCCCTCAACTCTGCACGCTCCTCCCACTACTCCGCTATCATACAGTCTGGCAGCAACAACCCCAGGACTCTGTTTTCCACCATCAACACACTTCTTAAACCCTCTGACACAATCTCCTGTTCCTTCACTGTCAGTAAATGTGTCTCCTATCTGTCACATCTCCAAACAAAAATTGACAAAATCCACACCCAACTAACAATTGCCTCCGCCAACACTATCTCCCCTCCGGATTCAACCCCCCCTCCACCGCCCAACCCCCCTTTTACATCCTTCACTGAAATCACCGCATCGGACCTATCCTCCATTCTCTCTACAATGAAAACTTCAACCTGCATCCTAGACCCTATCCCCTCCATCCTAGTCAAGGCTTGTCTCCCTGCCCTTTCTCCCCTAAACACCTCCATCGTAAACTCCTCTCTGACCACTGGCCTATTTCCCCCCGCCCTCAAAATTGCTTCCGTCACCCCCTTACTAAAAAAACCCGGTCTCAACCCTGAAACCCTTGATAATTTCCGCCCCATTTCCAATCTCCCCTTCCTCTCAAAAATAATTGAGCGAGCCATTGCCTCCCAATTAAAATCCTACCTCGACAACAATAACCTTTATGATACATTTCAATCCGGATTCCGCACCAAACACAGCACCGAAACTGCTCTTCTAAAGGTCACCAACGACATACTCCTCTCTGCCGACTCTGGTTCCCTCTCCATCCTCATTCTCCTAGACCTCAGCGCTGCTTTTGACACCATCAGTCACCCCATCCTCATCACTCGTCTCCAGTCCTCCGTTGGCATCTCCGGAATCCCCCTCACCTTGCTCCAATCATACCTCTCACACAGGCACCAATTCATCTCTATCAACAACTGCAAATCCCCCACTGCCCCCATCACTCATGGTGTCCCCCAAGGCTCAGTACTTGGTCCCCTGCTCTTCATCCTCTACATCCTTCCACTTGGTCTGATTCTCCGCCAACATGGCCTGCGTTTTCACTGTTATGCAGACGACACTCAGCTCTACCTCTCCACCAAGACTATCACTCCAGCCACTCTCTCCACCCTCAGCACCTGCCTCACAGACATCAAAACATGGATGCAAAATAACTCTCAAATTAAACTGCAATAAATCAGAAATCATCATTATCGGTCCAAAATCCCTCACCAGCCACACCCAGGATTTCACCCTAAATATTGATGGTACCATTGTCACCCCCTCCACTCACGTCCGTAACCTTGGCATCATCCTGGACTCCACCCTTTCTTTCCTCCCCCATGTGAACCACATAACCAAATCGGCCTTCTATCACCTCCGGAACATTGCTCGTCTTCGCCCCTCCCCATCACTCTCCGCTGCTGAAACACTGGTTCATGCATTCATATCATCAAGACTAGATTACTGCAACAGCATCCTCTACGGCTCACCAAACACTATTCTCAATAAACTCCAATATGTCCAAAACTCTGCTGCCCGCATGCTCACCTCCACCCGTCGCTCTGATCACATCACCCCTGTCCTCCACGACCTCCACTGGCTTCCAATCAAATACAGGATACATTTTAAAATACTACTCATCACATTTAAAGCCCTCAACAACCTTGCCCCTCCCTACCTGTCCGACCTCCTCCACCGTCACACGCCCACCCGTCGTCTTAGGTCTGCAGATGCCAACCTCCTAACACCTCCCACGACCAAGCTCCGGACCTGGGGCGACAGGGCCTTTGCTGCTGCTGCCCCCTCCCTCTGGAATGCCCTCCCCAGCCATATCCATGATGCAAACACCCTGACATCTTTTAAATCAGCCCTCAAAACTCACCTTTTCAATCTTGCTTTTGACCTCTAATTCTGTCGGTTTTATTTTATTTTATTTTGTCATGTATTATTTTGTTCCGTTTTGTTCTGTTTTTTGTTTTGCCATAGTTTGTCTCTCCTGCCCATGTAAAGAGTCTTTGAGCACCTGGAAAAGCGCTATATAAAATAGATGTATTATTATTATTATCAGTGGTGATGGCAACAGGGGCGTTGGGAAGTGGGTGTGCCAGCCTGGTTGCATTGGCCAGGGCGGTTTTAGTATCGACAAACGCCTTGCGTCTCTCGTCCGTCCAGTCCACCACATGTTTGGCGATTTTACCCCTGAGAGCCTCGTACAGAGGTCGCATTAGCTGAGCAGCCCGGGGGACAAACCGATGGTAAAAATTTACCATGCCAAGGAACTCTTGCAGAGCCTTGATGGTGGGTGGGAGTGGAACATTTGCTATGGCATCAACCTTAGATGGGAGGGGAACTGCCCCATCTTTGGTGACGTGGTGCCCGAGGAAATCGATCCTAGACAGCCCAAACTGACATGTAGCTGGGTTAACTATGAGCCCATGCTGACTGAGTCGGTGGAAAAGGGTCCTGAGATGGGACAAGTGCTCTGCCTTGGTGGTACTGGCGACTAAGATGTCATCTAGGACGGTAGACAAACAAAAAAGGCAGGTCCCGTAACACAGAGTCCATCAAGCGCTGGAATGTCTGTGCTGCGTTTTTAAGCCCAAATGGCATGCGCAAGAACTCAAACAAACCAAAGGGAGTAATCACCGCCGTCTTAGGGATGTCCGCTGGGTGGACCGGCACCTGGTGGTAACCTCGAACTAAATCTATTTTTGAAAATATGAGTTTCCGGGCCAGGTGGGTGGAAAAGTCCTGAATATGTGGAACCGGGTATCGGTCCGGTGTGGTTACCTCGTTAAGGCGGCGGTAATCGCCACACGGGCGCCACCCACCGGCAGCCTTGGGGACAATGTGAAGGGGTGAGGCCCATGGGCTGTCAGAACGACGGATAATACCCAGGTTCTCCATGTTGGAAAACTCTGCCTTGGCAACGGCCAGCTTGGCAGGATCTAGGCGCCGAGCCCGGGAGTAGACTGGCGCACCTGCCGTAGCGATGTGATGCTCCACACCGTGCTTACTGGTGGAGGACGAAAAAGTGGGCTGGGTAAGGACGGGGAACTCGGCTAGCAGCTGGTGAAACTCATCTGTAATAGACAACATGTTAGACAAACCCACAGGAGGCGCTGCCCCGACAGTACATTAAAATGAACAAAAGGTGGTGGTGTCGATCAAGCGATTGTTCCCGACATCCACCAACAATCCATAAGCACACAGAAAATCAGCACCCAGCAGGGGCACAGACACATCAGCAGTGATGAAATCCCAGCTAAACCGCCGCTCACCAAAACACAGCTCCACTAGCCTACTGCCATACGTGCGGATCGTAGTACCATTGGCAGCTTCCATAGGGAGCCCATGCCCGTCTGCCAGGGTGTCCACCATTGACGCAGGCAGCACGCTTCTGTGCCCCTGTGTCGCACATGAAACGCCTGCCTGAGATGTTGTCCCGAATAAACAGTAGCCTGCCGGCCCCACCAACGCTCATGGCCACTGTTGAGCGCCGGCCCGGGCGTTTTTCCGGCCCCTTGTAAGTACATGGGGGACGGCATTGGTTAGCCCTGGCTCCATACTTGGTGTGAAAGAAACACCAGCCAGTGTCTCTCCCTCGCTGGTGAGGGGCTGCCACCGCAGCAGCGACGGTATAATCCCCATGGTGAGAGGAAGAGGGTTGGTCATGGTAGAACACGGCCGTACAGTGTTGCTGCTGGCTGGCCAAAAAGAACTTATCGGCCTCCGCGGCTAACATACGGCAGTCATTTATTGTTGTGTTTGCCAAGGCGGCCCTTACCTGAGCCGGTAACTGGCGTAAGAACAGCTGTCTGAAGAGAAAGTGGTTGGGCTCACGCCAGCATCCTATCCATACGCTCGGACGGTTTACTGTCGCCCAGACCTTGCAATGAAAACAGCCGGTTAGCTCGTTCCACCTCAGATTAGAGATGTTCCGATACCATTTTTTCCTTTCCGATCCGATACCTAAGCTTTGGGTATCGGCCGATACCGATACTTATCCGATACCAGTGCATACATATATATATATAAAAAAAAAAAAAAAACGATATTATATAAATTATACGTTTTTTTTTTTTTTTAACAAATACTGTTTTATATATACTGTTTTTTAGTAATAACTAGAAAGTAATGGTATTTATTCAACAACAGGTGATTGTATAAATTTGTATTAGTATCATTAATCAATGAGTATGGGGCTTCAGCACTGCAGATATACCCTAGTCCAATGATCCACACGGACATTATACGTTGCTGCACTCGCTACCCACTGGCTCTGCAGATATACCCTACTCAGTCTGTCTACAAGGCTCCGTTTCAGTAGCAGTCGGATCTGTTGTGATTTTTGCACAATAAATATTCAACATTCTCTTTTGAGACTCCGCCTCAGACTCTTATCATTTGGCACTAAAAGCTAAACATTGTCACCAATATGGCTGTCCGCAACATGTCATTAATTGTGTACGCGAGCGAGGTGGTCTCAATGACGACGTCAACGTGAGCTAGGTTAGCATAGCATGAGCTGCCGGTATATGAAAAGACTGTAACGTTACTGGTGACATTGTGATTTAACGAATACTCCTTTGCCAACTTGCTGTACTTTGCTTGCAGGTCTGCAGCCATTATTGCTGGATTATGAATAGCCCCAACTTTAGCCAAGGTAATGTTAAAGCTAGCTTTCGGTTAGCTGTTCAATGCTAATAACACCAGCCACCAAGCGAACCCATGAGCTCCCCGCCAACACCGCTCTGTCGGGACGATGACATTTAAGAAAGTATCTGCTGTTAAAATGACAAATGGCATCGCCACTTTAATCGATTAAGCACACGTTTGTTTTATAATGCTTACTCAACAGACCGCAGTGTTGTTGATAAATTACGTCATATGGTATCGGAGCGCAGCATTAGAGGGTACTCGCCGATACCGATACCAGCATTTTAGGCAGTATCGGCGGCTTTTCCGATACTGGTATCGGTATCGGAACAACTCTACCTCAGATAGTTCAAAACACTTCAACAAGTGTGCCTTCAGCGTGCCATATTTGTCGTGTGCTGGAGGGTTTGTGAGTAGACTCACCACTCTGGCTGCCGTGTTAGTCCCCAGCACAGCGACAACGTGATAGTACTTGGTGTCATCCTCCGTTATTTTTAGGGATGTCCGATATTATCGGCCGACCGATATTATCGGCCGATATCGGCAGTAAAATGTGATATGGGAAAATATCGGTATCGGTAAAAAAATAAAAATAAAAAAAAAATTTACATTTATTTAACATTTATTTACCCAGGCAAGCAAGTAAGAACCAATTCTTATTTTATTTATTGTCAAAAGTATGCATGTTGGTTTAATTCAACAACAAGAGATATGTAATGTTAATTTTTACTTTTTTAATTATCATATTTTGCACAGATAATGCTTACATTTAGAAAGCCTTTTGAATGCATCCAGTGAAATTATTAGTTACCTGAAATGATTCTGTTTTTTGGGGGGGAAACCCTGCATATATCGGTATCGGTTGATATCGGTATCGGTATCGAAATTAAGAGTTGGACAATATCGGAATATCGGTATCGGTAAAAAAGCCAATATCGAGCATCCCTAGTTATTTTCTTTATTGCAAACTGCGCCTCCGCCTGCACAAACCATGCAGTAGCTTGCGTTTCCCAGAACTTCAGCGCGACTGCTGCTTCCACAAACTTCAGCGCGACTGCCTGCTCCATTGTTCAATCGTCCTTGAAAGCGTCCAAGAACGTCAGGTTCACCAATGTAGGAGACGGGAAATCACGACCAAAGAGAGTGAAGTTTCTTTGACCACACATCAGTGTGCATCATTTATTAGCATAGCCATGGATACCACAACAAACCAAGCCAAGCATTAATATGGCCGCTCTAGCTACCCACAATGCCCTGTGTCCTTAAAGTGACAGTGTAGGTGGATTATGTCCCGTCCAGGTAAGTGTCCATGTAAGTGCCCACTACAAAGTTATGTTTAAACTTCTGTTGTCAAGCGTTGTCAATATAACCCACCCCCTTTCCTCACGAATGGAACTAGTCTTGTGGAGTCCGCTTTGACCGTTTTCCAGGGTTAGCAGCTATCGCTAGTTAGCTTAGCATAATCCTAATGGATACCTTGGTTAGCAGCTACCGTTAGCTCATTGCTCGTGTCAATTAAATTGCATGTTATTAAAGGTCCGCGCTGGTCTGTCTAATGAAATTACAACCGCAACATTATATCGCACTGTACAGCCCTGACTATACTAACGTTAGCCTATAGCTCCGCCGTCCCTGCTAGTCGGGACCAGTACACTAACGTTAGCCTATAGCTCCGCCGTCCCTGCTACACTCGAGACCAGTACACTAACGTTAGCCTATAGCTCCGCCGTCCCTTCTCGAGGAAAGCACTGCGAGTGTCTCTCGGCCGCAGGCGGCGCCATATAAACTAATACTCGATGTTCGCGATATAGTACAGTACTACATCTCGGGTAGAACAATCCGTGATACATCGAGTATACTCGATATATCGCCCACCCCTAGCTCACGCTGCCCCGATACTTCCTGAGGCCTAACAAAATTAATAGTTGGTTTCCGGTTGCCGACCGACCCTGCCGATTTAGGTGCGACCCAATATATTTTATGAGTTTTTAAAAATAAAACAGTACTATTAACACTTTGACTGCCAGGGGGCGTCTTTAGACGTCTTTGCTGGCCATGCTAAAGTTGCCGGGGGACGCTGTACGTCGTCTTTATATCAATATTTCAAAAATCTGCGATCGGATTCATAATGTCCCTCCGCTGGCCTGAGATTCACCAGCAGGACCCACTGAGCTCTCTGGCGGTTCAGGAGCGCCATCTGGTGGCCGATCGGCGCAAGCGCTTAACAGGAAGCGCACTAGAGGTTTTGCTAGACGTCCGTATTGCTTCCGGCCACTCGGTACATGTCCCGTGACTCTAGCTCGTCACTCTACATAGCGATCGATTGCCAATAACTCGATAAACAACATGATTTGGACGTATATACCATTATACAAGCTGGAGATGGACCGGGTAATAATATATCCCATAATGATAAAATGTCTACTCGACGATGATCGCCCAACGGCGCGCGGAGACTGGGGTGAGTTTCAGCGTGTAACGTTACAGTCTTCGATAATAACTGATATTATCAACATTTGACCCACATTAGATGATTGGTATAACGCTGCCCACGGAATTATAACGCCCCCTCGCCCATCCGGTCAACATCAGATGACGTGTAGTAACTTCTAGAAGTACGTCTAGTTGGAATTTTTTATATCGCGCTGATTGCCATCAAACTGTATTTCATCATCAATATAATGCATTTGGGGCTATATATCACGTTCTGGAGAAAGCTGCAGAAAGAGATGAAAACATACTTATACATTAGACCATACTTTACTATGAATATGTGAATGAAAAAGTTTAACGTTGCTACACAATGAACAATACATATAGGACTTTGAATGGGCCCTAATAATGGCAATGTAGCAATAGAATTTAAAAAGTTATAGCCCTGCAAAGAAGGGGACTTTCTCCATAGACAAATAGCGCTGGCAATCTATGGTATATCATTAATTTAACCTTAGGCAACCAAAGTGTTAAAAAAAAAAAAAAAAAAAAAAAAAAATGATTTATTTTATTTTTTTTTTAATAAAGTTTCATAGAAATCTTAGTCAAACATTTAGTCAAACATTTAGTATTATGGATACTAATAGTGTTGTCACAATACTGGAATTTCGACTTCGATACGATACCTTGAAAAGTATCGATACTTCGATACCATTTCGATACCAAAAAAAAATATATATATATATATATTTTTTTAAACAAATTTAGCTTTTGTTGCTGGTTGATTCTCCTCAGCTTCTCTCTGGTACTATAAGAGAAGATAAATATAACACTTTTAAAACCCTTTGTTTATCTTTAGATCACACATTTAAAAATAACTGTTCATCTCACTTCAATCATTTTTATTGCAAATGCAGAACATGGTATTTTCTCAAGCAGACAGATGTAAACACTGTAAACTGTGTTGCATGTACCTGACAAACTGAACTGTTTGTATTACAGTTAGTAACAGTTTCGATTTTTATTTAAAGATAACGAGAGCGAGAGAGAGAGAGAGAGAGAGCGAGGGAGCGAAAGAGAGAGAGAGTGAGAGAGAGAGAGGCTATGCTCGGAGCATTTTAGTAACGTTACATTTTCAACAAGATTGCTGCTATTTAAACACTTGATGGAAACGGGGTAACGTTAACCTTATGTCGACTGTAGTATTGTATGACCTCGACATAACGTTTAAACGTTAACGTTACTCCGTTTCCATGCAGTAATTATAAATGGGCAGCTAAGCTAACGGAGCTAACTGCTAGCAGTAGCTAACGTTAGCTGAAAGCTGTAACGTTACAACGAATCAGCTGTTGATATTATGCGCCATCAGTAGACAACGTATCATGTATTAAACTAGAGTTAATGGTTTAATGCTTCAGTCACAGTGACGTTGAAAGAGCAGCTGTCATGAACCTCTAATTTTTTTATGGAGATCCGCGCTGGCACTGCTCTGCACCGCTTGCAAATAGCATTGGGGCAGCTTTAGCTTGTCCTTCGTTGTTTACTTCAAACCCGAAGTACCTCCAAACAGCACTTCTGCTGTTTTCTTTATCCACAAGCACAAGTTGCGGAGGCTCTGCATTTGCCATGATCTTCAGCTAAAATGTTTGTTTACTAACTGAAGACGGCTCTGTGAGGGGGAGGGCTGGACTCGGAGGAGGCGGAGGGGCAAGTGTGCTCTGAACAGCGCGTCAATAACTTGCTGTAGTGTAGAACACTCGCCAGCTGGTACCGATACTGCAGAAAGTATCGGTACTTCGGGAAATGAGTATCGAAGCCGTTTTAAATATTCAGTATCGATATGTATCGATACTTCGATATTTTTGAGAACACTACCCCCTAATACTGCCAATTGTATTAGTATGAACGACCAGCCAAGGCGGTAGCAACGGCGAGAGCTGGGCTCGATACCAGCATCTCCTGCGTTAGTGGCGAGTGCCTTGCCCACTGCGCCACTTAGCCGCCCTAATCCAGTCTTTTCCCATAGATCGCAAGATAAAACGCGTTATATGCAATAATCCCAAATCGTTCTGGTTGATCCCCTGACACCCCAAATAAAAAGGTATAAACCATGTATACATGTGCCTTCACAAAATTGTCAAGGAGGGGGGGGGGGGGGGGGGGTAGTCTTACCCCGAAAATAAGATCGTTAGAAAACGCTTGGTTTATGAACAACTTGAGTGTGCTCGCTCTGACACAATGATAGCCAATTTACCTTAAAACTAGGGATGCACCGATATGAAAATTTGCCACCGATACCGATTGTTCAACTAACACAATCGGCCGATACCGATATTTGTGGCAACAAATTTAAATATATATATATATTTTTTGGTTAACTTTTTTGTAATATATATATATATTTTTTTATGAAACTACTGTATATTTGTGTTACAAATTGTGCTCACCGATATGAACATAGGCCTCTTTACTTACTTAAAAAAAGGAAACATCAAGAAATAGCACTATCTCTCTCCCAGTATGGTCTGCCGGGCTGCAGCTAGATATGTTCTCCCAGTATGGTCTACCGGGCTGCAGCTGGATACTATTGTCTCAACCAGAGCTCTCAACCAATGAAATTTTGATTGACAGTCGATTCTGCCAATTACGTCACACACCGCTTGCACCCGCCTCTGCTGTTACCACCAATCGGCAAGCGCGTATACATTTTTTACTTCCGCTTTTGTCCGCCATTGATTTTGACGAGAGGTTTTCTACAACAAAAACAACGGCGGCGTGGCCGACGTTTAGCTTTTAGCTCCGCAGGATGACTTAAACGAGGCATAATGATTTTACTGCAACGAATGTTATAATAAAACAAAGCCTTTCTATACATGTGTCTGATTGAAAACTTTATTAACAGATTGCAGAATGGGTAAAACTCAGGGCTCTATGAGCAACGGAAGGAACTGAGCTAGTATGAACGCGTAATGCTTGCTACGTTCGGGTAAATAATATGCTGATGTTATTGAACGTGTAACACTAACTATATAACGTTAATGCCACAAAAAAAATGCCTTGTTAATCATAAGTAGTAACTTTGATGCAGTAGCTTGTGTGTGTGGGGGACTGGGGACGGCGTTGTGCAGGTCGCGAGTGAACTTTTTTTTGTCTTTTGACGCTACACAAATTGATGGATATTTATCGGCTACTGCCATCGGCACATTCAAGCTTATCGGCCGATAGGCCGATTGCAGTCAACAAGGCACTTATCGGCCGATACCGATACCGGACCAATACATCGGTGCACCCCTACTTAAAACAAGTTTTGTTTAGCTAACGCCATTATGCATCGGAGCTGTGGTTTCGCTGGGATCAACATGGCTAAGAAGAAGCAAATAAATTCTTTCTATTTTAGGAATGTTCTGTAGCATATGTCGGCAACATAAGAAGCCAGCTACTAGGGGTAGCCAGACGCGTGCGTTCATTGCTGGACCTACAAAAGGCCTTCGACACTGTCAATCACACCATTCTGATTGACAAGCTAAAAGCAATTGGTTTTGATAGTCTATCAGTGAGCTGGATGCAATACTACCTGGAGGGGAGAGAACAGATGGTGGAGGTAAACGGTACCCTATCCCCCCCCCCTCACAGTGAGCTGTGGTGTTCCACAAGGAAGCATACTAGGACCGCTACTGTTCCTAATTTATGCAAATCACATGTTTTTTTTTTAGTATTTATAAGCTCCGACGTCATCGGTACTGCTATCGGTACTCGAGAAAAAAAACTGATTTCTTTTAACCAAAAAATGTATTATATATTATCGGAGCTATCAATAACGTTATCGGGTTTATCGGGATGACGTCATAATTGCTGATATCGGCCCGATAATTATCGTGCATCCCTAGTCAAAATACTTCCCAAAGGTCAGTGAATACCACGATCACAACACCAGAGGGAGCTCCACAAATCATGTTAAACCCAGATTCGGCTCAAACAAGGGACTAAACACGTTTCGCAATTATGCCAAATCAATGTGGAACGCCCTACCCAAAGCTGTAAAGGAATGTGAATCACTACCCACTTTCAAAAACACTCAAAGAACACCTACGGGAGACTGCAATTCGAAACTGGCCCCTGTAAATGTCCTAACACAACCCCCTCCAATGTACAGTAAATTACCATGTATGGTTGTCAATATTCCAATGTACAGTTTTGCTTGTACAGTTGTACAGTGTCCCCCACCCACCCCTACTACCCAACCTCCTCCAATGTACAGTCCCCCCCCACCCCCACCCCACCTACCCAACCTCCTCCAATGTACAGTTTCTACATCAAATGTATATACTCTCTTTTCTGGACTCTTTTCGTATCACAAACAGTACTGTATTTGCAAATCTGGTATGTCATAAATGTATAGATGTAGCAGTACTGTCTATCTGTATGTCATGTATGTCATATATGTTATGATGAATTGAAAATGGGGGACCCTGATGTAAACAAGACGAAAGTCTCTCTGGTCTGCATCCCCTTAACAATTGTATGTTTTGAGCTGTACTGTACTGTACCCATTCTGCAATCTGTTAATAAAGTTTTCAATCAATCAATCAATCGAGTCTCCCTGCCAGTCCTACCGAAAGGACAAGTTAGACACACATCATCTGACAACCATAGAGCTGCCACGCAACATCACGTAAGCCTGCCACGATAACACATTTTGCTGGGCAATTAATTCATCATCATTAGGTGGCTTCTTCGTTCCGAAGGTTGCCTATCACTCTCCAACTCCGTGACTCCGCCTCTCACTCCACTCCAATCACAGACGTCGTCTAGCCAGCCTCTTCTTGGTCTTCCACTTCCTCTCTTTCCATCCACCTTCCCCATCACCACCTTCTTGAACATCTCCCCGCTGGATCCTCTCAGAACATGCCCGCACAACTCCATCTTTCTCTTTTTCAACCTCTCCAGCAGCTGTCCTCCTTGCATATCCGCTCTTCTCAGTACCTCCTCATTCTTGATCTTATCCTTCCATGTTATCTTCAGCATCTTCCTCAGTGTCCACATTTCAAAAGAGTCTATCATCCTCTTTGCCTCTTCATTCAGCGTCCATGCTTCTGCTCCGTATGAAAAGACTGACATAACATACGTTTCCAAAATCCTGGTCTTCGTTTTCCAACTTATGTTTCTTCTCAATAATTCTTTATGGTTCCAGAATACGCCCTTTGCAATTCCGGTTCTTCTCTTAATGTCCATGTTAGCTCTTCCACCTTCACTGATCCAGCTTCCAAGGTACATGTACTCCTTCACTTGTTCAAGTTTTTCTCCATCCACCTGTATTTTACAAACAGTTCCTGGTGTTTTTTCAATGATCATTACTTTAGTTTTCTTTGTGTTTAGCGACATTCCATAGTTTTTGCATTCGACATTCAGCTTATTCATCATGTCCTGTAGATCTTCTTGACAGTTACAGACTATAGCAGTGTCATCCGCGTATCTTATATTGGTGATGTTCTCTTCGCCAAGTTTTACTCCTTTCCCTCCTCTCAGACCTTTTTTCATCAGTGATTCACTGTACATATTAAAGAGTACAGGGGACAAGATACATCCTTGTCTTACACCCTTCTCCACCGGGAAGTCTCTTGATTTCTCCTTTCCTATTCCAACATTAGCCTTCTGCCTCCAGTATAAGTTGGCAATTATTCTTCGGTCAGAAACTGGTATTTTGAATTCTTCCATTGTTCTCATCAATGTTGTATGTTCAACTCTGTCGAAGGCCTTCGTGAAATCGATGAAGCAAATATACAGCTTCTTCTGCTGGTCTATCGATTTTTCACCAATGATTCTGAGTTGGCAGATTGCATCTCTTGTTCCTTTTTCTTTGCGAAAACCCATTTGACTATTGCCCCCAAAAATATCACGATAAGCGATATTATTGCGACCGGTTAGAGAATTTTTTTTTTATTCACTAATATAATGATAATAGCATAATAATGCAAGGACACCGTTTCAAAGTGCAATAAACTTTTATTTAACATTGGAAGACATTTTAAATATCCTAAATAAAAAAAATGCTCAGTTTGATTGTTTATTATAAAACAAACTGAAACTGGAAACAAGCCCTCTGTCTGGCTTTTTGTGTCATCCTTTTAACATGTACATGTATTATTAATGTACCTTGCGCCGCAGTACCATGTACAAAATGTTAATAAAGTGTGAGGAAAAAACTGGAAACGTAATAAATAAAAAGGTAGTGAAACAATAATCAAATAAAGACCAAAATATATACTATCTCTATTGGAATGGAGACTTCAGCACAGGATAAACTAGGGATGGGCAAAAATAATCCAGATCGATTGATCACATGATGTACTCGAGTACTCGTGGAGGAAAACGCTGTACAAAATATACGTATTTTCTGGTGTTTTAGACTTTTATTTTGAAGCCCACCGCTCCGTCTTTTCCGGTGTTTTAGACTTTTATTTTGAAGCCCAACGACCGGACCGGAAGTATTGTTGTGTGATTATCCTAGCAGAACCTATGTGCGGACAACTTGTCTCGTCCGGTTCTGTGTTTTTGAGCTAATGATAAAACAAATGTTGAGATTGTTGGTGAACAACTAACTTTAGGTTAGTTTTAACGTTAGCTACTAACGTTAGATGCAGCTACTACAGGCAATCAACGATGAGGAGGAAGCGTCAAATCCGTATATACTAGAATAGTAGCCCTGTGGTGCGTACGACTCGAAACTACCTGTTATAATAAATTAATTCATGTTTAACTTGTCCCTGTGTCCAGTCCTTTGACTAGCCCCACCCGTTCATTGTAAACAATGATGCATGTAATTGTATTAACGTTATTCTGTGTTGTAGCTATGCTATACGTTGTATTTCGTTTGTTAGCTATTTAGCTAATGTTGTTAGCATTGAATGAGCATCAACGCTCGATCTTTCATCTTTATTTAGCAGTCCAGTTTCTCCGGGCAGTAGCGAGTAACTACTTGGGTCTAAAAACAGCTAACGTTACACTACACATAACGCTACTTGGTTAAAAGGAGCAACACTATTGAGAAATGTAGTTAAGCTATATGTGGCGTTGCTATAGGCGAGCTCCCGTGCTGTGCTCTGTAGTAAGGCCAGCGGCCCCCCACACGGAGAGTGACTGACGAGGGGTACTGGTTCCGCCTCATTAAAACAAATAGCAATTAATCGCGCCCATCAAAATCATTGCATTCATTTTAATTATCGCAGCAATTAATCGATTTATTGCTTATCGCGGCAGGCCTACGTGGAGTTGATGAAAGTCAGAACTTCGCAACAGGCTGCAGGGGGAGCATCTTGCAGCCTCCATGAGGGTTTCCATCAATGGTCCCCCAGTTGGGGACTTCGGCTACCAGGAGGCACTTGAAATGTTTTTCAGGAAACCTAGAAAACTCAAGTGCAATGACCACAAAGTTTGTGCAATGTGCCATTGAACCATTGGCTTTGTATGGGTTGTAAATAGTTATGTGTTGCATGTGCCTCCTTATATTGTAAATAGTTAATATGCATGTTGTAACTACTGTATGTATAATTGTAAATAAGTTAATTTATGTGTTGTAAATAAATATTGTTAATATTTATTTACCTAATTTATGTGCAATCATTTCATTTCAGCTCAGTGTAGAGAAATGCACCGATGCACCGATACTAACAACCGTCTATGACGACACTGTTGACACCACATATCCGTGACACGCGTGCCCCGTGACAACACTAGTAGTTTCGGGGAGCCTACCACCCCCACTGAAAGAAATCCTAGGGGAAACACTGGTCAACACTTGTATAAAGGCTAGGGCTATTTCTGGTATACCCAACCTCTACTGCAGCGGTTCTCAAAATACGGGTTGCGGGCCGCGGCCCTAGCGCATTGGCAAGTAGTAAAATAAAAAAATATTATAAAAAAATTGTATTGATAACATAGTGCTGTAATAAAATGTTCTAATAAATATGCATGATCAAGTTCCAAAACTTGTGCTTTTATTTTGATATTCCTTAATTCCTTAATTCCAAATTACGTGATACATAATCCAAAAAAAAAAATCCGAAATAAAATGGGGTGGTGGGATAAAAAAGGTTTGAGAACCCCTGCTCTACTGTGCGCAACTGCATAGTATGTGGTTGGGTGAAAATATTAAAGGCTAGAAAGCAAATGCTCGCCAATTGAGCGCAACGTAATGTAAGGACGTGAAATTACATTGTTGGCTTTGTACACTACCTTGATCAAGCCGATGGTGCAAAGTTTCAATATTCAGTTGATCGCTTGTAAAGTGCAATGTTTATAATCTTTTCCTCAAAATGAGCTACGCAATATGACACGCCGTGCCAAACTTAGGGTTCCTATGTGTAACTGAGGGGTACAATTCCCTGACTGTATTGTTAGATATGATACTTACTACCACTACCTCTTGTACTTTAGACTCTGGCCACCCAGTACTAGGCATAAATAATTATGGTAAACACTCCCACGTAGATGAAACGATACAACACAAATGTACCAAGTCGAAAGTCTGCGTTTAATAATAATTAATACATAGCAAAAGGTATGTAGAGCAATCACTTAATTACATTTATGATTTGAAATAGGATGCACTTTTATGGCAAATGAGTATTCGTTGGTATATCAATAGAGAACGTCCAATCTCTGGTGGCGCAGGCGGTAAATATACAACCTGGAATATTTAAGGAATAATAGCAATGATACTTTAATGATTATAGAACTGGATACACTAGGGGGGAATTCCGGTCGCTTGTAAGACAACTGGAGAAGGGGGGGGGGGGTAGAGTCTGGCTGTATCCGTCTGGCCGAGGGTATCCTGGGAGAACCCACGGTTGTGCGGCTCGGTGCCTCAGCGATCCTCGATCCACAGATGAAAGCAGTTGGACTCTCTGTGGGCCGGCTTCCTCCGGTCCACGATGGAGAGACGTGAAGCGACCTCGTCGTGTAGAGCGTCTCCTCACCTGTCGTCCTCTCCGGGGGGGGGGTTTCCAACACACGGCAGTGTTGGTCTTTATCCATAGAATAATCACTGTATACAAAGCATAATCCGTGCCTGGGAAGGCGGGCTGTCGTCGGTAGAATAATCCGGTATGCAGGTCCACTCGGTCGTCGGCTCTGGGGCTCCTCGGGTGCAGCCTCACATGGGGTCGGCCACCCTGGATAAGCAGCCAGTTCTACCCGAAACGAAGGGGGTGCTGACTACGATAGTATTCTCACCGCACGAAGCACTACATATGAATAGACTATTATTAGCTTAATAGACTACGTCCAACTCGACGATATAGTGCCAAATATGACTATTCAAATATTAATATACACGATGTCTCAATACCGATGGTAGGCCGAACTTGGCCTTACTCCCACACGTGGCGTCGCGGGGAGGCTTTACGTCTGTCACTCTATTGGAGGGTAAGAAACTGGACTAAAAAGGAAGTCCTACTTTAGTAGCGCAGTATATATACGCACTATGAACAAATAGTACCATTAGTGGTGCGGTAGCCAGATTCCTACGCGGAACTAGGACTTGTTCGTACATGTTGAGCGGTACGTTTGAACTGGGTCTGGGGGGTATGGCAGCCTGGCACCAAGGTCTCGACCAATAGTAGAATGGAGACTATTATGGGATGTTCAGTAGGCTAGAATGGATATTCAATGCATATTGTACAAGGAATATACAAGGGATATCAGGGAATATTAGAGAATATACAAATACAATTAAATATATATATATAAATAAATATATATATTCGGTTTAATCTGGCCCTTCACAACAGCCACCCCCTGATTGGTCCCAGACCTAATCAGTTAAGCAGAGACAGATTAATCGCGTTGTCTATTTACACATAAGGGTTTGCTGTAGGGGTCAGTCAACTTCACAAAGTCATAGGGTTATAGGGTCATGGTCATCATCGATTGTGTCTGGGAGTCGGGGCAGTTCTATGAGCCTCGCCACGGGACGGGTGTAAGTGCGACCCTGGACAAGCACTTCAGCTGCTCGGACCTTGCCGTCGGCACCGGTGATCACTTTGCTTACGCGGCCGGCCGGCCACATAGCTCTGGGCAGTGATTGATCAATAATCATGACGACTGTTCCTTCTGTCAAATTGTCTCTCTCCTTCACCCACTTCTGGCGGGTCTGTAGAGACGGTAGGTAGTGCAGTAGGAATGTCCTTTGTTGTGCACTCTCTATGGTAGTGCAATCATCTATGTTGGGGTCTGCGGAGATAACAGTGCTCAATCCACAGAACATAGGCTTCTTATTCTCAGCCTCCTCTGGACTTGCTTCCCTCGGGATAGGCGTGGGCCACTCTCCTTCCGGGAGCTTTAGGAATGCTGGGCCGTCACTGTAGACATTGCGACGGGTGAGGTCATCTAGGGGCATTCCCCGGGTGATGACGTCAGCTGGGTTCTGTTTTGTATCAACGTAGCGCCACTCTGTTTCTCCGGTTAACTCTTCGGTTAAGTCTTGAATCTCGGTGACTCTGACTCCCACGAAGACTTTGTACTTGCATGAGTCCGATTTGATCCAGACGTGTAAGTCCATTTTACATGTCTCTGGCCTCACCGTGGGTGGGAAGTAGCTTCGGCGCATATTAACGCCTGGGAGTGAGTGGAGCTCCATCTCCCACTCTCTCCAGGTGGATGCAAGGTGTGCGGGAATGGGGTCGTCCCAGCCCTGGTCCTTGTCCCACAATGCTCGTACAATCATTTTTGCCCTGGTGGTGTACGGTAGAATACATCCTAGCGGGTCATATTGTCGGGCGAGTGTTGTGTACACACTCCGTCTGGTGGTCGGCGCCGCCACCGGCCTTCCCTGCTCCGTAGTCAGGGGCTTGTGTCTGTAGTGAAGCGAATCTGTTTTGAATCGCCACACCAATCCCAGGGTCATCTCCTGGGCTTCTCCCGGGATTGTAGCCATCCAGGTCTCGCGGCTGGCTGCCTTGTCCTCGGAGGAGAGGCTGCGCAGTACTTGCGGATCGCTGCTGGCCCACTGCCTGAGATCAAAGCCGCCTTTGATCAATGAGGCGCGGAGTTTAATCAGGAGAGCCTCGGCTTCTTCCTGGGTTGAAAGGCTTTGTAGACAGTTGTCTACGTGGAAGCTGTTCTTTACGCTGTGTCGGACCTCTTCGTCCGCTGCTGGGTCCTCTGCTACATGTTTCTGTAGTGCAAATGTAGCACAGCAGGGGCTGCACGTCGTTCCGAAGGGGAGGACTTCCCATTGGTAGATGGCTGGGTGCTCATCTCCTGGCTTCTCTCTCCATAGGAACCGTAACAGGGGCTTGTCCTCCTCTACTAATCTCACCTGCAGGAACATTCCTTTAATGTCCCCGCTGATGGCCACCTTTTCCTGGCGGAAGCGGAGTAGAACGCCGAGTAGGGAGGGGCCGAGTGTGGGACCGGGCAGTAACTCTTTATTCAGATTTTGGGATCCGATCTGGTAGCTGCAGTTAAATACTATGCGGTCTTTACCGTTGTGATGGACCTTGTGGTGAGGCACGTACCACGATTCAGTGGTCTGGTCAGCATCTTTAATGTCCATCTTTGTGACGTGTCCCGCTGTGATGAGCTTCTCAATCTCGGCGCGGTATACACTCTCTTGGGCGGGGTTCTTGGCTAAGCGCCGCTCCGTGTTCAGCAGGTACCGTTCTGTGGCGTCTGTCTTGGCGTGGAAAGTAGGCATTCCTTCTCGCCGCAGGAGTGGCGTGGCGTATCTCAACACGCAGTTGACCGGGACTCTCTTGGTCCCTGTCTCGAGGAGGTGAATGGCGTAAATGTCATCTTTAGAGCGAATGTCTTTCTTTCCGTTCTTAAAGGGCATTTGTTCCAAGGTCCATAGCCGCTCTACGTGTTGCAGGAGTGCGGTTTCTCCCTCTGTGACTCGGGAGTGGAGACATCTAGTGGCTGTACTTCGGTTGAGAGATTTGGCGAGCGGGCCTTGGAGAGTCCATCCCAAACGGGTCTCGACTGCTGCAGGACAGCCTCGGGGTCCGGTATGAACCCGGTCTATCGGGACAATGAGGTCTGCATGGTCGGAGCCTATCAACAGGGTCGGCATAGCATTGTCTATGAGCGGGATCGGTAACTTGCGCAGATGTGCATATTTCTCCATCAGCTTGGCGACGGGGTATGTGTACCGCGACAGTCCTATTTCTTGGCTGGTGAAAGCGTCTGTAATCTGGTACCGTCGCTCAGGCTGGCCGCTTGCTGCGATAGAGAATGAGACATTCTCGCCCTTTATCGTCTTCAAATCTCGTCTTATTGTCCGAATTGTCATTTGGGTTTCGCTTCCCCGCAGCCCTAGCTGGGCCGCAGCGGAGGCGAGCAGAAGGGTCTTCTCTGACCCGTCATCGAGGACGGCGTAAGTGTCCAGGACTTTATTCTGGTAGCTTAGTGTCACACGCACTACTTTTAGGAGTACTCGGGCTCCACTGCTGCTGGCGGGATCGATGTACATGACGCTCGCTTTGCTGCTGGATGGTGCGGGTGAAGGGCGCCGTCTGTTACTGTCGTGAAGTATGTCCAGATGGGCTCCATCGCACTTGGTGCACCTTTTCTTTAAGCGGCATTCGGCTGCCATGTGTGAGCGCGCACAGCGAAAACAGCGCTTGTTGGACTTTATCCATTGACTTGCTTCCTCCGCGTTCAGCTTGGGGAAGGAGTCACATTGCGCTAGCCAGTGTTCTTTCTCACAGTAGGGGCACACTATCTTCCACTTCTCCGTTCTGGAGGGGGTACTGTGGCTCCTGCTGCTCGGTACTGACTCCGATTGGTGCATCACAGTCACCGATCTTCTTCCATCATTTAGTCGTCTGGTTCCTTCTCTGGAGCCAGGGGTGCTCCGTCCGAATGTATCTAGCCGTAGGCTGCTGACTTCTCTCGCCAGGAAGTCTGCTAGATCGAGGAGGTTCGGTTCGGGGCCATTCGGGTCTCGGTGGTCTCTCTGCCGCCTAAAACGCTCCTGTCGAGCGGGCGGTAGCTTCTCCAAGATCCTTTCCACATTTGAGTTGGCGTAAAGTTCATGCCTCCCCTTCTCTCTCTGCGCTCCCAACATCCCTACCAGGGACTGCACTCTGATGGACAGGTCGTCCAGTGCTCGATTGTCTATTGCTGGGGGTAAGCGGTCGATGTGTCGGATCTCCTGGATCACGTAATCCCATATGCGCCCATACCTCTGGTCCAATGCTACCAGCGCTGCTGTGTATGGGGTGGTGGAAGTCGCGTAGGCGAGCGCTATATTATGTGCGCGGGGTACCTTTAAGTGCTTCAGTAGGATGGCGTATTTGTGGCGTTCATCCAATACATCCACCAACATGGTCTCCAGACACATGCGGAGTTCTGTATACTGGGCCCGGTTCTCTTGGGTGAAGTCGGGTACCATAGGCGTGCCAATGTATGACGCTGACTGTGGATACATCGGCGAGCGTTGGGGGAGAGGCCTCCTAGGCGAGTCTCCTCCCGCTCCTTGGTATGGGCTGGTACCGGCAGTGTACCATGGCCCGTTTGTCCAGGTGCTGTTCCTCGGTGCGGGTCGTGCGTCGTGCTCACCCGTGTATAGAGTCGGGGGTCTGTAGCGCAGCTCCGCGGGAGTATAGCCTGGGCTGTACCGGACCTCCTGGTCCGGTAGAGTACTGTGCTGTCGTCGGGCGTGGTTCTCCTCCTCTTCCTCTTCGTCTTCAGTTAGGTCATCCAGTGCTTGTAGTCTCTGGTTTAGCCTCTCCACAGGATATGCTGCTCCTTCCCGGTTGCTAGGTCTCGCTTGGACCGGTGGGGGGAGGTGGTCTGTGGGGGGTATAGACCTCGTCTGTTGGTCAAGTTCAGGGTTGTTTACTCGGCTAGGGGATGTCGCCCTGGAGGTGTGTCTAGACGAGTTCCTGGAGCCTCTGGCGGAGGGAGAGGGTGTTGTCCGTCTGATCAGCTGTTCTATTAGTTGCGCTTGCTGTCTGTCGCGCTCTGCGTCCCGTAGAGCACCAGCAGCTGCTCGCTGGCTGTCTGCTCGGTCTCGGGCCACATTCTCTTCCATCTGAATGCGTCTTATTTCTAGACGTATATGCTCTTCTTCGCTCCGCTGCTGGATCTGCAGTCGGTCGCGTTCAGCAGCGGCGTTCAGGCTGATGAGGAAGGCCTGCTGTAGGGTCCTCTCTGCCTCGCTGGGAGAAGGCGGTTGTATAGGGGAGCCTTCCCTCGGGGTACTCCTTGCGGAGCCTTGGAGCTCTATCTCCACGGTGCTCTCCCCGTCTTCTTCCGTGCCGAGTTCTCTCTCGGTAGCGTTGTATTCCTCCCGGGACTCATCGGGGACTACTTCTTCAGTACTGGCGGGGTGTGAAGTCATGTCTGGTTCCCACTGGTCCCCACCGTGAGCTTGGTCAGTTACATTAGAACCCGTAGGGGCCTCTATGGTCGGGGTAGTCTGGGCGTTGGGGTTAGACATACTTTTACTTTCTAGTTTTACCGCGTTTACTGTTAGTAGAAGACTAGGTTGTTGACTGACAGCGTAAGCCTCTAGGTACTGAGGGAGCCGTCGTTCGCGCTGCGGGCGTTGGTTAGGAGGATCGTTTCGTGGAGTGTTCATCATAGGCCATTTCAATATTAATAACACTATATTAATATTACACTAATTACCCTCCGGCTCGAAGGACCAATTGTAACTGAGGGGTACAATTCCCTGACTGTATTGTTAGATATGATACTTACTACCACTACCTCTTGTACTTTAGACTCTGGCCACCCAGTACTAGGCATAAATAATTATGGTAAACACTCCCACGTAGATGAAACGATCCAACACAAATGTACCAAGTCGAAGGTCTGCGTTTAATAATAATTAATACATAGCAAAAGGTATGTAGAGCAATCACTTAATTACATTTATGATTTGAAATAGGATGCACTTTTATGGCAAATGAGTATTCGTTGGTATATCAATAGAGAACGTCCAATCTCTGGTGGCGCAGGCGGTAAATATACAACCTGGAATATTTAAGGAATAATAGCAATGATACTTTAATGATTATAGAACTGGATACACTAGGGGGGAATTCCGGTCGCTTGTAAGACAACTGGAGAAGGGGGGGGGGGGGGTAGAGTCTGGCTGTATCCGTCTGGCCGAGGGTATCCTGGGAGAACCCACGGTTGTGCGGCTCGGTGCCTCAGCGATCCTCGATCCACAGATGAAAGCAGTTGGACTCTCTGTGGGCCGGCTTCCTCCGGTCCACGATGGAGAGACGTGAAGCGACCTCGTCGTGTAGAGCGTCTCCTCACCTGTCGTCCTCTCCGGGGGGGGGGTTTCCAACACACGGCAGTGTTGGTCTTTATCCATAGAATAATCACTGTATACAAAGCATAATCCGTGCCTGGGAAGGCGGGCTGTCGTCGGTAGAATAATCCGGTATGCAGGTCCACTCGCTCGTCGGCTCTGGGGCTCCTCGGGTGCAGCCTCACATGGGGTCGGCCACCCTGGATAAGCAGCCAGTTCTACCCGAAACGAAGGGGGTGCTGACTACGATAGTATTCTCACCGCACGAAGCACTACATATGAATAGACTATTATTAGCTTAATAGACTACGTCCAACTCGACGATATAGTGCCAAATATGACTATTCAAATATTAATATACACGATGTCTCAATACCGATGGTAGGCCGAACTTGGCCTTACTCCCACACGTGGCGTCGCGGGGAGGCTTTACGTCTGTCACTCTATTGGAGGGTAAGAAACTGGACTAAAAAGGAAGTCCTACTTTAGTAGCGCAGTATATATACGCACTATGAACAAATAGTACCATTAGTGGTGCGGTAGCCAGATTCCTACGCGGAACTAGGACTTGTTCGTACATGTTGAGCGGTACGTTTGAACTGGGTCTGGGGGGTATGGCAGCCTGGCACCAAGGTCTCGACCAATAGTAGAATGGAGACTATTATGGGATGTTCAGTAGGCTAGAATGGATATTCAATGCATATTGTACAAGGAATATACAAGGGATATCAGGGAATATTAGAGAATATACAAATACAATTAAATATATATATATAAATAAATATATATATTCGGTTTAATCTGGCCCTTCACAACACTATGGGTTTCCCTAATTGAAGTTACCTGTTAGTCACTTAATTTTTGCATAGCAAGTCACCTGCAAATGCAGTCACGTGTCAGATTGAGTATCTCCATTTGAGGAAAACCAATATGTAAACAGTGCTGATTATAAACATTGCACTTTACAAACGATTGGCTGAATATTGCAACTTCACACTATTGGTGCGAGCAAGGTAGTAGGCCTATAATAAAGCCAACAAAGTAATTTTATGTCTTTACATTACGTTGCGCCAATTGGTGAGCATTTGTTTTCTAGCCTATGATATTTTCACAGTAGAGGTTGGGTATACCAGCTAGGGTTAACTAAAGTGCTAGTTTTGCAACCAAAACTAGCACTTTATTGAGCCAAATTGAACATGTTCACACATGCTAGATCTGGCATCGTACTCTCCCAGTAGGCTATATCTTCTTCTTGAGTAGCCCAAATTAAATATTGCTTATATTATTATATTATATGTGGAACAAGAGGCTTTCATCATGCCTGTTTGTTAAAGCACAATGGCAAAGGTGGCTTGAGTTGATTTGGAATAGATTGGCGACACAACCCCAACCCATAACACTAGCTCATAGATTCAAATCGTAGCTTTTCTTCTTCAAGATATAATTTTGTACAGTAGAGCTAGCTATAGCTTTTTGATGTGGTTACTGATAGCTATATGAAAATTCATTCTATATGAATTGAAAATGGGGGACCCTGATGGAAACAAGACAAACGTCTTTCTCAGGTCTGCATCCCCTTAACAATTGTATGTATTGAGCCGTACTGTATTGTACCCATTCTGCAATCTGTTAAATAAAGTTTTCATTCATTCATTCATTCATTCATTCAGCTAATGGCTACATTATATTGACACAAAGCTTGTAGCCAGTGGCCCTTGAGGCCAATTACTTAGTTGAATTAACTTATATGGTGCCAGGTCAAGCAAATGCATTAAGCATGCTCACATGCCAGTACAGTACAGGGGGAAATCAGGTCAAACTAGTTATCTAACGAATGCCACACCAAGTCTATGTCTAAACTACCCCCAGTCTGTCAAACGGGGCACGGCCCACATCTCCCTCCTCTCGCCATTCCTCGGTTTCATTGACCCGTAACACAGCAACCTTTATTAAAAAAGTTGAACAATGGACAAAGTTACAGCCATCCTGAAGCTAATCAATTTAGTTAGTAATGGCACCAGCTGAATGTCACCCGACCTTTGAAAACTCACACTGCGCAACGCAAGCCTAGGAAAGAAACAGCAATAGTTGTAGTCTTAACGAGCTGTAACGTTACATGACAGAAAATAAATAACGTTACGTTAGCTAGATATGTTAACTTTAGCTCAGTTAAAGTACAATGTCGTCTGCAGTGTTACAATGCCACAGCAGGAAAGGCCTGCAGGTTTGTGATCGCTCCAGGTGTTGGTGACTGTCAGCCACAAGCTACTGACTCACTGCTGGCTAATGATAGCTTGCTAACAGCTAATGTTAGCTCGCTAACGTTGAATTACATATTGTATAGCCCAATGCCATGGTAAATTGGATGTATGGAGCTTATTGCTTTGCAAACGTTAGCGTTATAACAAGCTCTTACCTGATCACAGCTTCATGAAGATCCCACTGTATTCGTACGTCGACGAAACCTTATCAAACTGCATGTTTCACAGGGCTAAGAAATCAAAAGAGCAAGAAGACTAATCGAGTATTCGGCCATGTTTGTCAACAGACAGCTAGGAATGTGTGCGCACGCGCAGAATGACTGGTCCCTTTAACTTCACTATGGTCGCACTTAGGGACTGTTGGTTATCTATAGCTCCATTCTAATTGTTGGGGGGGGGACTCTGTTGAGCTCCGCATAACCCAAAACCCACAGCTAAACAGGTGAGGATGCACTCCCCTCAGATTATGCCAAGAAAGAGAGGAGGCATAATGCAGTGGTGGACGAAATAGGCTACATCATGCATGCTTTACTTAAAGGGAAGTGCCACCCATTGTTAGAATCCAGACTGTTATTCCTGTTTCCCAGGACAGTTCAGTCAACATTTGTGAACATGCACCACCAAATCAGAGAGCGAGAGAACTCTCAAATGTCTCATGTTACCTGGATGTCAAATATGGGGTGCTCGGGCAGGGATTGATTGATTTGCTTTAGAAAAAAATTTGAATGTTATTGTTGCCATAAAACAGAACGCAGTTAGTTTATCTACCTTTCTGTGAACGTTTGAAATACTCATATTTCAAATTGCATATGTCCGGATGGCAGAATGCATTACTGTATCTACAAAAACGTATGTTTAATCATCTTCCCTTTATTCATTTACTTAGATTTTTTGTACACGTGATCTCAAGATATTGATATTCTTCTTTGGTTCATTACAATTTACTCAAGCCTAGTAACAGACACAATATTTCTGACACTGGGAATACATTCCCTGAGATCCATAGATGTCACTAGATAAGAGGTTAATGGTGTTACATCTTATCCTCAGTATTTTGAGACACTGAGTAACAAATACAAACATAGTTCAGTTATTGGGTTGTAATGCTATGTGTTTCAAATCTAATGGCATTGGTTGATTGATTGATTGATTGATTGATTGATTGAAAACTTTATTAACAGATTGCAGAATGGGTACAGTACAGCTCAATACATACAATTGTTAAGGGGATGCAGACCAGAGAAAGACTTTCGTCTTGTTTACATCAGGGTCCCCCATTTTCAATTAATCATAACATATATGACACACAAGACATACAGATACAGTACTGCTACATCTATACATTTATGACATACCAGATTTGCAAATACAGTACTGTTTGTGATACAAAAAGAGTCCATAAAAGAGAGTATAAACATTTGACGTAGAAACTGTACATTGGAGGAGGTTGGGTAGGTGGGGTGGGGTTGGGTGGGTGGGTGGGGGGGGGAACTGTACATTGGAATATTGACAAAGCCATACTTGGTCATTTACTGTACATTGGAGGGGGTTGGGTTAGGACATTTGCAGGGGCCAGTTCCGAATTGCAGTCTCCCGTAGGTGTTCTTTGAGTGTTTTTGAAAGTGGGTAGTGATTCACATTCCTTTACAGCTTTGGGTAGGGCGTTCCACATTGATGTGGCATAATTGCAAAACGTCCCTTGTTTGAGCCGAATCTGGGTTTAACATGATTTGTGGAGCTCCCTCTGGTGTTGTGATCGTGGTATTCACTGACCTTTGGGAAGTATTTTGACATGTACATGGGTACCTTGGTCGTGTAGTGTTCCTGATGACTTGTCGTACAGAACTTGTAAGTCGCTTTGGATAAAAGCGTCAGCTAAATGACTAAATGTAAATGTAAATGTAGTGTATCTTGTAGACCAGGCCCATTGCAAGTTGCTGTACTCTGTCGTCTACTCTAAGCCATCCTAGGTTGTCAAAGTGGGCAGGGGTGAGGTGGGTTCTAGGAGTCAGGTCAAGCAGTAGTCTGACCAGTTTGTTTTGAGATGTTTGTAATTTTGTTTTTAGTGCCTTTGAGGTGCTTTGGTACCATGAGGTGCAAGCATAGTCGTAGTACCCTTGAATGAGTGCTCCTGCCAGAGTTTTCAGGGTATTCTTGTTTACCAGAGAGGAGATCCGGTACAAGAATCGAGTTCGTTGGTTGACTTTTTTTTATTACATTGGATGCCATTTTGTCACAGGAAATATTAGCCTCTAGGATGGAACCCTAGCATTACATAACTATTTACAGCTTTTAGGTAACACAAGTGTTATTCTTCTAAGCGATAGTTATTTCAACATGTAAATGCAATAATAAACTGCAGAAGAAATCAGTCGACACCAGTGTTTTCAGCTATTTTTATTTTTATTTTCATTCTTCATTGCCGAGAACCAGTCCCATGGCTAAATGATGGTTGAATGGCGTTATAGAAGAAAGCACAAACATAATTTATGTTAGGCCAGTACAGCTCTTGTGCATTAATCTCTTCAAATAAGGGACAATAATAGGACAAGTAATATTTCTGTTGCACACAAGAAATTGGCCGCTCATCACCACAGATCAAACTGAGGTTGAGAAAGGGCAGGGACATCTCCACATTCTTAAAAGGTTATCATAAATCTGAAGTGGACCCAACACACAACTTGGCACGCATAACAACATGGCATGAGCTGATATTCAAACCTATGATTGTGAAGGAAGTAGGCAAAAGCACTACCTACCAAATGTGCCATGGTCTCCCTTCCTTCTTCATTTGTTTGTGTATCATCCGGTCTTATAAATTAATACAAGGTAATATAATAAGGCTTACCTTGTAATTGCGTTTCTCCATCTTTGATAAAAGTTGTTTGCTAATGTAACAGCCTGAAAATATTGTCTATTATTCAGAACTGCTGACTAGTGTTTTATATCCCCTTTGTACACAAAGACATCATTGATATTCCCACGAGCAATGATATGAGTTTCTCTTCCTTCTATCGGCTGGAGTATGGACCATACACAGTATCGCTGGACCATATTCAACATCCTTCCCTGTGTGACTAGCAGGCGGGACCAGCAGGGGGCGGTGTCTGGCAGAGAGTGTCGGAGAGAGATGGGACGTGATATATGGGGGTGGAAGACGGAAGGAGATCCTCTTCGGCAGTGAACTTGAACACGAACAGTCGCAACGGACGGGGGCTCTGGAGAGCCCTGTTGCAGAAGTTATGTTGGAGGGCCCCGTGGGATAGCGACGGGTGATAGGAAGTACTTGCTAGTGGACGCGATATCCTAGAAGTACCAGCGATAGTGTGTGAGCAAACAGTGCAGAGCCAAGCACTAACAATCGGGTTATAGTAGTTACTGTGTGCAGTATAAGTAACGTGCGGCTAACAACATATCAAAGTCCTTAACAATCGGGTTATAGTAGTTACTGTGTGCGGTATAGAGTGCGAGCCCTGAGACGCGCGTGGGCCTACAACCGGTCTGCTCCGGCTGCCTTCAATCAGTCTGCTCCGGCTGCCTGCAATCAGTCTGCCCCGGTTACCTGCGACCAGATCTGCACCCGGCTGCCTGCAGCCTACGGGAGTTCGTCCCGTCCAGCAGGGGTCGTCATCACTCAGCACACGCTCTCAGCCGGCGCTGCCTCTCTGCCCCAGCTCCGCCTGCTAGTATCCTCGCCGAGAGCGTTCGACGCCATCTTGCTTTCCGGACAACAGTGGCGCGGCGAGGCGGCCATTTCGGATGAGTACAAATGGGCATTGATGCTCCCAAGCTATTATACAGTATACAGTGTGGTGCAGCCTGCGGGCGAAATTAACGTTGCTACTACCGTTCCATAGGGGTACCCCAAACAATACATGCCGGCATTAAGATAGGACTTTTACTGGTATTTTGTGGGCCCACCCTTTTGCTTTCTGTTTATTTCTTTTGAGTGTGATACCGTGTTGGTGTAATAATATTTTCCCATTCAGTGAACCCTTCTATTCCTCCCCTATGTCCTCCCTTCTTTCCCCACATTACGGAGTACTAGAGCAGTATATGTAAACCCTTAGGGAAGGTATTGATACTGTGTCTAGCCCAGACGTGGGCAGCACTTAGTCTGGGTACAGCGAGAGCACTTGGTGCCTAGGGCGTAATTACATAATTACCAGACTGTAACTATCGTGTAACGATGACCATGGTGCAATAATTACCAGACTGTAACTATTGTGTAATGATAATCATGGTGCAATAATCACCAGACCGTAACTATTGTGTAACGAGAACAATGGTGCAATAATAATCAGACTGAATGGGAGCACGGTGTGTGTGTCTTTTACTGAGCCTAATCTTAACCCTTTTGATGCAGGTAACATATCTACTATTAACCCCTTCCTATTTAACCTTCCCTTTCCTACCGTAAGGTTTCTGGTGTTAATGAGGGAGGGTACTGCTTGCGGGGGGAACCAAGTTATTTAGTTACAATCCAGTCACTAGGTGTGGGAGGGTGCTAAGGGGATAATTGGGGAGAGTGAGGGCGTGTTGGGGAGTACTGCTGACTGCCCTGGAAGAGAGAGGAAGACCAGAGTACCGGACTAGGTTTGTAAATCCTGGGCCCCATACACTCCCACTGCCAGCCTCCAGTTGACGCTCCTGACCCCAAAGACGGAGGTGCAGCTAGCCAGAGTTCTACTGTGTCTCGCTACCTAGTGACCGTGCACCACGGTTCCCACGAAGCAGGGATAATCCACCCTGCTACACTAAGGTACAGAAACTAACTGCGTTCTGCTTTCGGTAGAGAAACTAACTACGTTTCTGTTTTATGGCAATTAACGTTCGCTAAGGTAGAGAAACTTCCGTACTTTACTGCAGACGTGCGGGAGTAGAGAAACTTCAGCACTTTACGTACGTTCCGCCAGAGAGGCCGCCACAGGCTTGCCCCGTGTGAGGATCGCTCCGGGATTGCAGCTGGACCCTACTCCACTTCGGTGTTTTGGCTGTTGGTTATCTGTGCTCCATTCTAATTGTTCAAGACTACAATTAAATTATATATATTTTTAAACTCTGTAGAGCTCCGCATAACCCAAACCCACAGCTAAACAGGTGAGGATGCACTCCCCTCAGATTATGCCAAGAAAGAGAGGAGGCATAATGCAGTGGTGGATGAAATAGGCTACATCATGCATGCTTTGCTTAAAGGGAAGTGCCACCCATTGTTAGAATCGAGACTGTTATTCCTGTTTCCCAGGACAGTTCAGTCAACATTTGTGAACACGCACCACCAAATCAGAGAGCGAGAGAAGAACCCTCAAATGTGTCATGTTACCTGGATGTCAAATATGGGGTGCTCTACAATAAGCAACCGATTGATTGATTGATTGATTGATTGAAAACTTTAATTAAAAGATTGCAGAAAGGGTATAGTACAGTACAGCTCAATACACACATTTGTTAAGGGGATGCAGACCAGAGAAAGACTTTCGTCTTGTTTACATCAGGGTCCCCCATTTTCAATTCATAATGACATTTATGACATACACAATATACAGATATACAGATATAAAAATCTAATCTAATCATCTAATCTAAAGTAATCATGACATTTATGACATACATGACATACAGATATGCAGTACTGTTACATTTGTGACATACAAGATATGCAAATATACAGTACTGTTAAACAGAGATCCTAACAGTAAATATATACATACGAGGGGGAGGGAACTGTACATTAGGAGGGGGTGGGTGGGTGGGATGGGGGTTGTTCAGACATTTACGGGGGCCAGTTTAGAGTTGCAGCCTCCCGTAGGTGCTCTTTGAGAGCGGTTTTGAAGGTGGGTAGGGATTCACAATTTTTTTTACGGCTGTGGGTAGTGCGTTCCACATTGATATGGCATAATTGCGAAACGTGTTTGGACCCTTGTTTGTGCCGAATCTGGGTTGAACCTGATTTGTGGAACTCCCTGTGGTGTTGTTCGTGGTATTCATTCAGGGGCGGAGCTTCCTACAGGCAATATAGGCGGTTGCCTAGGGCGCCACCCAGAGGGGGGCGCCAAAACAAAAACAAAAAAACGTTAAATTTTTAAATATTTTAGCTCGGCGCAGTTTTGGCGCCCTCCTCTATATCTGCAACCATTATTTTACATAAAAAAATTCTAACATAAGGGAAAATGAAAAGAAAAGAAAGACTAACGTTAGAGAACTATGAAGAGGCAAAAGCCATCCGGCCATCCAGTATAAAAAGAGAAGAAAAGAAGAAGACGAGAAACGTGCCAAGGTGAAAAGTATGCAATTTTGTACAACTTCCAAGACCTGCCACACCAAGAGCTGATGAAGTAAGCGCACTTACTCACCTTAAACCATGGAGGGCAATCTGATTTGGATGGGAAGGAGCTGGCTCAGGAGTTGGAAAATTTGATGTGATTGATGACTTTGCAGCGAGGAAGGCCAGAAGGATTGCACTGTAAATGGAAACCAGTAGGAGCTACAGGCTAACCTTGAAGTGTGATGATAGGGAGTGGAATGTAAATAGTTCTTTAGTTTAGACAAAGTGAATTTGTCATTTTTATTTATTTGTTTGTTTATTTAGCATATTATATTTTGATTATATATGTGTAACATATTTTACAATACATAATTTTCTTTTAAAGCAAATTTGCATGTTATTTTATTGTTTGTTATTGTTATTATTATTATTGATTGTTAGCTAAGTTGTTTATTTGTTTTAATTCTTTAGTGTGCACTTTACATTTATTCTTAGCTCTTGTTCTTGCTTGTAAAAAATAAAGGTGCAGTACTTTACTGTATAACTGTTAACCCTGCCACACGACGGAGGGTTAACCCTTTACTATCACACAACCGACGGTCGTGAAAGGGTTAACCTTCTGTGTATTGTCGCAGTGAAAAGGGTTAACCGGTTGGTTAAGGGGGGCAGGGGTGAGGTGGGTTTTAGGAGTAAGGTCAAGTAGTAGTCTGACCAGAGAGAGAGAGAGAGAGAGAGAGAGAGAGAGAGAGAGAGAGAGACAGAGAGAGAGACTTGCGGAGTGCGCGCTGAGTTCCATTGTCTCAGAATGAATTTGGTAGAGAAAGAGAGGGAGGGAGCGTGCAGAGGGAGCGTCGGTTAAAACTGTTGTCACGCACAACCGCCACTATTTACCGATAATGATTATTATATATAATAATATATATATTATATACATTTTTTATTATTTTCTATTTTATTTAGCTTTTTTCCCATGGACAACCTGCAATACCCTGGTCCGCGGACCACAGTTTGGGAACCACTGCTCTAAAGCACAAAGGCTGCAATAAAATAAAATAAAAAGGCTGCTCTCTCTCACTCATGTATAGGCCCACTCCTGAATATCCCTCTTACATCAGCAGATATGTGGTAGTCAAACATCCTCCATAATTCAATATCTTCTGACAACATTTACATTTACATTTTGTCATTTAGGCGGGCTTGACATTAAGGCTTGTCCTATTGTCCGGGACAAGTAAAAAAAAAATTGTTGGACAAGCATAATACACTTTAACTTGTCCGACTGGACAAGTAAAAATATATATATATATATATATATATATTCCCCAAACGAATAGTAACGTTATTCCATCTGATCAGAAAGTGCCAGTCTCACAGTGTCACACTGGAAACTCTCAATCTCTGTACGTCAATATTACAATATTGTCATGACAAACCAATTACATAATCCAACATATGTGTAAAGGCACAACATATTCTAGTTAACGGTATATTTTTTTAATGATTTGTTACGGCGTAATCAATACTTCCATTTGTATAAATTGCGTTAAGGGGAGTTTAGATTCCTGCCTGCGTGAGGAGCTTGTCGCGTCTCATGCGCGCGCTCGGCCAATCAGAGCGCAAAACGGCAACGCGGAACTGGAACAGCGTTTTAGAAGGCATTCATGGAGTCATGCGTCCCGGACAAACGGCAAGCGTCTTCTGAGTGCTCGCTTAGTTGACACTGACAGTGGCACGACCGCACGAGACCCGCAAAAATATCAGAATGTTTAATAAAAGTTGGTTGTTTTGTTGTTACCTGTTGATCTAATGTGCCTATTGTTAAAAGAGCCTCAGAGCCCTGTCACTGCTTAAAAGCAGAACCTCAGCCTCTCCTGGAATCACTCTGTACTACATTCTGTTGTGGAAGGACAGCTCATTCACTGAGAGACTTACACTGCATCAGGGTAAGACATTTTAAGTAATTTAGTAATATCTTTAAACTGAGACTTGATTGCTGACTTGACCAGCTGACTTGATTAAGACATTTTAAGTAATTTAGTAATATCTTTAAACTGAGACTTGATTGCTGACTTGACCAGCTGACTTGATTAAGGGGCGTGTTTAAAGCGGCCATTTTGTTTCCTTAAGTGACCCATTAAGGGCCAGGTGTTAGAAAGCACTAATTAGTGATAGGGATTTAAAGGCCTGCTGGCTTAGCGTCAGCGAAGCGTCGAGAAACGAAGAGGGACAAAGAGGAGTTTTCCTGGAGTTCTCTGCAGAGGGATCCAGGGATCCACCCAGTGCTAAGTACATCATAATCCTATCTTACACTCCACTCTGAAAAATCTCCCTTTCCCTCCCACTCTGCTATTTCTCTACTTCCTCCCTGCCACTCTTGACACCACAATGTGTCTCATATCCACAATCTGCTCCCCCAGAACAGACTCAACCCACCCACGGCAGTTTGCTAGCAACCCGGCTAATCTATCCTACCCTCCTACAGCCACTAATACACCTGTCACAGTACAGGGAGGCCTATGGAATTGTCAATCAGCAGTCAAGAAAGCTGACTTCATTACTGCCTACGCCCATAGTCAAAATCTGCAGCTCCTGGCTCTAACTGAGACCTGGATAACCCCCAATAACTCATCAACACCTGCAGCATTATCTACAAACTATAACTTCACTCACACACCTCGACCTTCCAGGCGGGGTGGAGGCACTGGCCTCATGACATCTCCTTCATGGACTACAAACGTAACACCCCTCCCAGCACTGTCACTCTCCTCTTTTGAATATCATGCAGTATCTGTCTCTAATCCTTTCAATCTCACCATTGTTACACTCTACCGCCCTCCAGGTCCGCTCGATCACTTCACAGATGAGCTGGACATGCTTCTAAGCTCCTTACCGGAAGATGGTACCCCTCTCCTTCTATTGGGCGACTTCAACCTGCCTGACTCATCTCAGTCAGTCATAGTAGTCTCCCTCCTACAATCATTTGACCTGACTCCCACTGCCATGCCTCCCACCCACAAAGCAGGCAACTCCTTGGATCTCATATTTTCACGTAACTCCAGCATCATTAACACCACGGTAACTCCCCTACATGTATCTGACCATTCCTTCATATCCTTCTCACTAACTCTCATGCTTAACCGAAAGGTCTTCACCCCAACTCAAACCGTCTCACTCAGACGCAACCTGCCCTCCCTATCCCCCTCCACCCTCTCCTCTGACATACTATCCACTCTACCTTTGAGTGACACCTTCTCTGCTCTCTCCACAGAGATGGCAACCTCCACCCTCCTCTCAGCCCTTGCAACCTCCTTCGACAAGCTCTGTCCCCTCGTTGAGAAACCTGCCCGCCGTTCCCCACCCAGTCCATGGCTGACAGATCCAGTGAGAGAACAAAGACAGGTCCTGAGAGCAGCTGAAAGGAAGTATAGAAAGTCACGCCTCACTGCTGACATCGACACATATCACAACCTCTTGTTAACATTCTCCAAAACCATTACTAATGCCAAAGCTTCTTTCTTTCACCATAGGATCGAGGCCTCTGCCAAGAATCTTCGCAAACTGCATGCTACCATGTCCTCCCTCCTCACTCCCCCCCCACCCCCCCCTCCCTCATCTTTCTCTGCCGAAGACTTTGCGATCTTCTTTGAGGAAAAAGTGGAGAACATCCGCAGCTCCTTCTCCCAACCCCCACCCATTCCAAATGCTGAATCGAGAACCTCATCCTTCACTCTGTCATCTTTCTCTCCCATTACAGAAGCCGAGACCCTGACACTGGTAACGTCGAACCGTCCGACTACATGCCAGCTGGACCGGCTACCTTCCCCACTCCTCCAGTCCATAGCACCAGACATCCTCCCATTCCTAACTGCAACCATCAACTCCTCACTCAACTCGGGGGTGGTCCCCACCTCCCTAAAACAAGCCAGAGTCACGCCCCTCATAAAAAAAAACATCCCTGAACCCTACCGTCATAGGCAACTACCGTCCTGTCTCTCTTCTCTCCTTCCTTTCTAAAACACTTGAACGTGCTGTATCCAACCAACTTACTGCTTATCTCTTACAGAATGACCTCCTAGACCCTAATCAGTCAGGCTTCAGGACTGGTCACTCCACAGAGACAGCCCTCATTGCGGTCACAGAGGCACTTCACTTAGCAAAAGCGAAAGGCCTCTCCTCTGTCCTGATTCTCCTAGATCTATCTGCAGCCTTCGACACAGTCAACCACCAGATCCTCCTCGCGGCCCTCGCAGGAATGGGAGTGGCTGGCTCTGCGCTGACATGGTTGTCATCATACCTCAATGACCGCTCCTACCAAGTGTCATGGAGAGGGACCCTGTCGGCCACCCGCCCCCTGCGGACGGGTGTCCCCCAGGGCTCGGTTTTAGGACCCCTTCTCTTCTCCCTCTACACTAAATCACTGGGTAACATTATCACGTCTCATGGCTTCTCCTACCACTGTTATGCCGACGATACTCAACTCTTCCTCTCCTTCCCTCCCTCAGATATCCACGTCTCTGAGCGGATCTCGGCCTGTCTGTCCGACATCTCCGCCTGGATGACGACCAACCACCTCAAACTGAACCTAAGCAAAACAGAATTGCTCCACCTGCCGGCCAAATCCTCCCCCCTGACCGACCTTTCCATCATAGTCGAGAATGCAGCTGTGACCGCGTCCCCGACCGCCAAGAACCTTGGTGTTGTCCTCGACGACCAGTTGAACTTCTCTGCTCACATCGCAGCGACAACCAGAACCTGCCGATTCCTCCTGAGCAACGTCAGAAGGATACGCCCCTTCCTGACAAAAGAAGCCACCCAACTCCTCGTCCAATCAACAGTCATCTCCCGCCTCGACTACTGCAACGCACTGCTCGCTGGCCTCCCGGCCACTGCCACTAAGCCTCTTCAACTCATTCAGAACGCAGCGGCCCGCCTGATCTCAAACCTACCGAAGTCGGCCCATGTCACCCCACTTCTTAGGGACCTGCACTGGCTCCCCATTGCTGCACGAATCCGCTTCAAGGCCCTTGACCTAGCATACCGTGCGGCAAAGGGAACTGCTCCCGCCTACCTCCGGTCAATGGTCTCTAACTACACACCCTCAAGACCCCTACGCTCTGCATCTTCTGGCCGCCTCAGACCTACTCCTATCCAAGCTCCGGGAGGGTCATCAAAGAGAAGTCGCCTATTCTCAGTCCTTGCCCCACAATGGTGGAATGAACTACCCACCCCAGTTAGGACAGCCGAAACACGTCCAATCTTTCGCCGTCGACTAAAGACTCACTTCTTCAACCATTATCTGAATTAAAAAAAAAAAAAAAAAAATCTAACCCTAACTAACCATACTGTCATGCACTTGTCCTAATAAACTAACCTACACTGTAGCACTCAACACTTTGATGAACATTGTTACTCAGCTGATAGAGTTGTGCTCTTCCTGATGGCTTGTCGTACAGAACTTGTAAGTCGCTTTGGATAAAAGCGTCAGCTAAATGACTAAATGTAAATGTAAATGTAAATGTAAAAGAAATGATTTCAAATAAAAATACAATTATTTATTTGAATGGTGTTATTTATGGCAATAACAACTATACCGTAATAACAACTATACCGTAATAACAACTATACAACTATAGGCGTAGACCTGGTCGTCAAGAGAGGGGAGATGAGAAAGATGAGCTGGTGCTGATGGGGAGTGAAGATGAGCTGGAGGACTGATCATGCAGTATATACCCCACACACACAAATGCACACACACCGTGTTTAAGTTATTAAATCATAATAATTGTTCAACACACGTTTCTGAGAAAGCTGAAAATGGATAGGAAAAGGTGTAATTAGCTGTAGACTAATCAAATATAATCTAGGAATATAACATCAAAGTGTAAACTGATGGTAACTACAATTCTGTGAGGAAACCTTGGGACTCATTTCCGGTCTAGACAATGCTGATAATATTTTCGATAAATATTCCCTATAATTACCAAACCTGTGAGAGATTGAATAGCTTGTTGTAGCTTTGATACAAGGGCTATGAAAAGTCCAGATTTATATTATTCTTTATTTTTTATCCACTTTTTCTCCTCCTATTTTTTCTGTATTTTCCTCCCATCCCAATTTAGTCGTTATGCCAATTCCCCCCTCCCCTTCCTGGTCGTTGCTGGCATGTGCCCCCCACTGGTCGGTCTAGGGAGCCCTGAAGTCTATCAGATGCTTCCTCCGATACATAGGAGACAGCCAGCAGCCTCTTTTCACCTGACAGCGAGGACTCTCACCGGGGAAGTGTAACGCGTGGGAGGATCACACTACCTTACCCAGTTCCTTCCCTCGCTGTGCAGGCGCCCTGACCGACCTGTAGGAGTAGCTGTTTACAATGACCAGAATACCAACCGCCGGCTTCCCACCCGCTGACACTGCCAATTGTGTAAGTATGACGACCGCCCAAGCCGGAGGGACCGCTGACAGTCGGATTCGATACCAGTGTTTATGCGGTGGTAGACAGACGCTTAGTCTGCTGCGCTACCCGGCCGCCCTAGATTTATATTATTCTTATGAACCTGATGGGTAGCAGTAAAAAATACTTTAGCAATAAAGATCTATCAGTGTTGACTGGCCGTAAGACAATGGATCGCCATACACATAGCAGTTCTCAGCTGAGGTGGAACGATGAGTCCAGTGTGGGAAGACGTCTTCGGTTTTCTCCCAAACAGAGCATTGAATTGTTGTTTGTCTGTCATTGTCAGAGCATCTTCAGGTGGTCCTGTCTTTCAGTCTGCTTGCAGTACTACGTTAACAGCACAATGGCTGACATGATCTTTGTAGTGGGCCACCAAATCTCCTAAGCTCCTTACTGTCCACAAAGATTACCACGTTGGTGCCCACACTTTTTGCGTATAGAAATTACTTCCTCAAGGCTGCTTATTTACATCACTGTGTTCAATCATTTATCCTATATACAGTATATGTGCTTTCATCCACAGTTTGGGAGAGACACCAATGGGGTCAGGTGATATTTCCATGTGCAAGGAACCAACCACGGGGTTGAATGTCAAGTTTGAGTTGTTCCATAACCCAGGGGTCCCTCTGGGCACCTTCTATGAATTCATCCAAAGAAATCTGGCCTGAGAGAGAGAGAGAGAGAGATATTTTAGATTTGTAAGAACCTTTATTTCAATAAATAAAAGGAAATATTTTAATTTTTCAATTATCATATTCACACATAGACGCTATTTAAATCCTCACAGAAATAAGGGGTTAAAACGGAGCTGCTCATCAACAATCAATTGAAGCGCCAACGCTCCAAAAAACTGTGGAAAAACAGACTGGTTCCTGACAAAAAGCACATCAACAACCAAACAAACAAACAAACAAACAAAACAAAAAACAAAAAAGCTTCATTGAAGCACCAACGCTCCAAAAAACAGTGGAAAACAGACTCTGGTTCCTAACCAAAAGGACAGTCATTCTTGCTGCCTTCCAGGTCAGAGGCAGAAAACACTCCTTTCCATGGCTCTTCAGTTTGCCATCTATGTGCTAGGTATCGCGAGTCCATGTTCTTCCATTTGTCCTGAATAGAAGACATGTGTTATGGTTTGTCAACAACCCCAATAGCACGGCACATACAGGTAGTTCAGAGTTAGCCAAAAACCAGGGCGTATTTATTTACAAAACAGAAATGAGCGAAAACAACTAAAGCACAAAGGGAGAATGTTCTTGGCAGAGTTGTCTGCGGCTCTGCAGCTTGTCTTCAGAGCAGAGACGGCACTGTGGCGTTGCGCCTCTGACTCTGCGGCTCTGCAGCTACTTGACGATCCACTCGGGAAACAGAGAGAGAGATAATGTCAACAAGACGAGCGAACGGAATACAATGCAGTCCAGAATTGTTTAGCTGAGTCAGTAACAACAACAAGCGGCTCCTCTTCAGTGTTACCCAAACACACAAAAAACAGAAAGGTCCCGAGTCCAGGAAAATGCGAGAAAAACAGAGTATCCAAAAAAAATGTTCCAAAACTCACCAAGGCGCAATTGCGCAAAGCGGTCTACGAGGCAGAGATCCAACGGATGGCAGAGCAAAGCAACAGCGGCGACTTCCATAGACGTCCTGGAGAGAAACAGACGAGGTACAACACAGGAGGAAACATGCAGCAGCCAGTGGTAATCCAAAACGACCCGACACAGAACGTTAGGAACACCAGAGTATATAAGGGCTCCACCGAGCTGATTAGAACTCACTTCAGGTGCGCGAAGGTAATTGGTACCTTGAAGCGTGCGGAATCGGACCAATCCTCACAACATGTTGATGTTCTCCGCATCCCGGTCCCTGAGACCACTGCCATGGGGGAGCCAGCGGGGCCCCTCCCATGCAGCAGGGTGGTGCTGGGCCTCACAGGCACAGTTCTTCTCCCTTAGCTGTGGGTACAGGGCTAAGGGACACTTCTCAGAGTGCTGCTTAAAGGTCAGAGGTCTCTTGGGGTCGTAGGTCAGGGGTCTCTTAGGGTCAGAAAGTGTTTTCCGCTTCAACGCCATCCGACAAGAACTGTTCTCGGAGGTCTCTCCCTCCATCTCGTCTTCGTGATACGAGCGGGAAACATTAGGACTGTGGCTTTGAGTGAGACTTGCAGGCTTCACAAGTCTGTAATGGCGCTCGCTCCCACAGTTGGAGGGGAACACCTTTTCCCTTTACATTTACATTTACATTTACATTTAGTCATTTAGCTGACGCTTTTATCCAAAGCGACTTACAAGTTCTGTGCGACAAGACAGCAAGAAGGGTATAACTCTATCAGCTGAGTAACAATGTTCATCAAAGTGTTGCGTGTTACAGTGTAGGTTAGTTTATTAGGACAAGTGCATGACATTAAGGTTAGTCGGGGTTAGATTTTTTTTTTTTTTTTTTTTATCATTTCAGATAATGGTTGAAGAAGTGAGTCTTTAGTCGACGGCGAAAGATTGGACGGGATTCGGCTGTCCTAACTGGGATGGGTAGTTCATTCCACCATTGTGGGGCAAGGACTGAGAATAGGCGGCTTCTCTTTGATGACCCTCCGGGAGCTTGGATAGGAGTAGATCTGAGGCGGCCAGAAGACGCAGAGCGTAGGGGTCTTGAGGGTGTGTAGTTAGAGACCATTGACCGGAGGTAGGCGGGAGCGGTTCCCTTTGCCGCACGGTATGCTAGGTCGAGGGCCTTGAAGCGGATACGTGCAGCAATGGGGAGCCAGTGCAGGTCCCTAAGAAGTGGGGTGACATGGGCTGACTTCGGTAGGTTTGAGATCAGGCGGGCCGCTGCATTTTGAATGAGTTGAAGAGGCTTGGTGGCAGTGGCCGGGAGGCCAGCTAGCAGTGCGTTGCAGTAGTCGAGGCGGGAGATGACTGTTGATTGGACGAGGAGTTGGGTGGCTTCTTTTGTCAGGAAGGGGCGTATCCTTCTGACGTTGCTCAGGAGGAATCTGCAGGTTCTGGTTGTCGCTGCGATGTGAGCAGAGAAGTTCAACTGGTCGTCGAGGACAACACCAAGGTTCTTGGCGGTCGGCGACGCGGTCACAGCTGCATTCTCGACTGTGATGGAGAGGTCGGTCAGGGGGGAGGATTTGGCCGGCAGGTGGAGCAATTCTGTTTTGCTTAGGTTCAGTTTGAGGTGGTTGGTCGTCATCCAGGCGGAGATGTCGGACAGACAGGCCGAGATCCGCTCAGAGACGTGGATATCTGAGGGAGGGAAGGAGAGGAAGAGTTGAGTATCATCGGCATAACAATGATATGAGAAGCCATGAGATGTGATAATGTTACCCAGTGATTTAGTGTAGAGGGAGAAGAGAAGGGGTCCTAGGACCGAGCCCTGGGGGACACCCGTCCGGAGGGGGCGGATGGCCGACAGAGTCCCTCTCCATGACACTTGGTAGGAGCGGTCATTGAGGTATGATGTCAGCCATGTCAGCGCAGATCCAGCCACTCCCATTCCTGCGAGGGCCGCGAGGAGGATCTGATGGTTGACTGTGTCGAAGGCTGCAGATAGATCTAGGAGAATCAGGACAGAGGAGAGGCCTTTCGCTTTTGCTAAGTGAAGTGCCTCTGTGACCGCAATGAGGGCCGTTTCTGTGGAGTGGCCAGTCCGGAAGCCAGACTGATTGGGGTCTAGGAGGTCATTCTGTAAGAGATAAGCAGTAAGTTGGTTGGATACAGCACGTTCAAGTGTTTTAGAAAGGAAGGAGAGAAGAGAGACAGGGCGATAGTTGGCTATGACGGTGGGGTTCAGGGTTGGTTTTTTTATGAGGGGCGTGACTCTGGCTTGTTTTAGGGAGGTGGGGACCACCCCCGAGTTGAGTGAGGAGTTGATGGTTGCAGTTAGGAATGGGAGGATGTCCGGTGCTATGGTCTGGAGGAGTGGGGAGGGTAGCTGGTCCAGCTGGCATGTAGTCGGACGGTTCGACGTTACCAGTGTCAGGGTCTCGGCTTCTGTAATGGGAGAGAAAGATGACAGAGTGAAGGATGAGGTTCTCAATTCAGCGTTTGGAATGGGTGGGGGTTGGGAGAAGGAGCTGCGGATGTTCTCCACTTTTTCCTCAAAGAAGATCGCAAAGTCTTCGGCAGAAAAAGATGAGGGAGGAGGAGGTGGGGGGGGAGTGAGGAGGGAGGACATGGTAGCATGCAGTTTGCGAAGATTCTTGGCAGAGGCCTCGATCCTATGGTGAAAGAAAGAAGCTTTGGCATTAGTAATGGTTTTGGAGAATGTTAACAAGAGGTTGTGATATGTGTCGATGTCAGCAGTGAGGCGTGACTTTCTATACTTCCTCTCAGCCGCTCTCAGGACCTGTCTTTGTTCTCTCACTGCATCCGTCAGCCATGGACTGGGTGGGGAACGGCGGGCAGGTTTCTCAACGAGGGGACAGAGCTTGTCGAAGGAGGTTGCAAGGGCTGAGAGGAGGGTGGAGGTTGCCATCTCTGTGGGGAGAGCAGAGAAGGTGTCACTCAAATGTAGAGCGGATATTATGTCAGAGGAGAGGGTGGAGGGGGATAGGGAGGGCAGGTTGCGTCTGAGTGAGACGGTTTGAGTTGGGGTGAAGACTTTTCGGTTAAGCATGAGAGTTAGTGAGAAGGATATGAAGGAATGGTCAGATACATGTAGGGGAGTTACCGTGGTGTTAATGATGCTGGAGTTACGGGAAAATATGAGATCCAAGGAGTTGCCTGCTTTGTGGGTGGGAGGCATGGCAGTGGGAGTCAGGTCAAATTGTTGTAGGAGGGAGACCACTGGGACCGACTGAGATGAGTCAGGCAGGTTGAAGTCGCCCAATAGAAGGAGCGGGGTACCATCTTCCGGTAAGGAGCTTAGAAGCATGTCCAGCTCATCTGTGAAGTGATCGAGGGGACCTGGAGGGCGATAGAGTGTAACAATGGTGAGATTGAAAGGATTAGAGACAGATACTGCATGATATTCGAGGGAGGAGAGTGACAGTTCTGGGAGTTGCATTAGGTTTGTAGCCCATGAAGGAGATGTCATGAGGCCAGTGCCTCCACCCCGTCTGGAGGGTCGAGGTGTGTGAGTGAAGTTATAGTTTGTAGATAATGCTGCAGGTGTTGACGAGTTATTGGGGGTTATCCAGGTCTCAGTTAGAGCCAGGAGCTGCAGATTTAGACTATGGGCGTAGGCAGTAATGAAGTCAGCTTTCTTGACTGCTGATTGACAATTCCATAAGCCTCCCTGTACTGTGACAGGTGTATTAGTGGCTGTAGGAGGGTAGGAGAGATTAGCCGGGTTGCTAGCAAACTGGCGTGGATGGGTTGATTCTGTTCTTGAGGAGCAGATTGTGGATATAGGTATGAGGCACATTGTGGTGTCAAGAGTGGTAGGAGGAGGTTGAAGGGGCTAGGGAGGAAGCAAGATAGTAGGGAAATAGCAGAGTGGGACGGGAATATGGGATTATGGTGTACTTAGCACTGGGTGGATCGGTGGATCCCTCTGCGGTGAACTCCAGGAAAACTCCTCCTCTTTGTCCCTCTTCGTTTCTCGACGCTTCGCTGACGCTATGCTAGCAAGTCTTTAAATCACTATCACTAATTACTGATGAGTGACACCTGCAGCAAAAGGCCACACCTCCAGTTTCTGTCAGCTGGGTGAAACTAATTACAAACAATTTCCACAACACAATTTAGTCACACACTTCAAAATGATGTACACAGTATTCAGTTAAAAGATCCTACCCTCTCTGCTGTTGTCCTCAGAATGAATCCAACAGAGAAAAAGCTGGTATTTAAGCAGAAAAACTGTCACAAGTGCCCACTTAACTACATGCACAAAGGCCACACCTCCAGTTTCTGTCAGCTGGGTGAAACTAATTACAAACAATTTCCACAACACAATTTAGTCACACACTTCAAAATGATGTACACAGTATTCAGTTAAAAGAGCCTACCCTCTCTGCTGTTGTCCTCAGAATGAATCCAACAGAGAAAAAGCTGGTATTTAAGCAGAAAAACTGTCACAAGTGCCCACTTAACTACATGCACAAGACCCGTCCCTCTAGTCCTGGACTAGCAGACATACGGATCCTGGACATCTTGCACAAAATTATTTCCCCTTGGGACCACAAGGGTTAAAAGTGTTACCATTTACATTTCGGTTAGTGCAGCAAAAAAATCCTTGATCAAATGGAGTCAGGTCACATAAACATATAAATTTACATTCCAATAAAAACAAAAAAACATCCAATTTCAAACCTTGTATTAAAACAAAACAAGAAAAAACACACAGGAACCAGCCTGTCCTAGAGCTTTGTTTCACCACCATTGAACATTCCCTTTTTTGATATTCTGCATTATTTTCTTCAGTCTGAACCCCTCCTTTGTAGTATAACCTCCCTTCTCTCTGCTTCTCAACTGTGAGTTGACAGAGGAACAAAGAGCCTCTTTATCTGAGAAATTATCTTTAATTTCACACTTCTTGTTTTTTGTTACTCGCAAGAAATGTTTACATTTGCATTTACATTTAGTCATTTAGCTGACGCTTTTATCCAAAGCGACTTACAAGTTCTGTACGACAAGCCATCAGGAAGGGCACAACTCTATCAGCTGAGCAACAATGTTCATCAAAGTGTTGAGTGCTACAGTGTAGGTTAGTTTATTAGGACAAGTGCATGACAGTACGGTTAGTTAGGGTTAGATTTTTTTATTGTTTTTTTTTTTTTTTTTTAATTCAGATAATGGTTGAAGAAGTGCGTCTTTAGTCGACGGCGAAAGATTGGACGTGATTCGGCTGTCCTAACTGGGGTGGGTAGTTCATTCCACCATTGTGGGGCAAGGACTGAGAATAGGCGACTTCTCTTTGATGACCCTCCCGGAGCTTGGATAGGAGTAGGTCTGAGGCGGCCAGAAGATGCAGAGCGTAGGGGTCTTGAGGGTGTGTAGTTAGAGACCATTGACCGGAGGTAGGCGGGAGCGGTTCCCTTTGCCGCACGGTATGCTAGGTCGAGGGCCTTGAAGCGGATTCGTGCAGCAATGGGGAGCCAGTGCAGGTCCCTAAGAAGTGGGGTGACATGGGCCGACTTCGGTAGGTTTGAGATCAGGCGGGCCGCTGCGTTCTGAATGAGTTGAAGAGGCTTAGTGGCAGTGGCCGGGAGGCCAGCGAGCAGTGCATTGCAGTAGTCGAGGCGGGAGATGACTGTTGATTGGACGAGGAGTTGGGTGGCTTCTTTTGTCAGGAAGGGGCGTATCCTTCTGACGTTGCTCAGGAGGAATCGGCAGGTTCTGGTCGTCGCTGCGATGTGAGCAGAGAAGTTCAACTGGTCGTCGAGGACAACACCAAGGTTCTTGGCGGTCGGGGACGCAGTCACAGCTGTATTCTCGACTGTGATTGAAAGGTCGGTTAGGGGGGAGGATTTGGCCGGCAGGTGGAGCAATTCTGTTTTGCTTAGGTTCAGTTTGAGGTGGTTGGACGTCATCCAGGCTGAGATGTCGGACAGACAGGCCGAGATCCGCTCAGAGACGTGGATATCTGAGGGAGGGAAGGAGAGGAAGAGTTGAGTATCGTCGGCATAACAATGGTAGGAGAAGCCATGAGACGTGATAATGTTACCCAGTGATTTAGTGTAGAGGGAGAAGAGAAGGGGTCCTAAAACCGAGCCCTGGGGGACACCCGTCCGCAGGGGGCGGGTGGCCGACAGGGTCCCTCTCCATGACACTTGGTAGGAGCGGTCATTGAGGTATGATGACAGCCATGTCAGCGCAGAGCCAGCCACTCCCATTCCTGCGAGGGCCGCAAGGAGGATCTGGTGGTTGACTGTGTCGAAGGCTGCAGATAGATCTAGGAGAATCAGGACAGAGGAGAGGCCTTTCGCTTTTGCTAAGTGAAGTGCCTCTGTGACCGCAATGAGGGCTGTCTCTGTGGAGTGGCCAGTCCTGAAGCCTGACTGATTAGGGTCTAGGAGGTCATTCTGTAAGAGATAAGCAGTAAGTTGTTTAACTTTTTTTACATCATATTTCATTTTTTCCCCCTTCCCTTCCCTTTTTTCAGACCAGCTCTGACTCTGACTGCCAGTGCCTTCGCTTCCCCCATCATCTTCCTCTTCCTCGTCTTCCATACTAGAACCAGATGACTCAGACTCTGACTTCTCCTCCGGCTTCCTTCCCTTGACCATGCTTACTGCTTTCTTCGCCTGAGAACAGTCTATTTGAGTATTTTCTTTTCCCTTTCTTTTAACAGCACCAGGGACTTTGAAAGACTCATCCATCGGGGGGTGCTCGTGAGCAGCAATATGTAACACGTGTCCGATTTGAGCTCTGCACGAAAACAATTATTTCGTAAAATTTCAGCCTTTAGACGAATATTAGAACTTGCTTAAATAGAGTATAACCACTCAACAACACAAGGAAAACAGTTTTTTCGCAAATATTCTGTTAAACTTGAACGACAATCGACCCTCAGATGGCTAGCAAAACCAGGCCTACATCAATCCCGAAAGCCTCGGGCACCGTTGGGGCCGGGACGCCCAAAATGGCTGCGCCATATATGCATTTCACCTCCATCATGCAAGCCATCAAAGACTCGGAACAACGGTTGATGTCAAAGATAGAAAGCACGGTGGCTATAATAACCACGGAACTGTACGCTAAGATGGGAGACCTCTCCGACGAACTACGAAGAGAAATAGCTAACGTGCGTTCGGAACAACACGAGGCTATAGATCAGGCTAACCAAGATATCAAGCTACAGGCTACAGCTATACAAGCATTGGAAGAGGGAGCTAATCACTACTCCGATAGAGTCGTCGAGCTAGAAACAGAGGTGAAATCGATGAAATCTGATATCAAACAACTAACGGCCAAAGCAAATTACCTTGAGTCCAGACAACGCAGAGACAATTGTCGGATAATTGGAGTAGATGAACGTTTTGGAGGTGCGCGTATGGAAGAAACGGTGGCTAAGCTGCTCCAAGATTCACTCAACCTGGACTACACCCCGACGATTGACCGAGCGCACAGGAGTCTGCAACCCAAGCCAAAGGATGGGGAACCACCGCAACAGATTGTGATCAAATTCCACTACTTCCAGGAGAAGGTGGATATCCTGAGGAAGGCATCGACTCAACGACCCATCCACCACAACAAGAAACAGATCTACATCTTCCCAGATTACACGATGGCAGTAAGGAAACAGTGGGCGGCCTTCAAGGAGGCTAGAGAGATGCTATGCAGCTGCCCGAATATCAGGTTTGGTCTGCTGTTCCCGGCGACGTTGAAAATCACATCTCCTAAAGGGGAGCAGAAATCGTTCGACGACCCATCCGAGGAGGAGGATTATATAACCAGGCATCTGAAAACGAGGGAATCGAACAAACAAGGAGAAGGTATCGGCTAGCCTCGTTAGCCAGCTATAGCAATATCGCAGCTATCCCTACTGTTACTGCCTGCCGAAGCCAGTCAAGCTAAATGTTATTATTATGACAACAGTTAACAGAGGTTGTTACAATGAATGTTTTGTGTATATTGGGATTGTGCTATGGACTTGATATAGACATTAATTTGCAATAGCCACTGCTCGCTGCTAACTCGGGTCCGGAGCGGACTGTGTATATGATATCTCTGGGACAGACTGATGACGTCGTATCTATGCGACCAATGCTCTCGGCATCTCGACTATTCAGCGGTGATGGAGGCTAAGAGGAGGTAGAGGGCGCTGAATGTCCAAATATAATTTCACCTACCATATTAATACCCTCTTATATATATATGAGTGCATGGGTGTGTGTGTGTGTGTGCTCAATATTCCATTTACCCTGCCTTACATAGATAGTTGTTGGTGGATGCATGCATTGTGTGAATCTACCTTTTTCTGTACTACACTGCTGCGGTGTGTGTGTGTATGTGTGTGTGTATAGGTGCACGCACACATTCATATATATATATTATAGGAGGTGGTGGTTGCACATATATGCGGGCAATTATTATTTCTTTATTATTATTATTATTACTATTATTATTATTATTATTATTATTTTAATAGGAGGGAGAGGGCACACAATGTTTAGTCAAATATGGGCTGAAATGGCCAAATATAATTTCACTTGCCATATTAATACTCTTACAGGTATGTGTGTGTGTATATGTGTGTATGGTTGTATGGGTGGGCGTATGTATGTGTATGTGCTCACTCACTATTTAATTTATCCTGTTCTACCACTCAGGATATAGTTGTCGGTGGATACATGCGTTGTGTGGATCTACCCTATTTTGGTACTACATTACCAGCGTGGGTGAGTGTGTGGGTGTGTGTATATATATATATATATATATATATATATATATATATATATATATATATATATATATATATATATATATATGTGTATATGTGCATTTATTATTTCTATATTATTTAATTTCTTTGAGACCTAACAAGCACAACCTGAATGCAAACATATGACTACTGTTGAGAAGTTATACCAGGAATTTAAAGTCTAGAGGACTGTTATATTTGTTACTATGCCTTAATTGTTCTATTCGTGCACAGCTTTTATACGGAGCGAGTTGGGTACTTAGTGTTTTTGTTAGATGGTATGCTCAGTCGGTGTTAGAGCAACCTACTTAATGGGGCATGGTGCCTCTGGGGAGGGGTATCGAGGGCTATTTGATTGGTACTGGACAAGTATTCTGGGGAGGGGGGAGGGAATGGGGGATTGTGTCGTTTTTTGTTTTTCTTTCCAGTCGACTCGATCTGTTTTATTTTTATTTTCACGCTCTTGCTCGGAACTCACTGGGACCTTAACAAGTGGATATATATATGTTATGGTGTTCTACTCCAAACGGATTACATTCAGTCATACTGCAGCCTTTTTAGACTATGGCTAATTTGAACATCTTGATCTGGAATCCAGGGGGGCTTAATATCCATCATAAGCGCACAAGTGTACTTACATGGATGAAAAGGCAGGAGGTCGATGTGGCTTTGCTGAGTGAAACGCATCTTTTAAAGGCTGACAGTGCAAGACTTGAAAACAAATTTTATCACAACATAAGCTCCTCTTCTTTTAGCACTAAGTCGTGGAGTAGCCATAGTAGCTAAGCGAAAGCTGAATATTAAATTATTAGACGTGTGGTCTGATGCAGAAGGACAAATCACTATAGCAAAAATGGAATACACTAACAGGAAAATTGCTCTTATAGCTGCATACGCCATATGCATGTGTATGACGCACAATTTTATACTGCACTCACTACAGATATGCTGAGACTACCTGAGTACTCATTCATAGTGGGTGCTGATTTCAATGCCATGTGGCATTGGTTGATAAATCCGGAGATGCAGTAACCCACGATCAAAAGCAGGCGTCCGCGGCCCTATGTGGCTGGTCTAAAGATACGGGGGTTATGGATATGTGGCGGGTACTCAACCCAACCTCGCGAGACTACTCTTTCTTCTCCGCGAGACATAAGACTTTCTCCAGAATTGATTATGTCTTCTCCTCCCCTAGGCTATTCGAGAGTTTTGACGTTGACTTGAAGCCAATTGCACTGTCAGACCACAAATACATCCTCCTTAAGGGTTCACTCAGTAAAATAACGTCCCGTGCCCCTAGATGGCGCTTTAACTCAATGCTGCTGAAGAACGAGGAATTTAACTTACAGTTTAAGGAGAAGCTCATTGAATTCTTGCAGTTTAATGCTGGATCGGTACAGGACCCCAGAATTTTGTGGAATTCGGTTAAGGGGTTTATTAGAAGTAACACCACGCTATTTGCTTCCAATCTCCGCAAGGGTCGTCTCTCCAAGTTAGTGGAATTGGAAGAGCCTCATAAAACAATGATGTCTTCTATGCAGCACAGCTATTCTAGCCGACTGGAGCTCCAAATTAGGGTGGTGAAAAAGGAGATTAACTCTATTTTAAGACAACAGTCTGAGTTTCAAATGCACAGAACAAGACAACACTACTACTTTCATGGCTCTAGACCTAGTCACCTACTGGCTATGAAGATACGGGCCAGTGAACAATTTGTAGATATCCCTGCCATTAAGAACCAACAGGGGGAGATAACCACCAACCCCAACAAAATCAACAATACATTTCGCTCGTTTTATTCCAACCTGTACGAGTCAGAAGTGGTCTATGATCATATCAAGCTGGAGGACTATCTTAGTCAAATTAACTTACCACGAATCTCAGAGGATGACGCTAAACGGTTAGCTGAACCTATCACACTGGATGAGCTCAGGGAGGCAATTGCTGACATGCAGCAGGGCAAGGCTCCTGGTTGGGACGGCATTCCACCGGAACTCTATACTGCGTTCTGGGATGTACTCGGTCCCTTATTACTATCAATGATTTTACACTCAGTCGAAGAGGGCAATTTTTCCAGGGATGTCAATATGGCACTTATATCTGTCCTACTCAAGAAAGATAAGGATCCCACCGAATGTGGCAGCTATAGACCCTTAAGTCTCCTCGGAGCCGATCTCACGCTATATGCTAAGGTGCTAGCCATCCGACTCCAAAAGCATATGACATCTCTAGTTAACCCCCGATCAGACTGGCTTTATAAGAGGCCGACTGGTCACGGATAATATCAGATGGTTACTGCACGTGATTGATGCCAGCAAGAATGTCGCAACCCCTACGGCTGTCATGTCCTTAGACTCGATGAAGGCCTTTGATAGATTGGAGTGGTCATATTTGTGGGCAGTCCTTAGAAGGATGGGGTTAGGTGAGGGGTTCATTCACATGATCAAAGTTCTCTACACAGGGCCTTCGGCCATGATCTTAACAGGGAAACTCTGCTCACCACTCTTCCCTGTCTCGCGCTCTTCTAGACAGGGTTGTCCTCTTAGTCCCGGACTCTTTGCTTTATCACTCGAACCTCTAGCTCAGTACATAAGACAATCCCAGATTATATCCCCTGTGTCAATTAAGGGCACACATCACCATATCAGCTTATACGCAGATGATGTACTCCTATTTGTGCAGAACCCCGCCATCTCTCTACCTCATCTTCTCCAAGTAATAGATGATTTTGGCAGTCTATCTGGATTTAAGATTAACTGGCCAAAATCAGCCTTCCTTCCACTCAATGAGACTGCGATGGCAACCATCCTCCCAGCAAACATACTCATGGTAGAGCACTTTAAGTGTCTTGGGATTGAAATATTCCCCACTATTAACCAGACAGTAAAGTATAACTACTCCAGCTTGGGTGACAGGATTACGAATGATTTTAACAGGTGGTCCAAATAAAAAAACTCATTACAGGCCCGTGCCTCAATAATTAAGATGAATGTTTTACCCAGAATTGACTTTATCAGCTCCATGCTACCGTTATCTCCTCCTGTTGGTTACTGGAAAAAACTGCACTCTGCTGCATATAAATTCGTCTGGAACAACAAAGGCCCACGCTTAAAGAGATCCACTGCACAGAGGAGTAGACTCGACGGGGGTTTAGCATTTCCAGACTTCAAATATTATTTTCAAGCTTACTCTTTGAGACCTCTCATCACTGGGTTTGACGCTCATGCAGCCGTGTCCTGGCGACCATTGGAGGAGAAGATAGTGACCCCTTATAGACTTCAGGATATTGTGTATACCAACATTTCAATTAAGCAATGCAAATTACGATTTGGCCCTCTTATCACACATGTGATCCAGATTTGGCGTGACACCCAGAAAGCGTGTACTAACCGCCATAAATGGCACACGCACTCCCCTATATTTAATAACAATTTACTTCTTATTGGACGGCAACCTATTAGGTACCCTAGATGGGAAAATAAAGGCATCCATACATTGGGGGATATCTTCGATAACTCTGGTCTCCGCTCTTTCCAGGATCTATCCAACGGATATGATCTCCCCAGAACCTCCTTTTTCTTTTATTTACAAATGAGAGCAGCTCTGAAGGCTCATGGCGTTCCATGGGACATTCCACTAGAGCGACACCGGTTTCACAAATTATTTTATGACAGGGAGACATCGAGAGGCTTCATCTCTGACTTTTATCGGCACTTACTTATGTCCTCATATAAGGACCTACCCCTAGATACGATTTGGAGAAAGGATATCCCTGAGTTGGATATAGATTGAGGCATTAAAGTGGTGTGGTGCTTTGGCCCGCGGGGGCGCCGGACTCTGGGTCCTCCGGGGTTGGGGTTCGGGGCTGCCGGGCCTGGGGATGGAGGGGGCTCAGGAAGCCCGTTTTATATTAAATTTTTTATTTTCCTTATACTTTGTGACAGCTTATTTGAACTGGATATGTATGTAAATGTATAATCTGTCTAATTTATTGTCTAATCATTGTTGGGTTAGTTTATGTTTTTGGATGTCTTTTATGTATTATTGTTATTATTGTGTTGTGAGTTGTGATGTTTCATGTTTGAAAAATGGAAAATAAAAAAGAATTTGATCACAAAAAAGAAAGACTCATCCATCAATTCACCATCACTATCTACCGTTTTTCTACTCTCCTTGTTTTGACTTGTCTCCTGCTGATTGATTTTTCCTGCACTCATTATTGTCCTTCATTTACATTCCCTTCTTCTTCATTTAAACCAGTTTTATCTCCTGTTTGACCACTCTCCTTGCTCTTATTTAGCTCCTGGTTGACATTTGAAGCACCATGAGTTACAGTGCCTTCCTCTCTGCGTACACCAGTCTGATCTCCTGTTGTTTTTTCACTGTCATTCGTTTTCTTATTAGCATTAGCCTTCCTCGCCACTACATCAGAAAAACTCCTCGGTGCGTCCGCACCTGCTCCCCCCCCCTGCGCTCCTGCAGTGGGAACTTTATCAGGACAGTCCCGATAGAAATGGCCGTGCTGCTTACAGCCATGACAGGTTGACACCCCAGAGCTCACATATACTACATATTCAAACCCATCAACGTTCAACTTAAACACCAGATCAAGCTCCTCGTCATGTTTCTTCATGATCATTAGAGCCTGGCGTCTGTGTGATACAACGTGCGCCAGTAATGGGGACTTACAGCCAGACGATATTTTTCTAATGGGTGCGACTATTTTACCATACCGCGACAATTCCTTCACTAATAAGTCTTTAACCGTGACGCCGGTTTCAGTCAACTTATTAACTTTTTCAACGTGATCCACAAACATAACCATCGCGCCGTTCATCCGAGCGGCAGATACAATGTTGTCATAGCCCACAACTTTTCCCACAGCTAAACTGCAATCTTCCACTGACACATCAGCTCCAACTGCGAGTTTAAAGCCATGTTTTCTGCTGAGAGTAGGAACCTCCATTTCAGCGGCCTATTCCAACCAGCGAGCACTGGCCGACAGGCGACAGCGACACGCAAACCGAGATTAACCAACCTCCGTGTTAACACAATAACACTAAAAATAGCAACCTACCAATAAATAAGCAACACTCTAATTCATAACATTAAAACAAAACACAGATAGAAAAAAGATTAGAAACTCACGCACACGCAGTCTCTCACCAAGCCTCCCCACTCAGCTCACGTCCGGCGCAGTCATGAGCAGTCGCATTACTGAGAGCTCTTGCCAAAGAACCAAAACAACAAGGTTTTGTGCACATTTTCTCCTCCTGCTAATATGGATTACGGACTCATACCTCAATTCATCAATGGATCAAAATCAATCAGAAGTGGAGAGAAGTGAAAACGGATTAAACGAGACCCACAGTGACTTCTACCTTCTCAATGGCTCGGAAAAGAAACATCTAGGCGTTGGAACTGCGGCTATACACGCGTTACTAACAGCGAGCCCGGTACATAAAAACGTACCCCCGACTGGCAGATTGGACCGTAGGACCATGATCATCCTGGTTCTGCTACTTTCGGGAGACATTCAATTAAACCCAGGCCCGGTTTTGACCAGAACTCAGGCTAGAAGACTTGGTCTGGCAGCACAAGAAGCGATGGAGGTGCCCATCGTGACCAACAACATCAACAACTCAACCCGTGGCTACATCCACAGCGCGGACGGCGACTCTCCCCCAATGACGCCGCAGCAGACGAGCACACGTGAGGCAGAGACGAGTGGAGGTGAACCGAGGGTCGCAACCATGACGACCAACTCGACGCGGGACTCAAACATCTCGACGCCCGATAGCCGGCTAGCCAGCAGAGCTAACAGCGAAATCAACCAGGAACGAGTCCTTTGTTGTACCAGCACGGCGCGGGACCCAACCCCCCCCCCCCCCCCCTTCCCACCCACGACAACAAAGCCCCCCCGCCCCACACAGAGGAACAGATCACAAATGAACAATACTTCAAACCGGACAACATCAAGGAAATAACCAACTCTAATGGACCGAACATTTTCCACTTTAACATAAACAGCCTAAAAAACTAATTGGATGAAATCAAACAATTATTCATAAATGGTAAGGCAAACATACTGTGCTTCTCAGAAACTAAGCTTGACGATTCTGTAAAAGATCCAGAGATAGAGATTGAGAACTACTCAATAATCAGGAATGATAGGAACAAACATGGAGGTGGTTGTCTGTATGTACATACACAAAGACACCAAATTCATCAACAGAAATGACCTGAATCAATTGAAACTGTATGGGTGGAAATCCTATTAGAAAGGGCGAAATCCCTACTGGTTGGCTCAATCTACAGACCGCCAGATCATAGTGGCTTTTATGATACACTTGACGGGTGTTTAGCTGGAGTTGAGGATGTAGACAAAATTCTTATTGGAGACTGGAACACGGATATGCAACGAAAAGATGCACCCGTCTTCAAGTCATTCAGTAGGTTTTGTGATCTGCACGGCCTCAGCCAGCTAATCACCCAACCCACACGTGTATGTGAATCAACTCAGACTACCATTGACCTCATTCTGACCTCCGACAAGTCCAAGATCTCTAATAAAGGGGTTATAGCATGCGGGTTAAATTATCATTATATGATATTCTGTACCCGCAAAAAGCTAAAACAAAAGGCTGGCTGCCACAAAACAGTCACATCTAGAGACCTCAAAACCTACACTAGCGAGGCCTTTAACCTTGAACTGGAGAGTCTGGACTGGTCAGATGAACTCAATGGTACACTGGTTGAAAAAACATGGCTTGGTTTCAAAACCAAATTTTCAACAATACTAAACGACATGGCCCCCCTAAGAACCACCAGGGTAAAAAATCGCGCTGAGCCGTGGATGCACTCCGAAATACTGGCCGGTATGAAAACCACAGACAAAAAATGCTCAGAGTTCCGTAAAAGTCAGTCAAAGCTTACCAAAAGCATGAGCAGTGAACTCCAAGCCCACGTGACTGAACTCAAACTGGAAAGAAACAGACTAAGAAACGACGTAAACTCCATGATCAAAACTGCAAAAAAGAATTTCATCAATGACAAAACTGAGGAAAACAAAAACAAACCACGTGAACTTTGGAAATTACTCAATAATCAACTAGGCTGCAGTAAAAAACTTAAAACCAGATTCTCAAACATAAACATAAAAACGGACAACACGCTCATCACAGACAAGCTGGATGTAGCCAATTACTTAAACATTTTCTTCACAAACATAGCCACAACACTGGTAAACAAACTACCCTCCCACTCAGGGCTTTATGGGGTAGAACACATAGTAGCTTACTACAAAAACCTAGGGGTCCGCAAGGACGACTTCAAGCTGGAAATGGTAACAACAGATGAGGTACTCAAAAAACTGAGCGCCCTCCAACCTAACAAGGCCACTGGCCATGACAACATCCCCTCCAAATTCCTCAGAGACTCAGCAGCCGCCATCATCCCAGTCATCACACACATAATAAACCTCTCCATAAAACAGGGACACGTCCCCAAGGACTTCAAAATTGCGAGGGTGACCCCTCTGCACAAAAAGGGCAGCAAATTAGACCCAGTCAACTACCGCCCTGTTTCTATTCTCACCTCCATCTCGAAAGTCATGGAAAAAATTGTCTACGAACAGGTCGAAAAGTACCTAGCAGAAAAAAATCTAATCTACGAATTCCAATCTGGCTTCAGAACATCCCACTCCACTGACACATGCCTTCTCTATTTGAACGACCACATCAAACAAGAGGTGGACGCGGGCAAATACTGCGGCATGGTCATGCTGGACCTACAAAAGGCCTTCGACACTGTCAATCACTCCATTCTGATTGACAAGCTGAAAGCAATTGGTTTTGATAGTCTATCAGTGAGCTGGATGCAATCCTACCTTGAGGGGAGGGAACAGATGGTGGAGGTAAACGGTACCCTATCCCCCCCCCTCACAGTGAGCTGTGGTGTTCCACAAGGAAGCATACTAGGACCGCTACTGTTCCTAATTTATGCAAATGACATGTCGTCAGCTTGTGACTGCAACTTGTTCCTGTTTGCGGACGACTCAGCCCTGCTGGTCTCTGACAAGAACAAGTTACAGGTTGAAAAAACCCTCAGCTCAGAACTAGGCAAAATCTGCATATGGCTCGCTGATAACAAACTATCATTACACATGGGCAAAACAGAGTCCATTCTCTTCGGTTCAAATAAAAAACTCAGCAAGACCGACGGCTTCTCAGTTACAGTGGGTGACAATATTGTCACAAGGAAAGATGAAATTACCTACCTGGGTTCCATCCTAGAGGCTAATCTCTCCTGTGACAAAATGGCATCCAATGTAATAAAAAAAGTCAACCAACGAACTCGATTCTTGTACCGGATCTCCTCTCTGGTAAACAAGAATACCCTGAAGACTCTGGCAGGAGCACTCATTCAAGGGTACTACGACTATGCTTGCACCTCATGGTACCAAAGCACCTCAAAGGCGCTAAAAACAAAATTACAAACATCTCAAAACAAACTGGTCAGACTACTGCTTGACCTTACTCCTAGAACCCACCTCACCCCTGCCCACTTTGACAACCTAGGATGGCTTAGAGTAGACAGAGTACAGCAACTTGCAATGGGCCTGGTCTAGAAGATACACTACACGACAAAGGTACCCATGTACATGTCAAAATACTTCCCAAAGGTCAGTGAATACCACGATCACAACACCAGAGGGAGCTCCACAAATCATATTAAACCCAGATTCGGCTCAAACAAGGGACTAAACACGTTTCGCAATTATGCCACATCAATGTGGAACGCCCTACCCAAAGCTGTAAAGGAATGTGAATCACTACCCACTTTCAAAACCACTCTCAAGGAACACCTACGGGAGACTGCAATTCGAAACTGGCCCATGTAAATGTCCTAACCCAACCCCCTCCAATGTACAGTAATTTACCTAGTATGGTTTTGTCAATATTCCAATGTACAGTTTTGTTTGTTTGTACAGTGTTCCCCCCCCCCCAACCCCCTCCAATGTAAATTACCTAGTATGGTTGTCAATATCCCAATGTACAGTTTTTACGTCAAATGTATATACTCCCTTTTCTGGACTCTTTTTGTATCACAAACAGTACTGTATTTGCAAATCTGGTATGTCATAAATGTATAGATGTAGCAGTACTGTCTATCTGTATGTCATGTATGTCATATATGTCCTGATGAATTGAAAATGGGGGACCCTGATGTAAACAAGACGAAAGTCTTTCTCTGGTCTGCATCCCCTTAACAATTGTGTGTATTGAGCTGTACTGTATTGTACCCATTCTGCAATCTGTTAATAAAGTTTTCAATCAATCAATCCAAACACACGCATGCGCACAGAGAGAGAGAGAGAGAGAGAGAGAGAGAGAGAGAGAGAGAGAGAGAGAGAGAGAGAGAGAGAGAGAGAGAGAGAGAGAGAGAGAGAGAGAGAGAGAGAGAGAGAGAGAGAGAGAGAGAGAGAGAGAGAGAGAGAGAGAGAGAGAGAGAGAGAGGGTTATTAAACCACATTTATCCAATAGGACACACCACTTCTGGGCACACCAACAATACGAATCACAGAGGTAGTAATCAATAGGCCAATTCTGTAATTTACATAGTAGCTAAAGTAAGATGCCCCATGCTTTGTGTGGAACTTACCATCTTTATTCTTGTCCACCACCTCAAATATTCTATCACAGATATCATCAATGTTATCTTTGGCAGATGGGTTGTTTTGCCTCTTTATCTTGTAGATAATCTATGATGAGAAAACAACATTAGAGTGAGGTAAGATGGTGTCAGCTCCAGTATTACCAACGCCAACATTATGGTTACTGTCTTCTCCAGAATCAGACAAGAAGATAGATACAAATTACCTCAGTAGAAGCTATCCAACTGCAAGCTAGCCCAGTTTATCACAAATGAATGGAAGCAGATATGGACCAGCTAGCCTAGCTGTTACCCAAAAACACCTCTCCCAGAGTTTTAAACTAGGCTAGTGGTCCATATACACTTCCATTAATTTGAGATGAACTGGGTTAGCTTGCAGCCGGATAGCTTTCTACTGAACGCGGGGCGACAGTGGCTGAGGAGGTAGAGCGGTCGTCTGGTAGTCGGAAGGTTCTCGGTTCGATTCCTGCTCCTCCTGGGCAGCGTGTCGATGTGTCCTTGAGCAAGACACTCAACCCCTAATTGCTCCTGATGTGGAGGTTGGCACCTTGCATGGTTGCCTCCGCCATCGGTGTGTGAATGTGTGAGTGAATGGGTGAATGTGAGGAACAACATTTGTAAAGTGCTAATGTTATATAAATGCACCATTTACCATTTGAACCCACAGAGAGGAAATTGGTATCTATCTTCTTATCTGACTTTGGAGAAGATGGTATATAATGTTGGTCCATAATGTTGGTGTGTTCCTTTAAATAATACCATGGTAGGATCCAACTGAAACCATGATACTAATGGTGATATCACAATATTTCCATAATATTTAGCTAGTGTACAAAATTATATAAATACCATGATACTTTTTTTTTTAAATATCATGATACTTTTTTGTAGGGGATGCATCATTTAAGCCATAATTTAGAACAACTGTAAGGGGCAGATAGTGATATTTTGTATCACTAACATTGACAGTAACCCAATTTCAACAGTCACAGTCTCACAATCAATAAGAGATTGATTGTTTTCAATGAGAAGAATGAATGCAGTATGACTTATTGCTGTTTTTATTTCATTTGAATTGGAATTCATTCTTAAGAATGATTAGAGGTACCCAATGTAATTATTTACCATTATTACATGGCGTTATAATATTCGCCGAAATGCTTGCTTGTGATTGGTCAATAGCCCCCGACAGCGGTGAATTATTTTTCGATAACCACCGGTGATTATTGTTTTTCGCAGCTGGAGTAATCAAGCCCACTGACACACACTGTTTCAGCTGCTCAGCATATGCACAGCTGCATTCAGTCATCAGTGCAAGCTGCCGGCGATGACAGCGGGAGCGACAGAACAGAACTGCGTCTGCATTTGATCTCGTAAAATGAATTAGGTATATTGTTAGTAAGTTAGCCATGTAATAAGCGGGATAATGTATAGCTATACTCGATAATTGTCGCAAAATTATTTACCTTCACTGACGTTTAAAACACCTCGGCGAGGCGCCTCGGTATTTTAAACTCTGTGTCGGTCAATTATTTTGCGACAATGACCTCGTAGCTATACATTATCCCTTACTTATGGTGCATATGAAGCTTGGAGTCATGATGGGAGACACATACCGGTGGGTAATGCATTCGTTTAGTGATTCTTAATTAATGTGATGCAAACAATTAAGGCTCTGGTCTAAATGCATAGCACATACTGTAAGGTACACTGTGAGCAAGTGAAGTGATGAACTATTTCAACATACCATATTGGGGTTCTTCTGTGTATAAATGTATAATTACCCTCTGTGAACTAAGCCCCTTTTGAGGTGGTGGGGGAGGGGGAGGGGGGGTCATATGGCTCAAGAGGCAATCACCAGTGCATCAACAAATACCTCAATTATTATATATATTTTTTTATGTTCTTGAATACTTACCTTGATTACATGTTTCAACTCTCGTCTATCCAGACGACCGTTTCCATCACTGTCGTAAACTTTGAAGGACCACTTCAGCTTGTCTTCTAGTTTCCCGCGGAGAACAAGATGCACTGCTGCTACATATTCCATGAAGTCTATCTGGTTGTCCTGGGAGGAAAACACGCTAGAGAGTGTGAGAGACAGAGAAAGAGGCCTGTGTAGGCAGTTGTTCCCAGTAACCTGGTTTATCTTCAAAATAGATTAGATTAGATTAGATTCTAAATTCAAATGTATTGTCATCGTACAGCACAAGTACAGAACAATGGAAATAAGTTGGCATCTAACCAGAGTGTAAGGTAACAGTGAATACAATAACAATATGCAGTGTAACTAACAAGTGATTCTATGGAATATACTATACTAACTGTACTAACCCTAACCCTAATGAAGCTACTGAGTAAATGTGCTAATCTATTATGTACAGTTAGGCACGTGAAGTCTGTTATACAGGGTGCAACATTATGCAATAAAAATTCTGGATATATTGAGGACAATTTGACCATTCAACCACCATAAAATTTGATTATTCTCTAATCTCTGCACGAAAGTGATCACTTCACAAATAAATTCACCATCACCCTGTTACTGATAACACATAGATAATCAGGCCTTAGCTTCCTACTATTTTTTTCTTATTTTATCTTTATATGATTAGTGCTATATTGCGTCTAGTGCTCTTACTGCTGAGCTGACCTGTTCTCTCATCAGCCTGCAGCAGCAGCATCAACATATAAGTAATATCAAAAAGAAGCAATTTCTCTTTTTCCCCACAATACTCTCTTACAGGTAACACAAGCCTCAATGTTAGTACAGTTGTTACATTACCCGATTTGTATCAAATGATCGAAACAAGTTGTCCATATATGCAGACTCTTCCTCCATGGAACTGCTGTTGACTCCGAAGATTTTCTTGAATTCATGTAAATGCAAATTGCCACTCGGACATTCATCTGCAAACTTTCGGTAGAGCTCCTGAATGTGATTAAGAGCCACCTCCGTATCAGTATCACTCTGTGACTGACCCATAATCACAAATTATCTGTATGGACAGATCATGAAGATAAAAAAAAAAAAAAAGTAAAATCAGTACTTGATACTATAAGCATATTCCTTACACCCACCCTACCACACATACTGAACATGTCCCAAGGCTTGTGTGCATGTGTTAAACCCTGTTGTTAACACCTTGTTGTACTGTGTTGTTGTCTATTTCTGGCCTGACAAATCCAATTTCCCCCGCCAAGTTCTTTCCTAAATCCTCCCTGAATAATTGTTATTGTGTGCTCATTCTTCAATATCCTCTGAACAATCCAGTCAAAATGTTCTTGGGGGAAAGAAATCTCCAATTCACGTAAAGTAAACCATTCAATAAAAAGAAAAAGCATGATTATGCGTAGGCTCTAACTCATCATTCACACAGAGTGATGCAAGTGGATTGCCCCTGGGGGATTGCTAAAGTCCACTAGAGAGCTCTCAGGGAGATTACTGACGTCAAATTCCAGTCTGGACATAAACATTTGACCCAGTTTACATGAATACTACGATTATAACCTGATTAAGACAATACCCTGACCATTGCAACTGTCATGTAAACACATTAGTCTGATTAATCAAACTGAGGTCATCATAGCCGAGGGGGAGATGAAGCGTTAAACAATATGAGCCTAGTTTGTTTGTTGTGTACCTTGGGTAAGACATGGTCCTATAATCAAATGTGAAATCCTGCTTATTTGTCTGAAAACTCAAATGTAATTTCCCTGTTTTTGCCATGGGCGCCGCCAGAGGTGAGATGACAGCATTGTCTCCTAATGATTCCTGTGCCATTTGTTCAATGTGGAGTATATCGGGATGTTTTTGTTTACATGTACCACACGTTAAACGACTTTTGCAGTCTCTGCTTAAGTGTCCTCTTCTCAAACAGCCAAAACAGACTCCCTTTTCCTTTAAGAAGTCTATCTTCTCTCTGTGTTTCTTCTTCTTCATTTGTGGACACCGCTCCAATGTGTGATCACTTTTATTGCAGAACAGACAAGAATTATGAGAACTGATGAATACATTTCTTTGCACTCTATTTGACTCCACTGCTGTTTCCATGGGTGTTACTGTTGTTGCAAAACTGCTTCTTGGGCTTGACCTTTCTCTTGGTTTAATGATGGTTGAGGTTTTGACAGTTGAATTCTGTTTAGCATCCTGGATGTTTCCAAAAAGCGGGTCAGACAGTATTTTCACCTGTCTCTCTATGAAATTGACCAGGTCTGAGAAAATAGCACGATGTCCAAGCTCCTGTAGCTCACATGCCCTGTTCCTCCATCTTTCTCTGATCTTGTATGGCAGTTTCATAAGGATGGTCCTCATGTTTGACACAACATTCATCTCCTCCATATAGGCTAGATTTTCCATTGCATTGCAACAGCCTCTGAGGAAGAGAGAGAATGCCTGCAATTCTTTCACAACATCCTGCTTGATTGCTGTCCAAGCAAAGGCCTTTTCCATGTATGCTGTTGCAATGTTGTGCTCATTCCCAAAATGCTCTTTGAGCAGATGTCTTGCCCTCTGATAGCCCTGTGATGGAGGCAGATGTTGGCAGCTGCGGACCAGTTTTTTTGGATGTCCTCTTGTGTATTGCTCTAGGAAGTGTAAGCAGTCACTGTCATCATCAGTTCTTTTCTCCACTCCTCCCTCAAATGCACTGATAAAACCTTCATATTTTAATGGATCACCATCATACACAGGAATGTCTCTTGGTGGTAGAGTGGAATACAGATTTTGCTTAACCAGTAAAGCAGTTATGTCATTCTGTCTTTGTAGCACATTGCAAATATAACCGGCAGGGGGTGTAGTATGAATGACATGACCTTGAACATCCTTTTCCAAATGAACCTGTATATTTTCAGTTTGAACATGTTGGCTGGGGAGAGAATATTGCATTAGAGGAGTCGTAGAATGAGCTTTGGCAGGTGTATTTGCAAACTCGTTTTTCCCTTTCAGGATCCTGTCCAACATTGCCATCTTGTGGCTGAGCATCACTATTGACACCAGACATGGTTCCTTCACAGATTTCCAACAGCTTAATTCACAACTCACCCAGTAGAGCTGCGCAGGTGTTTCCAATCACCTCAATCAGCCGCCATATTGGCTGTGAAACAATCTGTCCTTCTGAAGCCTTTGATGTTGTCCTAGTTTCACTCATAGCTGTAGAGCGTCGTTCTTACTTGAATGTAACAGCAATTTTTCCTTTCCAATGTCCTGTTTTCTCTTGCCCGTTACTTCACAGGTATGGTAGGGAGTGATCTTACGCAGTAGACACAGCAATGATGGATGTCCAGTCATGATTCCAGGTTTAGGGGTGTTTATTGCTGAAGTTGCAGTTGTACATTCAATTTATTGCCAGTGTGGGTTCTGTAGGAATTATATGGTATTCTATATTTATTTGGTATTTCTTGGCTTCTGGTTGCTGAGCTGCTGAGCTTCTGTTACTGAGCTACTGGTAAGAACGGTGTGCTCCTCACTACCTGTGTCCTAGTTGCAGGGCCGCCTGGGAGAAATGCGAGGCCCTGTGCGAGATTTAACGCGAGCCCCCCCCCCCCCCCCCCCCCAAAGGTTAAAAAAAAAAAAAAAAAAAAAAAACGATTATATATATATATTTTTTTCATACAGTCAACATATTCTTAAATAATAGCGCTGCCCGAGGCGGGGCATGATACAGTCAACATATAGCAAAAGAGAGAGCGAGAGAGAGCTCCCGTTCTACAGTCAATATACAGTGTACAGAGAGAGAGAGAGAGAGAGAGACACATTGGAAAGAAATTGAAATGCTATTTGGCCCTAAACAGAGAGTACACAGTGGCAGAATACCTGAGCACTGTGACTGAAGATCCTTGACTATACAGACTCAGCGAGCACAGCCTAGCCATCGAGAAAGGCCGCCATAGGCAGACTGTGTGTGTTAGAAAGAGAGAGAGAGAGAGAGAGAGCATGTGTGTTAGAGAGAGAGCATGTATGAGAGAGAGAGAGAGCATGTGTGTGTGTGTTAGAGAGAGAGCATGTATGAGAGATCCAAAAGGACAAAGATCAACACTTAAATCCAAAGAGAAGAGGGTCTATACCAGAGAAACCAAAGCAGCAAGGAGCCAATGGCCGACATCAGCTAAATAGGCTAGCCAGGTACTGTGACACCAGGCCACACACAGCTTTGGCCAACGGCCCAACGCTACCCAAGCTACACAAACGACCAAGACATTCACACACAGCACATGTCGTATCTCCAAATGTTGTGAAGTAGCACATGTTTTGCCTGGAAAAAAACATTGTTATTAACAAAACATTCGGGAGGGGAAGGAAGGAAGAGTGGGGTAATGTCATGACATTTTCATTAATCTTACCTGCACCAAGGAACGCAGGGCGAAAGGCCGTAACACAGGTCTCCACGTTGACGAAAGGCCTCTCGCTGTCGGGACAAAAATAAGCTGCTGCCAGAGCCTTGTCATGGTGCAGGCCCGACTACATCTTCTGTCAAAGATGATGTCGTAGTCAGAGTGCCAGAACCCCCTGCTATTCTCACGGCTAATGTCAATGGTCGTAGCACAAGCTAACAGCTAACTCAAGGCTAACTGATAGCATCAAACGAACGTTCCCAGCCGAGCGCAGCCGGCAGTTAACGTCGAAGCTAAACAGCTAACTGGCTAACAGTTAGCTCAACCAGGCTATCGCTAACCATTAGCTAACGCAGAAGCAAGCTATGCGGCTACATACAGTACAGCCAGGTGCTGACACCAGGCACACACCGTTAGCTACTAGTAGTACTATTAGCTAGTCGGCCAGTTTAGCTCCAGAGAGTGAGAGAGAGAGAGAGAGAGAGCGATGTCCACGGCGGGAATAGAATAGAGTTAATAGAATAGGTTAAAAACTCACCAAACATCTTCATCTTGGCTGCAGGTTAGCTAACGCTAGATAGCCTTTAGCTAAGCTAGCTACTAGCCGACATCATCATGGGCCATGGCCTATATCCCGACTGCATCATGACAAGGCTCGGGCCATTTGTCCCGCCTTTCGTCAACGTTCCTTGGTGACTGAACGACTGATAATGACCGACCTTGGCTGGCATAACTAAGCATAATAGTCAAAAGCTGCACGCGCGAAATATTCAAACGCAGCTGACTCTTCTTCTTCTTCTTCTTCTTCTTCGTTTAAGTTTCCGGCGGCGTACTATGATGTAAGTAACCACTCCCTTCGTTGAAACCAATGCCTGCTGCAGAGCACCAGAGCTCCAATAGTGACCCAGGTGCAGACCCAGGAACAAGTCAGACACATTCTACAAACGTGTCTAATGTGAAATATATAAGCATATAAGCAAAACTAGATTTTAGGTATGTGATGAAAAAGGGCCTCGCGGGAAGGGGGGCCTCGCAAAAAAAAAAAAAAAAAAGAAAAAATAATAAATAAAAGATATTTATTTTTTATTTATTTTTTATTTTTTATTTTGCTAGGCCCCCCTTCCCGCGAGGCCCTGTGCGACCGCACTGCTCACACACCCCCTGAGGCGGCCCTGCTTCCATTAGTGAAATGATTGATCTGGTTTTAGAGAGTATATGTTATTGTAATATGAACTACATAATATACTATAATAACACATTTCCGTTTGTTGGCAACGGTTTTTGGGTCATATCTTTATGAAAATGAATGTGTTGATAAGCTAAAAACTACCTACGTTTGTGAAAAGGGGCGTTGCTGCGGAACCAATCAAAACGCGTTACAATGTCAAGTGACTTGATTTCTCCCAATGACATTCCTCCAGCTCCGGAACTAGGAAGTAAATATTGCGTCTCGTCTGTTGACAACAGTGGATTTAGCTCTGCATCGGTAAGCTCTCAATTCATATACATTACTATTGAAATGCATTTTTACTTAACTTTACAGCATTATTCAAACGTGATAGGAAGTTATGAGTCATCAGCAGTTTATATGCAGTCCGTTTTGACCTCCGATTACACATTGGAAAATGTTGTAGCCAGCTCACATAGACTAACGTTACGTTAGCATTTTAACTTTCTCAGATAGCAATCTAACATTACGTTAGTGGAAATCAAACAACTCTAACCCAATACTAATAATAGTAACTTGTTTCACATTCTTACTGTGTGTTACACGGTCTGTGTTGTTGCCCGTGACATTAGAAGTTTGAGGTGACGTTGTCACAACCGTTACATATGTACAAAATATACTGTCTCATAAATATACTCTTCCAATATATAAATATACATATAAATATATTGTTTTAGATGCTGTTGTCACTATGAATTACAAATGGGGGGCCCTGATGTAAACAAGACAAACGTCTTTCTCTGGTCTGCATCCCCTTAACAATAGTTTGATATTGGATGGTCCCTGTGCTGTTGTTTTTCTTGTACAGAAATACTGTGTAATCTCTGTAACATCTGAAATGGTACTTTGCCTCTGCAGCAACCAGATCCACCCCACGTATATGGAGCAGCAGGTGCTCATCTTTGGGGGCCTCTGCTGCATCACACAGCCTATAAGAGACGAAGATCATAGTGGTAGATCGACCTAACCACCTCCAATGTACAGTTCCCCCACCCCACCTACCATACCTCCTCCAATGTACAGTTTGTACATCAAATGTATATACTCTCTTTTCTGGACTCTTTGTATCACAAACAGTACTGTATTTGCAAATCTGGTATGTCATAATTAAATGTATAGATGTAGCAGTAGGCCTACTGTCTATCTGTATGTCATGTATGTCATATATGTTATGATGAATTGAAAATGGGGGACCCTGATGTAAACAAGATGAAAGTCTTTCTCTGGTCTGCATCCCCTTAACAATTGTGTGTATTGAGCTGTACTGTACTGTACCCATTCTGCAATCTGTTAATAACGTTTTCAATCAATCAATCAACATTTATAACACAATAACAAGTGTGAAAATAACATGTTATTTATTTGAACAGTCAGAAAAAATAAATAACGCACATCCTCCGTTTGTTGGTGCTGAGCCAAACTGTAAAAACACTAAAACAGTAATACATAAGAACAAAGCGGGGCTCGCAACTCACTTGTAGTTCCAAGGTGATTTTAATAAACAAAAAAGGCAGTAGATGCAACGTTTCGACCTTACCAGTCTTCCTCAAGCATGCCATTGACTGTCCCTTTGAACCTAAACATCTTCTCTTCTGCACTTCTCCACTCAGCTCCAGTGGGCAGGATGGGAAGTGGCAGAGGAAGAGGGTGGTGACCGGTGAAGCTGCTCCCCTCCAGAGGAAAGAGGAGAATCCTGCTGCCTTGCACCGCAAGGAGAAGAAGAAGGTTGACATGGGCAAAGTGTTCATCAACATCACCATCGGCCTGTGCATCTTCAGCCTTGTCTGGTTCTTCTATGCCCTCTACATGCGCTCTGCCCTAGCTAAACAGGTGGTGACAATCCACCCCTCACCTCCTGTGCTTGACGCCAACAGCACCATGTCTGGGAAAATGTATGCCGCAATTCATATCTTACAAGAGATGCATTGATGTATGTGCAGGCTATTCTGCCTCCGTCTGATCAGTATGTAAAAATCACAAAGTTAGGGATATGGATGGGAATATATTTCACTGATTAAAATAAAAACCAAAAAAAGAAGCAAAACTCATTCTGTCTCTAGTATTATTTGTTCACGCCAACTGTTTTGGAGATGAGGGTGGAAGGGAAGAAAAACAAAAAATGGTAAAGAGCAAGAATAGTTTGGTTTTCCATTATTGTTGATTAATCATCAATTGTAATGCATAATCTTTACATCTCTTACTTAATTTCTCCATTCAATCCCCAAGTTCCTCCTTTCTGTAGTGTTCGCTGTCTTTCTCAACACCTTTTTTGTTTGTTCATGGTCCAAGTGGATGTAAGAATATTACAATATCACGATGCTGGAAGAAAGTTGGAGCAGCGTGAGGCTGAAGTTGCATTTTCTTTTTCTCAATTCCTGACTATTGTGGTGGTACAGTGTCTTCAACACCCATGGGGGTAATTTGGCAGTATGTTTTTATGGGGGGGGGGGGCATTCATTCTGTGTTTATTGTGTCATACTGGGGAATAATATTAATATTAGTATGTCCTATTGGGGACATAATTTAAAATGCTGAGCAATTCAATTGTTTTTTTTATGGAGAGGACGTCTGACATTAATTGAAAACTGTATTAACAGATTGCAGAATGGGTACAATACAGTACAGCTCAATACACACAATTGTTAAGGGGATGCAGTCCAGAGAAATACTTTCGTGAGAGACCAACAAAGTGAGGTATGTAAAAACTTGGAATCAAATTGTGGTCGGATAGATCTAACGTTAATATCACGTTAACCATCTAATGGCTAGCAAGCTCATCTGTGACGTCGGTATGGCTTAATACAGTGCGAAATACAATCTTATAGTAACAAAACAATACACAAGTTGAACATAGTTTTGAACGTTTTATTGGAATAGTATTTAGGTCGGATAGATCTAACGTTAATATCACGTTAACCATCTAATGGCTAGCAAGCTCATCTGTGATGTCGGTATGGCTTAATACAGTGCGAAATACAATCTTATAGTAACAAAACAATACACAAGTTGAACATAGTTTTGAACGTTTTATTGGAATAGTATTTAGGTCGGATAGATCTAACGTTAATATCACGTTAACCATCTAATGGCTAGCAAGCTCATCTGTGACGTCGGTATGGCTTAATACAGTGCGAAATACAATCTTATAGTAACAAAACAATACACAAGTTGAACATAGTTTTGAACGTTTTATTAGAATAGTATTTACTGTCTCATGTTGCAATGTATAATCCAGACATAGCTAGCGTTCCAGTCAGATCCATTCTCCGTTGTTGACATGTTGGGGTCCTTAATTCCCGTTTCTGTATCCTTATTGGTTTATCAGCTAGAGGTGTCCAAAGATATGCATGAGCAAACATTTAATTTAAATGTAAGATTACGAACAATGATGACCACAAAACGGCTGCCCAACAAACGTATTTTGACTCAACATAATAACTAGATATCACACACAAAGAATTGTGTAGTCTCCCAATGCAGATCAATCAAGTTCACTTTAGACACACTCGGCCTGCCATCTATTAGTAAGCAGTGCAATCTTGCTAGCTAGCAGCTTACACTAGAATTGTTGAGGTAATTTTTACCTTGCTTTTAAAATACTAGAACTATGTTTGATCCCCATATGTACTATTTCATTCATTGACTTTTCCTAAAACCGTGTTATTCACCACATTTAGGGGAGTTTGTTTTGAATTTGGATTCATTAATGATGGTTAGCAAGCACATGCAGTACAAACTTGCTAGCCAACATTCAGCTTAGGCGGAAATGAGACCCGCAACAGGATTTTCAAAATAAGAGTATCGAAATGAACCGAATGCCTATCACACCAGTGCTACTGAAGTAAATCCATTCATCGCACAGACCGCTGTTGCTGTAGCACGTGCAATATATATCTTGCACTGTACAGCCCTGGATTATTAAGTTTAGAAAGCGATCCATTATGTACATAGTGTCTGTCGGGAGTCCCGCAACGAGATGTGACTGCCGGATGAGTTTCATCGATGCGCTGATGGGCACATCCTGTTGGCGACTGTAACTCGCCCGACCATCCACCAGGCGGCGGTATTGAGCCGTCGTTGCAGTCACATCTAAGGTCCAGCTGCAGCACCGCGGGTGTATATATGAATTATGAAATATTGATCTACATTCTGTTGTGGAAGGACATCACATTCACTGAGAGACTTACACTGCATCAGGGTAAGACATTTTAAGTAATTTAGTAATATCTTTAAACTGAGACTTGATTTCTGACCTGACCAGCTGACTTGATTAAGGGGCGTGGTTAAAGCGGCCATTTTGTTTCCTTAAGTGCCCCATTAAAGGCTGCTTCCTGCTTAAAGACAGCACTTGTGTACTGAGTGTGCTATCAAAGGCCTGTCACTGCTTAAAAGCAGAACCTCAGCCTCTCCTGGAATCACTCTGTACTACATTCTGTTGTGGAAGGACATCACATTCACTGAGAGACTTACACTGCATCAGGGTAAGACATTTTAAGTAATTTAGTAATATCTGTAAACTGAGACTTGATTTCTGACCTGACCAGCTGACTTGATTAAGGGGCGTGGTTAAAGCGGCCATTTTGTTTCCTTAAGTGACCCATTAAGGGCCAGGTGTTAGACAACACTAATTAGTGATAGGGATTTAAAGGCTTGCTGGCTTAGCGTCAGCGAAGCGGCAAGAAACGAAGAGGGACAAAGAGGAGTTTTCCTGGAGTTTTCCACCGAGGAATCCAAGGATCCACCTAGTGCTAAGTACACCATAATCCTATCTTACACTCCACTCTAAAAAACCTCCCTTTCCCCCCCACTTTGCTATTTCTCTACTTCCTCCCTGCCACCCTTGACACCACAATGTGTCTCATACCTATATCCACAATCTGCTCATCCAGAACCGATTCAACCCACCCACGGCAGTTTGCTAGCAACCCGGCTAATCTCTCCTACCCTCCTACAGCCACTAATACACCTGTCACAGTACGGGGAGGCTTATGGAACTGTCAATCAGCAGTCAAGAAAGCTGACTTCATTACTGCCTACGCACATAGTCAAAATCTGCAGCTCCTGGCTCTAACTGAGACCTGGATAACTCATCAACACCTGCAGCATTATCTACAAACTATAACTTCACTCACACACCTCGACCTTCCAGACGGGGTGGAGGCACTGGCCTCATGACATCTAAATCAAATCAAATCAAATTTATTTATAGGGCCCGACAACACACATTAATGTCCCCATGGGCCGTACAGATCTTCTTTAAACAAGTCAAGAAGAAAACATAACAATAAGTCAAGAACAGAACAAGAACACCATAAGGTGCAAACATTTTTAGATGGATGCAAATAAATGAAAGAATGCAAGCACTCCCAGACATACCCCACGCGAAGGTAAGGAAAAACTCACTAAAACCTAACAATAGGGAAAAAAGCTCCACAGGCAGTGTGGAGGAGAGAAACCTTAGAAGGGCCATTCAAGGGGGGATCTCCCTTCTTAGATGTTGGTGATAGTAGTGTTGCAGACGGACAGTTGGTAAGCATGCACTCATGTGTGTAGTGGAACACAGATGAGTGCATGCAATAGCAACTGTACATTTTGAAAAATTAAAGATAGAGCTAATAGCGATAGCAACTGAACATTTTGAAAGATTAAAGATAGAGCTGATAGCAATCTATTTGAGGCACAGGGGCGGCGCAAAGAGGGTCACGTCCTCCCCGTCTTAGTCAAGGGACATTTAACACTCCGGTCGTTGCTCAGGGACAGCCGGAGACAGGGAGATAGGGGGCGGTGCAGAGAGGGTCACGAACTCCCCGACATCATCGCGGGACATCCGGCACTCCGGTCACCACTACGAGACCTCCGGAGACAGGGGGGCACGCAGAGGGGGTCGCAACCTCCCGGCCTTCGTCACGGGACGTCCAACACTCCGGTCAACACTCCAGGACAGCAAGTCATAGGGAGACAGGGAGACGGGACAGGCGTTAGACAGCTCATGAGATTGTAGTAGGCGGACATAGCAATAGATACAAGTGGTAGGCATATATGTGAATGGAGTAGATATATGAAGTAGGCGTATTATGTGAATAGAAATGGAAGTACTTAACCCAGCAATGGAACCGCATTGACTGTTAATCTGTTAACAGTCTGTTAGTACTGTTAATCAGTTGACAGGACCACGGACAGACGGCGGTGAATAACTGATCCAAGGCCTCGGAGGTGCATGTAGAGCAGTCACTACAATCTTGGCCAAGGCCCCGGGGCATCCATCACCTTAGTCAGCGCCAGGAGACGGGCACTCAGAGAGAAGGGGGGGGGGGGGGGGGGGGGGGGAAGGGGGGGGGGGGGGGGGGGAAGAGGGGGGGGGGGAAGAGTTAGAGAGTTCCCATGTTTGTGGTGCTGCAAAGGAGCAGACATGTAGTACCCATCTCCTTCATGGGCTACAAACTTAACACCACTCCCAGAACTGTCACTCTCCTCTTTCGAATATCATGCAGTATCTGTCTCTAATCCTTTCAATCTCACCATTGTTACACTCTACCGCCCTCCGGTCCGCTCGATCACTTCACAGATGAGCTGGACAAGGACATGCTTCTAAGCTCCTTACCGGAAGATGGTACCCCTCTCCTTCTATTGGGCGACTTCAACCTGCCTGACTCATCTCAGTCAGTCATAGTAGTCGCCCTCCTACAATCGTTTGACCTGACTCCCACTGCCATGCCTCCCACCCACAAAGCAGGCAACTCCTTGGATCTCATATTTTCCCATAACTCCAGCATCATTAACACCACGGTAACTCCCCTACATGTATCTGACCATTCCTTCATATCCTTCTCACTAACTCTCATGCTTAACCGAAAGGTCTTCACCCCAACTCAAACCGTCTCACTCAGACGCAACCTGGCCTCCCTATCCCCCTCCACCCTCTCCTCTGACATACTATCCGCTCTACCTTTGAGTGACACCTTCTCTGCTCTCTCCACAGAGATGGCAACCTCCACCCTCCTCTCAGCCCTTACAACCTCCTTTGACAAGCTCTGTCCCCTCGTTGAGAAACCTGCCCGCCGTTCCCCACCCAGTCCATGGCTGACAGATCCAGTGAGAGAACAAAGACAGGTCCTGAGAGCAGCTGAAAGGAAGTATAGAAAGTCATGCCTCACTGCTGACATCGACACATATCACAACCTCTTGTTAACATTCTCCAAAACCATTACTAATGCCAAAGCTTCTTTCTTTCACCATAGGATCGAGGCCTCTGCCAAGAATCTACGCAAACTGCATGCTACCATGTCCTCCCTCCTCACTCCCCCCCCACCCCCCCTCCCTCATCTTTCTCTGCCGAAGACTTTGCGACCTTCTTTGAGGAAAAAGTGGAGAACATCCGCAGCTCCTTCTCCCAACCCCCACCCATTCCAAATGCTGAATTGAGAACCTCATCCTTCACTCTGTCATCTTTCTCTCCCATTACAGAAGCCGAGACCCTGACACTGGTAACGTCGAACCGTCCGACTACATGCCAGCTGGACCGGCTACCCTCCGGCTACCCTCCCCACTCCTCCAGACCATAGCACCAGATACCGTCCTGTCTCTCTTCTCTCCTTCCTTTCTAAAACACTTGAACGTGCTGTATCCAGCCAACTTACTGCTTATCTCTTACAGAATGACCTCCTAGACCCTAATCAGTCAGGCTTCAGGACTGGTCACTCCACAGAGACAGCCCTCATTGCGGTCACAGAGGCACTTCACTTAGCAAAAGCGAAAGGCCTCTCTTCTGTCCTGATTCTCCTAGATCTATCTGCAGCCTTCGACACAGTCAACCACCAGATCCTCCTCGCGGCCCTCGCAGGAATGGGAGTGGCTGGCTCTCCGCTGACATGGCTGTCATCATACCTCAATGACCGCTCCTACCAAGTATCATGGAGAGGGACCCTGTCGGCCACCCGCCCCCTGCGGACGGGTGTCCCCCAGGGCTCGGTTTTAGGACCCCTTCTCTTCTCCCTCTACACTAAATCACTGGGTAACATTATCACGTCTCATGGCTTCTCCTACCATTGTTATGCCGACGATACTCAACTCTTCCTCTCCTTCCCTCCCTCAGATATCCACGTCTCTGAGCGGATCTCGGCCTGTCTGTCCGACATCTCCGCATGGATGACGACCAACCACCTCAAACTGAACCTAAGCTAAACAGAATTGCTCCACCTGCCGGCCAAATCCTCCGCCCTGACCGACCTTTCCATCACAGTCGAGAATGCAGCTGTGACCGCGTCCCCGACCGCCAAGAACCTTGGTGTTGTCCTCGACGAACAGTTGAACTTCTCTGCTCACATCGCAGAGACAACCAGAACCTGCCGATTCCTCCTGAGCAACGTCAGAAGGATCCGCCCCTTCCTGACAAAAGAAGCCACCCAACTCCTCGTCCAATCAACAGTCATCTCCCGCCTCGACTACTGCAACGCACTGCTCGCTGGCCTCCCGGCCACTGCCACTAAGCCTCTTCAACTCATTCAGAACGCAGCGGCCCGCCAGATCTCAAACCTACCGAAGTCGGCCCATGTCACCCCACTTCTTAGGGACCTGCACTGGCTCCCAATTGCTGCACGAATCCGCTTCAAGGCCCTCGACCTAGCATACCGTGCGGCAAAGGGAACCGCTCCCGCCTACCTCCGGTCAATGGTCTCTAACTACACACCCTCAAGACCCCTACGCTCTGCATCTTCTGGCCGCCTCAGACCTACTCCTATCCAAGCTCCGGGAGGGTCATCACAGAGAAGTCGCCTATTCTCAGTCCTTGCCCCACAATGGTGGAATGAACTACCCACCACAGTTAGGACAGCCGAAACACGTCCAATCTTTCGCCGTCGACTAAAGACGCACTTCTTCAACCATTATCTGAATAAAAAAATTTAAAAATCTAACCCTAACTAACCTTACTGTCATGCACTTGTCCTAATAAACTAACCTACACTGTAGCACTCAACACTTTGATGAACATTGTTGCTCAGTTGATAGAGTTGTGCCCTTCCTGATGGCTTGTCGTACAGAACATGTAAGTCGCTTTGGATAAAAGCGTCAGCTAAATGACTAAATGTAAAATGTAAATGTAAAAAACGCTGGACAGCGATCCTGGCGGTCAACGCATGGCGGCCAATAGCGCTCGAAAGCGATTTTGGCGACCAATGTGTTAAACAAAAAAAATCTTTATTTTTATTTATTTATTACTCCGGGGCTCTAGCAGGGCTGTACACTGCGACGAGATGATCGCAAATTGCCCCTTAATTTGGCCCGTGCGAGTGGTAAATAATATTTGGGGGCAACCTTGCGAGTAGTGATTTCAACCCTTCATTCACATTTCACTCCTAAATTAATTAAAAAAAAATAGTAAAACATTAGCCTACAACCAGGGCTGTACAGTGCGAGTCTGTGCGACATAATGCCGCGGTGCTATGAAAAAATCTGTCTGCAATGAATGAATTTACTGCGATAGCCTGTGTGTGGAAAAGAATTTTTTGCGTGTGAAGTGAATCTGGGCCACGCTATATACTTGGTAGTTGTAGTCTATCGTGCGATTAAATACCATGTCCCCGTCTGGTAGAGTCCATACAACCAACACCAAATCCCAGAATTCCTAGTGAACATTCAAATCGAAACTGAATGTGAACTTCCTTTCAATAAATTTAAGCCGCTAATTTTGCTCTGCAAGAACAACGGAGCGGATATCAGTCCATCTTATGACAACCACGTCCGATGTGGAGAGATGATAAGAGACCATAGCCGATTAAATTAAGTCGGACCTGGCAGTGATGATTGACGGGGACACGGACACTTCTAACGTTCAGCCGTGAGTAGCCCACTGGTGTTAGGACGTGAAATACTGTCTACTTAAATTTCCCTCCAGGGATCAATAAAGTATCAACCTATCCGAGGTACGCGGTGAGCTACTGGAGCTCCCCTGGCCTCTCAATTCTTATAAAAAAAAGTCCCGGATATACATAAAATCTCTATAAATGGCCCAACACATTGATCACTTTAGGCACACCCTGAAACCAGTAACATCACAAATATGAAGCAGGTAATTACCCATAAAAATAATAAACCTTTCATGGGGTTATTTACAATAATAATAATTCATTTTATTTATAAAGCACTTTTCATTGTGAAACAAAGGTATGCAGAGTTTCTTGTCCTCCTGATTAATGCAATGGTGTGTGTGTGTGTTGTGGTTATCTCATTCAAGGAGCACTACACAAGCGCGCGCACACACACACACAGTTTGTTGTTTTTGTTCTATTAGTGATTTACACACTTTCTCAGTTGGTTCATTATAAAAGATACAAACCTGAAAACAAACGCACTTAAATGTTAAATAAAAGGACCACAGTAATGAGGCAGGAGGAACATATTTTTTTGCACTATAATGGTAAAATTTATTATTAAAAAATGTGTGCCCCTAGTGAAAAAGCTTAGCGTACAGCCCTGTCTAGGGGGCCGGGCCAAATGTGGAGGCGGGCCGTAGTTTGGGGACCACTGATCTACAGCTTGTTGCATTATTTCATGCATTGATATTATCAATAAGACAATCTCTAAGCATTTACAATGTAGACTTGAATGGCACATCTTTTAAATCAAGTAAGTAGTCAGGTGTCCTAGGGGGTTGTGTCTGTGAGGGGAGGGGGGCGCCGATGGGGGCGGAAAGCTTCAGGGGCCTATAGATCATCACTTAATATGGTACCTGGAAAATCAGGAGGTAGCATGGAAATATTTTTCAAGGCAAGCGTGGGAACCCTGATGTATTTTAGGCAGATTTTCAGAAGAATAGGGCTCCATTTATAGCACATGCATGAGTCTGGCCTCTTCTGAAAGTAAACATTCAGAATCCACAACAGGAAGAATCACTCTTATAATGTAATAGAGTTACAGAGGTTTGACTGACACTTTATTTTTTACTTAGGTCTGAATTATTTTGCAAACAGATGCCTGCCAAAGAGTTCCAGCTGACAGGTATGAGCTGAAACAGAATGGGTCCATGAGTGAATGAATGAATGAATGAATGAAAACTTTATTTAACAGATTGCAGAATGGGTACAATACAGTACGGCTCAATACATACAATTGTTAAGGGGATGCAGACCTGAGAAAGACGTTTGTCTTGTTTCCATCAGGGTCCCCCATTTTCAATTCATATAGACATTTATGACATACACAACATACATGACATTTATGGCATAGGGACATATAGGTGTTTAGTACTGATACATTTGTGACATAGGCGGTATTCAAATATACAGTACTGTTACCCCTAGATCCTGACAGAGTATATACATATGATGGGGAGGGGACTGTACATTAGGAGGGGGTGGGTGGGTGGGAGGGAAATATACATACGGCGGGGAGGGAATATATACATGCGGTGGGGAGGAGACTGTCTATTAGGAGGTGGTGGGGGTTTTGGGCATTTACGGTGGCCAGTTTCGAATTGCAGCCTCCCGTAGGTGCTCTTTAAGGGCGGTTTTGAATGTGGGCAGGGATTCACATTCCTTTACAGCTTTGGGTAGGGCGTTCCACATTGTTGTGGCATAATTGCGAAACGTGTTTAGTCCCTTGTTTGAGCCGAATCTGGGTTTAACATGATTTGTTGAGCTTCCTCTGGTGTAGTGGTTGTGGTATTCACTGACCTTTGGGAAGTATTTTGACATGTACATGGGCACCCCGGTCGTATAGTGTATCTTGTAGACCAGGCCCATTGCAAGTTGCTGTACTCTGTCGTCTACTCTAAGCCATCCTAGGTTGGCAAAGTGGGCAGGGGTGAGGTGGGTTCTGGGGTTCAGGTCAAGTAGTAGTCTGACCAGTTTGTTTTGTGATGTTTGTAATTTTGTTTTAAGCGCCTTTGAGGTGCTTTGGTACCATGAGGTGCACGCATAGTCATAGTACCCTTGAATGAGTGCTCCTGCCAGAGTCTTCAGGGTATTCTTGTTTACCAGAGAGGAGATCCGGTACAAGAATCTAGTTCGTTGGTTGACTTTTTTTATTACATTGGATGCCATTTTGTCACAGGAAAGATTTGCCTCTAGGATGGAACCCAGGTAGGTAATTTCGTCTTTCCTTGTGACAATATTGTCACCCACTGTAACTGAGAAGCCGTCGGTCTTGCTGAGTTTGTTATTTGAACCGAAGAGAATGGACTCTGTTTTGCCCATGTGTAATGATAGTTTGTTATCAGCGAGCCATATGCAGATTTTGCCTAGTTCCGTGCTGAGGGTTTTTTCAACCTGCAATTTGTTCTTGTCAGAGACCAGCAGGGCTGAGTCGTCCGCAAACAGGAACAAGTTGCAGTCACAGGCTGACGACATGTCATTTGCATAAATTAGGAAGAGTAGCGGTCCTAGTATGCTTCCTTGTGGAACACCACAGCTCACTCTGAGGGGGGGGGATAGAGTACCGTTTACCTCTACCATCTGTTCTCTCCCCTCCAGGTAGGATTGCATCCAGCTCACTGATAGGCTATCAAAACCAATTCAAGTCTGAAGTCTTATCTAGTACAGGTCCAAAGTTGATAACAATACCACAGAAGATTTGTGTTTTACGTCATGTTTTTCTAATGGTATGTATCGGTGGCCATTGGCACCAATGCATTTGCACGTGCAGGAGTCTTCTCAAGTGTTCTTCTTTTGCCAGAGAAAAAAAACATATACTTCATGGTAAAAATACCTCACATCATATATCGTAATTTCATTTGCTAAAAAAAACGGTCAATAATCTTTTGCACCATGTTTTCAATGCTTTTCCAAAGCTTCATAAATTTTAAACAGTTTTTTCCTCACTGTTGTGAAGGGCCAGATTAACACTGAGAATCTAAGTTTTATTGTTTTATATAACTTGTATATTATTTATATATATATAAGCTATATCCCTTTAAGCCTGCGTTTGAATCCTAGTAATATTCGCTTTCCTCATTGGATAATGCCCTTGACGTTCTCGGCGCCAGACAACGCGCCCCTGAAGTCAGGTTCAAAGGCGAGTCTGGGCATGTTGGAACATGCCTGGTGCCGGCGCATTGATTCGAGACGAGAGCTGAGGCTTGGCACTAGAAAGCCACTTAAGTATATATATCGTGGAAGGCGCAGCAGCAGTAGTGTGATTCTAATGTAGTGTGAAGCAGTTCGTCTAAACAGAGTGTTGTGAACCTAACGTGAATAAGTAAAAGTGTCAGAGTTAATGCAGTAACGTCAAGTTCGACTTAGCTTAATGTGAAGTAAAGAGTCGTCATTTAGTGTGAATCGTGTTACAGCAGTTCGTTCGGTATGTAGCATTACAAGCAGTTCGTTCGTTTAGTAACTAGTGAAACCTTAGTAAGTGTGCGTGGACTTAGTAATTAGTACCAGTACACAAGGAGGGCCTAGTCGTGGAACTACTGGACATGTGCATATTGGAACCTTGGAACCTACGGCGGCGATTGCAGAACCAGTATTGGTTGGATTATAGTGATTGTGGAACGTACTAACGTGGAGAAGAGCCTCGTTAATACCCACTGTCGTTTGGATTTAACCACCTTGAAGATCTTACCTCGGGCTAGCTTCGAGGACCGAAGCTAGCTGGCTATCATCATTGCTATCGAGCAATTGGATTACAGCTATTGCTTTGCTGCTGAGCATTTGGATTATAAGGACTGGATTCCGTACGAGAACCCCCTTTTCTTCAAGTGAACAGACTGAGTATCCGAACATTCTTCCTTCCTCCAGAGCTTACATCTCTGGGAGGACACCCCCTGTCTCCAGCGGTACCATCGTTTGCCCACTATAGTGCCATCCCACGCCAGGCGGCGTTTAGTCTAGTATCCCAGTTTAGGAATTATTCATTCCAACTGACTTTGCTACTCACTGACTTTATTCATATTCTTCGCCATACAAGCGCGACCATTAATTCCCATTCTGTACAATTACTGCATAATAATAAATACTATAAATGATATTTCTTTGTCACCGTGCCGTCTTATTCTGAGTGTCTGCCATATTATAACTGTACTGTCTGGCAAGTAATAATAATAATAATTAGCAGTGGTTTAATCTATCACAATCTTTAATACAGTCAGGGTTTTGTAACCCCTCAGTTACACTCACATTATTAGTTTTTCTTACCTTCTTTCTCTACCTTACTATTATCTTACCGTTTATTGTAGCTTGCTCCCCTTTTCCAGTTTCATCTCCTTTGATTTTCCTCAACCTGTTCCCAGAGTGCCCCCCCTCTCTCTCTCTCTTTCCCTGTGCACTCCTTTCCTTCTCTCTCTTTCCTCATGCTCTCCTTCCCTTCTCTCTCTCTTTCCTCATGCTCTCCTTCCCGCTGTCAGTGTGTGACAGATCATTGTTGTATCCTCTCGGCTTTCCTTTGAGACTGTATTCTCCAGGTAATTGAGCTCAGCTGGTCTCCCAGAGGGCTACTGTGGGCCCACGCCCTCCTTCGCTGTCCAGATCATATCCCGCTCCCTCCATCTAGCTCTCTTCTATCACCACCCCCCTGCTGCTGCAACCTGTACCCTCCCCCAAACCTATTCCCACAACCTGTAATTGGATTTGATTTCCCGGTGCAATGTCATCTTTCTCACCTGCCAGTGCCTGCTGAGCATAGCCATACCACACACACACCATTTTCCATTCTCCAAATTGTATGATTTCAAACGCATGCGGGGACATGGAGAAAATGGACTGTCAGTCTATCTGTCAGGTTGCTGAGGTTCTGTACTGTAAATTTGCAGTGCGACAGACACCACACTGATTTGATACAGGCAGGGAATGGATAGTGACAGAGGCTGCCACTACCATCCAGTTAACCATGATACCATCAAGTTAACCATGATACTGTATACCGTATAGAAACAATGCACTGACAAGTCACAGATGTGTACATGCTGTGGAGCTACAGTATTGCGTTTTAATTTCCGGCTTGTTATTTCACTTCACTGGGCACTTTTAAGTAAATTTTTAATGGGTCGTTTTCTTGTGCACCATTTTGTGGCCCAAATTAATTAATAAACTGGATGGAATATGAGAGACACAAAGATGCTAGAGAGGGTCATTGTGAAATAATGTGAACACAAATTATACTCGCCCTACATTTATTGTTATTTATCTACAGTATAAGGCTCTGCTTATGAAACCTATTATCTCTGCTCCTGGGTTGCTTTTAAATTCAGCACATCTGGTACTAGGATTACATGATTACTTAGCTTTGGATGTGTAAAAACTGAGCTTGGCAAACCCAGTTTGAAATACTATGCCCAATACAAATCGAACTTTTTGCTGATCTTATTTCCACATTTGTATTATTATATATATATATATGGTTATATTATCGTACTTGGCCATCGCGTCCCGCTCTTAAGCCTATCGAGATATGGGGTAGAGCGGACGCGAGGCCCGACAGATGTACCCCCTGAGGACCCGTAAGCCCACATCAAGGGGTTGGGGAGTCCCGTCACCCCATCCTTCCTAATGAAGGGGGGGCGCAGTCAACTCCACCTGAGTGCGAGCAAGAGGGGACTAGAACCCCTTGAACACACAGCACAGGCGGAACCACGTGTGACCTAACACACTGTGGCCCATACCCACACACTCCTGCTACCCTACCAAAGGACGGGAAGCAGGAAAGGCCACAGACCCCAGAACCGCCTGGGAGACAGAACCCCCGGTCATGTCCATGAGGTAAAACCTTACAAAGGGGCCCGGGGAGGACCATGAGGCTGCAGCACAGACGTCCTCCCCCGAGACCCCACCCAGTAGAGCGGCAGAGGCTGCCACCCCACGAGTGGAGTGCGCCCTGACGCCCCCAGGGGGATCCAGCCTGGCCAACGTGTAGCAGAGGGCAATGCCCTCGCACAACCAATGGGACAGGCGCTGTTTCGATAGAGCCTTACCGGCATGAGAACCACCGTGACAGACAAAAAGCTGATCGGTGACCCTGAGGTCCTGAGTACGGCTGAGGTAAATTCCCAAAGCACGGACCGGACATGACAGGTGAAGGCCCGCATCTAACTCACTAGCGTGAGGAGGCGGATGAAACGCCTGAACCACAATATCCCTGGAGCGGAAGAACTATTTTTAGGCACGAAGGCAGGATTAGGCCGCAGAGTGGCACCGCAATCGGAACGAAAGACAAGCACTCTGGTCGTACCGAGAGAGCACAAAGCACACCCACGCGTTCAGCGGAGGTGACGGCCAGCAAGAACGCGGTCTTGAACGACAGCTGTTCCAACGGCGCTTGCTCAAGAGGCTCAAACGGGGCCAAGGACAACCGACCGAGGACCAATTGAAGATCCCAACTCGGAGCCAAAGAGCGTTTTACCGGCTTAATGCGTCGGGCGCCAAGCAGGAAACGCTTCACAAGAGGGTGGCTGAACAAAACATCACCCTCAAATCCCTCATGATAAGAGGATATAGCTGCTGCATATACCCTCACCGTCGAAGCCGACAGTCTATCAAGGAGAGACTGGAGGTAACACGGACAGTATCCAGGGGGCAGGACACCGGTCCCTGCCCCCGCCTTACACCACTCTTGGAACATACGCCATCTGCCCGCGTAAGCGTGACAGTGACGTACCCGTCCCAACAACTGACCTAACAGATGTATGGGGAAAGAATCCCAGGCGGCACGGCATCGGTCCCAGACCTGCTTGGCTATGTCCGGACGTAATCCCCACCCGTCAGGATAAGGACCGCCCTGCGACAGTACACCTGTACCCACATTCACCCTGCCGGGGATGTGGGGAGCCCTCAGGCCGTGCAGATGGAGGACGCCCATAGCCAGCCGCCCGCCGCCTGGTGCAGACGGGGGGAGCGTACTCCTCCCTGTCTGTCGATATACGACACTGACGTCGTATTGTCCGTCCTGATCAACACCGTTTGAGGACCAGAAGGACCGCTTTCAATACCAACACATTGAACGTAGCGCAGACCGGGCAGCATGGTTTGCCAGCTGCCCCCTACTGCGTTCGCCCGACGCGTCACCAGCGAGGGAGGCGTCGGTGAAAAACGTGACATGAGACAGCGCCGTAACCGTCCTAGGACGGAACATCCCGAGCGTGTCGACAACACGCTCTGAGAGGGATGCCCATAGCACTCCAACCGTTGACTGGGAAGAGGAGTACTCTACTTCCAGTCTACAGCAAACCCCAGGCTGGTAGGGACCTGCCTGGTACGAGACCCGAAGATCCACCTTGACCGCGAAGGACCAGAACGTCGTCAGGGCAGAATACACTTCGTAACCCCTGATGACGCAGAGGCCCCAGTGCGGCCTCCACGCACTTGGTGAAGATGCGGGGAGCCAGAGAAAACTGAACGGCAGCCTCTGGTACTCATACGCTAACCCTGCAAAGGAAGCGTAGGTAAGCCCTAGGATGGAAGATCGGAGATGCGAATACGCATCCTACAGGTCTATGGAGGAGAACCAGACCCCCACCTGACAGTGTTCAACAGGTAGGAGACGATCCAAAAAATGCTGAACCTTCCCATGGGACAGGTCCAGCATGGGTCTGACACCCCCCCCTCCCGATTTCTCAGGCACCAGAGAACACCGGGAGGAGAACGCCACGACGATGGCTTGCTTCGTCCACAGAGATTGGATCTCGTTGACCAGAGCTGTCACTGCAGGTGACCCTGACAATAGGGTCTGTACCAAACCTGAAAACGGGTGGGGTTGTGTAAACACAAGTCCCCGCCTCAGTGTTCTCTCCATCCACCTCGACATATGGTACTGCCGTAGTCATATGTGATGACACTCCCAACGCACCCGCCGCCATGTGGCGCAGGTCCGCCAGGAACTGTAGATAGTCGGCCCGGTCCCACCCGCTGTGCGTAGCCAACCCTGGACCCTTGCGAGCAGAGCGTTCCGTGGAGTCGGGTCGGAACCTGACACTAACCACGAGGCAATCGCACCCAAGGGGGGGACCCCGACAGAAAGGGCCTGTTTGATACGGGGGAAGCTGACATCAATCTAGGTGACAAAAGCCCCCCCACTGAACACCCCTCCAGAACATGCTGAGGAGTTGTTCTGCAGCCGGACATGCAAGGCGTGAGGACCCCATGGGTTCCTACACACCGTAGCCCTGCAGTGATATTACTACCACCCAAATCACGCGTGCCTGCGAGACAACTGCCAATCTTTCAGGAGTGTGGGGAAAATATATTCAGGTGTTAAATTTCATTTTCAAAATGGCTAGGTTAAGTTATGAAAGCTGGAGGGAAAACAACATTGTATTTGAAGTTACTGCACTTTGCCTGTACATTACCTGTATAATTATTTAAGGAAATCGTGCAGCAGAGTGCAGTATCTGCTTTTTTGGGGTTAATTAAAATAATTATGTCATATTTTTGTATGCCTAAAGATTACTTCATTAATACATGTTACATCTGGGTACTATCATCTATCTACCTATAACACATTTTGGATGGCAAGTCAAAACACTTTAAAGCCATTTTTCACTGTTTGGAAGTTACTGCGGTCTGCCTGGGTTTTGAGTGTGATTTTGTAGTTACTGCAGTTTTTAAAACCCCATATCTCCAAAACTGAGCGACATTAACATCTGAAACTTGGTCACAAGATAAAACATTTATTGACAAGGTCAATTTCACTCATAACTAAATTTTGACTTTTTTCGAGTTACTGCGGTTAGCCTTGACAGGGCAGTATAGCATAGCGTTCAACGCTACTATGGACAGAAAACAGTCAGCTGAGCCACAACACGGGCCGCCGCTAAATCCCATCCTACAGTAGTATAGCTCTACTGCCACCCGCCGAGCCTCATGCATTGGCTTCCAGGTGGGAACACCGTTCAAAACCCCGCCGGGGCACAGGATTAACGCTACCTGGCTAGGCTACCTAGCCACGGCCCACCCTGTTGTCAACCCATTTACCCGTAAAAAGGGTAAAATAGGACTCAGCAAAACCCCCACATTAGCTACCGACTGACCTTCATTGATGAACCGGGCAAGAGGAGGGAAAAGCGGCAACATCCCACGGCGGAGACATTAGAACAGCGTAGCAGTAGTGTTAGCATTTAGCATTAGCATTTAGCTTAGTTGTTTAGCAGCACGCTTCCAGGACCGCTCGGAACCCGTCCACTGCAGTGAAACGTTCACCAAACCATCCCGCCCCTGGCGCCGACACACAACATGGTTGTGTAACAAAACAAACCAGCATTACTAACACCAACATCAATGCCTGTTGACACAGGGCCTACCTGTGTACAAGCCGGCTCGATAGCCAAACCTTGCACGCTGCTCCTTGTCCTGCCAGACGAGGAAACATCAGAATAGGACAGACGTTTATGATGGAAATGAAAATAGAGGAAGAGTGTTTGGTGACCATGCCGAGTATCTTATAGAGTACGCCTCTATAGGGGCGGGGCCCGGCAGGTGATGGGCGTATTTTTGTTTTCGTTGATGGAGTACAATAGGTACATGAGATGAGGTATATCTCGATAGGCTTAAGAGCGGGACGCGATGGCCAAGTACGATAATGCGTTCTAATTTATGTCAATAACGTTTAGGTTTGTGGTAGATAATCCAGAAAAATAAGATAAATAAAAAAGGAAATCCACAAGTCGTATGATTGACAGGAGCTGGCTTGAGCTGGGTAGTGTCGATTTTCGAAATTCCAACGGCCATTGAAAGCCCTGGGTCAAAATGGCAGCGCGCATTTCCTTCTGTAGATTTTTGCTAGTTTCTGAATAGATTTCCAAAACTCATATTTAACTAACTTTAACCTATTGGTTAAACCTAAAAACACAACATTAATTCATGTAGAGATGGATTCATGGTGTTATGTAATTTGCGGTCCAGCACCGGACCGCTTGGGCTTATGAGGTCAGCCATCTGTTATAATCACATTTAACATGCTAAGTATTTTATGAGCAAATGAAATTCGTTAGATTGGACATTTGAAAACCGTCTCTATTGTTCTCTACACATCCGCTGTGTATTCAAGCTGAGAATTGTTTCACTCCCCTTTACCTAGAGACGAAAGTAACCTGGTGCAACCCGAGCGCCCATACTGGTTGATACTGTTAATACAGCACGTGCCGGGAACCACCCGGCAGTGCAGGCCATCCTAAGGGCTACATCTGTAAATAATAATAATAATAATAATAATAATAATAATAATAATGTTTAACCTTTATTTTACCAGGTAGTCACTTGAGATCAAAGATCTCTTTTCCGAGCAAAACATTTTACACTGTAAAACCCTACTTACAGTAGATTTCATTCAGTCTTTGCTGCCCTATACCGGGCGCCTGGTGGTACTAAATCCAGATTTAATTCTGCCATTGGAAAGAGGAGATCCATAGATGTATGACTTGGCCATATTAAGGTAATTTATAGGCCTGATACTCTATATTCATAGTGTCAGGGTGGCAACAGTCAGTACTGTATCTACAAAACCCCTGTAAATCATCTGCCCTTTATTAATTTGCTTAGATTTTTTGTACACTTGATCTCAAGAAGGTGCTGAATGACCTTCACGTCTGGTCAATGTTAGCATGGTGTTATTCATCATCAAAGATGGACAAGAAAATGTATATAATAATTTATATTCTCCTTTGGTTCATTGCAATTTACTCAAGCATAGTAACAGACACACTATTTGACACTTGGAATACATTCCCTGAGGTCCATAGATGTCCCTAGATACCATGAACATGCAAATGGACCTTGTAGAAGTGGAGCAATCTTCCATTTACTTGGGTATGTACTTTTCTCTCGTCTGTCGGCTAGACGATATATCTGGCGAGCGTAATTTGACAGGCGCTCCATCAAATGACCACTTCCGGTTATGAACGGTCCTGAACTGACCAATCACCGCTGATGGCAAAAATGATGGCTCACAGTTGTAGCCAAGGAGCATCCAGTTTTCAAGTTTCAAGTTTCTTTATTAGTTGTCATACAGAAGTACAGAATACTTTTATACAAAATGCTTCTTTCTGTTACGCTCCAGGGACTGTGTTAGACAAAAATAGATAAGTATAAAATAAGTATAGCAGTATAAAATAGAAGTCAAGTACGTAGACAAAAGTGTTCAGTATATACATATATAAAATGTACAATGCAGATACAATACAATAATATACAGTACAAAGCAGAAATGGGATGAGGTACAATTTACAGTAAGGTGTAATAATGAGGTATGGGTTGTAGTGCAAATTCTTTACCAATAAATATAAAGTGTGTTTAGGTGTTTAGGTGTTCCACTCCAAAAGCGGGTGAGAGTGGGGGAAGGTTGATGAAGAAGAACTTTGTCCTGACTTAAGCGTCAGAATGAATGGAAATGGATGGCCATTTTGGATAATCATGCTGTATTTTTAATATAAACTTGGGATTTTTATAAACTTTGGACTGTATAACTATAAGAATTCAAGCTATGGAACCGTTGTGTTTTCCAGCTCCTACCTCTCATCTGGAACCCAAAAACAGGAATCTGGCCACAAGTCAACACAAAAGTAAGGAGAAAATATTTTATTTCAGTGTGTTCAAACCTCTGTTTCTCTAATACATTAGCACTCAAAGTGATTTTATCGCTTTAGCAACTTCAGAATGTTACCTTTCAAAAGAGACCAGACTCATGCACCTGCTATACGTATAAAGCTAAGCATTGCAAAAAAGGTATGCAAATCGGTTTAGTTTTATGCAAAATGGGGGGTAAGCTTAAGAGGTTGATCAGACTGATTCTGTAGAACCTACACATGAAATTCAGACCACTTGCGTGTCAAATACTCACCACAAAAATGTTCAAAAGGTTCAATTACTGTTATAGCCACAGCCAGGCCCAAATGTGCTCTGCTCTGTGTGCTCTCTCATCACAGCAGCCATATACGGACATCTTCCTGTTCCTCTCCTCATCATTGTTCATCCCCTTCACCTGTTCTGTCTACACACCTGCCTGCCATCAGCTCATCACCTATCCTGTCATCAAGCTTGGATCTTCATCCACTCTTCATCAGAGTGTTGTTTCAGCCCCACATAGTAGTATGCACTCTTTAGACTAGACTAAAATGATCATTCAGCTTTTCATGTTTTGGTTTTGCTTGCTTGAAACGAACTACCACCTTGAAACTAACAACCTAGATGAGCTATTTAACTTAGCCACGATCGTCTCTGTGAGCGTTGTAGGGAGAAATCTAGCGTTAATCATCCCATGCTAGCTATTTTCTCTCACTCTCCCAGGGGCGTATCTAGACCAAGCACTATACTGGCTTCGCGCACGCAATTTTTTTTTGTCGATTTCGCCCGGTTTGTGGGCGAAAATGGGCAGATTTTGTAACTATTTTATTTTTAACTTTATTTCGGTTTTAGGTTTGAGAACATCACCCACTGCCTTTGGAGCAAGGACCAGAGCCTCTGCCTTTGTTCTTCCTAAAGTCATTTTCTTCACTATTTTGGAATCATGTAGAATCTTTTGATTGAGCTTGTTTTTTTTAAAGAAAAAATGTATCATTTAGATGCCTTTATTTCATATTCGACGCAGACGGTAGGCTATATATAGCACATTTAGTTTGGTTTTCAGTTTTCAATCCATAATAAGTTAACAGAAAAAATAAGTACACAACCACATTATTTCAACCTAATAAAACTATGTTTATTGTCATTGTTTTAAGAACACAAGGTGACTTGGTAATACTCACATTTTGAGTAAAAATAATCCCACTGGTCACAATTGAGACCCTTTATTATTTCAATTTAGCTGGAAATACATTGATACATCATTCAGTAACATTTTCAGAGCCCACATAATGTTTTTGTTATAAGGCTCTGAAAATGTTACTGAATGATGTATCAATGTATTTCCAGCTAAATTGAAATAATAAAGGGTCTCAATTAAATATAGTGTCACATGACCAGAACTCAGTCGTCGCAAGGTTTAACTGAGGCTGCGTTATATTTCGTATTGCATCGCGTCCCGCTCTGAGCCTTACGAGATACTCCTATCTCCTGTGATACCTAATGTATCTCCCACGAATAAAAACACATGCACCCCACCTGTATGGGGCCCCGCCCCTTATGGTGGCACCGCCCATATAACCATGACCCTGGTCATGAAACACCCTTCCTCTATTTTCGTCCCAGCGTATTGGATGCGTGCACCATACGAGCTAGCGGAATGAAAAGATTAAGGAAGATTAATAATGTTGGAAGCTTACCGGAGGTTGCTGGCCCCTGGCATCTTCGACGCATGTTTTCGGCGACACGACGGGCCTGTGATGTTCCTCGTTTGATGACTGCACATCGAGGTTCAGCTGTACAAGGCTGGCTGTCGGGCCAGCTTGTACTCAGGTAGGCCCTGTGTCTTCAGGCATGGGTATTAGTGTTAGTAATGCTGGTTTGTTTTGTTAACACAACCATGTTGTGTGTTGGCGCCGGGGGCAGGATGGTTTGGTGAACGTTCTCTGCAGGGAACGGTTTCCAAGCTGTCTTGGGCGTGCTGCTAAAACATCTAAAGCTATGCTAACATGCTATCGCTACTGCCGCATGCTATTACTACTGCTAATTGCTATGCTGTTTTAATGTCTCCGCCGTGAGATGTTGTCACTCTCCCGCCTCTTGCCCGGTTCATCAATGAAGGTCAGTCGGTAGCTGTTGTGGGGTTTTTGAGTTCTATTTACCTTTTTCGGGTAAATAGGTTGACAACGGGGTAGGTCGTGGCTAGGTTCCTAGCCAGGTATTTTACCTTGTGTTCCGGCGGGGTTTGTTGAACGGTGTTCCCATCTGGGTTGGCGTCGGGTAGTGGGGCTATGGGTCCAGCCGACATGATAAACATGTTGCGTGTCTGTGCACAGGCAATTGTTGTCTTGGATCCTACATTGCCTGGCGTTAGGCTGCAGTAGTATAAGGGCAGGGCCGCCTGGGAGAAATGTGAGGCCCTGTGCGTTTTTAGACGCAAGGCCCCCCATCTCCTGGGGCGGCCCTGTGTAGGGGGCTATTGTTTCGTTTTGTCACTCTGCTATGAGAAGGTCTGTCTTGCTACAGCTTTCTCTCCTCTCAAACCATTCATACTGACGGTCAATCGGTATACTGGGGGAGTAGTGCGGGGGGGGGCTTTGTTTACCTTTTTTGGTAAATGGGCTAAACTAGGGCTGGTGTTCTGTTGTGAATATTTTGAATGAAGACGGGTCTGGTCCGTCTCCCCTTAACTTTGTGTGTATGGGTTTGCTCATTCTACAGTTTTTGTGGTTTAGCTCTTTTATTCATTTAACCTTTTCATGGTGCACACCACAGTGGAGGGTGCTGTTTGCAATCACCACTGGTGCTCCATGTTAACGTCAGTCCTTTGTTTTTGATATATTGAAACAATGCCCCGCCCGGCCGACACCTTGGGTGGGTCGGCCTGGCGAGTGGCTGGTGGGCTGTTAAGGCTTGTACCGCCACGGTATGGAATTGGCAACGATTAGAACTGTGTTCGAATTGGTGTTTTTTCTATTAAAAAAAAATTGTGTCTGGTGGAGGGGCCTTGGGGCCGGCCGACGTCGACACATCGCGCGAGGTTGTTGGCGTTATTAGCTTTGACCCAGCCGCAAGCTATAACCGCTCAGGGTTCCCCTCTCCGCAGGGGATTTTGGTCTTCTGCTGGAGCGCGGGCGGTATTGTCCTAGGCCCTACACCGCCTCACACCGCGCAGCCAGAAGAAGAGAGAGCACGGCCTCGTCAGCGGCGATGACGGGGCCCTCGACAGGCGGCCATGTTTTTCCCCCGCCAGAGGTATCCTGGGCGTTGATTCGACAGGTGTCCACAAGGCCGACAGCCTTGGCGGCCGAGGGATCGGCCATGTAGGATGGGTTCGGCTTGAACAAACAAGCCGTCACCGTCCTGCCGCGAGCAGCCCGCTCTCCGATCACTCCCTTCCCCAACACCAGCGGAAGAAGTGGGCTCTAAAAAAGTATGATTGTTTCCTTTGGCTGCGGGCCGCGTGCCTTCGTTGATGCGCGGGCGGCCCCCCTTTTCGCTTCTCATGGGGACAGGGGCTGACACCCAGTTGATGGCTGAGCCTGGGTCTGTCCGTGAGAATGTTGTGCTGTCAAGCGGCTTCCACACCTTGAACTGTGTTGGTTGAGCCTGGTGTTACGTCTGTCAACTTAAGTGTTGTCAGCAGGGGGGCTCGAAACCTTTTGAGGCACACAGTGCGGGCTTCCCCGGCCTCGCCTTCGCCAGGCCAGGTATCATGTTGGTGCTCCCACTCCTGAAATATTGGCAAGTGGTCGCAGCTCACATGGTTTGGGGTGGTAGTAATATCACTGCAGGGCTACGGTGTGTAGGAACCCATGGGGGCCTTACACCTTGCATGTCCGGCTGCAGAACAACTCCTTCAGCATGTTCTGGAGGGGTGTTCAGTGGGGGGGCTTTTTTGATCGGAAGCCCCCCGTATCAGACAGGCCCTTTCTGTCGGGGTTCCCCCTTGGGTGCGATTGCCTCGTGGGTGGTGTCAGGGCAGGTGTTCCGACACGGAACGCGCTCCTCGCACGGTTCCAGGGTTGTCTTCGCACAGCGGGGGGACCGGGCCAACTATCTACAGTTCCTGGCGGACCTGCGCCACGTGACGGCGGGTGCGTTGGGAGTGTCGTCACATATGACTACGGCAGTACCATATGTCGAGGTAGATGGAGAGAATGGTGAGGCGGGGACTTGTGTTTACACAACCCCACCCGTTTTCAGGTTTGGTACAGACCCTGTTGTCGGGGTCTCCAGCAGGGACAGCTCTGGTCGACGAGATCCAATCTCTGTGGACGAAGCAAGCCATCGTCGTGGCGTTCTCCTCCCGGTGTTCTCTGCCCGAGAAGTCGAGAGGGAGGGGTGTAAGACCCAGGCTGGACCTGTCCCATGGGAAGGTTCAGCATTTTTTGGATCGTCTCCTACCTGTTGAACACTGTCAGGTGGGGGTCTGGTTCTCCTCCATAGACCTGTAGGATGCGTATGCGCATCCCCGATCTTCCATCCTAGGGCTTACCTACGCTTCCTTTGCAGGGTTAGCGTATGAGTACCAGAGGCTGCCGTTCGGTTTTCTCTGGCTCCCCGCATCTTCACCAAGTGCGTGGAGGCCGCACTGGGGCCTCTGCGTCATCCGGGGTTACGGAGTGTTCTGCCCTGATGACGTTCTGGTCCTTCGCGGTCAAGGTGGATCGTCAGGTCTCGTACCAGGCAGGTCTCTACCAGCCTGGGGTTGCTGTAGACTGGATGTAGAGTATTCCTCTTCCCAGTCAACGGTTGGAGGGCTATGGGCATCCATCTCAGAGCGTGTTGTCAACACGCTCGGGAGGTTCCGTCCTAGGACGGTTACGGCGCTGTCTCACGTCGCGTTTTCACCGACGCCTCCCTCGCTGGTGATGCGTCGGGCCAACGCAGTAGGGGGCAGCTGGCAAACCATGCTGCCCGGTCTGCGCTACGTTCAATGTGTTGGTGTTGAAAGCGGTCCTTCTGGTCCACAGATGGTGTTGATCAGGACGGACGATACGACGTCAGTGTCGTGTATCGACAGACAGGGAGGAGTACGCTCCCCCTGTCTGCACCAGGCTATGGGCGGCTGGCTATGGGCGTCCTCCATCTGCGCGGCCTAAGGGCTCCCCACATCCCCGGCAGGGAGAATGTGGGTGCAGGTGTACTGTCGCGGGGCGGCCCTCATCCTGACGGGTGAGGATTGTGTCTGGACATGGCCAGGCAGGTCTGGGACCGATGCCGTGCCGCCAGGGATTCTTCCCCATACATCTGTTAGGTCAGTTGTTGGGACGGGTACGTTGAGGGGCGCAGGTTCTTGATCCTGATGGTGTTACCATCTGGAATGCGCATGCTCCCTCCACTGTCGCGCTTACGCGGGCAGATGACGTATGTTCCAAGTGTGGTGTAAGGCGGGGGGCCGGGACTCAGTCTCCTGCCCCCTGGATGCTGTCCTTAGTTACCTCCAGTCTCTCCTTGATAGACTGTCGGCTTCGACGGTGAGGGTATATGCAGCAGCTATATCCTCCTATCATGAGGGGTTTGAGGGGATGTCTTGTTCAGCCACCCTCTTGTGAAGCGTTTCCTGCTTGGCGCTCGACGCGTTAAGCCGGTGCAACGCTCCTTGGCTCCGACTTGGGATCTTCAATTGGTCCTCGGTCGGTTGTCCTTGGCCCCGTTTGAGCCGCTCGAGCGGGCGCCATTGGGACAGCTGTCCTTCAGGACCGCGTTCCTTCTGGCTGTCACTTCCGCTAAACGCGTAGGTGAGCTCTGTGCTCTCTCGGTACGTCCAGAGTGCCTGTCTTTTCGGACCGATTGCGGTGTCACTCTGCGACCTAATCCTGCTTTCGTGCCTAAGAATATCCGGAGTTCCTTCCGCTCCCGGGATATTGTGGTTCAGGCGTTTCGTCCTCCTCCTCACACTAGTGAGTTAGATGCGGGCCTTCACCTGTCATGTCCAGTCCGTGCTTGGGGATTTACCTCAGCCGTACTCAGGATTTCAGGGTTACCGACCAGCTTTTTGTCTGTTACGGTGGGGCTCATGCTGGTAAGGCACTGTCGGAGCAGCGCCTGTCCCATTGGTTGTGCGAGGGTGTTACCCTCTGCTACACGTTGGCTGGGCAGGATCCCCCTGGGGGCGTCAGGGCGCACTCCACTCGTGGGGTGGCTGCCTCTGCCGCTCTCCTGGGTGGGGCCTCGGTGGAGGCCATCTGTGCTGCAGCTTCATGGTCCTCCCCGGGCTCCTTTGTAAGGTTTTTCCTCATGGACATGACCGGGGGTTCTGTCTCCCAGGCGGTTCTGGGGTCTGTGGCCTTTCCTGCTTCCCGTCCTTTGGTCGGGTAGCAGGAGTGTATGGGTTTGGGCCACAGTGTGTTGAGTCACACGTGGTACCGCCTGTACGGTGTGTTCAAGGGGTTCTAGTTCCCTCTTGTTCGCATTCAGGTGGAGTTGACTGCGCCCCCCCTTCGTTAGGAAGGATGGGGTGACAGGGCTCCCCGCACCCCTTGATGTGGGCTTACGGGTCCTCAGGGGGTACATCTGTCGGGTCTCGCGCCCGCTCTTCCCCATTATCTCGTAAGGCTCAGAGCGGGACGCGATGCAATACGAAATATAACGATAGGTTATGTAGATAACCTAGTTATATTAGTATTGGCTAAGCGTCCCGCTCTGCGCGCCCTGAGTTCCCTCTTGAGGGATCTTTTCCTGGGACGGGTTTTGGCGAGGAAGGGTGTTTCATGACCAGGGTCATGGTTATATGGGCGGTGCCACCATAAGGGGCGGGGCCCCATACAGGTGGGGTGCATGTGTTTTTATTCGTGGGAGATACATTAGGTATCACAGGAGATAGGAGTATCTCGTAAGGCTCAGAGCGGGACGCTTAGCCAATACTAATATAACTAGGTTATCTACATAACCTATCGTTAACATGATGGCACACCCTCCTCCAATCCCTCCACCGGAGCAAGGCCAGAGAGAGAGAGGAGAGGAGAGAGAGAGGAGAGGAGAGAGGGAGAGGAGAGAGAGATAGGAGAGAGAGAGGGAGAGAGAGAGAAAGACGTTCAAGTTAACACGCCATGTGTAGGAAAATAAACAGCTGCCGCAGCCTACCTGAGATCCCTGGCACTGTTTTTCTTACTTGGTCCCTTTAAGCTGCACACCGGAGCATCTTTTAATCCAGCTGTTTGCTGTTCTCTGATATTTTCGGACATTTCGTTGATGCGTCGCTCGACACTTTGAGCTGACATGGGGATATCTTTTATCCTTGATTTGATTGTCTTTTTGTTTGGCAAGCCTTCAACAAGTACACACAGCACGGTCCTTCTGACACACAAACCCGTAGTAGTCTGTCCACGAGGGCTGGAATGCCCGAATTTCTTTTGCTTTAACTTTCTTAGCTGGCTGGGTTGCCATCATGACTGAATGTGACCGCAGCACTGTGTGATATACATGTGAACTGCGCGAGGCCAGCTGACTGCTGGGATGTACCATGTATTAGCTGTCATAGGGGTGTGCAAACCAGTCAACTTACAAAAAAGAGCCTGTTGGAGGATTTCAACAAGATAAATGCGTGCAAAACAGTGCAAAATATTTCACTATATTTCAAAGCAAAGTATTAAAGGGGAGATGAAGCATAGCAATATAAACATAGTCATAGCATCAAATTAGTATTTAGATAAGCCACAGAAAAAATCACGTTATAAAAATAAGCAGTTTCTAAGAAAAAACTATTTGTTATGTCCTTTTTTGAAGCATTTATCAACATGGGCGCCGCCATTTTGTTTGGTGACGTCACGGTGTTGGTTTGGTCTGGCTCCTGCTGGGTAGCTGCCTAGTAAACATGTCAGTAAATGCAACGTTGCCTACCAAACAATGGGACCGCGTGGTTCTTTTTGTATTGCTCCTGGCTGTTCAAACTAATTTTACTGTGTGAAAGAGAGGAAAGTTGGTTCATTTCCACAAACTACCAGTGAAAAAAACAGTCTTGTTCAACCACCGTCGCGGGGCATTTAGCTACCTGGCTACGTAGCTCCAGTTCAACCACCGTCACAGGGCATTTAGCTACCTGGCTACCTAGCTCCAGTTCAACCACCGTCGCAGGGCATTTAGCTACCTGGCTACCTAGCTCCAGTTCAACCACGGTCGCAGGGCATTTAGCTACCTGGCTACCTAGCTCCAGTTCAGCTAACTAGCTACATGCAGCATTTAGCGAGCTGGGTTAGCCGGCTAGTTGGCTTTGAATCCCGGCTGCGGCTAGGTAGCCAGGTAGCTAAATGCCCCGCGACGGTGGTTGAACTGGAGCTAGGTAACCAGGTAGCTAAATGCCCCGCGACGGTGGTTGAACAACACTGTTTTTTTCACTGGTAGTTTGCCAGCCTAGTTTCCCAAGCTAACATAGTCACCAAGCCATTAGCAGTACCTCTCGATGCCAATGCACTTAACGGGAAGTGGTTTGGGTAACTGATCATACCAAGCCGCTCTAGTACTTTCTGGAAATCATCAACCTCTTCCCATGCTTCTAGTCCTCGGCCAACCATGGTTAAGATTGCATAACCCGCTTATTAACTGGACCACCTCTTCGATCATGAGCTGGAGCCCCCACTGTCACTCTACCTGCCTGCCTGCTTTCCCATAGAGGACTTGGAAGATGTTTTCAGTAAGCAACATGCTCTCTCTCTCTGCCACCTCATCGTCCTTATGACTGTACCATATATTTGCTTCCTGGAGCCCCCCTCCCTACCAGCCATTTGTTTAACCTGTCCACAAGTCTTTAGCTTCAGGCATCATCACTCTATCCTCCTCTCCTGTCGGTGCTGGCAAAGGTGACAAATGGAAGACAGATGCCCTTTGGTTTAACCAACACCCCTACTTTCAAGTTCTGGACAATGATGTTCTCCATGATGTCCTCAATCACTTTTTGTTTACTTGGACAACATTTAGATGTTTTCCTGTAATGTTGAGGAACACATCCAGCATGTCAGACAGGTTCTTCAAAGGCTTTTGGAGAATAAGTTGTTTGTCAAAGCAGAGAAGTGCAAGTTTCATGTCAGTTTCCTTGGTTACATCTTTGAGAGTGGGCAGATGAGGATGGAACCTGAAAAGATCAAAGCGGTAGCACCCCAAACCATATAACCTCAAGCAGCTCCAGCGGTTCCTTGGCTTTGCCAACTTTTAGCCTAGGTTCATCTGGGACTACAGGCATGTAGCCGCACCCTCACCCGGCTCACCTTGTCTTCCGCTCCATTTAATTGGACTGCTGGCGCTGAGGTCACCAAGCTTCACATCTGCTCTTGTCCTCGTCCAGCCTGACACTCGCCAGTTTGTTGTGGAGGTTGATGCCTCTGATACAGGAGTAGGGGAGATCCATTCCCAGTGCTCCGCGTCTGACCAAAAGCTCCATCCATGTGCCTTTTTCTCACGCCATCTGTCCCATGTGGAGAAGAATTACAAGAATTACGATATTGGGAACCGGGAGATTGTAGCTATCAAACTTGCTCTGGAGGCATGGAGACACTGGCTAGAGGGGTCGGAACTCCCATTTCTGGTATAGGCTGATCACAAAAATATTTCTTACATCCAAACTGTTGCTTAACTCCCGCCAGGCCCATTGGGCATTCTTCTTCGGCCGCTTCAACTTTACACTTGCCTACCTTCCCGTATCCAAGAACCTCAAGCCAGACTATAGACAGTATGTCCCCAAAGAGGTTCCTGCCAGCCCTGACACCACTACTTGGGAGATAAAATCAGTCATCAGGGAGGCCCAACATACTCAGCCAGACCCAGCTAAAGGTATCCGTCTCTTTGAGTCTAACTGTCCACTCTCAGGTTCTGCAGTGAGCCCACACCCTGGGATTGGCCGTACCATGTTCCTGCTAAAGCAGCATTTCTAGCAGCCTGCTATAAATGTGGATATCCATGCCTTTGTCCTCGCCTGTACTGTGTGTGCCAGAGGGAAGTCCTCTCACAATCTCTTTGCTCTGCCGCTTGCCTGTTCGCGTGAATATTAAAGGCAACCAACTTGTGTTCGGCTTTTCTCTGTTTGGCCGCGCCCCCCGCCCCCACGCGCAGGCAAGCGCAGTCGTCCCACGTCCCAAATGAAATCCAAGGAGCGCAAGCGAGCGGCAGCGCGGGCAACCAACTTGTGTACCAACGCACTTGTGTTGGGCTGCTGTTCCAACCAACTTGTGTTCAGCTGCGGTAGCAGTGGAGCGCTATGAAATGCGCTGAACTAGAAAGCATAACGTTATTATGTTTCGCGTTTTTAACAACCAACTACCAGATTCACTCGTGTATAAACAAAGCCCATACAGTTATGAAATGCGCTGAACTAGAAAGCGTAACGTTATTATGTTTCGCGTTTTTAACAACCAACTACCAGATTCACTCGTGTATAAACAAAGCCCATACAGTTATGAAATGCGCTGAACTAGAAAGCGTAACGTTATTATGTTTCGCGTTTTTAACAACCAACTACCGGATTCACTCGTGTATAAACAAAGCCCATACAGTTATGAAATGCGCTGAACTAGAAAGCGTAACGTTATTATGTTTTGCGTTCCATTGATTAACGCCATTACCTGCTGTGCTGTAGGAAGCAGAGGTACAGTAAGTTACAGTAGGTGTAGGTTACATGTTTAATCAAAGCCCATACAATTTTTTAGATGAATGATTGTGGATATAATATAGAAAACACATCATTATGATATTGTCAGATGGCGCAAAATACAATGGTGAGTGAGAAATATATCTCCAGTGATAAAACCCAGTGCTCTATGTCTCTATGATACACAGCGTGGATGGGCTTTCAGAGGGAGAGGCATGACTTCACGACAGCCATATTAGACACTCACTGTACATCAGTGTGGAACTGTAACGTTATATGTTATTTCGCCCGTGGAGGCTGCTGAGCCTGAAGCGCAGCGGGGCGACGCGGTGGTTTATCCCCAGCTTCCGTGCGCCGCCCACGGCTTGACTCGGTTCAGCAGCAGCAGCGGCCGTTCCTCCGTTGTAGAAGCCCTTCAATGACAGCGGCTCTCATATTTTGCGAATGCATAAACTATATCTTAAATTATGGCTATGTGTCTAATATGGCTGTCGCTTATCAATGACTTCGCGACAGCCATATTAGACACATCGCCATAATTTAAGATATAGTTTATGCATTCGCAAATATGAGAGCTCTGTCATTGAAGTGGGTGGTGGCAGCATTACTAACAGTAGCGATTTTTATTGTTTTGTCATGACCAAACATAATCCCAACATAGATAGGAGGTAGTACAGTCACACAACAGAACACCGCTGGTTCGACCAGCGCTTCTGCCGCGTCTCTCTTGCCGCAAGGGCGTGTGCTAGTGGATTGATTGATTGGCCGTGTGGCCAATCAGAGAAACGCTGAACGAAAAGCTGAACACAAGTTGGTTGCCTTTAATATTCACGCTGCCTGTTCTGGGTCGGCCTTGGTCCCACATCACTCTGGATTTCCTCACTGGACTCCCCCATCACATGGTAACACTGTCATACTCACCATTGTTGACAGATTTTCGAAGGCTTTACACTCGAAGGCCTGCTAATCCACCATGTTCTTTGTCTCCATGGGATCCCTGTTGATATTGTATCTGACAGTGGTTCCCTGTTTATTTCCCATGTCTGGAAGGCCTTCTGCCAAGCCCTTGGTGCTTCTGTCAGCCTCTCTTCAGGTTATTATCCTCAGACAGTCAAAGTGGACTAACAGGAACCTGGGAGCTGTGCTTCATTGTGTTACAGCCTAGAACCCCTCAGTGTGGAGTGACCACCTTCCTTGGATTGAGTATGCATCAACTACCTCTCTAGTACTGCAACAGGTCTGTCTCCCTCTCAGTGTTATCTAGGCTATCAGCCACCTTTGTTCCCAGCCCAGGAAGAGGAGATTTCTGTACCTTCAGTCCAAGCCCACGTTCATCACCTGGAAGGACACAAGGGCTGCTCTGCTGACCGGAATCGGCGCCTTCAGGGCTTGACATTAACTTTTTGGCTCAACAGTCACTGTGGCTAGTGGTTTTCCAAAGTCACTAGCCACTCAGCATTTTCACCAGCCAAAAATCCATGCACTCGCGTCCCCACCCAAAAAGTTATAAATATAGGTCATTGTACAATGTAACTGCATGTATTTGTTTGGACATAATATTTTATTTGAACAGAAACATCTAAAATAACTAATAATCCAAAATGTCAGTAGTGTGGTGTGTGCTAGATGTTCTTGGGCATTGTGACCCTAAAGGACTCAAGGGGTGTACATTTTTTTTTTTAAATGTCTATGTAATCTGTTTGGGATATATTGTGTATAGTCATAAGGGTGGAATGTTATTATATTTAATTAATTGCCATCCAGAGTGGGGGTAGTGTTGTAAGATTAGGGTGTTGCCTGCTCATTAAGAGTGATGCGTTGTGGGATATATAGGTGATCTACACCAGGGGTTCCCAAAGTTTTCAGGCCGCGACCCCCGAAATAACGGTGTCAGTGAGCCGCGACCCCCACAAATTCAGGATTTTTTGAATTTGTAGCCTTTAACCCTTTATCTGCCAGGGATTATTCTGATATTATACCGTCCTCTGCCAGCTCTATTTGTCTATGGAGATGTTCCCCTTCTTTGCAGGGCTATAACTTTTTAAATTGTATTGCTAAATTGACATTACTATGGCCCATTCAACATCAAGTCTCTATCGTTGGCTCTCTTCCCCTTCAACGCCTCGTACAGAGGTCTCATCTGGTGAGCCGGATGGGCTATAAACCTATTGTAAAAATTAACCATCCCCAGGAACTCCTGGAGAGGTTTGATGGTGAGGGGGCGGGGGAAAGCAGCAATTGCCTCCACCTTGGCGGGTAGAGGAACAGCCCCCCAGGAAATCCATGGCCGGCAGGCCAAACTGACATTTGGCCGGGTTCACGATCAGCCCATGCTCGTTGAGCCGCTCGAACAGTTGACGGAGATGTCCCCGATGCTCCTCCACCGATGCACTGGCTACCAGGATGTCATCCAGATAAATAAACAAAAATGACAGGCCTCGCAGCACAGAGTCCATCAGCCGCTGGAATGTTTGCGCTGCCACTTTAAGGCCGAATGGCATGCGCAGGAATTCAAACAGTCCAAACGGGGTGATAATGGCAGTCTTGGGCACGTCGAGCGGATGGGCCGGCACCTGGTGGTAGCCACGCACCAAATCTATTTTAGAAAAAATGGTGGCGCCCGCCAGGTGGGCAGAGAAATCCTGGATATGTGGCACTGGGTACCGGTCATGAGTGGTGATGTTATTTAGGCGACGGAAATCACCACACTTCCCGTCCGCCTTGGGGACCATGTGTAGTGGGGAGGCCCAAGGACTGTTGGACCGGCGCACAATGCCGAGCCGTTCCATTGTGGCAAACTCCTCCCTGGCTATTGCCAGTTTAGCAGCATCCAGGTGGCGCGCCTGTGCATAAACGGGCGGCCCCACCGTTGGGATGTAATGTTCCACCCCATGCTTGGCGACAGAGGCAGAGAAAGTGGGGACAGTCAGAGCAGAAACTCAGCGAGGAGGCGCTGGTACATATCGCCTGTGGCGAGCATATTGGCCAGGGCAGGCGGCCCCGGCCCCCCCAGTGTGCAGGGGTATGTGTCAAAGGACACAGAGCCAATCAGCCTACGGTTTGCAACGTCCACTAACAGTCTGTGAGCACACAAAAAATCTGCGCCCAGTATAGGCACCGATACTGAACCAATAATAAATTCCCAGCTAAACTGCTATCCATGTTAACACAGTCACGTACCTGGTACCAAACGTATGGATGGAAGTCCCATTAGCCGCGTCCAGGGGTGGTCCATGTCCGTTTCCCAAGGCGTCCGTGGCCGACGCAGGCAGGATGCTCCTCTGGGCGCCCGAATCCACCAACAGACGCCTTCCAGACAACGTGTCCTCGATAAACAACAGCTCGTTGATATTGCCGCCAGCGCTCATAGCCTCTAACGAGCGCCGGCTCTCGCGTTTCCCTGGTTACCAAAGGTGCATGGTGGAACACAGCTCTTCGCTTTGTTGCCAAAACGGCGATGATAGTAACAAAGCCCTCTATCATCCCTCTGTGTCTGATCCCTGCGCTCAGACACCCGATCAGACACAGCAGCCACACAGTACTGACGGGAGGCCAGTAGTATTCTGTCCGCCTCCTCTGCCAATCCCCGGTAATCCTTGGTGCGCACGAGAGGCGAGCTGGCCAGAGCCGTGCGCACCGGAGTCGGGAGTTGACGCAGGAACAGCTGCACAAAAATAAATGTAGCGTCACCTGAACCGAGCAGTGCTAGCATGTTCTCCATCAGTTCTGTTGGTTTACTGTCCCCCAATCCGTTGAGGGACAATAGGCGCTCCGCGCGCTCTGCATCTGACAGCTGGAAAAGCCGCAACAGCTGTTCTCTGAGCGTGTTGTATTTGCCGGCTGCTGGTGGTTCTCTCAGGAATCCCATCACCCAGCGTGTAGTGGAGGAATCCAATGCCGCGACAACATGATAATATTTCGTCTCATCCGACGTTATTCCGCGGAGGTGAAATTGTGCCTCGATGTGCTGAAACCACGGGGCCGGGTCATGCTGCCAAAACTCTGGCAACTTGACTGTAGCTGCATACACTGCGGGAACCACAGCCGGTGGATTCTCATTATTGCTCATATTTCACAAGTTAGGGTCACCACTGTGGAAGTGAATCAATGAGACGAGCAGACGGAGTATCGAGTCTCTGAACTTTACTTCCAAACAAATCCAACAGAACCAAGGTACAGCCACACCCTTAAGTCAACTCCCTCTTGTCACTCAATCAGTGTCCATTCTGAAGTGAGACACCTCCCTCTAGTGTCCACCACAGTACTGTATATATTATATGTGAAGCACCTCTATGACCAGCAATGTTAGCCACAGAGGTTTACAGGCAATGTGCTCTTTGTGTAAGACCAATTAGAGTTCTTGATCTCTCTGTCTTAACCTATTGGTAAACAAACGTATTGCTGAAAATATACACTATGACTGCTGTTGTGACATGGTTAGGATGTTTACTCTTGAAAACGTTTGGGGTAAAAAAGCTAATTATGTCAGACAGTCTAGAGTAGACCTGGGCATTGTATGGCCCGCGGGATGATTCTGACCGGCCCGCGAAAGATTACATGATAATAAAAAAAATTTTAAAATAATTTTTTTCTTTTCATGTCAACGTTCACACGCACAATATATCCTAACCTAGGATTTGACTTGATTCAACAACAAAGCAGTCGGGGCACGCCGAAAACAGTCGAAAGTGTGGTTATTTGAAGTTTGGATTTCTTTTTTCACAACTGAGGTAGGTAGATACAAATTTTAGAGACTAAAGTACAGAAAAAAGGTACCATTGGGTACCGGTATCGATTCACAGGTACCGGTACGGTACCGTATCGGTTCAAATGTGAACGGTACCCATCCCTACTGAACACACAACTGCAGGGCAAGGGCATTTTTGCTCATGAAATGCATAGCCATGTGAAAGCCTTCATGACAAAGTTGCAATTAATTTCAAGGCAACTAGGCAGCAACAATCTCAAACACATGAAAACCCTGAAAGAAGTCAAACCATCAGCTGATCACCGGCACAGGTACTCATCCATGTTGGGAGCACTGCATGATGAATTTTCAAGGCGTTTTCAAGATTTCAAAAAGGTTGAGGATGAAATGCAGCTGGTTTCCTCTCCCTTTACCTGCAGTGTTGATAGTGCACCCACTGATGTTCAGCTTGAACTCATTGACCTGCAGTCTGATTCACTACTGAAAGAGCACTTTAAGTCAGCATCACTGCTAGAGTTCTACTCTGCTCTCAAGGAGGAGAACTTTCCAAACATGAGGAGACATGCTCAGAAGATGTTGGTTCTCTTTGGATCCACCTATATGTGAACAGACATTCTCAGTCATGACGTTTACCAAGTCCAGGTACAGATCCTCTCTCACTGATGAACATCTGGCAGCTGTGTTTCGCATCTCCACCACAGACATGCAACCTGACTTTGATGGACTTGTTAAAGCTCAACGGAGACTGGATTTATCACACTGAATGAAAAAAAAAGAGCCGAAGAACACTAAAATGTGGAAATATAACAAGTGAAATGGGACACTTTTTTTCTTTTTTTTTGCACAGTTCTGAAAACATTAAATGTTTAATATAGGCATGTAAAGTAAAAAAGGCTACTGGGACACTTTTCTTTACACAGTTCAGTGACATGTCTTGTTTATTTTGGCTATAAGATGATGTGATGTCTTTAGAAAGCTAAGAAAATCCTTGTTTCAATAGTATATGAAACTCAAAATGCCCTTTGTTATTAATGTTTCACATTTTGTTTATCATTTTGGAAATAAATTCTATTTGAATAAATGATATTTTTGAAAGCTAACATTCAAACATTCTCAGATTTCTATGTATGACACATCATTTGAAAGCTTACATTATGTACTTTCACAATCTGTGGGGGGGGGGCATCTCCGGTGCCGGTGGCCGGTGGCCGGCCGCCAGCCCCCGGGAAGGGCCCCTCCGGCAGGACACCGGACTCCGGCCCTAACCCCTATGTGTGTGAGCGCGAGTGTGTGTGTACGGAGGATCTGCAAATACACACACACACACACGAGAGAGAGAGAGAGAGAGAGAGAGAGAGAGAGAGAGAGAGAGAGAGAGAGAGAGAGAGAGAGAGAGAGAGAGAGAGAGAGAGAGAGAGAGAGAGAGGTCAGGGAGCCACCACGCCAGGGGTCCTCTACAGAACGAGCTAGGGTTCATGGCTTAGTGGGGTTTTGTTGTATCGTGTCATTTGACGCTCTGTCTCTCTCAGGATGACAGAGAATGATATCAGACTGTTATATTGACTGTCTCTGTCTCTCTCTCTCACTCTCTCTCTCTTTCGATGACAGAGAATGATATCTGTCTGTATGTGACTCTGATTTATAGATTGTGTCTGACGTGATGCTTAGTTCATGACATTAAATAGCTAAGATTATCTTACATACGTCAAGGTGTCAGAGTTAAATTTATATGAGGTGGGACATGGTTACCTTTCTATATGTGTGTTTGTAAAATGGCCTTAGATATCGAAGCTCACTGTCTCGTCTATATAAACGTTTGGTTCATGGACACACTGTACCATAATTATGTCTACTGCCACAGACAGACCCCGCTGTTGCTCCTATCTGTTCTGCTACGTTCCTGATAGTGAAATCGACCGTCAAGAAAAGGCTGCAGATTTTAAAACCTTGATCGTCGGTAAATGGGCAGGGGAATGGGAGATCCTCGATGTTCAATCTGAATACGAACCAGATGATGCAACGCGCTGTTATCTTTCACCTTCCTATTTTAAGTGGACGCAGACTAAGTTCTTCTGTGCAAGAAAGACCGTGGAAGCTGCCTTGGGGACATTGGCGGAACGGGTGACCGTCACATACCTGGACGACACCACCGACATGGTAGAGATTGTACGGCTCGCAAAGCTCACCATAATATACGCTGTATCTAAGCACTGTACGTATCATGATGACTCCGAGTCCGACGACGACAGTCACTACAGAGGCAAGCCCATCCGTGGTTATTGGCTGCCACTGAACAGAATATTGTATGTTAAAGACATCTCTGGTGACTCTGAACGTCCTTATCTGTCTCAGGTGGTAGAAGCGCTGCCTCGCCTTTTTTACGGCTGAGTCTATGTGTATTGTCTATGTCAGATCCTCTGAGATGTGACCCCCAGGTATTTGAAGCTGCTCGCCCTGTCCATGGTAGCGTCTTTATCCTCAGTGCAGAGAAATGTATTAGAATGGCAAAGCACCATTTAGAATGTGTTTTGATTTCAAAAGCGACTATCCTTTTACAGGTGCTACATTTCAAGCATGCTACCTAACTGATACAGTCTTAATAGCCCTACAATGCAGAGAAATGCATTAGACTGGCAAAGCACCGTTTAGAATGTGTTTTGATTTCAAAAGCGCTGGCAACATATTAATGTAACATCACACGATGTCATGAAATGCATAAATGTGTCATTGCCATTTAATAAAGAATTATTAAATCAAAGGTATCCGTCTGTATGTTATTCACACCAAGAGTCATCTAATAACGCACGTATTATGCATCCATAGCCAACATTATTGTACTCCCCAATCATTACATCTACCTCACACTGAACACTGGTTAGCCTGGCTGCCTCACTGAACAAGATGGTTATTGGCTGCCACTGAATAGGATATGGTATGTGAAAGACATCTCTGATGACTCTGAACTTCTTTAACTGTCTCAGGTGGTAGAAGCGCTGCCTCTCCTTTTTTACGGCTGAGTCTATGTGTGTTGTCTATGTCAGATCCTCTGAGATGTGACCCCTAGGTATTTGAAGCTGCTCGCCCTGTCCATGGTAGCGTCGTTTATCCTCAGTGCAGAGAAATGCATTAGAATGGCAAAGCACCGTTTAGAATGTGTTTTGATTTCAAAGGCGCATATCCTTTTACAGGTGCTACATTTCAAGCATGCTACCTAACTGATACAGTCTAAATAGCCCTACAATGCAGAGAAATGCATTAGAATGGCAACGTACTGTTTAGAATGTGCTTTGATTTCAAAGGCGCATATCCTTTTACAGGTGCTACATTTCAAGCATGCTACCTAACTGATACAGTCTAAATAGCCCTACAATGCAGAGAAATGCATTAGAATGGCAACGTACTGTTTAGAATGTGCTTTGATTTCAAAAGCGCTGGCAACATATTAATGTAACATCACACGATGGCATGAAATGCATAAACGTGTCATTGTCATTTAATAAAGAATTATGAACTCAAAGGTATCCGTCTGTATGTTATTCACACTAAGAGTCATCTAATAACGCACGTATTATGCATCCATAGCCAACAGTATTGTATTCCCACAACATCTATCATGTGTTAGTATGATCTGTACATAGCCCATGTATACCATATAAATATTGTCATTCAATAAAGAATTATTAAATCAAAGGTATCTGTATGTTATTCACACTAACAGGCATCTAACGTTAAGTGAACACACAGCCACAACATCTATCATGTCATATTATGATCTGAAAATAGCCCATGTATATCCACGTAAGATAATCTTACCTATTTAGTGTCCTGAACTAAGCATCAGGTCAGACACAATCTATAAATCACAATCACGTACAGATTTAACTCTGAGACCTTGATATTCGTAAGCTAACCCTATGTATGTAATGTCGTTTAGCAGGGATGAACCGATCATCGGGTCAGACACAATCTATAAATCAGATTCACATACAGACAGATATCATTATCTGTCATCGAGAGAGACAGACAGTCAATATAACAGTGTGATATCATTATCTGTCATCGAGAGAGAGAGAGACAGTCAATATAACAGTCTGATATCATTCTCTGTCATCCCGAGAGAGAGAGAGTGAGAGAGAGAGACAGAGAGAGAGAGAGAGACAGACAGTCAATATAACAGTGTGCTATCATTCTCTGTCATCCCGAGAGAGAGAGAGAGTGAGAGAGAGAGACAGAGACAGTCAATATAACAGTCTGATATCATTCTCTGTCATCCCGAGAGAGACAGAGCGTCAAATGACATGATACAACGAAACCCCACTAAGCCATGAACCCTAGCTCGTTCTGTAGAAGACCCCTGGCGTGGTGGCTCCCTGACCTCTGTCTCTCTCTCTCTCTCTCTCTCTCTCTCTCTCTCTCTCTCTCTCTCTCTCTCTCTCTCTCTCTCTCTCTCTCTCTCTCTCTCTCTCTCTCGTGTGTGTGTGTGTGTATTTGCAGATCCTCCGTACACACACACTCGCGCTCACACACATAGGGGGGCATCTCCGGTGCCGGTGGCCGGTGGCCGGCCGCCAGCCCCCGGGAAGGGCCCCTCCGGCAGGACACCGGACTCCGGCCTTAGGGTGGTTATGGTAGACTCAGACCTAAGCTATAAATCACAATCAACAAGTTGACAAAAACATATTTCTTCCACCTTAGAAACATAGCTTTTGAGATCTCAGACCCATCCCCAGTGATAACACAGGCTGCCGGCATGTCTTTATGAATGGAAATATCGAATAAAAGAAACAACGATGAAGCCCCGACTATACTCTGGTTTTCGGGGGTCCTGGCGCTCAACGTTCGGCGAGTTAACCCTAGATCTTAGATCCTAATATGAAAAACGATGTGATTTAATGTTCTATGTCTTACCTTGACTTTGTCTATTTTACTGCTATCTATTTTATGCTTTATGTCTGCACTTTATGCATTGCTCTTGATCTGCCAATGTTGTGCTCATTTTATGCCTGTCTTTTTGTACTGCTGTGAAGCACTTTGAGCTGCAATTCTTGTATGAAAGGTGCTATACAAACACAGTGTATTATTATTATTATTATTATTATTATTATTATTATTATTATTATTATTATTATTATTATTATTATTATTATTATTATTATTATTATTATTATTATTATTATTATTATTATTATTATTATTATTATTATTATTATTATTATTATTATTATTATTATTATTATTATTATTATTATTATTATTATTATTATTATAAATTATTATAGTTTGCTTCATTAATTAAAGGGTGTGAATTTAAGTGTTCTCTAGTGCCTTTTGTCTGCTTTAAGGTGGTGGTTTAAGTTAACGGTTGTGGTGTCGAAGTAAAAAAAATATCTGGGCTAAGCCCCGGATCTCCTACAATCCTAAATCCGCCCCTGGGCGGGACCCTTACAAAAAACTGCTAATCATTGACACATGCTAGTGTAGCAGGGTGGATTATCCCTGCTTTATGGGAGTGGATGTACACTGCCACCTGGTAGTGGGAACGCAGCAGATCTGGGTCCGGCTGAGTCCCCGACTGTAGGCCAGGAGTATTGGAGTGGAGGTTTAGCAGAGGGAGTGGATGGGGCCTAGGATTCACTAACCTAGGGGTGGTGCGCTGGTCCTTCTTGCCCTCCAGGGCAACTCGCAGTAGTTCCCCACACACTTCCTGCGCCCTCCCACACCCGATGACAGTAATGATGGATGATATACTTTCTCCCCAAAGCAGTACCCTTCCTGATTGGTGAGTAGAGACCTGTCCCAATGATGCATAGGCAGGGGGTGGGGAAAGGGTTAAACAATAATGAGCATTACCCGGAAAGGAAGGGGTTAGACAGAATGCACATTAACAGACACGCACACAGTGTTCCCATTTAGCTCTCTTTTACTGAAAGACTTATTTCTTAGGAATATATTTACAGGCACAAGAAGCAAAGCTCTTTCCACACTGGGCACCTAGTGCTCTCACTCTACGGCAATGAATAAAGTTCTTCCCACACTGGTCAAGACACAGTAATAGAACCCGTCCCTTTAAATACTTGTTCATTCCCCCGTAGGTGGGGAGAGAGGGGAGGAAGAGGGAGAGGGGTACTGGAGCTACTCAATGGGAACTTTATAAAGGAACACACGTTATCACACCACATTCAACCAAAAGACAGTGGGCCCACGTTGAAAACAAAAGTCCTATCTATAGCCGGCTTCCCCAAAATAATAAACGTTGGGGCGCCCCTAATCACTGCTACCAGTGTCAGTTCAAAGTACTGCTTCTCTTCACCCTTAAAGGGCCCGCTCCGCACAAAGAGAATGTCTACCGATAAAGTTCCAGCACTCGGAGCGCTCACTGTAACTGGCTTGAGTGTACTTAACCAATGGCGGGCCTGCTCTCACCACCGAACGTCCGTGTGGTGAGATGGCCGTCGAGAAGTCCCATGATAGCAGGAGGCGGGGCTGGGTAGACGTTAGGCAGGTGACTGCTGGAGGGCAACGGCTCGGAGGGGCTGGAGGTGCGTGCAGTGCAGCGACGTCCGCTGCTGGGCTGGAGAGGTGGGGCGACACACGGGCTAAACTGTGGTGCTAGGCCTAACTGAAACTAAGCTGTGGGTCGGGACGACCCCCTGTCTTGTCGCCTATACTTTAACTAAAACGCAACGTGTGCAATATCTACCACACTCTTCGGCAGTAGCACGTCTGCTTCTTCGTTCACAATGTCTCTTTAGCATTAACTGGAAGCTAAGCTATCGCATATTCCATTACTAACCCGCCTCGTAACTGGGTTTATATTCCGCGTGCTTGATGTCTGGAGCTCCAGCTCCAAGCGACCTCTTGCTTCTCTGGAAAAACGATGAAGAGGAAGTTCCGCCGCAGGCGCCGCGCCCTGAGCCCATCCTTCTTCACCTGTGTCCCCCTGCCCAACGTCGCCACCAGCTCCCCCTGGCGGTACCTGTATCATGTCCCACTATTAAGTGTCAATGTTAGGATATGGAGGATCAAGAGGGGTCAGCAAGTTACACAACGTCATTGCGAACACAGAGAATGCAAGGAATTAAAGTTAGACACATTGAATTATTGTTAGACATATTCAGGTGTCTACACTAGCCTGTAATAATCCCCCCCCAGAAAAATCTACTTTGCATTTGATATATTGCAAATATATGCCATCACACACACTGGCATTTAACACTTTGATTGCCTAAGGCTAAATTCATGATATACCATAGGTTGCCAGCTCTATTTGTCTATGTAGAAGTTCCCCTTCTTTGCAGGGCTATAACTTTTTAAATTCTATTGCTAAATTGCCATTATTAGGGCCCATTCAATGTCCTATATATATTGTTCAGGGTGTAGCAACGTTAAACTTTTTCATTCACATATTCATACTAAAATATGATCTAAAGTATAAGTATGTTTTCATCTCTTTCCGCAGCTTTCTCCAGAACGTGATTTATAGCCCCAAATGCATTATATTGATGATCAAATACAGTTTGATAGCAATCGGCACGATATAAAAAAATCCAACTGGACGTACTTCTGGAAGTTACTACACATCATCTGATGTTGACCGGATGGGCGGGGGATCGTTTATAATTCCGTGGGCAGCGTTATACCATTCATCTAATGTGGGTAAAATGTTCATCATAGCAGTTAGTATCGTACACATTGAAAAATAACGCTGAATCTTACCGTATCTCCCTCGCGCCGTTGGGCGATGAGCGTGGAACAGACATTTTCCTATTATGGGATATAGAAATATCCGGTCCATTTCCAGATTGTATAATAATATATACGTCCAAATCATGTTGTTTTTTCGAGTTATTTCCACCGATCGATGTTCACTGTGTGAAGACTGAGTCTCACTAACACTAGCGAGTGCCCGGACCCCATATGGAGTGAGTCCTACCGGGTTAAAGGTAACATCCGTTTTTTCGATCTGCCGATCGGCCACCAGATGGCGGTCTTGAACCGCTAGAGGATTGAGAGGAGATCACACTTGTGTCTAAGGCCCCCGGAAAGGAAATATGATTCCGATCACAGATTTTTGAAATATTGATATCAAAGACGAGTTACGGCGTCTTCGGCAACTTGAGCATGGCGGGGAAGGACGCCTAAAAGCGTCTTCCGGCAGTTAAAGTGTTAAAGGGTTAGAATTATAAAATTAATATGTGGTGTTATGATCAGGGCTGAAGTTGAATAAAAGATTGTATTTTTTATCAATTACAAAAAAAACTGAAAATCCATAAAAATCTGTGTTGTTGCTAATCATACATATGCTAGCCTGTTTTTTAACAATAATTTGTGATGCCATCGCAAACACTGGCATTTAAAGGGTAAAAATTAAAAAAATCCTGCACCAGAATGCAGGAAATTAAGTCTTTGTAACAAAATATTTCCTGGTGGGGGACCCCCAGACCCCCTGCTTAAAAAGTGGCCTGACTGGGGCTATATTTTGCACTATATTTCCTGGCCTGAATGATTTCCCCAGTCCGGCCCTGGTTAAAAGCCTCCAATGCTTATTAGTGTGTGTGCGTTTGAACATATGCATGTTTCAACCATACATTTCCATTTATAAAAAAATATATATATAATTATTATTTAAATTTTTTATTTGTTTTACCTCCTATAATAGTGGGGGTCGCAGCTCTCTGACACCGTTATTTGGGGGTGAAAGTTTGGGAACCCCTGGCCTAGAGCAGCGTTTCCCAAACTCTGGGTCGCGACCCGTTTTTATTGGGTCGCCAATAAAAAGTTTAAAAAATTTAAAAGATATTCGATTTTCTTTTACAGCTGTAGATGTGTTGAGTCAGTTTGGCACCACATACTTATGTGAATCTGGGTTTTCTACTCTAGCATACCTGAAAAACAAATACAGAAACAGACTAAATGCTCAGCATGACCTCAGAATAGCACTTCAACTTCAACCAGCCACATACATCTCATTAGATTTCATTGTGCCATAGATGAAATATTATACCCCTTCTAGCATGATGTCAGGTCAGTAGAATTTTAAAATAAGTCAGTACAAATTAATCAGAATGTTGCTCAATGTTGGGGTTTAAGGTTGAGGGACTGAGGGAGGGGGTAAGAAATGGAGAGTTGAAAAAGGGGTGAGAAATAGAAAGGAGAGTAGAACATGTTTGTTTATTTAAAAGTGTTACAAAATTGTATGTACATAATGTCATGAGGTGGTGAGCAACTTAACATTACAGTCTGATTATTGCTGTGATGTACTTGTATAATTAAATAAATACATTTCATATACATTTGAAATTCATGGTTTGTTGTGTTCTTTATCAGTAGTTTATAAATGTATGTTATGGCAATTCATGATGTATTTTTGTAAGTTTGGGTCCCGGGGAAACACCAAATTTCTCTTTTGGGTCTCGAGCTGAAAAAGTTTGGGAACCCCTGGCCTAGAGAATCACCCAGAGGGGGCGCCAAAAACTGCACGTCTTTAACCTCTTCCACCCATGCAGTCCATCGGCGGACTGCAAATGACATCACGTCATAAATTGATTGATGATTGATTGAAAATTGTATTAACAGATTGCAGAATGGGTACAATACAGCTCAATACACACAATTGTTAAGGGGATGCAGACCAGAGAAAGACTTTCGTCTTGTTTACATCAGGGTCCCCCATTTTCAATTCATCATAACATATAATTATGACATACATGACATACAGATAGACAGTACTGCTACATCTATACATTTATGACATACCAGATTTAAAAATACAGTACAGTTTGTGATACAAAAATAGTAAAAAAGAGAGTATATACATTTGACATAGAAACTGTACATTGGAGGAGGTTGGGTAGGTGGGGGGGGACTGTACATTGGAGGTGGTTGGGTGGGTGGGGGAAACTGTACAACTGTACATTGGAATATTGACGAAACCATACTTGGTTCCAAGAGGAGGGTCTCGTGTATTCTTGGGTTAGGTAATTTACTGTACATTGGAGGGGGTTGGGTTAGGACATTTACAGGGGCCAGTTTCGAATTGCAGTCTCCCGTAGGTGTTCTTTGAGAGTGGTTTTGAAAGTGGGTAGTGATTCACATTCCTTTACAGCTGTGGGTAGGGCGTTCCACATTGATGTGGCATAATTGCGGAACGTGTTTAGTCCCTTGTTTGAGCCGAATCTGGGTTTAACATGATTTGTGGAGCTCCCTCTGGTGTTGTGATCGTGGTATTCAATGACCTTCTGTCTCTAGACTGTCTGACAAAAGTATCGTTTTATTTTTCAAACATATTCAAGTATAAACATCATAACCATGTCACAACAGCAGTTATAATGTATATTATAATAATAACTTTAATAATAACTTTATTTGTATAGCACTTTTCATACAGAAGTTGCAGTTCAAAGTGCTTCACAACAGTAAAAAATACAGGCATAAGCGAGCATAAAAAAGATAGAGAGGTAGCAAGGTAAGGTAAATCACAGTGTTTCACATTAGGATCTAGCATCCCAATAGGCCTTTCTGTTTACAGTTTCATTCAGTAATACATTTTTTTTTTAAATGATTCAGTTTAAAAATAGGCTACAAATTATAAAATAGAACGGACATACAACAGGGTATTTAACATACAACAGAGCAGTGCATCAGTAACAAGTAAAAAGTGTGATCAAATAGTTACATTTTGAATTACAACAGAGCAGTGCTCTTAAAATTACAGTGCATAGGAGGTAGTGAGATGACATTTTCATAGAACAGACACATGAATTTGATAGGAAGTGTATAAAAGTAGGTAGGGTAAGAATAGTGCAGGTAAAGTAAAATTTGTGTCAGGATGTTTTATTTAACCTCTTAAGCCCGGAGCCTATTTGAGATTGAGAAGAATCAAATACTCCCGATCCATGTTCTGTGGTGGAATTTGTTGGCGACACGATGGACATCAATACTTGGAATGGCGATCAGATAATTGGAATATTCTTTTTGGGGTACATCCTAGTCAAGGTCTATATGATATCAATCTTGCGTTGATCCAAGAATGTCTTCATTGCGATCAGAGCGTATGTGTGTAACGTTAGTCCGCAACGTATTCCATTGGTGACGATCAAAGCATCAAAAAACGACCCCCACCCCCACCCCCCACCCTTTCATGCATTCATGATGGAACATAATACCTATCAGATGCATTTGATTTTTTTTATTGTAGCGTGTGTAGGGACGAAATGCCAATGCATTTAGTATAATACACGTTGCGGGCTATTACCAGCCTCCCAGGAATTACCATAGACCTTGTGGCCTTTTAACCACACATCACGCATATCGCTCCGGCGCTGATTGAGTTAATAATAACTAAGGCTTTCAAAGTTAACGCGCCATTAACGCACAATTCTGTTAATGCCACTCTTTTCTTTTTAACGCACGATTAGTTTAATTTATTTAATTAATTTAATAGACTTCACTCAGGTGTATTATTGATACTCTCATTGATACTATGTTTGTTTCTGACTCAAAGTGTGTGTGTGTGTGTGTGTGTGTGTGTGTGTGTGTGTGTGTGTGTGTGTGTGTGTGTGTGTGTGTGTGTGTGTGTGTGTGTGTGTGTGTGTGTGTGTGTGTGTGTGTGTGTGTGTGTGTGTGTGTGTGTGTGTGAAAGAGAGATAGAGAGAGAGGTGGGGGGGGGGGGTGAGAGAGATGAGGAAGGGGCAAGAGAGAAAGAGAGCTGGGAGAGTGTGTGTGTGAGAGAGAGCGAGGGGGGTGTGTGAGTCCTCAGCCCTTGTGTGGGCGAATGTAACAAGTTCCTAATGTTTTCCCCCTATTATTTCATGCATTGTTATAAATTATTATTTATTTTATTATTATTATTATGCATTATTTTTATTATCTTTTTCCTCCTTCATTTTTCCGTTTTTCTCCCATCCCAATGTTAGTCGTTATGCCAATTCCCAATCCCCTTCCTGGTCGTTGCGCACTCTACCCCCTACCGTCGGTCCGGGAGGGCGGAGACTATCACATGCTTCCTCCGACACATGTGTACCCAGCCCACCGCTTCTTTTCACCTGGCAGCGCGGACTCTAACTGGGAGAGTGTAACGTGTGGAAGGTCACACTACCTTCCCTTGCTGTGCAGGAGCCCCGACCGAACTGTAGGAGTCGCTGTTTACAACAACCAGGACCCACCCTCGCCGGGTTTCCCACCCTCTAACACTGCCAATTGTGTTAGTATGGACGGTCGGACAACCCGGAAGCACCACAGCTGGATTCGATCCCACTGTCTCTGTGGTGGTAGACAGACGCTTAGTCCGCTGCACTACCCGGCCACTCCCATTATTATTTTCTTTTAAGTTATTTGTGCATCACTCTGTTTTGAATTTGATGCAAATTTGCAATGCATGAGGGTCATCCTTTTGTTTTAAATGGCTGCATAAAGCAAGCATGTGTTGTGTTGAAGGCAGAGGTTCTGTGTAGGATTGTTAGTTACTGTCTAACTGCATATATAACTGTTTACACTAGTAACTGTCTAACTGCATATTGAATTGAATTGAAAACCTTTATTTATCCCCGAGGGGAGATTAAGATGTCCTTTACAGCATAAGCAGCGTAACAGCAATTTAAAATCAGCAATTAAAAAACAGTTTATACATAACATACATGTGTTAAAAACAAGATGGACAAGTACACAGGGATAAAAATAGCTAAAATAGGACTAAAAAGAGCTAAAAAAGTGGTGAAAAAGAAACAAGTCCAATGAATGTGTTGTTAAATAATTAAATTAATTTGTTACAGTCCACAACCCAGCTCCTCGAGTTCACAGCAGTTGGCCCGTCCTGGCCCTGCTTGGTTGTGGAGCCTGATTGCCACCGGCACAAAGGACTGCCCAAAGCGCTTTGTGGTATGTCGGGGGGGGATGAGTCTGTGGCTAAACATGGACCGCATTGCGGTCAGCTCATCATAGAGGGGGTGGCAGGGGTTCTCAAGGATAGCATGCAGATTCCTCCTCGTCCTCCCCTCTGCCACCACCTCCAGACTGTCCAGGTCCGCTCCCACCACAGAGCTTGCACTCAGGAACACAACCAGGTGGCGAGTATAAATAGAGATGTCTCCTCCCACTTCTTTCTCTTCCCCCACCTACCTCTCACGAGAAGGACTCATGTGTTACTGCTCTGCCATGTGAATAATAAACCACGGCAGTTAAGGCTCAAGATAGAAACCATGCCTCTTGACCACATTATTGTCGCCCTATAGCCTGATTCTGTTAACTCTCATGTTGATAAGAGTATTAAAACTTGAAAAATATCCATTTAAGGTAATTACAAAAAAGCCGAAAACGGTTACATACAGATTGATACTTCCTTGTGATGCACACACAGCTACCTGCTCAAGCGTTCGCTTGCGACAACAACCCTAACTTGCGCCCTCCCATATCTCCCGGGGGGAAACAACACCCCCGCTAATGTTACAGGTCTCAGGTGTGAGACCTGAACAGATAAGATTCTGTTTGTAAACAGACAAAATAAGTAGACAGAAGATTGTTATTGTTTCCCATTGGCTTCCTGTCACAGAATACATTTATTAAAATATATCTGAATCCAACTCTTTTGGTATAGATATCTCAATTAAATAAAGAACAATTGCAAATATATATAACATATATATTTAACCGTATCACTCATTGTAAATGAATGAGGCAAATGAAGAAACAGTATAGCAAACAATAGAGGCATCAGGTAATTATACCCCAATAATCATTTGTAAATATATATAACATATATATTTAACCTTATAACTCATTGTCTGGGGAGCATGTCTATGTTCCCCGGGTCCTATGTTCCCCGGGTCCTATGTTCCCCGGTAGCGATAGATAGTCAGACCACCAGCCCTGATTCCAAACTCTAACCTTAACCAACTTCGACATTAAGTTGGACATTAATAATTAATAAAATAATAAATTTAATAACATTTTCAATCAATCAATCAATCTGGGAACATAGGACCCGGGGAACATAGAACCCGGGGAACATAGGGATGACCCCATTGTAAATGAATGAGGCAAATGAAGAAACAGTAAATATATATAACATATATATAATCATATAACTCATTGTAAATGAATGAGGCAAATTAATAAACAGTATAGCAAATAATATTCCTCTAACTACAAAACGAGCAGCTATGACGTTCGTTTACACCTGTCCTGCGTGCACAATAACCAACTGACGTGTTCCACTGTTAGCAGCTAGCTAGGTGACTGACGTGTTCCACTGTTAGCAGCTAGCTAGGTGACTGCTAGCCAGCATCCACATTTTCCTCATCTACAGTCACGAAACCATACAATAAACAATGTCCACATCCATATCATCGCTCCACATACACTCTGTTAATGTTTCGAGTGCCTATCTCATGTCACTGACCTGTTTGTAAACAGACGAAATAAGGAGACAGAAGATTGTTATTGTTTCCCATTGGCTTCCTGTCACAGAATGAGAAGGAAGCCACACGCGCAGAAGTAATAGGTACAGCTCTGCTGTGGCTCAACACTCCACTGCCATCTGCTGGCCAAACTAAAAACTAAGTCCCTCCAAGGTTAATCATAGCATAATGCATATGTATTCAAAACAAATAAAAACACTAATAAAAACAGTGACCACATACAGTCTATGTATGTCACACTAACAGAGCGACACACAAAACCCCAGAACATTACACTATCCCCCCCTTCTGAGCTCTCTCCCCGAGAGACACATCAACAACATGCCATCACCATTATAGCACATTCCCAATAACATTTTCCATTCCAAGCAGAACTTTTAAAAATTTCTTTTCTCTTATATTTCTTTTTTCACTTCACACAAAGTCCTCGAAACTACCTGGCGGCCGCCTCTGAGGTCGCATTGTCCCTGTCCGATGGACGGAATCGACCTGCTGCTACTCCGGGATAGAAAACATCCAGGGGTTGCAATGTCTGTCCCACACAGGGGACACAGTCCATGATTCTGATGGACCCCCAGCATGGGAAGAGGAGGGGCCGTCTGCTGGTGGACCACGGTGCACTCCCCTCGAACGTCGTGTACATCCGGGCCCAGTAGTGGCCGTAACACTGTCTCTAGGTGAGGCCGCTGGGAGGGCTGGGTCTTGAAGTGGGAGGCAATTACCTCAAGATTCTATGCTTTACATCTGCGCAATTTCGGAGAGATGCACTAAATTTTGAGATGACAATCGATTCCGATACAATAAAGCAAGTCTTTATCACAAACGGATCCAACCGGCTTCAACATGGACGGTCGCATTTTACCCAGCTCCCGTAAACCAACGCAACAGAACAACAACAAAAAAGTATTTTGCGCATTTTCTACTTTCTCTCCTGTGGATTATGGACTTGTACCTGAATTCACAACTCAAGCAACAACTCCAGACAGAAGAGGAGGGTAGCGAAAACGCAAATCAGCAGTCCCATTGCGACTTCTACTTGTTAACGGGCATGGAGAGGAAACATCCAGCCTTCGGAGCCACGACTATCCACACAGTACTTACTGCGAATCCGGAACGAAAGAAATTACCCCCGACAGGCAAGTGTAATAAGAGATCAATGTTTTATATCTGCTCATGTCGGGTGACATACACCAGAACCCTGGTCCCGTAATGACACGGAACCAGAGACTACAGTTAGATCTGCTGACCCAAGAAGCGGCAGCCAGCTTCGCCACACAGACGGCGGCTAACGACATGATCAACGGCAACATTCCCCCTCTACCACCTCTGCAAAAGAACCCACGAGAGGCCACAGCGAGAGGGAAGGAACCGGGGTTCACAACCGAGGCGCCCAGCACGTTGCGGGGACAAAACAGCGAGGCATCGCTCCTCACACCGGCGCCGGCCATCGAGATCAACAGCATCCACGCAACGGACGCTACAGCCAGCAGTTGCACCAGCCGACCAGCAAGCGGCGACATACCCTCACCAAAGCCCCAGCAGACGAGGCGAGAGGCGAGAGGGAGAGCGGCGCGGGACGTCGAGATCACCAAGGACCCGCCGGTTAGCTCGGCTGGCCCCGCCATGCCAGCTAGACTACTCGGGCCGGGGCCAGGACAAAAGGCACCCCCCCTCCCCCACAATGGAGTACTAACAGACACATCTGTAAACAACCAGCCCCCCCCCCCCCACATCGCGGGCTTTCACACAGAGGAATACAGACTCCAGCAAAGGACAAAGGATCACCCCCTCCCCACTCACGGCACAAACAACAACAACGCCCACCCCACCCCCCACCACAGGACAGGACACAAATGAACAGAGTTACCTCCAGTGTGACGACATCAATCAGATTACCAGCAAAAATGGACTTCATATATTCCATCTTAATACAAACAGCCTGAGACCTAAACTGGCTGAAATCAAACAGTTGTTTTTAAACGGTAAGGCTAACATATTGTGTTTCAAAGAAACAAAATTAGACTCATCTGTACAGGATCCAGAGATTGAAATTGAAAACTACTCAATAGTCAGGAGGGATAGAAACCAGTATGGAGGTGGCGTCTGTGTGTATAATACACAAAGATACCAAATACATCAACCGTACTGACCTTAACCATGACGAAATTGAAACTTTGATTGAAATCTTATTAGACAGGGCGAAACCAGTACTAGTAGGCACAATCTATAGACCGCCAGAACAGAGTGGCTTTTATGACACACTTGATGGGTGTTTAGCTGGGGTGGAGGGGGTAGAAAAAATTCTTATTGGGGACTGGAACACGGATATGCTGTGTAAAGCAGCACCCGTCTTCAAGGCCTTCAGTAGATTTTCTATCTGCACGGTTTCAGCCAGCTAATCACCCAACCCACAAGGGTATGTGATTCGACACAAACCACCATTGACCTCATTTTGACCTCTGACAAGTCCATGATCTCCAATAAAGGGGTGATAGCATGCGGGTTAAGTGATCATTATATGATTTTCTGTACCCGCAAAAAGCTAAAACAGAAGGCTGGCTGTCACAAAACAGTCACATCTAGAGACCTCAAAACTTACTCTAGAGAGGCCTTTAACCTAGAACTGGGGAGCTTGGACTGGTCAGATGAACTCAGTGGTACACAGGTTGAAGAAACATGGCTTGGATTCAAAACCAAATTCACAGCAATACTCAACAACATGGCACCCATAAGAACCACCAGGGTTAAAAATCGCGCTGAGCCATGGATGCACACTGAAATACTGGCCGCTATGAAAACCAGAGACAAAAAATGCTCTGAACTCCATAAAAGTCAGACAAAGCTTTCCAAAAGCTCAAACAGTGAACTCCAAGCCCACGTGGTTGAACAAAAAATTCAAAGAAACAGACTAAGAAATGACGTAAACACCATGATCAGAACCGCAAAAAATAAATGTCATCAACGACAAAACTGAGGAAAACAAAAACAAACCCTGCGAACTTTGGAAATTACTCAATAATCAACTAGGCTGCAGTAAAAAACTTAAAACCAGATTCTCAAACATAAACATAAAGACGGACAACACGCTCATCACAGACAAGCTGGATGTAGCCAATTACTTAAACATCTTCTTCACAAACATAGCCACAACACTGGTAAACAAACTACCCTCCCACTCAGGGCATTATGGGGTAGAACACATAGTAGCATACTACAAAAACCTAGGGGTCCACAAAGACGACTTCAAACTTGAGATGGTAACAACCGATGAGGTACTCAAAAAATGTAGCGCCCTCCAACCTAACAAGGCCACTGGCCATGACAACATCCCCTCCAAATTCCTCAGAGACGCAGCAGCCGCCATCACCCCAGTCATCACACACATAATAAACCTCTCTATAAAACAGGGACACGTCCCCAAGGACTTCAAAATTGTGAGAGTGACCCCTCTGCACAAAAAGGGCAGCAAATTAGACCCAGGCAACTACCGCCCTGTTTCTATTCTTACCTCCATCTTACCTGTTACCTGTTTATTGCACAATGTTGTTTTTTTATTGGATTCTATTATATGTTGTACCACTGTATTGCACATCATCGCGGGCAAGACCACCCGCATTTCATTGTATACTTGTATGCCGTGACAATTAAAACTCTTGACTTGACTTGACTTGAAAGTCATGGAGAAAATAGTCTACGAACAGGTCGAAAAGTACCTTGTGGAAAAAAATCTAATCTACGAATTCCAATCTGGCTTCAGAACGTCCCACTCCACTGACACATGCCTCCTCTATTTGAACGACCACATCAAACAAGAGGTGGACGCGGGCAAATACTGCGGCATGGTCATGCTGGACCTACAAAAGGCCTTCGACACTGTCAATCACTCCATTCTGATTGACAAGCTAAAAGCAATTGGTTTTGATAGCTTATCAGTGAGCTGGATGCAATCCTACCTGGAGGGGAGAGAACACATGGTAGAGGTAAACGGTACTATATCCCCCCCCCCTCACAGTGAGCTGTGGTGTTCCACAAGGAAGCATACTAGGACCGCTACTCTTCCTAATTTATGCAAATGACATGTCGTCAGCCTGTGACTGCAACTTGTTCCTGTTTGCGGACGACTCAGCCCTGCTGGTCTCTGACAAGAACAAGTTGCAGGTTGAAAAAACCCTCAGCTCGGAACTAGGCAAAATCTGCATATGGCTCGCTGATAACAAACTATCATTACACAGAGTCCATTCTCTTCGGTTCAAATAACAAACTCAGCAAGACCGACGGCTTCTCAGTTGCAGTGGGTGACAATATTGTCACAAGGAAAGATGAAATTACCTACCTGGGTTCCATCCTAGAGGCAAATCTTTCCTGTGACAAAATGGCATCCAATGTAATAAAAAAGGTCAACCAACGAACTAGATTCTTGTACCGGATCTCCTCTCTGGTAAACAAGAATACCCTGAAGACTCTGGCAGGAGCACTCATTCAAGGGTACTACGACTATGCGTGCACCTCATGGTACCAAAGCACCTCAAAGGCGCTTAAAACAAAATTACAAACATCACAAAACAAACTGGTCAGACTACTACTTGACCTTACCCCCAGAACCCACCTCACCCCTGCCCACTTTGACAACCTAGGATGGCTTAGAGTAGACGACAGAGTACAGCAACTTGCAATGGGCCTGGTCTACAAGATACACTATACGACTAAGGTACCCATGTACATGTCAAAATACTTCCCAAAGGTCAGTGAATACCACAACCACTACACCAGAGGAAGCTCAACAAATCATGTTAAACCCAGATTCGGCTCAAACAAGGGACTAAACACGTTTCGCAATTATGCCACATCAATGTGGAACGCCCTACCCAAAGCTGTAAAGGAATGTGAATCCCTACCCACATTCAAAACCGCTCTTAACCCTTAGAGGTCACGCTGGAGCTTTGAACCCGTCGGCGGACAACAAAAGAAATTAGAATCCCTCTTAAATGCTCAAAAAGCACATCTTTTCAGAAATCGATAAAAATAGAAAAATTGCCATTTCTAGTGCTTTGACATGTAAGGTATACGTCCCCCAACTTGCTAAACCTAATACGACTTGTAAATACGTTTAATTCTTGCTAGATGGTATGCTTGTAATAATCTCCATTTGCGATAAGAACTACAAACGCGTCACGAAACGCACATACATGGACGCGCGCACACACAAACAGCGCATAGGTGTTAATCACTGAGTGATCTAATATGCATATTCTTCAGCGCGAGAGGGGGGGGGGTTGTGTTTCTCACTGTCTGTCGTTGATAATATAATCTGAAGAGGTCCTGCATTATTATTATTATCATTCTCTCTCGAGAATACACGGGACCCGACGGAACGTTAATTTATGTATTAAAAGTAGTCTAACATAGTCTTCATCCTCGCCCGTGTATATACCCACGGGCCCCCCAATCTATTAAAAAATGTGGGGCCCCCAATCTATAAAAAAAATGTGGGGCATTTGCTGGGCCCTTGGAATCATCCTAACCCCCCCCCCCCCCCCCCCCAGCTACTCCCCTGCACACACACACACACACACTCTCTCTCTCTCTCTCAAACAGAGAAATCAAAAGAAATCAGTACATTACAGAAGGAATTTCTTGTGCAGTCTAGTACAGTGGTTGACAATATTGTCACAAGGAAAGATGAATGGATTGATGTTGTAGTCTGAAAAAATGCTAGGAAATGCTCAGAGAATTGTTACATATATAGAACACAAATGTTCTAGAATGTTCGATTATGACATCATACTGTGACATACTCCTCCTGTAGTGTGAAAAAACATGCATTCTCATAAATATTACGATCAAATCTATTTTGTACTTGATGATACATTTGAAATTGGTTTGGTTATGATCATGTTATTAGTGTGTGTGTGTAAAAAAACGAATTAATAATATAATTATTATAAATGTCGCTCTCTCTCTCTCTCTCTCTCTCTCTCTCTCTCTCTCTCTCTCTTGAAATCTACAGTTACACATTGCTGTACTTAGTGAGGTAAATGAGTACAAGACATGTTTCACAGACACACACACACACATACACACACACACATACACAGACAGACAGACACAGACACACACACACACAGAAACACACAAACAAACGATCAAATTAAAAGCTGGATATAAATCTGCCACACGTGCTGTCAGTGAGTTTACTAAGTCAAGGATGTCTTACTTTCACACACACGCGCACACACACACACACACACACACACACACACACACACGCACACACACACACACACACACACACACACACATTTACATTTGTACATTTACACATTACATTTACATCTAGTCATTTAGCTGACGCTTTTATCCAAAGCGACTTACAAGTTCTGTACGACAAGTCATCAGGAAGGGCACAACTCTATCAGCTGAGTAACTAACAATGTTCATCAAAGTGTTGAGTGCTACAGTGTAGGTTAGTATATTAGGACAAGTGCATGACAGTAAGGTTAGTTAGGGTTGGATTTTTGAATTTGAATGTGTGTTGTTTGGCTTAGGTTGAATCCAGCCTCATCAATGAAAATAAATTCATGCAGCTGTGCAGCAAGTTCCTGCTGTTGTGTGATTTTTTTTTATATGGTACAGTACTGTAAATACCATCTCTCTCTCTCTATCTATCTCTCTCTCTCTCTCTCTCTCTCTCTCTCTCTACTACTTTTGGATATGAGCATTTTTTCAATACCAAACTATGTAGTGGCCGCTTGTCGCTAGGCTAGGCCTCCTGCTGGGTCCATTCACTGGAATAACAAAGGAATGACTGGGCCTTTGCTCCAGGTGTGAAATGGTTCTAGTGACAATGATGACATTGAATTCTGGGAGTGTAGTTCTCTCATCAGATAGCTGAATGAACTTGGATCAAGTTCTCGTCCTATCCTGAAAAGTAGTTAGGATTTTACCAGAATGTTTGATAGGACATTGATTGAAAACTATCGTCTCAAATTTGACAATTGATGGCTTATTTTGAAGGTATGAATCTGTAATTTTACATTATGTAACAAAAAAAAAGAGAATATTCTGAGAAGGTGGAGCTACACACTCTAGAAGAGCACCTACGGGAGGCTGCAATTCGAAACTGGCCACCGTAAATGCCCAAAACCCCCACCACCTCCTAATAGACAGTCTCCTCCCCACCGCATGTATATATTCCCTCCCCGCCGTATGTATATTTCTCTCCCACCCACCCACCCCCTCCTAATGTACAGTCCCCTCCCGATCATAATTTATGTATATACTGTCAGGATCTAGGGGTAACAGTACTGTATATTTGAATACCGTTTATGTCACAAATGTATCAGTACTAAATACCTATATGTCCCTATGCCATAAATGTCCTGTATGTTGTGTATGTCATAAATGTCTATATGAATTGAAAATGGGGGACCCTGATGGAAACAAGACAAACGTCTTTCTCAGGTCTGCATCCCCTTAACAATTGTGTGTATTGAGCCGTACTGTATTGTACCCATTCTGCAATCTGTTAAATAAATTCATTCATTCATACGGGGCCAGTCTGTCTCTGTGAAGAGCAACATTCCTCCCCCCTCCAGTTTAGGGCACAACCTCTCTTTAAATCTTGCGGCGTGACTTATTTTTCGCCATCATTGCTACGTAGCTAGCCAGCAATAGCGGAACTCTCCACGGTACAAAGTGCGTGTAAGTCTGGGTTTAATTCTGCCACCAAATGTATTGTTCTGTCATACCATCATGTCAGGAAGAATGAGGAGAGTTGGTACTTCGTTATGGTGCTTTAATTCTAGCCGAAAATGGTTACATACAGGTTGATACTTCCTCGTGATGCACACACAACAACCTGCATATTAAAAATAACTAAAAATAAATGTGAGTACACAAAACGTTTCAGTGTGTTCAAACCTCTGTTAGAGCCAACCTTTTTTTCTTAGTCTGGTTTGTTCATACAGAATGAAAAAATCTATCAAGACAGTTTTTTTCCAATGGTTCTGGAATGTACTTGAAAGTACTGCGTTTTACTTTTACCTCGAAAGTGCTTGAGTTTACAAAAGGCGCTATATATATATTATTCCTAAAATTGTCCTTTGTTCAAAATTGCATTGATCTGTTGGTCTGTGTAGTAGCTAATAAACAAGACTATGCTGCTTAAATGTATGTATAATGTATATTGATTGATTCACTCGTATACCAAAATACATTTGAATTGAAACATTTTGCTTTTCACATCAAATATATGTGTTTCAAATGTGATTCATTTCGATTAATTAACTATAAAGTCTTGAATTCGATATTTTTTTTTAATCGAGTCCCACCACTAGTAATTTCCCATAGCCTTGTTAACTTACACCTCACCTTTTTGTTCACCTCTCCTTTGTTGTCTTTTATTCATTGTTATTCTTTGCTCTTTTTTTTTTTTTTTTTTTTTAAATGCATTTACCTTTTTTTATTTACAATGACATTTCTTTGTCCCAATGTAGGTGGTATCAATTGGTAATCAATAGCTGATCAATGGTAAGTAAATCAACGCTAATCACAGTTGCAGGGCTGTCCCCCAACTGTTTTACCATGTGTTCCTCATGTGACTGACCAGTTATTGCATTGCTCTGTCAACACAACATACAGCTCTGAACAAACAAAGCATGGAAAGGCTCTGTAGACTAGAGCAAGAGTTGGGATCAATACAGAGCAGTGATGCATGTGACTGGTTAGGCACCTCATTCAAGTCAAAGGCCCATTCCCTGGAATCAATATCTGCTCGACACACTCAAGACAAGAACACAAGTACCTCCATCAAGTTTAACTGGGAGACAAGGGAGGCAATTTAAATTACACCTTCCTTTCCACTTCAATTTAGGATATGTGTAGTAATCACTTAATGCCTCACTCGACTAAACAAACAAATGTTTGTGCACATAAAATAAGATATTCCTCCGGGACAGAAAACATCCAGGGGTTGCAATGTCTGTCCCACACAGGGGACACAGTCCATGATTCTGATGGACCCCCAGCATGGGAAGAGGAGTCTGCTGGTGGACCACGGTGCACTCCTCTCAAACGTTGTGTACATCCGGGCCCAGTAGTGGCCGTAACACTGTCTCTAGGTGAGGCCGCTGGGAGGGCTGGGTCTTGAAGTGGGAGGCAATCACCTCTGTACGGGGCCAGTCTGTCTCTGTGAAGAGCAACATTCCTCCCCCTGAGCGGCAGTTGTACCCTTTATACCACAGAGGGCTGGGTCTTGAAGTGGGAGGCAATCACCTCTGTACGGGGCCAGTCTGTCTCTGTGAAGAGCAACATTCCTCCCCCTGAGCGGCAGTTGTACCCTTTATACCACCTCCCCCAACCTTTCCAGCACCCTACAAGGCCCCAGCCAGTGACAGTCCAGTTTAGGGCACGACCCCTCTTCCTCTTTAAATCTCGTGGCGTGACTCTTCTTTTGCCATCATTGCTACGTAGCTAGCCAGCAATAGTGGAACTCTCCGCGGTACAAAGTGCGTGTAAGTCCGGGTTTAATTATGCCACCAAATGTATTGTTCTGTCATACCGTAATTTATTGATCCCCTTGGTGAAATTCGGTATCATAGCAGCATAGGGGAGGGAGGAGGGGAGGTACATAATCTGCCACCCTTAAAATGTGACTGCCAAAATGTACAAATAGTAGGGGTGGAACGGTTCACAAAATCCACGGTTCGGTTCGTATCATGGTTTTGGGTTCGGTTCGGTATATGTTGTTTTTTATTTTAAAAAAAATTTAACACTGCAAAAATACCATACATCAGCATAAGATATATAGCCAAAAAATAATCCAACTTTTCAGTTATTCTCAAGGACGTAGTCATGCAAAAAGAATGAGAAAGAAAGAATCATGCAGAAAATATTAGGCAGTTTAACATCAGGCACATCATTTTGACAGTGACCGACTGTACAGCAAGAGGGGAGGCATTGCTGATTTAAACATGCTTCTCATTTATTTGGTAAAAAAAAGTTTTACAGCGGTTTGCCTTGTTAGGTTTAAAACTGGATTCGTAGTTGAAGGAAAGACGATTGGTCAGCTGGAGACTGAGTAAGATGACGAACAATTCTGCCAAACCAATTGAAAAAGATGAGCAGAGTTCTTTCTTGAAAAACGATGGTCTGATCAAATCAAATTGAAACTGAGTCAGGATGAACAAGCAATTCTGCTAAAAGGTTTACTCGAGTCTGAGTCTGAATTCACACACGAAAAGCCACAGAACAGATCTGGACTTCACAGCATGCACCCTTCACGCAGGAAGGGCCAGTTGCCAAAAATGAAGTCCAGCATACTCGTTTTCACACATATTTATACATATTGGTCGGTCACACCCCGTACTGTGGTTTGATAATTGATGGTAGGGCGTAATTTAGCACACAGTACCTAATATGCGTATCAAGGTGCGGTTTATATGTGACACCTGGCAGCGCTACTGACCACAACTCGGCCCGCCCCCTTCTCGTCTAGACGTTATAGAGTTTTTTTGTTTTGTTTTTGGTGTGGTTTTTTTTCCCCTTCATATTATTATAAATTTAATGTATAATTACATGTTTACTATAAAAACGAACAGTTAGAATATATAAAATAGTGTCAATCCTGTGTTTAAAAATAGGTTGTTCACGGACTTTATTTCAATGAAACGGGGGCGTAATTACTGTATTTGCATCTGAATCAAACCTAGGCGGCAGCCGGCAGAGATTTACATTGTGGGTGTGTTAGAGCGACGCACTGGCTGTCTGTTTACACTTTCAATGGGATTATCATCACGTTGGAGCAGCTGCACTCTGGATCAGAAAGAGATGAATGCATCGGATCTAATGAACGAGTACATGAACTTTGTTAAACCAGTTGATTCAGTCTCGGCTCACCGGTGAAAACACTGCGCTATTCAACGGAATTAACTATGAGATCGGTCGAGATGCGTCTGCATGGGTAAGTTTAAGAATGTTTGTTTACAGTAGCATCCAACTCCTTACAATTCCGCATCTTTGATAAAACTACACCAAGTTTTTCTGCCGACCACAAGTCCAACCATGTCACGTTTATTGTGTTATTACGACGAGCCCATGCTACATTAACGTTAGCGTTAGCTAGCTAGCCACACAGCCATGTAAGTTAAAGTTGCTAACGTTATATTGATAGCTATTGCTATGAGGTATGTGTGTATGTGTAGCTAGGAGTGATATGATAACTGTGTGTATGTGTAGCTAGGAGGGATATGAGGTATGTGTGCATGTGTAGCTAGGAGTGATATAACTGTGTGTATGTGTAGCTAGGAGTGATATGATAACTGTGTGTATGTGTAGCTAGGAGTGATATGATAACTGTGTGTATGTGTAGCTAGGAGTGATATGATAACTGTGTGTATGTGTAGCTAGGAGGGATATGAGGTATGTGTGTATGTGTAGCTAGGAGTGATATGATAACTGTGTGTATGTGTAGCTAGGAGTGATATGATAACTGTGTGTATGTGTAGCTAGGAGGGATATGAGGTATGTGTGTATGTGTAGCTAGGAGTGATATGATAACTGTGTGTATGTGTAGCTAGGAGTGATATGATAACTGTGTGTATGTGTAGCTAGGAGTGATATGATAACTGTGTGTATGTGTAGCTAGGAGTGATATGATAACTGTGTGTATGTGTAGCTAGGAGGTAACTGTGACACTGACATCCATCACTTCAATCATACATTATTTTATTATTTATGCATCAGAGAATGGCCCATGCCACTGAGTGAGGACTTTGTTGCTTTTTCTCGTTGTGACATATATTTAACAATAATTCTGCTTGACTGAGTCCAGCTAGTTTAAGATGCTGCATCCCCTTAACCTGTTCCACCCCAGGTGAAAATCTGCATAAAATGTATACCTAGGTAAATGGAATATTGCTCCACTTCTACAAGGGCTATTTGCATATTCTTGGTATCTAGGGACATCTATGGACCTCAATGAATGTATTCTCAGTGTCAGAAATATTGTGTCTATTACTAGGCTTGCTTAAATTGTGATGAAACAAAGGAAAATATGAATTATGATTTTTCTTTTCATCTTTGACAGTGAATAAAACCATGATAATAATGACCAAACTTAAAAAACTGCCACTGAGCTCATTCAGTACCCTCTTGAGATCATGTGTACAAAAGATCTAAGGAAATTAATAAAGGGAAGATGATCAAATTGAAGGTTTTGTATATACAGTACTGAATTCTCCCATCCGGACCAATGCAATTTGAAATATTATTATAGAATATATGCTTATACATTACCTTATTATAGCCAATTCGCACATTTATATATATATACATATAGTATCTTTCAAATGGCCGAGTTCAATTTGGATATAGTATCACCAGGCTTGCATAATAACAGATACTGATATTTACTGTAAACGACTGTACTATTTTATTTCCCCCACAGTATAACCATTTTGTAACTAATTTCAGATCTAATTCTTCCTACATGATTACAATAGTGTGGAGAAACTGACTACGTTTCAATATTTGTCAAAAACGTTACCTTTTGTAGCTTATTATCGCGAATCATAACAATTATTGATACGATTCATTCAGAACGCTGAACTTTGAAGCACCATAGTGGACCACAGGAAGTGTAGAACGGAGAAATTCCAACACTGAACGATAGCTAGCGATGTCCTCTTCAAAATGGCCGCAAAAAGATTCCAATTCCCATGGTTCAACATTTCCATTTCCGCTTCCGGGTCAAAAAACAATTGGAAAATAAAAACTTAAAATGATATAAATACACTTTTAACCTATTGCTAAACTATTGCCAACCTAACGTTTTACATTCTACATGTATTTGTGACATAGTAGTGATAATAATACTTGAAAACGGTTGATTTTAAAATCACAAATTATTTTGCATCTTTATAAAAATATTAATATATGATAATAATGTCAAAAGGGGTCGGTACCGTCCCCGTGGGGTGGAACAGGTTTTAACAAAGACGAAAGACTTTCTCTGGTCTGCATCCCCTTAACAATTGTGTGTATTGAGCTGTACTGTACTGTACCCATTCTGCAATCTGTTAATAACATTTTCAATCAACCCCCTCAAGACCCAACACACACACAGAGATACAGATACAGTGCTGAGATTATAAACTTGTTATTACACACACACACACACACACACACACACATGGACCCTGCATCCATACACTCTGTAGAAATTGACTTTTATTTTATCTTCTTAAAATTGTTTATTTTTTATTGTGATGTTACCTACTAAGATAAGATGATCCTTTATTAATCCCCTTGGGGAAATTCTGGTGTCAAAGCAGCATGGGTGGAGACAGGGGTCCTGAGGAGAGAGAACTATCATGGCAGCACTTAATTATGTTAATGCTATGCAGGAGATGTGCGTTGCTGGAGGGGGTTTGTTGACGCCCCAGCTCACTTTGTCTGAAGTGTGAAAAGTGGCCTTCCTTTGAGAGGGCTTTCACCCCCTTAAGTATTCTAGGACACAACCAGGTTTACAAGTTATAATTGAGCACATCGTGTTAAAAAAATTCTCAGATTTCAACATATGACACATCATTTGAAAGCTTAGATTCTGTACTTTAGCAATCTGGAATAATCTGAAAAATGAAAATGTAGAGATCTGGTACAAAGCGCTGTGAGGTGACACATATATGTTACATCATTTATTGGAAAAGTACAATTGGTCGAGTTATCGTTGGGTGGTCCTGGGGAAGAGAGTGCTTATATCATAAGATTCTGTCATGCTGTGATATGAAGAGCTGTCAGACCAGAGATGAGATAATAAGGTGCCTCAGAGAAAGGGCGTTTTATCATAGTTTCAGAGTTACTGTTAAAGAGTGGCGAGGCGCAAATATGTGGTTTAAGCAAGTTGATTATTTATAGGTGTTTCAAAGTAACAGATGGGTCGCCGAGGCGTAGAGCAGGGAAAGCCATATTTAGGCGTGGCGTAGATATATTCTTTTATTTATCATACTGTATTGTGTTTGTGTGAGGCAGGACACAGCAGAGAGAGAGAGAGAAAGAGAGAGAGAGGGGGGGTTGTGTGTGAATGAGAGAGAGAGAGAGAGGGAGAGAGAGAGAAAGAGAGAGAGGAGGAGGGGGAGGAGGAGGGGAGGAGGAGAGAGAGAGGGAGAGGGGGAGGAGGAAGAGGAGGAGAGGAGGAGGGGGAGGGGAGGAGGAGAGGAGAGAGAGAGAGAGGGAGAGGAGGAGGAGAGAGAGAGAGGGGGAGGGGGAGGAGGTGAAGGAGGAGAAGGGAGAGGAGTAGGGGGAGGAGGAGGAGAGGACGTTTAGAAAGAGAGAGAGGTGGAGGAGGAGGGGGAGGAGGTGGAGGAGGAGGAGGAGGGGAGGAGGAGGAGAGGAGAGAGAGAAAGTTTGGCTGTGTGCTTAGGATGCAATTGTGTGTGTGTGTGTGTGTGGGGACATTGCACATGTGCGGTCACTGTCCTCTTACAAGTGTGCATTCTAGATGTGGGGATAATTCTGTTCTAGTGGAGTTTTAAATGTCACTGAAGATGTACCTTTAAGATATGTCATGTTGGGAGAGCGGGACAATAAAACATGCGGGAGGATGTTACAAGTGTGCATCCTAGAGGGATGAGATAATCCTGTTGTACTGGAGCTTAAATGTCACTGAAGATGTTCATTTAAGATATGTTATGTCATACGTAGCTGTTGGATGAAACTTTTTAGAGGAGTCGAGACGAGGGAAACACTATATCATTGAGGGATGTCATGCTGTTGTGTGAGAGATATTACCGAGAGGAAAAAGAGACGAGGTGCACAGATGTAACGATTTAAACAAATAGCTTATGTGTGAGGGAACGTGAATTGCAGGCAGAGGGGTGAGTGTGCTAGGTCAAAGAAAGAAACTCCTTAATGGGCTTAAATGTGAGAGAGAGTTGGGCGATTGGAGAATGGGGGAAAAGGATCTACCTGTGGTTATTGGGTTCAATTCCAATAGCCTTAAATAATGTTTGGCACACAAAGACTGAACTGACTGAAAAATATAGGCTACATTTGTATTAACAAGTATTAACATAGTGCAAACAAACAAAATAATTAAACCTTTCTATTGTTGTGGCCACATTATAGACAAAGGCCATCAACATAAAGTATGCATATGCTCAACCAGCACTAGACTTTCCTTTCTTTAAAATAAACACAAAAAAAATATGTCAACAAATTCCCTGATTGTCAGTTCTTAACTCATTCAGCGCCAGTGTGTACCCCCATCCCTGCTGTCTCTGGGCCGGCTTTTCGTGACCGTTTTCTATCGTATATTCTATATTATGCTATGGAGACAATAGTATGGCTCATTTGACAGACACTATTTGTAGTAAAAAAATGTGTTTCTACATACCTTAGTTCGTTCACAATTCCAATATAAACATTGTCTTGTTTCTTCACAAGGGGGGGGGGGGGGTCGTTTATCCGAAACAGCGATCATATAAACGCATGTTTTATGATGGAGTTTTCGGTAAAGTACATATATAATCCATTTAGTCTTTTTCATAATATCCAATAGTTAGCTCTAAGCGATCGCGATTCTCGAACGTGTCCTTCTCACTGCTACTCGCAAAAGAGTACCTAGTTGTTTTGGGGCTGTGGTGGGGCCGGTACTAACACACTAATAGCTGGCCCATGATGGGGGACTGTGTAGAACAGGGATCTGTTAGGGCAGCAGTGGCGGAGCCCAATAGCAGAACACAGGAGAGAGAATGGAGCATTTTAGGTAGGTTTTAATTTAGGCACCAAGCAGACAGGTATGAATTTACAGGAATGTGCAATAGGCGCGAGCAGGTGCACTCCTCGTGCAGCACAGGAGCGTCCAGGTGGGTGGTGTCTCGGGAGACGGCGTAGCTCGGGAGCGGTGGTCCTGGGCACAGGGAGAACAAAGATTAGGACAAGGCAGGCAACAAGGCTAGAGTGCGTCGTCGTACCTAGGTTGTTAGGCTAACACTGCGATGAGGGAGAGCAGGATCCGTGGGCTGATGTAGGGGTTGTTGATGAGGGAATCCCTCACAGCCGCGCTGATTGATGTCCCTCTGGCAGCGTGGGAATGCTGGGGTCGGATGCTGCCCATATAAGGGTGTGAGAGGAGGAGGGGTGAGGAAGGCTCTCGCAGAGATTATCACAGGAGCAAAGGAAAAAGATCATTAAACAGAAGGTTTTGTAGATACAGTACTGAATTCTCCCATCCGGACCAATGCAATTTGAAATATTATAGAATATAGAATAGCAGGCCTATAAATGACCTTATTATAGCCAATTAGCACATTTATGGATTGTGCCAAATCTTATCTTTCAAATGGGCAAGTTCAATTTGGTAATAAGAAATATAAAAAAAAATCATACAGAAGTAATTAGCTTGAAGTCACATAGAGGCCTTTGGGAAGTGTATTTAAAAAAAAAAAAAGCCATTTTGTAATAGACATCGCTAGCTGTCGATCAGCGTTGGCATTTTTCAAAACTACACTTCCTGAAGGGATCTATGGGGTTCAAGGTTCATAGTTCTCTTATTATTCGGGATAATATACCACAAAACGTAACGTTATTGACAAATATTGAAACGCAGTTAGTTTCTCTTCCCTATTGTTAGCATGCATTGTTAGCATGCAGCAACAATTAGATCTGAAATTTGTTTCAAAACGGTTGAACCGTGGTGAAAATAAAAAAGTACAGTAGATTTCATTATCTGTTCTTATGCACGCCTGGTGATACTAAATCCAAATTGAAGTTGGCCATTTGAAAGATAATATATGTATATATAAATGTGCGAATTGGCTATTGTAACTGAGGGGTACAATTCCCTGACTGTATTGATAAGTATGGTATCATTAAACCACTACCGCTTTATGTACTTTAATTACTGGCCATACAGTACATGATATATAAATATGATGAACACTTCCCACAATGAAATCGGTTCCACACAAAGTAATAATTAAGTATTTATTGCAGCAAAAGGTACATAATATACTTCTTGGTCTTACTTTGGATGCGCTTATAAGGCAAAGGAATATGCGTAGGCAAATCAATAATGAATGTCCATTCTCTGGTTACGCAGGAGGTAATTATACAACCTGAATCTTAGGGAATTATATCTATGGTACACTAGTAATATATAGCGGGAGATACTGGAAGGGTCCCCCCGGTTGTAAGCCAGCAGGGGTAGAGGATCTGTCGGTAGTAGAAAGTCTGGTCAACGATGACTAAGGAGACTCCAAGTACAGGAGACGGTGCAATAGTCTCTTGATCCACAGACGAATACAGCTGTTCTCCGTAGACTGTAGCTCCACAGTGAAGAAAGCTAGCCGGCCTCAGGCTCTCTGAGGCGCCGACTCGACCTGGCTCCTCACAGGGTAAATCCCACACGTGTAGGCGTCGGCGATTCTCCGCTCCATAAATCACAGCAAATATAATCCAGCCGCAAAGGGCTATGTAGTCGTCGGGTAGATTAATCCAGTGTACATGTCCACACGGTTCTCGTCTAGGTCTCCTCGGGTGAAAGCGCCATGAAAGCAGCCCAGCCTGGATAAGCACTCTAGCTGGTACGAGGAAGCGTTGGTGATGCTGGTCACTGTAGAACTTTAGCCGCACGATACACTATACACAAATAGACTATTACTGACTTAATAGAAATATGTCGCACTCGACGGTATAGCGCCAAACTCTGACAATTCAGTTATTAATTCGCACGCGGTCTCAATGCTCTATTTGGGGCCAAACAGGCCATACTTCACCGCACGGAGTATCGTGGGTGAGGCTTCAACTTATTGGGTAACTCTGGACTTCTGACTAAGTGCTTCTGTATTCACCTGCGCCGTATTTATACGTTAGGTGAACAATCTAGTGCCAATCTCATTTCTGTCGCGTATCCCTGGGCAAGGCCGGGCATGTTCAGACATGTCTTGACGGTGACTTTGAACCTGACTCTGGAGGCACGGCTCTGGCGCCTGTGGACCGCTGTCCAATAGGAGAACGAAATATTATGGTCTGTACTAGGCTAAAGGGACATTCCGTGTATATGTACAAGGAATATACAAGGGATATCAAACGATATACAAATACTATGCAATATATATCAATCAATAAATATATATATTCGGTTTAATCTGATCCTTTGTAACAGCTATAATAAGGTAATTTATAAGCCTGCTATTCTATATTCTATAATAATATTTCAAATTGCATCACTGTCAAAGATGCAAAGAAAAATCTTAATTCATATTCTTCTTTGTTTCATCACAATTTAAGCAAGCCTAGTAATAGGCACAATATTTCTGACACTGGGAATACATTCACTGAGGTCCATAGATGTCCCTAGATACCAATAATATGCAAATGGCCCTTGTAGAAGTGGAGCAATATTCCATTTACTTAGGTATGTATTTTAGAAAATAGGGCTTAATCCACAATGGCATACTGTAAATAACATTGAATAGGGGTTTACTTGAATCAAGCTTTACTTTACTTGAATTCCCTTTAAAGGGGACATGTCTTGCTATTCCTTTCACTATTTGGGCAACTTTACACAATTCCTGTGAGTCTATGGAACACATCTGTAAAGTTTTTTTCAAAAGAATGCATTGTTTTGTATTTCTAATCAAGTACTCTAAAGCAGCATTTTTCCACATCAAGATTTCAAGCTGTTTTGGGCTGGGCTCCGCCCATACGCGCTTTGAGTGACAGTCACCCACAGTCTGACTGGCAGACAGAGAGAGATATAGAGAGATTGAGGGGGATACTAATTAATTTGCCGTGGGGGGGCATGGGACAATGCATTGGTAACTTGTTTCAAATGACAATATACACGCCTGTGAATATTAGCGGCGCCATTCAATGTGGCAATTCAAGGTGGCAGCGGCGCAATTCAAGGTGGCAGCCTGTCCAAGCAGCTCTGCAGTGTTACTTGTTTCTAGTCTAATTTACTGTTTTAACTGGATTTAGCGACTCCCTCTTGGCTCTACCTCTTTTAAAAACACTATCCTAACTTCTTTTAACTCCTTTTAATATGTTTTTACTTTTCTTAACCTCGGATAACAATGGACCGGACCGGCGGCCTAACAACATACAGTCACGACAAACTTATTGCCCTCAGGAGTCGAGCAGCTGCTCCTCCGAGGGACTTTCCAGCTGAGATAAGAGTACACAGGAGAGGCACAAGAGCTGGATCCATCGTCAAAGAAAGGAGAAAGAACAACGATAGGAAAACATACCTGCCCTCCGTCGTCATGGGAAATGTCAGATCGCTGGTCAACAAGACAGATGAACTTTCGGCCCTGGTAAAAAACCAAGTGGAATACAAAGAGTCCAGCTTGCTGTGCTTCACGGAGTCCTGGTTGAATAGAAATATCCCTGACTGTGCGGTGGAACGTTAGGTTATGACTATAACCAAGTTCTGTTAGTATAGCGACGCTCGGCATCGCTCTCTGCACTATCTCGCATACGTGCACGCGCACTGAATAAAGACCACAATGTACCTTTAATCCCAATATTTGTCTGACCACACCCCTATCAGCTTACCCATATAAGCAGGGGTGGGGCCACCCACTCTCCTCCTTCCCAAGCTTTCGCCACAAGGCGAGGTCAAAGGCTGCAGCGGCGTCGGATGCCGAGCATCGCTATACTAACAGAACTTGGTTATAGTCATAACCTAACGTTCTGTATCGTATCGCTCTCGCTCGGCATCGCTCTCTGCACAAGGGAGGCCGAGCGAGAGCCAACGGCCGACAAATACACCCCGCTGACAGCCCCCCACAAACCATCAGAACAGGGAGGGCCGAGCCCCCCCGACCCACCCTAATGGCGGGCACCCCCCCTATTAGGGGCTTCACGGGAGGGCGACGGACCCGACCGTGCGAAGAGGCACTCAAGCAACTCAACGCACAGGGTGAGCAGACCGTGGCTTGACCCCACGACTACACACACGCACAACCCGCATGCCACCCGGGAACGAACGGAGGAACAACCTCGTTACTGCCCCCAGAATCACGGGGTCAAGGGCAAACCCAACCCCGTGGCAAGGCCGTAGCAGCGGAGCACGAAGGAAGACCCAGACCCACCAAAAGGACTGGACTCCCTAGAATGGGGGCCCGGAGAAGTCCATGATGCCAGCATCAAGACCCCACCAGGTGGGCACGTAGTGCCCCGCCCCCCACATCGCCAGCGTATTCGGACAAAGGCCCCTCAGTTACTGCACCTGGTATTCCCAGGCGGAATCCCATCCAAGTACTAACCAGGCCAGAACCTGCTTAGCTTCCGAGATCGGACGAGATCGGGCGTGTTCAGGTTGGTATGGCCGTAAGCCGAGCGGGCCCCGTCCCCCCAATAGTACACCGCCTGGCACACTGACCCTGCAGAACAGGCAGTCAGCATGGCCGTAAGCACACAAAAAAGGTTAACCAACGGAAGCAGGCAGCGCACCGGGGAAAACCAGGCAACAGGCTGTTAACCCTAGCCTGGAGACTGCGGACGAGACAGGCGCCAGAGGGGACAGCTGAACACAGCCGCCCCGGCGGAAGGAGCGTAAGCTGGCGGTGTTGCATGACCAAGCCTCCATTTAAAAACCCCCACCCAGAGGGGTCGAGGCAGAGAAGGCTGACACGATTGGCAGACGTCATGAACGTGCAGGGGCACCCTCAAACGGTGAACCCGGGAGTTGACACTGCTCCAACACACCAGGGAATCAACCACCTCGGTGTTACCCAATGCGGTGGTTGTTCCTATAACCCCTCAAGAAAAAACTCCAAAACACACCTGCGGGTATACACCGGCTATACCGCAGTACAAGTGTTTCAGTTTCCAAAAAGGGTTAACCCAGGCCTACGGGTCGCAAACATCACTTCGGACCGGGCCTGGCGGTACGGGAAGCACAGGGTCACCAGAGGAGGTCAAAAAACCACCCCCACAGGCCCCTCTTCGCCATGCGTGAGAGAGGAGCGAAAAATAATGGAGAACCAGCCCCTAAGCACACCGTACCTGGTATTCCCCGGCGGTCTCCCAACCAAGTACTAACCAGGACCAACCTGTGTAGCGGCCGAGATCCGACGAGATCGAGCGCGTACAGAATGGCATGGCTGTAAGCCATGACGACAGTGCTGAGTAAAAACATACCCAACCAGGGTCTCCATAGCGCTTAACCCTGTGACACCCAGACCGACCTGGCATTTTTCCCCCTGAAAAAAGCCCAAGTCCCTCAGGGTACCAGAACAGCAGATCTGCATCCCCGGCGGACAACGGGTTCAACTGATCTGGACCAGCGTGACCAGAACCAGTCCCGTGCCCTAACCACGCCGACATGCCTACTCCAGGAGAAGGGCAGATATGCGTGTTGATCTTAACATGAAAAGAAGGCGCCACCCAGACGTTCGGACGAACCGCGCCTGGTGGCCCACCCCAAGGGCGTGAGACCCCACCACATATGTTCAGATCCATCCCGTCATCATCCCCCAGACATGAATGAGAATCCGTCGACAACCCACCCAGGTCATGGGATGTGGTCGTCGGAAGAGGAAAAACCCCCATCTCAGTTGCTTTATAAAAACGCTGTTTCAACCACAAGCAACCAAGGCGTGCCAGTCAATCGCCTGTTTACAGCGAGCTAGCACTATACGTGCGTCGGGACACACCCCCATCAATGAACAGGCTAATTAGACCTGTCATTGAATCCCCAAGGCGCCCAGGGGAACGACAAGAGGGGTGTGACACTCCCTAACTCCAACACTTCTGGAATAGAAAGAAGGAAGCATCAACAGTATGTATCCCAGTCTACACAGCCGGGGTAAAAAATGTTCACATTTTTACATCCCACCACCCTCCCATAGGAAAGAGACGGGGATCCCCAGAGAGACTTCCCACGCGAGCTGTACAGATTGAAAAGAATATATTGCACCTTGAGCCATGTAAAAAACTGGTTTTAGGGCCTCCGGGGAAGAGGCACTGAACCCATACACACTCAATAAACGAATTGAATCGAATATACATACAATAGAAAAGGACCCTTCTAGAGGGTCCACTCACTTTGACAATCTGAGGAGGAAGGCTCTGTACTCTGATGGAGGCTTCCTCACATGGAAGAAGGAGTCCGAACTCACAGAAGGCCTGAATAGGCGCTTGGTGAGGAGGAGCCCTGACCACCCCCCCTGAAAACAGATCCATCACATGGACCTGAACAGCACACGGAAGTCCTACCAACAGAGACGCGCACGGTGACGTACTCTATGGCGGGGGAATTCCTGCGGTGCACACGCCCAATATACCAGGCCGTGGGACCAGGAACTCCCTCCCCCCCCCCCCCCCCCCCCCGTAACGTGCCGAAGCGCCACGTGACGGGAACCTTGAAGGACAGGGGGTGTACCCCTGACCGACAGAACAATGGGGAGAGGAAAGGTTACCAGTTCACCCCTTTACGACCCCACACCCATGATACGATGTAACGACAAAAAGAGAATATGACACAGTCATAGTCAGCTCTATGAAGCGTTTCACAGCTCCACACAGCGCATGAGCTAACCTGCTATCTGATTTTTACTAAGGAAAAACACAGAATAGAGAGGGCTCTAAGAACCCCGGTCCAACATACACATGTGCTTCTGTGGCCAGTACAACCCAGTTGTAGGTCACATGACACACACAACCCATCATCACCTACAAAAAATGGCAAAAACACTCAACAGAGGAACGCTGTTTTTTTCACAATGAGAGAATACATCATTCTTGATTAGTATCGACCACAGGCCTTGCTAAGCACACATGACAGCAACCAAATCAATTTCCCTTTAGGAAAAAAGTTTCTCCAGCAGATTTAGCACAACCTCAGCAATCAAGCTAAGAGTTACATCGTATCCCTACCACACAAAAGACACAATTAATGCACAACATGTCTGATTGGAGGATGAAAAAGTCCCCAGGGAACCGGGGGGGAAACACAATCCTCCTATTTTACCCTCAATACGGCCAGTTAAAACAGGAAAACCTGTTAATGTGTGAACACACTGTTCATTGTCATTACAGTCTGAGAAAGAACATTCTTTTACTCACTTGTCACCAAGCATAGCTTCATAGGTTAGTTACCTTAGTTGTGAGCATATAAACACCATGATGTTTCTCACACAACAACCAGATCCGATTTGCACGGAGAAGCTAACTGCCAGTGACAAAAAACAGCTCACACATAACCCGCAACGTATCCTAAATGCATTGCAACAACACACGTTTTGGGAAAAAACACCGTTATTCACAACACACTTAGCAAAGTAAAACCAGAAGACGTGTTATGAGGTCTGGTCAACCCCGTACCTACCCGGAAAGCAGATCAGCGAAGTGCAGTCACAGACACCGTAGGAAACACAGCCGCTCCTGTGTTGTCCGAACTGGGTAGCGTCACCGCCCCAACCCGTACTACAGTCCCCCGTTGATGCAACCTTGCCGTCCAGGCTCAGGGCAGGGTCGACGAAACATCCCCTGTCAAGGATGACGTCGCGGTCAAGAGTGTAAAACATGTTAAAATCAAAGCACGTTCAACAGAATAGCCTAACGACGCACGCGATCAGAAGCGAGCTCACGGCGGCGCGCGAGAAGCTAAGCTACCCCGCGCCAGCCATGGCCCATAGCAGCAAGCTAACGTTACCTAGCGACCACGACATGCTAGCCCCGCAGCTAACAGCTGACTGGCTAATAGTAGGCCCTAAGCAGGCCATGCAGCGATCCAGCAGGCTAACGCAGCAGTTAACAGCTGACTGGCTAACCGTAAGCTATGAACATGTAAACAATGACATAACACTCACCCAGACAGGCCGCCGTTCTGAACCTCTCCTCACTTTTTAAGAGAAAAGAGAAAACAAGATGTCAACACCGCTTCACAACGGTGACTTTACCACATCCGACGGAATCAGCACAGTACCAACTGGCCTGTGTAGCTGACTTTGAACATGAATCTGCCGCTATCGCACATTACATGCACATATCCCCTCGTGAAGGAATACTCTCATTTGGATATGAAAGATGGGGCCTTAACACGGTGACAGAGAGAATCCACTCGTCCAGAACACACAGGGATCACCAGTGTCAATGGTCGCGGCCCACTAGTTAAAACTATAATGGTCTTCAGACCAAGGCCTTCTGTCGCCTAGGTGGCTAAACAAAGGACCCTAGCCTGGGGCCGGTTTCCATAAACTTTGTCAAGTAGCCCCCATAGCACTAACAGACAAGTGGAGCCCGCCAGCAAACACTACTCACCCAACCTGGAACGCACCGCTTCTCACAACAGCGGCATGTCCGACAGTTCAGCTGTGGCCTGACAGGTTTCACCCCAACAAACACAGCAAGGAACTGCAGTTGAGAAGCATGCAGTGGCGTGCTCCCAATACGAAAACCGGTGGAGGGTTTTTAGAATGATCATCATCTTCCAGACACTCCAGTACGAAGACAATATCGCCGTATTTTCTCGAAAATAGTGAGAGAGAAAATAAAGATATGATGTCAACGTATCCTTGTTTCCCAAAGCTGCTCCTAAACCTTTCTTCCATCATGGTGTCAAGTGTGGGGATCTACCGAGGCACTTCTTCCTTGTGGTGAAAGCGAGAAGGAGGAGAGTGGGTGGCCCCACCCCTGCTTATATGGGTAAGCTGATAGGGGTGTGGTCAGACAAATATTGGGATTAAAGGTACATTGTGGTCTTTATTCAGTGCGCGTGCACGTATGCGAGATAGTGCAGAGAGCGATGCCGAGCGAGAGCGATACGATACAGAACTGGATGGCTTCACCATGGTACGAGCCGATAGAAACAAAGCCAGCGGTAAGCGGAAAGGCGGCGGGTGGTTGTTTACGTTAATTCCAAGTGGTGTAATCCCGGACATGTTACGGTCAAGGAACACATATGTAACCCAGATATAGAACTATTGGTGGTAGGACTGAGACCGTATTATCTCCCGAGAGAATTCTCACATGTAGTGGCAGTGACTGTTTACATTCCGCCAAGCGCAGCAGCGGCGCACACGCGTGACGTCATCCACTCTACCGTTGCTAGGATACAGACAACACATCCCAACGCATTTGTATTCATCAACAGGGATTTTAATCACGTTAAAATAACCAGGACCCTGACAAATTTCACACAATATGTATCCTGCAAAACAAGGGGAAATAAAATGTTGTATGCCAACACAAAAGAAGCTTACAGATCTACCCCCCTCCCTCCATTAGGGGCATCTGACCACAACCTGATTAGGCTTGTAACTACATACAAGCCTATTATTAAAAGACTATTATACAACGGCATGCAAATTTCTCGATTCTGATTGGCTGAAACAGTCAATTTACACGTGTGTATTTCTTATAACCCACGCTCGTGGTCCCAGAACCCGCCCACAACCGAATTACAATCACTCCGCCGTTCGTGGTTTTAGAAATTAAAGCAAGATGGCGGACAATAATCTTTACGAATGGATATGTTGATAGCGTCATAACGACTAAATGGAAAACGATTCTGTCACAGCGAATGTCTTAGTTGCTTAAACAATGTTGGATGATGTAATTGATGGGTCATGAGTCATTGTGGAACAAAATAAAAATCGCGCAAATTGATTGATTGATTAATTGCAAATAAAAAAATTAAATACATTTATTTCTATAGAAGCAGCTGGGAGGTGCGCTGTTTTAAGTGAGCGTGGACTATTGAATTGATTGATTGCTAATTTTATTACTGTCCGCCTTGTTTCCAACTGGTTAAGTTTAGGCCCTCTTTCGAAGTTGGTTAAGGTTAGAGTTTGTCTTTAGAGCAGGGCGATAGACCACCAGCCCTGATTCCAAACTCTAACCGTAACCAAATTCGAAAGAGGGCCTAAACTTAACCAGTTGGAAACAAGGCGGACAGTAATAAAATTAGCAATCAATCAATCAATCAATTCAATAACCCATGCTCACTTAAAACAGTGCACCTCCCAGCTGCTTCTATAGAAAGTAGGTTTACAAAAAAAAAAGTCTTATAGGGCAAAGAACCCCCCCCCCCTATATAGGGCAAAGAACTTTTTTTTTCCTATAGGGCAAAGAAAACTTTTTTTAATTAGTTTTACCTACAGTACTTTCTATAGAAGCATCTAAGAATGAAGTTCTATAGAAAGTAGGTTAAAAACTAAAGAAAAGTTGGATGTGTTGGATGTCTAGGTGAAAGACAGTTGGATGTCTTAGTTTGTTGGATGCCTAGGTGAAAGACAGTTGGATGTCTTAGTTTGTTGGATGCCTAGTTGAAAGACAGTTGGATGTGTTAGTTTGTTGGATGTCCTATACTGAGAACAGTTGGATGCACTTCCGAGCTGCTTCCACATGGAGGCAACTTCTATTTTTTTTTGTGGGAACTACTTTTTCTGGCGGATGGTTTTTCCAATAAATCTTCAATTAATGTGTGTTTATTGTATAGCAATAAGGTTGGATGAATGTGCCAGTTGTATAAAAGCATTACACCACTTATAGTCGTGGGTTGTGACAATTAGACCATGCCTAGGGGGGTCTAACGACCACTCCTGCGCATGATGTAATGCTTAACCAGTCACCACCAGGACCATCCAACAGTGGTCAAAGGAGGTGGAGGAGGAGCTGAAGGAGTGTTTTAGAATAACTGACTGGGGGATGTTTGAGAGTGTCCATGGAGAGGACATCGAAGGTCAGACTACACCAAGTTCTGTGAGGATAGCATTGTGCCTACCAAAAGGGTACAATGCTATCCTAACAATAAACCATGGATTAACGGAGACATCAAAACTCTCCTATACAAGAAAAAGAGGGCGTTTAAGGCAGGGGACATTGAGGGGGCCAGGGCAGCACAAAAAGAGCTGAAAAAGGAGCTGAGGGCAGCCAAGCTCAAATACAAGGACAGATTGGAGGGAGGACTGAAGGCTCACATAATCCAAGATGGCTGCTACTGAGAGTGCTGTTGAAATTGCATGAGACTCTATCTTCTTAATATCTAAGCAATCCCAATTGTTTAGCTAAATTGAGATGGTTTGAGCTCTTACTTTGATACATTAGAATTAAGGAGGAGGATTATCAAACTAAATCTGACTAAAATCCTCTAACCTGAGGTTAAAACCTTTCCAGCCTGGTAGGCCTCAAACCTGCACCAGGTAAACTCCACAGAGAACCCCAAACATTTGAGCTGGGTGTGGGAGAGAAGATCACCTGGGAGCATGGCAAAGGCACAAAAGGCTGAGATAGAGGACATAAAGAAGTCACTCGATTATATTACAGAACAAATGGCAAACTTCTCCAAAAAACAAGAAACCATGCTGGAGTTGATGGGAGAGATAAAGGAGCTAAAAAAGCTTAATCTGGAGAATGAACAAAAGATAGCAACGCTGGAAACCAAGGTGGATGAATTGGAGCAATATTCCAGATTAAACAACATCATCATAAACGGTCTGGTGACTAAGCCAAGGACCTATGCCAGAGCTGTGGCAGGGGTTGGTGGTGAACCCACGGATCAAGATATTGAAACGATTGAGCAACAAGTGATCACCTTCATGGCTGGTAAAGGAATACAGATCAACAGTGGAGATATAGAGGCATGCCACCCCACCTTACAAACTACAACTGGGATGAGGTGTATGTTGACGATCCAAATCAGGCATATGATGCTTTTTTGTTGACGTTCACAGAGCTATACAACAAACACTGTCCTATTAGAAAGAGCTGGGTGAAGGATAAATATAAAGGAAAGCCATGGATGACCAAAGCTACGCAAAGGGCGTGCAAAAAGAAAAACTTACTTTACAAGAAATATTTACAACTGAGAACAAGTAAAAGCGAAGAAAAATATAAGCTGTATAAAAACAAACTGACTTCCATTATGAGAGTACAGAAGAAGGAATACTACAATAAAATGTTAGAAGATAGTGCAAATAATATACAAAAGACCTGGAAAATAATCAATCATATTATTCTAAATAGAGGCTATAAATCTGAATTTCCAAGCTATTTTCTAAATAGCTCAGATGCTAAAGTGGACAATGTAAAAAGCATTGTTGAAGATTTCAATGACTACTTTGTGGGTGTTGGAACTACTTTGGCCAGCAAAATTGTTGTGCCTGATGATAAAAAAGATATGTTTAATAATCTTATTAATGATCATATCAGTTCTATGTTCCTTTGTGGGGTAAATTAACTTGATATAATTGATATTGTAAGTAAAATCAAAAACTAAACATCAACTGATATAAACTCCATTGATATGGTAATTATTAAAGAAGTAATTGAGTCTATTGTAAAACATTTGACCTATATGCAATCTGTCTTTTCAAAGAGGTGTTTTTCCTAATAATATGAAACCAGCAAAGGTAATACCAATATATAAAAATGGAGATAAACATCAAATGGACAATTATAGACCAGTGTCCCTACTTCCTCAATTTTCAAAAATATTAGAGAAACTATTTGTGAAACAACTGGATCTTTTCATTGGCAAATACAAAATACTGAGTGAACACCAGTATGGGTTTAGGAAAAATAGAAATACTACATGTGCAGTGATGGAGATGGTAGAAGAAATAACTAAAGCAGTTGAAAATGACAAGTGGTCTATTGGTATTTATATTGACCTACAGAAGGCTTTTGATACAATAGATCACAGCATATTAGTGAGAAAACTGGAGAAGTATGGGATACGAGGTATAGCTAACTCTTGGCTAAAGAGCTACTTGGAAAACAGACAGCAATGTGTGCAAATCAATGACACTGTGTCAAGATTTAGGAAGGTCACCTGTGGAGTACCTCATGGATCTGTGATAGGTCCAAAACTATTTATACTTTATATTAATGATATGTGCAATCAGTGGCGTCGCGTGGGTAAAATAACAGGGGAAGCCAAAAAAGAAATTATTAAAAAAATATTATTAAATATTTTTATTAATATTTTTTTTTTAGTCAAGTAGTCACCATGTACACTACAGTATGGCTCGGCGGCCAGTCAAACTTTCTTTTTATTTATTTAACAGATTGCAGAATGGGTACAATACAGTACGGCTCAATACACACAATTGTATAAGGGGATGCAGACCAGAGAAAGACGTTTGTCTTGTTTACATCAGGGTCATTAATACTGCTGGAGCATTGGTTCATTTTAGACACATATTCGGTTGCAAAAAGGTGTCCCACGGTCTCCTCTATGGCCGTGAATATTTTCACGCGGATCGGAATCACTTTTCCGTTTCGGCGAGTTTATTCCACGCTTGCGGCTTTCCTTTTCTAAGCATTTTCGGGGCTACATGAGTAAAAGTTGCGGGACGCCCAGATGTTTCCACGATAGAAAGCTCGCGTGGATCCCATAATAGGCTCACTTAATACAGCGTTTTTAAAATCACGCGACATTTTCAGGGTCGCGAGCCGACCTTTTCCCCTCGTTTTCGATGATGGAAGTGATTTAGGAAAAGCTTCGGCACGCCGAGAGGTACCCGTGGATTTAATCTCGCGAGGACCGGGGCAATATTCGGCCCGTGGGAGCAGTCACGGGTTAATACAATGTTCAGAGTGCAGAGGGGAGGTGTGCAGAGGGGAATCCACACTCATGATTCTTCTCACAGCCCCGTTTTAAACTTTTAGGGTGTGGCAGTCAGCTCGAATCTGATTGGCTAGGATCGGTTTTGGACTCTAGATACATGAATCACATGGTTGAGGCTGGAGAAAGAGACCTACCCCCTGCCTCCTCTCCTCTATAGCTGCAGTGAGCACAGTGAGTCTGACAGTGTGTTAGAGGGAGTGAGAAGGAGAAGAGGGAGACATAAAAAAAATAAAATATATAACACAGATGCATAGATGAAGAAGAATGTAAACAATATTAAAAAAAAATTATATATATATATATATATTTTTTTTTTCATATTTCATATTTGATATTAATTCATACCCCCTGAGGTCTAAAGTTTCTAGCTCCACCTTCTCAGAATATTTTTTTTTTGTTACATAATGTAAAATTACAGATTCATACCTTCAAAATAAGCCATCAATTGTCAAATTTGAGACGATAGTTTTCAATCAATGTCCTATCAAACATTCTGGTAAAATCCTAACTACTTTTCAGGATAGGACTTGAACTTGATCCAAGTTCATTCAGCTATCTGATGAGAGAACTACACTCCCAGAATTCAATGTGATCATTGTCACTAGAACCATTTCACACCTGGAGCAAAGGCCCAGTCATTCCAGCGTCTTTGAGCACCTGGAAAAGCGCTATATAAAATAGATGTATTATTATTATTATTATTATTATTCCTTTGTTATTCCAGTGAATGGACCCAGCAGGAGGCCTAGCCTAGCGACAGGCGGCCACTACATAGTTGGGTATTGAAAAAATTCTCATATCCAAAAGTAGTAGAGAGAGAGAGAGATAGAGAGAGAGAGATGGTATTTACAGTACTGTACCATATCAAAAAAAAAAAAGCAAACCAATAACAATTTGTGGTTGTATTTCTCTAGAATGACTAGAAGACCTTCTGGGGTGGACGCCAAGCCTGTTCACACAACAGCAGGAACTTGCTGCACAGCCGCATGAATTTATTTTCATTGATGAGGCTGGATTCAACCTAAGCCAAACAACACACATTCAAATCCAACCCTAACTAACCTTACTGTCATGCACTTGTCCTAATATACTAACCTACACTGTAGCACTCAACACTTTGATGAACATTGTTAGTTACTCAGCTGATAGAGTTGTGCCCTTCCTGATGACTTGTCGTACAGAACTTGTAAGTCGCTTTGGATAAAAGCGTCAGCTAAATGACTAGATGTAAATGTAAATGTGTAAATGTGTAAATGTAAATGTGTGTGTGTGTGTGTGTGTGTGTGTGTGTGTGTGTGTGTGTGTGTGTGTGTGTGTGTGCGTGCGCGCGTGTGTGAAAGTAAGACATCCTTGACTTAGTAAACTCACTGACAGCACGTGTGGCAGATTTATATCCAGCTTTTAATTTGATCGTTTGTTTGTGTGTTTCTGTGTGTGTGTGTGTCTGTGTCTGTCTGTCTGTGTATGTGTGTGTGTGTATGTGTGTGTGTGTGTGTGTCTGTGAAACATGACTTGTACTCATTTACCTCACTAAATACAGCAATGTGTAACTGTAGATTTCAAGAGAGAGAGAGAGAGAGAGAGAGAGAGATTTATAATAATTATATTATTAATTAGTTTTTTTACACACACACACTAATAACATGATCATAACCAAACCAATTTCAAATGTATCATCAAGTACAAAATAGATTTGATCGTAATATTTATGAGAATGCATGTTTTTTCACACTACAGGAGGAGTATGTCACAGTATGATTTCATAATCGAACATTCTAGAACATTTGTGTTCTATATATGCAACAATTCTCTGAGCATTTCCTGAAATTTTTTCAGACTACAACATCAATCCAGACTGGTTTGACCCTGACAGCATGTGTGGCAGATTTCATGTCAATAAAGCCCATTTGAATGAGAGCGAGAAAGAGAGAGAGAGAGAGAGAGAGAGAGAGAGAGAGAGAGAGAGAGAGAGAACAGGTCTTCACCTCTCTACTTTCTACTCTACTCAGATGGTATTTACAGTACTGTACCAACCACCGTTATAGTTGATCATGACACTGCCAGAAAGGATGTAGTATTCCTTCTAGATGGTTCTGACGGCACAAGGAATGGATTCCCAGCTATGCGTAATTTTGTTGAGTGAGTGGTGGAGAAACTCAATGTGGAAGAAAACAAAGACCGCGTCTCTGTGGTCCAGTACAGCAGAGATCAAGAGGTTCATTTCTATCTGAACACATACACCACAAAAGAGGATATTCTTGCCACGGTCAGTACTGTAAGAAAAAGAAGCAAACCAATAACAATTTGTGGTTGTATTTCTCTAGAATGAGAGAGAGAGAAATGAGAGAGAGAGAGAGAGAGAGAGAGAGAGAGAGAGAGAGAGAGAGAGAGAGAGAGAGAGAGAGAAAGAAAGAAAGAAAGAAAGAAAGAAAGAAAGAAAGAAAGAAAGAAAGAAAGAAAGAAAGAAAGAAAGAAAGAAAGAAAGAAAGAAAGAAAGAAAGAAAGAAAGAAAGAAAGTGTGTACATGTCCACGGATGTGCGCTTGCCATAGTGATTGATGACACTTCACAGGCATGTCTTTAGTATAGGTTAGAAAGCAACCTGGGTTCTCAGACAGAGAGAGAGAGAGAGAGAGAGAGAGAGAGAGAGAGAGAGAGAGAGAGAGAGAGAGAGAGAGAGAGAGAAGCTCCCGTCTGGTAGAGATTTGGGCTCTACTGAGCCTACCTTTCTAGTTGAAACGTTGCAATTTTTACATCATGCGTAAGCTGTCAACTAGCGAGATGTGTTGTTACAGAGCTGGTTACAGAGCTGGTCCACACTGCTATTATGAAATGACCCGAAATTTATGTAAGCTTGTCAACTAAAGCGGTCCGTGTTTAATAATAATAATAATAATAATGACTTGGATTTATATAGCGCGACAGCGCGGGTGAGCAAACTCGTCACACAGCAGCCAGTGATCATTCATACCTCGTATACACAGACGCACTCTCCCATTTGAATTGAGAGAGAGCGAGAGTGTGTGTGTATGTAAGCTTTTTTTTCTTCTTTATCTGAGAGAATGTCCGCGAATGTCCTCAGACTCCTCACGCAGGAGAGGAGAAACGACTGCAAAAAGTCGAGTCCCGTGGATATTATTGTAACAGATAATTCATACATATTATGTTTAGAATTTGGATGGGGGGGTAGGCTCTGATACCAGTCTCACGCCTCTGCGGGGGTGTAACACCTATTCACAGCGCACACGCGCTATTATGTGTGTGCGCGCGTCCATGTATGTGCGTTTCGTGACGCGATGTAGTTCTTATCGCAAATGGAGATTATTACAATCATACCATCTAGCAAGAATTAAACGTATTTACAAGTCGTATTAGGTTTAGCAAGTTGGGGGACGTATACCTTACATGTCAAAGCACTAGAAATGGCAATTTTTCTATTTTTATCGATTTCTGAAAAGATGTCCTTTTTGAGCATTTAAGAGGGATTCTAATTCTTTTGTTGTCCGCCGACTGGTTCAAAGCTCCAGCGTGACCCCTAAGGGTTAAGGGAGGCCTGGCTTCCGTTGGCTTCCATAAGGATTCGCCACTGTGTGCAATGTTGCTGAACTGTTAAAGTTTGTTATTTTTGCAGATGATACAAATTTATATTGCTCAGGAAGTAATTTAAAGGAACTTTTGCCTGATATTGAAAGAGAGCTTGAAACTCTCAAAACTTGGTTTGATGTTAATAAATTGTCTCTCAATATTAAGAAAACTAAATTTATGGTTTTTGGAAATCGAAAAGAAATAGAGGGGGAGATAGAGTTAAAAATATGTGATGTAAAAATAGAAAGAGTTTTTGAGATACAATTTCTAGGGGTAGTTATTGACCAGAAATTAACATGGAAACAACATGTTAACTATATTCAAGGAAAAATATCTAAGTCAGTAGCAATATTGTATAAATGTAAGGATTAAACTACAAAGCCTTGCACATAATTTACTGCTCACTTATACTTCCTTACATTTCTTACTGTGTGGAAGTATGGGGGTCGACATTTAAAAATACAGTAAATCCAATAGTCGTACTGCAAAAGCGGGCCATTCGGAACCTTTTCAAGGCTGGTTACTATGAACACACAAATCCATTGTTTATAAAGTCTCATATTATGAAATTTAATGATTTGGTTTACTATAAAAATATGCAAATAATGTACAGAGCTAAAGCAAAGTTACTCCCAGGTGGGGTGCAAAGGTTTTTTTCAACACATGAAAAAAAATATGATTTGAGAGATATTTGTAAATTTACTGTTCAGAAAGCTAAGAAAGGGATTAAAAGGAGGTGTATTTCTATTATTGGGGTTAACTTGTGGAACAATGCGGATATACAGTTAAGAATGAGTAATTCTATTTTGGTTTTTAAGAAAAAGGTTTGTAAAGCAATTTTTGAAAAATACAAGGGTGAATAACACTGTTTTGTTTGCTTTTTTTCTTTTTTCTTTTAGAATACTGTTTTGGAATCTACATTTTTGTATTTTTGTATTTACATTTTTTTAATGCTAAATTTTGAAAAACTACAAGGGTGAAAAACACTGTTTTGCTTGCTTTTTTCTTTTCTTTATAATACTGTTTTGGAGTAAAAAAAATAAAAAAAAATATATAGGACAGGCACATATAAGCACTATGCTTCAGTCTGTACCTTTTTCAGTCACTGTAAATAATCAAATATTGATAAATGATGATGTGTATATTGTACTTTTTTTTGATGACTGAAAAAAAATTAACTACTACTACTACTACTACTCCTGCACGTGATGTAATGCTTAACCAGTCACCACCAGGACCATCCAACAGTGGTCAAAGGAGGTGGAGGAGGAGCTGAAGGAGTGTTTTAGAATAACTGACTGGGGGATGTTTGAGTGTCCATGGAGAGGACATCGAAGGTCTTACGTACTGTGTGACAGACTACATCAAGTTCTGTGAGGATAGCATTGTGCCTACCAAAAGGGTACAATGCTATCCTAACAATAAACCATGGATTAACGGAGACATCAAAACTCTCCTATACAAGAAAAAGAGGGCGTTTAAGGCAGGGGACATTGAGGGGGCCAGGGCAGCACAAAAAGAGCTGAAAAAGGAGCTGAGGGCAGCCAAGCTCAAATACAAGGACAGATTGGAGGGAGGACTGAAGGCTCACAGCTTAAAAGAGGTCTGTGGGGGGGGGGTTAGGAGGATAACCGGCTACAAGCAGCAAAATGCAGCTGTTTCTTTTCACCACTTTTAGCTCTATTTTAACCCTATTTTAGCTATTTTTATCCCTATGTATTTATCCATCTTGTTTTTAAAGGGGACATGTACTGCTATTCCTAGCACTATTTGGGCAACTTTACACAATTCCTGTTAGTCTATTGAAGACATCTGTACGTTTTTTTTTTTTTTTTAATGCATTGTTTTATATTTCTAATCAAGTACTCAAAACCATCATTTTCCAGCTTCAAGATTTCAGGCTGTTATGGCCTGGCTCTGCCCATAGAGAGAGAGAGCTTCTTCCAGAGCGAAACCCGACACCTCTGCACACACTCCGGAGGGAGAGAGAGAGAGAGAGAGAGGGGGGGGGGGGGTGGGAGAGAGAGAGAGAGCTTCTTCCAGAGCGAAACCCGACACCTCTGCACACACTCCGGAGGGAGAGAGAGAGACAGAGGGAGGGGGGGGGACCCGTGCGGCAGCTTGTGGGCCTCCCTTCATCCCCTCTCCCGTGTGCCGCGCAGCAGGTCCCCCCCCCCCCCAAGTGCTCCCTCTCTCTCCATCTCTCTCTCTCCCTCCAGAGCGCACGCAGAGGCGTCGGGCCCCACTCCGCCTCGCAGCATGAGGAAGTGGCTTCCACTCGCTGTCTAGTCTAGGTAGAATGGGGGCGGGCATTAGCTCCAACCACAGAGCCAATCGCATCACTGTGCGCTACCCAGCGTCTGAATGACGTGACTCAGTCGTTCAAATCAAAATGGCCTGATTTACTGGAGGAGGAAAGGGGCTGAGCAATCCGCCAATATGGTATTTAGACACTAAAACACATTGATACGAACTCCTATTACTATAATACAATGCTAGAGACTGAAAAATGACATTTATAGTACATGTCACCTTTAACACATACTAATAAGTGTATGTTATGTATTAACTGTTTTTACTGTTTTTAAATTGCTGTTATGCTGTAAAGGACATCTGAATCTTCCCTCAGATGAGAATTAGAGACACAGACCCCATTGATACAAACCCCCATTGCTAGGAAACAATGCTAAACACTGGAAAAGGCCATTTATAAGACACATGACCTTTAAGCTGTTATTTCACTCCTCTTCATGTTTAAGCTGTTATTTCACTCCTCTTCATGTTTAAGTTGTTATTTCTGCAGGTGCATCTAGGGTGATCTATTTTCCCCCTCATATCTTTTAATGATTCATACTTTGGGGATTCATTTTAAAAGCCCTAGTGCGAGGAGAGAGAATAAGTGAGGAGTAAACAAAGAGAGAGAGCAGACACGATTTAAGAAAGGATATTGTGTGTGTGAGGAAAGAAAAAACAGAGTGAGAAAATATCCTTGTAGAAGAAATGATTGAGAGTGTGTGTCATAGGGTTAGGGTTATTTTGGAGGGAATGGTCGGTTTCTCTGTGATCAGTCAAACAAAAATGAAATCTCAGCACAGATGACTTTTCAGTCGATGTACACATCCGTCATGTCTGTATCCTGGTACCTCTGAGAAGAAATAACCAACCTTGAGGAAAGGGTTTGTTCAGATGGCTTACAAGTGTGAGGGGAGTCTACGGACCAAGTTAAATATGTTAGTTGAGTTCTATGTAAATAAATATCCACAATAACATATATATACAATATATATATATATATCTTAGGGCTGTCAAAGTTAGTGTTACAGGTACCAGGATATGGCACCCGATAGCAGATATATATTTAACCTATGAAACAGGTTGTAGTTAGTCATTTGACAAAGGAAGGCGCAGACATGGTGTTATTGGTTCTGGGTCCTCCCGGTTGTGATTTCAACAACGTTTATTTATTCAACAGAATAATCAATCATCATCATTGTATCATCATTCAGTTCAATTAGTTACATTACTTTAATACATTCAATTATAATTCCATTCTTGTTATTAATTCAAAAGCATATTCATAATTGCAACACACATTCTACCCTTTTAGGATACCCTGGTTCACTTCAATAGCATTTTCCTTTTAAATGTAGTTATCCAGTATTATATACTGTACATTGTAATTACTTATGTCTTTATACATATTTGGCGTCTTAAGTATAAGCACGTGAGAAGGGAAACATTCTCCTGTTAACCTCTGTCTAGGCATGTCTAGGCATGTTGGAAGAGACCATCGTATGTCTTCTTTTAACAACACTGTCATTCTCATTGTCTGTCAAACAATAACTGTTACCTTTATCATCATTAGTTTATCATCAGTCATATCCACTATTCTCTAGTGTACAGAAATACCTCAACACCTCAGTGTTACTCATATTTGTGTTCCAGCTCAAGTCCTATTGCAACTCAAATGTGCAATGAAAGTGCATTTATATATATATGTATCTGGCCGTTCTCAACCTTACTAGGAATTTGCTAAACCGTGACCATGGTGTAACTCAAGGGAATAGATTTATATTTACATTTAACGGAGAGCGGGATAGAGATAGAGAGAGAGAGAGAGAGAGAGAGAGAGAGAGAGAGAGAGAGAGCATGTGGGACAGCTCCGGTATTGAGCTAAAGTAATTTCCCTCTAACCGTCTTCAATACTTGTACACAATATACACATTTACTAAACAGCAGTTCAACCCAAACAGTATGTACTTCAAAACATAAACCTTTATAATCCCCTTCTATCTAGGTCGTCCATCGGTGCTTCCAGTCATCCCGATCCTCCATGCATCTGGCTAGCTCGTTGGTGCTTTCTGTTCCCGCATCTCTCCTGAGTACGTCCACGTAGGTTAACGTGGGACGTCCTCGTGATCGATGCCCGTGTGTTGGTTCCCACAGCACAAGTTTGCTGGTTGGCATCTCATGGTGTCTCTGGCAGTGACCTGCCAGCCTCATTCTCCTGACTGCCACTTTATCGCTCACCTTTAGCACCCCCACATACAAGTTTGCATTAGTGACATGCTCATCCCTGTTGATGTTGAGCACCACACGCATCATTCTGGTGTAGCACCCATCCAAGGACTTCTGCAGGGTGGGCTTCAAGGTCCAGCATTCACTGCCATACAAAAGGACAGACTCAACTGTTGCATGAAAGAAGTTGAGCTTGATTTGACAGGGAGGTTGGATTTCCACACACTGGTCATGCCGTTCAGAGCCCTCCACGCAAGTGCCTTCCTCACTTTAAGGTCTTGCTCGGACGAGTTGACCCACGAGCCTTGAAATCACTGACTTCCTTTAGAGCAGAGCCTCCTATTGTCCTTAGAGGTGGATGATCCGGGAGGATGTTATACATTATGACCTCGGTTTTCTTGGCATTTAGCCTTGGAGATACTTAACTCCGACACGTTAGTGATTAAATGGGCAATTGTATTTCAACACTATATTTCAATGTACCACGAGACACGGCACCATCAATAGACGGTCAACTTCTAAACCACGTTACTTGTCGTCTTAAACTTCTTAAACTTGACTCAAACATCGACAATAGTCACTTCATTGGACCCTCGACATTGCATGTATTAACCTTTATGTGTGTTTTGTAGTATATTACCCACCTATGAAACAGGTTATAGTTAGTCATTTGACAAAGGAAGGCGCAGATATGGTGTTATTGGTTCTGGGTCCTATACTGCCACCTATTGACCAAATTATGTTAATGTCTCCCATTAAATATAAATGACTGTTCTACCTTGTTTCTGATGGAGGTAATCCTGTACCAATATGTTCACACTGTTTTGACACATAATCTAAAGATATTAACGTGATACCACTTCTAGTGGGCATCACATTAGCACATTAATAGCACGCTAACGCAAATGTGTATTAATAATTTGTATATGTATAATTTTATGCATAACGCACATAACCAAACTTTTCTTTTGTAATTATCATGTACATTTAAATTACTGACATGCATTTCTTGTATGTGTCTGTCTCCCAATATGCCCAGACAATGAAAATAAAGAGAAAAAAGAGAAGAGAGAGAACTTCAGTTTTACTGTACAAAAGTATATTAGTCGGTAAAAGGTTGGCAAGAGATTAAAGGAACACTCCAACATTTTGGGAAATTTGCTTATTTAACATCTTCCCTGGAGTTAGACAATAAGATACATACCTACAACTCGTACACCTTACTGTAAATTGTACCTAAATTGTACCTCATCCCATTTCTGCTTTGCACTATATAGTACTGTACATTAGTACACTGCATAGTATTGTATATTATATGGTAACTCAGAACATTGTACATATGTCTATACCGAACACTGTGACCTCATTTTCTTCTTCTAAACTACATGCTATACTATGTTATTTGATACTATCTTGTCTAGCACAGTCTCTGGAGCGTAACAGTAAGAAGCATTTTGTATGAAAGTATTCTGTACTTCTGTATGACAACTATTAAAGAAACTTGAAACTTGAAACTTTGTTGTCTCTGTGCGTGCATTAGGCATCGGGAACGCCTGCACCGTTAGCCTAGCTTAGCGTCATTCACTGGAAGTAGGTTACACATTTTGCCTAGTTCCCAACAGTCACAACAGTCATTTATTAATTTATAAATATTTATTTAACAGTCATTTATTGATTAGGGTGAAGAAACTGAAAACATTCCGGGCGCTCTTTTCTACTAACCTGAATCTAGGGCTTCACCGAATCGCATTGAATAGTTTAATTATGATGTGGTGGGTTATGTTGTGGGCCAAATGGACATATGATCTACCAGATGGCAATCAAATAATTGGAATATTCTTTTTGGAATCCCACCGGCCACAGGTAAGGACAATTTAATATCAATTTCAGCTTGATCGTGCAAGGATTTCATAGCCATCCCCCTGATCAGCGCTGGTATGTTGTGGTAATAACAAATGCCGTTATTGGCAATCAATTAATCAAAAACGACCCCCCCCCCCCCCCCCCCCCCCTTTCATGCATTCATGATGAAACATAATACTTTTTTTATTGTAGCGTGTGTAGGGACAAAAGGCCAATGGATTTGGTATAATACACGTCGCGGCTTATAAATAGCCTCACAGGAATTAGCCCAGACCTTGTGGTGTTCCACAAGGAAGCATACTAGGACCGCTACTGTTCCTAATTTATGCAAATGACATGTCGTCAGCTTGTGACTGCAACTTGTTCCTGTTTGCGGACGACTCAGCCCTGCTGGTCTCTGACAAGAACAAGTTACAGGTTGAAAAAACCCTCAGCTCGGAACTAGGCAGAATCTGCATATGGCTCGCTGATAACAAACTATCATTACACATGGGCAAAACAGAGTCCATTCTCTTCGGTTCAAATAACAAACTCAGCAAGACCAACGGCTTCTCAGTTACAGTGGGTGACAATATTGTCACAAGGAAAGATGAAATTACCTACCTGGGTTCCATCCTAGAGGCTAATCTCTCCTGTGACAAAATGGCATCCAATGTAATAAAAAAAGTCAACCAACGAACTCGATTCTTGTACCGGATCTCCTCTCTGGTAAACAAGAATACCCTGAAGACTCTGGCAGGAGCACTCATTCAGGGGTACTACGACTATGCTTGCACCTTATGGTACCAAAGCACCTCAAAGGCGCTAAAAACAAAATTACAAACATCTCAAAACAAACTGGTCAGACTACTGCTTGACCTTACTCCTAGAACCCACCTCACCCCTGCCCACTTTGACAACCTAGGATGGCTTAGAGTAGACGACAGAGTACAGCAACTTGCAATGGGCCTGGTCTACAAGATACACTACACGACCAAGGTACCCATGTACATGTCAAAATACTTCCCAAAGGTCAGTGAATACCACGATCACAACACCAGAGGGAGCTCCACAAATCATGTTAAACCCAGATTCGGCTCAAATAAGGGAGTAAACACGTTTCGCAATTATGCCACATCAATGTGGAACGCCCTACCCAAAGCTGTAAAGGAATGTGGATCACTACCCACTTTCAAAACCTCTCTCAAGGGACACCTACGGGAGACTGCAATTCAACACTGGCCCCTGTAAATATCCTAACCCAACCCCCTCCAATGTACAGTCATTTACCTAGTATGGTTTTGTCAATAGTCCAATGTACAATTTTGTTTGTTTGTACAGTGTCTCCCCCCCCCCCCCTCAATGTACAGTTTTGCTTGTATATACAGTGTGCCCCCCCCCCCCCAACCACCTCCAATGTAGATTACCCAGTATGGTTGTCAATATCCCAGTGTACCCAACCCCCCCCACCCAACCTCCTCCAATGTACAGTTTCTACGTCAAATGTATATACTCCCTTTTCCTGACTCCTTCTGTATCACAAACAGTACTGTATTTGCAAATCTGGTATGTCATAAATGTATAGATGTAGCAGTACTGACTATCTGTATGTCATGTATGTCATATATGTCCTGATGAATTGAAAATGGGGGACCCTGATGTAAACAAGACGAAAGTCTTTCTCTGGTCTGCATCCCCTTAACAATTGTGTGTATTGAGCTGTACTGTATTGTACCCATTCTGCAATCTGTTAATAAAGTTTTCAATCAATCAATCAATCAATCAATCATTCCGAAATAACACTCATATTCACCACGGTATAAAACGGTAACGTATGGATGGGAAAATTATTTCTTTTTTGCATCTTGAATGGAAGGTTCTTACTGGTGATATTGTATCCATAGCTATAATATAAAATATAGATTTAGCTCTACAAACAACGTGACGCACAGTGAAAGTGTGTAATGGAAAGCTGGCGTAGCTATAGCTATCTGGGGAATTCCAATGGCCCAGAATGGGTTAACATTGGACTCCATTGAGTTGGATTTGTGACGCTTTATCTTTCCCCATGTGAGGTTGGACACAATTACATTGTGTGATTAGCTTTAGAAGTGCGAGGAATCTAGGGAATGAAGCTTACCAATGTACCTGTTGTACAATGTGTCTGTTGCGATGCATTGAGGTCCATCATTGGTTTTAAAAATCACAAGACATTTTAGTGAACCTTTATAAAAGTAAAATGAGTACACATTATTGAGAAATGTTACACATAGCAGGTCAATATGGCCTGTTGTTGCCTATTGGGCTTTGCCATGTTATGATTGCAGCATATTTATTTTATGCTAAATGCAGTACCCTTTGTGTCAGATATCATCCCTCGTCACATGGTTACGTGGAGGAAGGGCGATACTATTGCCACGGGCAGAGGAGTGAAAAGACCTATCGCTAAGCCACGGCCCCTTTGAAAACTCGGACAAACAAAGTCGACCGTGAATGACTGTTGACGATGGCCGCAGGTAGCCCCTTTCCTGACTGTGATGCAAGCCTTGCTTCACAGTCACGAAAGGAGCCCCTTTCCTGACTGTGATGCAAGCCTTGCTTCACAGTCACGAAAGGGGCTAGGCCGCGGGACATTTACCACAGCAGGTAATAGACCTGTTTTTTAAAGATAACACAAATATTTCATCTAGAAGCAGACAGAGAGGGTTACAATATGCAGTGGAAAAGTACATTCATGAGATAGACATTTACCTTAGACCTGAATGAATGAATGAAAACTTTATTTAACAGATTGCAGAATGGGTACAATACAGTACGGCTCAATACATACAATTGTTAAGGGGATGCAGACCTGAGAAAGACGTTTGTCTTGTTTCCATCAGGGTCCCCCATTTTCAATTCATATAGACATTTATGACATACACAACATACATGACATTTATGGCATAGGGACATATAGGTATTTAGTACTGATACATTTGTGACATAAACGGTATTCAAATATACAGTACTGTTACCCCTAGATCCTGACAGAGTATATACATACTGTATGATGGGGAGGGGACTGTACATTAGGAGGGGGTGGGTGGGTGGGAGAGAAATATACATACGACGGGGAGGGAATATATACATGCGGTGGGGAGGAGACTGTCTATTAGGAGGTGGTGGGGGTTTTGGGCATTTACGGTGGCCAGTTTCGAATTGCAGCCTCCCGTAGGTGCTCTTTAAGAGCGGTTTTGAATGTGGGCAGGGATTCACATTCCTTTACAGCTTTGGGTAGGGCATTCCACATTGTTGTGGCATAATTGCGAAACGTGTTTAGTCCCTTGTTTGAGCCGAATCTGGGTTTAACATGATTTGTTCCATGGTGATGCAAGCATTAGCTATATATAACGTTAGCTAGCTACTCTCAAGCATTACTTACAGTTGACTTGATTGAAGATTACAATAACTATGACGATAATCCATGATTACTACTATTGCTGATACATTTGAGTGGAGGGGAGCTATATTCAAGTAGCAGCTAGTACAAGCAGTGTTCTCAAACAGTAGCCTATTTCTTTTCTCCCCTTCTCATTTCTGTTGAAACCATAGGGCACCAGGGTACTGTGCACACATCATTGGGCTCATGTACAGTTTAGACATTTCTCTCTTGTAGGAGTTAGATCATTTTGTGTCCTGTACTGTTGTAATTGTGTAGGGCAGTGTTTCTCAAAGTGGGGGGGCGTGACAGGGGGGGCGTGAGCGACCGGGAGAAATGTGTGTTTTTACGCGGGTTTTATGTGCTGAACGCACACCCATAAAACAAAACGTGCGGTCACGCCCCCTCGCTCTGGTTTCATTCAGCTCCCCGCGCTTGGCAAGGCGGTAGTAAAAGGCAAAAGCTGTCCGCTTTTTGTCAGTGAACAGAATGGAGGCATTTTTGACAGGTACTAAAAGGAAGGCCACCGATGCTTTGTGTGATGGTAATAAACCAAAAAACAAGTCGATAAAATATGACGAGGCATATCTCGCTCTTGGCTTCACAGCGAATGTGGTGGGAGGTGAGGAGAGACCCCTGTGTGTTCTATGTCAGAAAACCCTCGCAGCTGATAGCATGAAACCCAGCAAACTGAGAAGACACATTGAGACATCACATCCAAGTCACGTCAAGAAGCCACTCGACTTCTTTAAGAGAAAACTCGAGGAATACCGTAAGCAGGAGACGCAAATGGTAAAAGCTGCATCAGTGAACAGCAAAGCACAACTGGCATCATACAAGGTCGCATACATAGAAAGATGGCGCCGCTATGCCCGGTCGCCTGTCTGTTCGCTCCGTCGAGATTGTGCTTACTTTTGTTAATATTTATAGTTTTAAGAGTTTTGTCTGTACCAACAGTAGGTGCATTTAATGTGTATGACCGACAGTCACTTATAGACATCGGATTACGGGAAACTTACCGATTGGATTACTCCCTGAATCAGCTTTCCGAACCGCAGCAATGGCCTGTTGAGATCCTGAGAACACCAGGACCAGGTCTTGACCCCAGGAACAAAGGAATCATCAGGCGGCGAGGGAAGAGAGCTGGGATCCGTAACAGGCTGAGATCCAGACGACACCGAACGCCACTACCCAGTATATTGCTAGCCAATGTACAATCAATTGACAATAAACTGGATGACATCCGAGCAAGGATTCAATACCAAAGAGACGTTAGAGACTGTAACGTTCTCTGCTTCACCGAGACGTGGTTGACGCCGGACGTCCCAGACCACGCCATACAACCGGCCGACCACTTCTTCATCCACCGCAAGGACAGATCAGCATTGTCCGGCAAACAACGTGGAGGAGGTATTGCCTTCATGTTTAACAACAATTGGAGCGATCCAGCTAACGTGAAGGAATTATCGAACCACTGCTGCCCAGACCTGGAATATATAACCATCAAGTGTCGTCCTTTCTTCCTCCCGAGGGAGTTAACGGCGATCATCCTTGTAGGAGTGTACATTCCACCGCAAGCCAGCAATAGTGCCGCGCTCTCCAGGCTCCACGACGAGGTAAACAAACTCCAGGCAGCGAACGTTAACGCCGCCATCATAGTGGTGGGTGATTTCAATAGCGCCAATCTGAGAAAGGTATTACCTGACAGCATGTGACTTGTAACACCAGAGGCGGTAACATCCTAGATCACTGTTACACGCAATTCAAGGGTGGATACAAGGCTCATTCTGCTAGTGGCTTTGGTAAGTCAGATCACGCGTCCATTTTCCTTTCACCAAAGTACAAACAGAGAATCAAAAGCACTCCCGTAGTCTCGCGAGAGGTGCAGAAATGGGATTTGACGTCAGAGGAGACGCTCCAGGCTGCGTTTGACTGCACAGACTGGAGCGTGTTCCGCGACACAGATAACATTCATGTCTACACGGAGACAGTGCTGGACTATGTTCGTACTTTGGTGGAAGAAACAATCCCCACTACCACAATGAGATAGACAAATCCGTAGACAAATCCGTCCGTGAAGCTCTGAGAGCGCGCACCAAAGCATACAACGACGGCCTAGTGGCAGGCAACATGAATGACCACAAGGTGGCGCGATACAACGTAAGGAGGACAGTGACAGAGGCCAAACGGCGCTACAAGGATAAAATTGAACTCCAGTTTGAACAGGCTGACTCTAGAGCTATGTGGCAGGGGCTCAAAACGATGACAGACTACAAAGGTGCCTCCCTCAAACTGAACAGTGACATCTCCTTAGCAAATGACCTCAATACCTTCTATGCGAGGTTTGATGCTGGTAATAACAACACCAGCCCACAAGCCACGGCAATGGGGGGGGGGGGGGTCTGCTGCTGATGGAGACTCAGTGTTCAGGGTAACAGAGCATGAGGTGAGGCGGACCTTTAAAAAAGTGAATATCAGGAAGGCAGCAGGTCCGGACGGCATCCCCGGCCGCGTCCTAAAAGTCTGTGCCGACCAACTGGCCCCGGTATTCACTGACATATTTAACCTGTCCTTAGAACAGGCTGTCATCCCCACCTGCCTGAAGAAGTCCACTATTATCCCTGTACCCAAAAAATCCAAGCCTGCTTGCCTCAACGACTACCGCCCTGTAGCTCTCACCTCCATAGCCATGAAGTGCTTTGAGAAGCTAGTAAAGGGCTACATCTGCTCCTCCCTCCCCATCAACATGGACCCCCTGCAATTTGCATACCGCCCCAACAGGTCCACGGAGGACGCCATAGCCCATGTGCATAGGGGCCCCCCAGGGCTGTGTTCTGAGTCCCCTCCTCTACTCCCTGTACACACACGACTGTGTGGCTCAGCGGAGTAGCAATACAATCATCAAATTTGCTGACGACACAGTGGTGGTGGGCCTGATCTCTGCCAACGACGAGAGGGCCTACCTGGAAGAGGTCAAGGTCCTGGCGGGATGGTGCCAGGAAAACAGCCTCTCCCTGAACGTCAGCAAAACAAAGGAGATGATTGTGGACTTCAGGAGGTCGGGGGTCAAGGACTACAGCCCCCTCAGCATTGACGGGGCACCGGTTGAGAGAGTCAACAGCTTTAAGTACCTCGGAGCCTACATATCCGAGGACTTGACATGGACCACACACATTGACAGTGTTGTGAAGAAGGCACGACAACGCCTCTACTTCCTCAGGCGACTAAGGAAGTTCCAAGTCAGTCAGAAGATCCTTAAGAACTTCTACTCATGTACAATAGAGAGCATCTTGACTGGCAACATCACCTCCTGGTTTGGGAATAGCACTGCACAAGACCGAAGCAGACTACAAAGAGTGACACGTTCAGCCGAACGCACAATTGGAGGGGGGCTCCCCACCCTCCAGAACATTTACAACAAGCGTTGCAGGGGCAAGGCTAAGAGAATCATTAAAGACTCCAGTCACCCGAACAACTGCCTCTTTGAACTGCTGCGGTCAGGCAAGCGATACCGGAGTCTCAAGGCGAGCACAGAAAGACTCAGAAGAAGCTTCTATCCCCAGGCCATCAGGCTGCTAAACGAACAATGAACACTACACAACAACAACCATCAAACGCACATAGCACACACATCCACACGCACACACTCACTTTAAACAAACACACTGTAGCACCCACTCCACACACTTTATAGCACACACCCACTTTAAACAAACACACTGTAGCACCCACTCCCCACACTTTATATTTATTGATGAAGGATTGCACTACAACTCGTACACCTTACTGTAAATTGTACCTAAATTGTACCTCATCCCATTTCTGCTTTGCACTATATAGTACTGTACATTAGTACACTGCATAGTATTGTATATTATATGGTAACTCAGTTACGTCTATTCTGCATCAAACATTGTACATATGTCTATACTGAACACTGTGACCTCATTTTCTACTTCTAAATTACATGCTATACTATGTTATTTGATACTATCTTGTCTAGCACAGTCTCTGGAGCGTAACAGTAAGAAGCATTTTGTATGAAAGTATTCTGTACTTCTGTATGACAACTATTAAAGAAACTTGAAACTTGAAACTTTATATAGAATCGCCAAGTGTAAGAAACCACACACGATAGCTGAGGATCTCATCCTCCCCGCTGCTCTTGATATGGTTTCAACAATAATTGATGAGACAACCGCCGCAAAATTGAAGTGTATCCCCCTGTCCAATGACACCATTGCAAGACATATGTGACATTTCGAATGATCTGGAAGAACAACTCACGGAGTCACTGAAAAACAAACGTTTTGCAATACAAGTGGATGAGGCCACTGACGGCAATAAAGACTGTTTGCTTATTTGCTATGTTCGATTTGTAAATTCCCAGTCACTGAGTGAAGATCTGCTGTTTTGCAAATATATCAAAAACAGAGCGACAGCTGATGAGCTCTTCAAAATGATTGACAGTTATCTGACAGAACATGGACTGAAATGGGAGAACTGTGTGGGATTTTGTTCTGAAGGTGCGCAGGCCATGGCAGGGAAAAAGAGGGGGCTACAGGCGCTCATCAAGGGGGTCTCGCCAAATGCGCAATGGACGCACTGTGTCATTCACAGAGAGGCGCTAGCGTCAAGACAGCTTAGCCCTGAGCTGAATGAGGTTTTGACAGATGTTATAAACGTGGTGAATTTCATCAAAACCCGACCCCTGAAAGCGCGCCTGTTCTCTGCGCTGTGTGAGGAGATGGGAGCTGACCATTCTGCGGTGCTGTTTCACAGCGAGGCAAGGTGGCTCTCGCGAGGGAAGGTGTTGTCGCGAGTCTTCGAACTACGAGAGGAGATTCGGGTGTTCTTGGAGGAGGACAGCATGAAAGAAGCTGCAAGCAAGTTCAATGATGAACAATTTCTCATGAAACTGGCATATCTCAGCGATGTCTTTGGAAAGCTGAATGAATTAAACCTTCAGCTTCAAGGTATGTTGATATTTTTTGTCTTCTAGTATCTGTCATGTCTACTCTAAACTGTATGCTGTTCTGTTTAGTAGTGTCTGTGTTACATCCCAATGTATATATTCCCCAGTGTGTGTCTCCATGTGTGTGTGTTCTCCATTTTTGTTTCCTCCCTCCAGCCATTGTTCCCTCCACCATTGGTCCCTGCCAGGCCTGCCCTTCCATTATAGCAACACAGCACCGATTGGTGGATGGTTTTCCAGACTCCAACACTCAATCAACACCACTCAATCATGGATCACCCCACACCTGTTAAAACATGGCTTCTCACTTCAGTCACTCTCTCTCTCTGGCATGAGGCTAGGCCTAGTGTGATTTTGTAACCTGTAACTTTGACAATATTGCATTTCGTTTATTGGCCTTTGGTGCTTAGTGGAAATTGCCTTGTGTGTGTATGGCCACAGAGAGAGCATTGTTAGTTATAGTTTGTTTTTGTATATATTCTGCCTTTGTTTTATGTATCATTAATGTGTTTTTCCTCTCTTTCTCAGGAAGCACAGATGGGGTGAGCTGCCATTTCCTTTGGATATTGTTTTCTCCTGTTTTGGTTAGGTAAGAGTAGTTTAGGTAATGTAATTTCTTTTACCATAGATTAGATTGGGTTTATTTGGAGTATAGTGGTGTTTGTTTGTTGTTTTGGCCTGGGCTCACCCTTGAGCTATATGTGCTTCCTTTGCATCTATCAATAAATATCATTGTTGTTTACAAACGTGGTCCATCTTTTCTGTCAACCAACTGTTATGTTACAGCCCTTTACCCTTAGACTCACAGGGGTCGTAACATAAATGGGGGCTCATCCGGGATCTTGTAACCCGTGTTCAATTGTTGGTTGATGGATTTGGTGAACTGTGTTTGTTTACACTTGTATAGTAATTACTTAATCTGTGTGTAAAAATGGCATTTGTGTAAGAAAAATAATGGCAGTTAGTACTTTTGATCTGGGGAAATTCTTGAGCAATCCTACTTGGGAAGCGCTGGATAGCTGCCGCAAGGCAGACTTAGTGGAGATTGCCACACATTTTAAACTCTCGGTTCAACAAAAGCATCTTAAGCAGGATATCAGGTGTCTTGTGGTAGATAAGCTGTTGGAGCAGGGGACGCTTGTTTTACCTGTGGTCTCTGATGAACATGCAAGTTCTCCTGGTGAACCTACGGAAGCACAGCCTTCTGAGGAGCAAGCTCATGGTGCTGAGAAGGCAGGTGTGAAAGTCACATTGCCACATTTTCACTTGGCCTCTCCTGTGTCATCTGGGTCTCGAGAAGGGGCCCAGGTCAAGGTTAGAATAGCCCGTCTCCAGATGGAGGCTCAGGAGAAGGCACAAGCACGTGAGGCGGAGTATCGGCTTCGTAAAATGGAGCTTGAGGGCGTAAAATGAAAGGGCTGTTAACATCCGTAGGTTGGAGCTTGAGGTGGAAAAAGAGCTCAGACTGCGGGAGTTGGAGCTGGGAGACCAAAGGAGTGGATCCAACTCTGCTACACCGACTCCTCCACAAGGCCCGGGTATGTCCTCCTCCACAGCTTATTCATCACACACTTTTGATATAAGTAAACACATTGCTTTGGTGCCTCCGTTCCGAGAGACAGAAGTTGATACTTATTTTAATGTGTTTGAGCGTATTGCTGCTTCATTGCGCTGGCCAAGAGAGGTCTGGCCTTTGTTGCTTCAATGCAAATTGACAGGTAAAGCCCAAGAGGTTTGTTCAACACTTTCCCTAGACCAAAAATGTCACCTCCACGCTCAAAAGAGGAGCGAACATGTTACTACTGTCATAAGCCTGGTCATGTTATTTCTGACTGTTTAACATTGAAACGTAAGCAGCAACCGTCCTCTCAGAACTTTAGACAACCCAAAGGGGTTGGTCTGATTAAAATGGCACCTGATTCCGATCAACAGATGCACAATGATCAGGATGTTCTCGATCCTTGTTTCAGGCCATTTACTTCCAAGGGTTTAGTTTCCTTGACAGGGGATCCAAAAGATCAGTGTACAGTTCAGATCTTACGAGATACTGGAGCCTCACAATCCTTTATCCTCTCTGATGTACTACCTCTGTCTGAGAAATCTTCCTGTGGTGCTAGTGTCCTAGTTCAAGGTATTGAGATGGGTTTCGTGCCAGCCCTGTTACACTGTATTCATGTACAATCTGATTTGGTCACTGGTTTCTTTAAAATAGGGGTGAGACCTTCCTTGCCAGTTAAAGGCATTTCCTTTATCATGGGAAATGATTTAGCTGGAGGACAGGTGAACGCTGTGCTGGAAGTGTTGGATCACCCAGACACAGATTCTCTGCCTGATGACTTGTCACAGAACTTCCCTGAAGTTTTTTCTGCAAGTGTTGTCACTCGGGCTCAATTGAAAAAGAGAGGTGATGAAATTAATTTGTCTGACTCTGTTTTTGCTTCAGCCTTTGTCAGGGAGGAGTTGCTGGCTCCAACTTCTGATACCGCTGACAAACCACCGACTCATAGTAAGGTACCCCCACAGACAACTGTAACTAGTTCCGACGCATTGAAGTTACCCGTTACTCGTGAAATGCTAATTACTGCCCAGAAGGCTGACCCTTCTCTTGCAAAATGTTTCTCTTCTCTTGAAACAGAACAGAGGAGAGAGTTGCATTCTTATTTTGTGGATGAAGGAGTTTTGATGCGTACATGGAGGTCCCATGGTACTAGACTGGCAGAGCATGCACAATCGGAGATAGGGCTACCAGATCAGGTGCCAGACTGGAGCACTGTTTATCAGATTGTTGTCCCTGCAGTTTATCGTCAGCATGTACTGTTCTTGGCCCATGACCACCCTTGGTCTGGACACTTGGGAGTCACTAAAACATACAACAGAATACTTCAACATTTCTTTTGGCCCGGTTTGAAGTCCGATGTAGCACAGTACTGTCGTACCTGTAGTACTTGTCAGATCACCGAAAAGCCAAACCAGGTAATTCCACCTGCTCCCCTCTGTCCTATACCAGCGGTCGGTGAACCATTTGAACATGTCATAGTTGACTGTGTTGGTCCGTTGCCAAACACCAAAGCCGGCAATCAGTTTTTGTTGACAATAATGTGTACCGCCACCCGTTTCCCTGAGGCTATCCCTCTTCGCAGAATTACAGCGCCTGTAATAATTAAGGCTTTGATGAAGTTCTTCTCCACGTTTGGACTGCCTAAGGTAGTACAAACGGACCAAGGCACCAACTTCCTGTCTAGGTTATTTGAGCAAGTGTTACAGTCCCTGGGTATCCGACATATAGTGTCCAGTGCCTACCACCCTGAAACTCAGGGGGCTCTAGAACGTTGGCATCAGACATTAAAGTCCATGTTGCGTAAATATTGCTTAGACACAGAGAAAGATTGGGATGAGGGTGTCCCCCTTGTTCTATTTGCTGCACGAGAGACCATACAGGAGTCTCTTGGTTTCAGTCCTGCTGAGCTCGTTTTCGGGCACACTGTTAGAGGGCCTCTGAAAGTTCTTAAAGAACGGTTCATGTCAAAGGGTGCCAGCACACCCACTAATGTTCTAGATTTTGTTAGCCAGTTTCGAGAGCGACTGCATCAGGCGTGCTCTCTCGCAAAAGAAGCGCTCTCTTCTTCCCAGAGAACTATGAAACGGCACTATGACGAGAAAGCTGTTTCTCGATCTTTCCAGCCAGGTGATAAGGTTCTAGTCATGTTACCTGTTACCTATCCTTGGTTCTGCTCTTTCCGCTCGTTTTTCCGGACCGTATGCAATAGACAAGAAGATAAGTGATACAGACTATGTGGTTCGCACCCCTGATCGTAAACGTCACTCTCGTGTTTGCCACATCAATATGCTTAAACCATATTTTTCCAGAGATAGTGTGCAGGTGAAGACCTCAGACCAGACAGCCGGACTGGCCGTCTCTGCTGTTGCCTCAACTCCAATAGTTCCGGACTCTCCTGACGTTAGTGGTGAGGATGTAGATGGCTTGGAGTTGCGCAATGCAGCCCATCAGGGTGCTAGATTGTCCAACACTGAGATGTTATTGAACCTGCCCACTCACTTAGCACACTTACCTGAGGAGCAGCGAGAGGACATCACAAATCTGATTCAGGCCTACATGGCTCTGTTTGGTGATGTTCCCTCCTGTACTTCTGTATTGGCCCATGATATTAATGTTAACAATGCTGTGCCTATCAAGCAACATGCATACCGTGTTAACATCACCAAGAGGGCCATGATGCAACAGGAGGTTGACTATTTGTTAAAACATGGTTTAGCCAAGCCAAGTTGCAGTCCCTGGAGTTCACCTTGCTTGTTAGCTCCCAAATCGGATGGAACTCCTAGATTTTGTACTGATTTCCGAAAGGTAAATGCTGTCACCGTGCCTGATTCCTTCCCACTGCCCCGCATGGAAGATTGTATTGACAACCTTGGATCTGCCACCTATGTTAGCAAACTAGATTTGTTAAAGGGTTACTGGCAGGTCCCTTTGACCCCCCGTGCCTCGGAAATCTCGGCGTTTGTTACTCCTGACAATTTTTTACAATATACTGTAATGCCTTTTGGAATGCGTAATGCCCCGGCCACTTTCCAGCGACTGGTGACCCTAGTCCTGGCTGGTGTTCCAAATTGTAATGCCTATCTCGATGACCTGTTTGTCTATTCGACCAACTGGCGTGACCACATGACAACCTTACAAACTGTCTTTGACCGCTTAGCTGGAGCCTCCCTGACCCTTAACCTTGCCAAGTGTGAGTTCGGCAAGGCTACGGTTACCTATCTTGGTAAGCAGGTAGGACAAGGACAAGTGCGTCCGGTGGATGCAAAAATATCTGCAATCACAACTTTTCCAGTGCCTACTACTAGGCGGGAATTGCGTAGATTCCTTGGGATGGCTGGGTATTACCGTGGTTTTTGCCGAAACTTTTCTTCTGTCGTCACTTCTCTCACTAGCCTGTGTAGCCCGTCCAAACCATTCATTTGGACAGCTGATTGTCAAAATGCATTTGATGGTGTTAAAGCTCTCTTATGCAGTTCCCCTGTTCTCTCTGCTCCAGATTTCTCCCTGCCGTTCCAGCTGGAGGTGGATGCCAGCGGGGTGGGAGCTGGAGGGGTGTTATTACAGGAAGATCACGATGGTGTCAGTCACCCGGTTTGTTATTTCTCCCGGAAATTTAACAAACATCAACTAAACTATTCCACTATTGAAAAGGAGACTTTGGCTATGTTGTATGCGTTGCCACATTTTGAGGTGTATGTCGGTTCGAGCGTATTACCAGTGGTAGTATACACCGACCACAACCCATTGGTTTTTCTGTCGCGGATGTACAACCACAATCAGCGCCTCATGCGTTGGGCGCTCATAGTGCAAAATTATAACCTCAGCATAAAGCATAAGAAGGGGTCTGAGAATGTGTTGGCGGATGCTCTATCTCGGAGTTAAATCTCTTGTGCGGTCGACTTGTTTGTTGACTGGTTCATTGTTGTACCGACGGCTTATTTTTGTTTTTTTTCATAGCTCTTTACTTTGGAGTACAAGTTATCTCGGAGATGGGGATCTCGTTGTTAAAGAAAAACATGTTTTGTTGGTGGTATGTGTTATGTGTCAAACATGTTTTTGTCTTATGTATGGGGGTGTTACATCCCAATGTATATATTCCCCAGTGTGTGTCTCCATGTGTGTGTGTTCTCCATTTTTGTTTCCTCCCTCCAGCCATTGTTCCCTCCACCATTGGTCCCTGCCAGGCCTGCCCTTCCATTATAGCAACACAGCACCGATTGGTGGATGGTTTTCCAGACTCCAACACTCAATCAACACCACCCAATCATGGATCACCCCACACCTGTTAAAACATGGCTTCTCACTTCAGTCACTCTCTCTCTCTGGCATGAGGCTAGGCCTAGTGTGATTTTGTAACCTGTAACTTTGACAATATTGCATTTCGTTTATTGGCCTTTGGTGCTTAGTGGAAATTGCCTTGTGTGTGTATGGCCACAGAGAAAGCATTGTTAGTTATAGTTTGTTTTTGTATATATTCTGCCTTTGTTTTATGTATCATTAATGTGTTTTTCTCTCTTTCTCAGGAAGCACAGATGGGGTGAGCTGCCATTTCCTTTGGATATTGTTTTCTCCTGTTTTGGTTAGGTAAGAGTAGTTTAGGTAATGTAATTTCTTTTACCATAGATTAGATTGGGTTTATTTGGAGTATAGTGGTGTTTGTTTGTTGTTTTGGCCTGGGCTCACCCTTGAGCTATATGTGCTTCCTTTGCATCTATCAATAAATATCATTGTTGTTTACAAACGTGGTCCATCTTTTCTGTCAACCAACTGTTATGTTACAGCCCTTTACCCTTAGACTCACAGGGGTCGTAACAGTCTGTCTGTTTGTCACTAAATGTAATATGCATTGATTAAAAAAGGACCCCAATTGAAACAAGCCATTGGCTTTCTTGGGGTTTTTAATCCTATTTAGTTGACCTTGTACTTACTGTCATGTGATTTTTTTTCTGCAAACATCTAAATAAAGTATTCTATTCAATTCAATTCAAGGCAAAGATAAATACCTACCTGACCTGGCAAACAAGATCACTGCATTCAGTCGAAAGCTGGAGATGTGGGCAGGCGCCTTGATGAACAACAGACTGATGCCTTTGAGAACCTGACTGAGTTTGCTGAAAGCAGTGTTTCTCAAGTCACCACAGTGATCCCCTGTCTCAGGCAGCACATCTCTTCCCTGAGAGGATTATTTTTAAAATACTTCCCTAACAACAGTGCTCAATATGACTGGGTGGTGGATCCATTCAATGCAGCAGGTTGGTATTTAATGTTATTGACTGACTAATTATGACATTTGTTTATGTTGTACATTATATAATAATAATAATAATAATAATAATAATAATAATAATAATAATAATAATAATAATAATAATAATAATAATAATATGCTACTATCGAGCTGGAATGGATTGTTGTAAAACTGAATTTGTATGTGTTTAATTTGCAATTAATTACAAATAAAGTATCTCTATCTGCAGCACCTGCCGATTTCAGCTCTGCTGAAGAGGAGCAACTCATCGAGATGACCTCTGACTCCACCCTGAGGCTGAGGTTTACAGCTCAGACACTGAGTGAATTCTGGCTTGGTGTGGAGAGGGACCATCCAGTCATAGGGCGGAGGGCTGTGGGCATCCTTCTTCTCTTCGCCACATCCTATCTCTGTGAGATTGGATTTTCAGCTGTTGCTTCACTGAAGACAAAGCACAGGTCTAAGCTCAACATTGAGCATGACTTGAGAGTGGCAGTATCAAGCCTGCAACCTCGGTTTGAAAAGATGTGCAGTTCAAAACAGGCTCATTGCAGCCACTAATGCTGTTGTTTAACACTATGGCGTCCGAGAACGAGTATATATGTGTTTAGAAAAAGAGCGTTGTGGACCAGAGCCACGAGTATATACGTGACGAGTTGTTATTGTTTTATTCCATATTTATAACGCTTCTTAGGTACCCGATCCACTACCAGCATCTTTTCACATATTTGATTTTCGAAACATGCAGTACCGGCCAGACCCGCTTAGGGGCGCCATCGCTCCACTGCAGTATCATTATGTGATTTAAAAAAAAATGCAAGTACAGTTCTGTGGGGTGATCCTTGATCCCAGCCGAACATCCTCCATCTTGGATCAGCTTGCCGAGCGTTTTTTTCAGCGTGGAATAATGCGATTTATGATTAGCCAATGTGCATATCGATCTACCAGAATCTGATGACTGGTGAGGAAATGCTGCCGGCGATCACATGGTCTGACGGTAGGATAATATTACCCCAAATTACAGCTGGATTCGACATTGTTTTATAACGTAACGTGATCGGTCAATGAAAATGCTATATTGAACGCACACTGTATTGCTAATCAATAATAGTAATCAGCGTTCCCCGCCGCCCCCATTTCATCCATAGATGCTCTGTAATAGTCCGGATGCTACGCAGTTTGTTTTATTTCATTCGTATATATACAGCAGAAATGGCATTTGATATAACAGCGCCAACGTTTAGCCTATTTTGCAGCCTCCTGCAGAAAAGCCTAGACTAAAAGCGCGATATACCTTATATTCACGGCGCTATAAAATGACAACCAACCGATGGATTTTTATTTTCTTTAAGCCATTATGAAGGCATGGTTTATGCACCCAAGTGACAATGAGAATGGACAGATAGCAATACTATAAATTATATATAAAGCTCTTAGAAAGTACATCGGTTTGTTTACAATCCGCTGTCCTCTGAGGCCTAAATCGCAAAGCCCCGCCGGTCGCCATAGTGTTAACCTTTATTTACCCAGGGTAGGTTCGCTGAGCACAGATGCTCTTTTTCAGCTACGCCCTGCTTCACATTCACACAGTTCCATTCATACCTGGGAGCTGCCCAGTTACAACCACAGTCTGACACCATTGGCCACTGAGCAACTCCACTGTTTTTCACAAGTTTTTTCACAACGTTTTTTATCTATTTAAAAAAAAAAAGCAGTGTCCTTGAATTGTATTGCAATGCACTGCAACTTCTTTCACAAGTTTTTTCACAAGTTTTTCACAAGTTTGTTCACAAGTTTTTGACACTGCTTGAATTGTATTGCAATGTACTGCAACTTCTTTCACAAGTTCTTTCACAAGTTTTAGTCTTGAGTGTCCATTGAATTGTATTGCAATGTTACAAGATGTCTCTATTTAAAAAAAGCAGTGTTGAGTGTCCATTGAATTGTATTGCAATGTTACAAGATGTCTCTATTTGTTTTAAAGCAGTGTTGAGTGTCCATTGAATTGTATTGCAATGTTACAAGATGTCTCTATTTTTTAAAGCAGTGTTGAGTGTCCATTGAATTGTATTGCAATGTTACAAGATGTCTCTATTTTTTTTAAAGCAGTCTTGAGTGTCCATTGAATTGTATTGCAATGTTACAAGATGTCTGTATTTTTGAAAAAGCAGTCTTGAGTGTCCATTGAATTGTATTGCAATGTTACAAGATGTCTTTATTTTTGAAAAAGCAGTCTTGAGTGTCCATTGAATTGTATTGCAATGTTACAAGATGTCTTTATTTTTGAAAAAGCACAGTCTTTGAGTGTATTGGACTGTATTGTTATGTTGTTGCACAATTGCACAGTTGTAAAGTGGTTGCACAATTTGAAAGTAGGGGTGGGCGATATATCGAGTATACTCGATGTATCGCGGATTGTTCTACCCGAGATGTAGTACTGTACTATATCGCGAACATCGAGTATTATAAACTATAGTTTATATGGCGCCGCCCGCGGCCGAGAGACACTCGCAGTGCTTTCCTCGAGAAGGGACGGCGGAGCTATAGGCTAACGTTAGTGTACTGGTCCCGAGTGTAGCAGGGACGGCGGAGCTATAGGCTAACGTTAGTGTAGTCAGGGCTGTACAGTGCGATATAATGTTGCGTTGTAATTTCATTAGACAGACCAGCGCGGACCTTTAATAACATGCAATTTAATTGACACAAGCAATGAGCTAACGGTAGCTGCTAACCAAGGTATCCATTAGGATTATGCTAAGCTAATTAGCGATAGCTGCTAACCCTGGAAAACGGTCAAAGCGGACTCCACAAGACTAGTTCCATTCGTGAGGAAAGGGGGTGGGTTATATTGACAACGCTTGACAACAGAAGTTTAAACATAACTTCATATTTATTGGTTATTCGTTTCTGTATATCATCCAATTTCCATCTCTGTGTGTCTCCATCTCCATCTCTTCCTGTTTACATTCGAGTGTGACGTCATCACCTACGGCAGCTTAGACGATCAAAACGCGAACCTAGAACAAAACCCAAGGGGGGGGGGGGGGGGGGGGGGGGGGCTGGCTCTCTTGTTCATTCTCACCCCCTCTCTCTCTCTCTCGCTCTCTCTCTACATTCAGTAGCCAAACGTTACAGACAGTATAAATACTAACTGGATAGTTGATGATATAAACATTTAATTTCATTATCTGAAATATTCTAAAATCATTAAGTCTGCTATAAGCCATTATACCTTTGTGTGTGATTATTATTTTCTCACAGTAGTGTATATATATATGTGTGTGTGTTTGGCTAAAGTGGATAGAAAACACAGTACTGTGTAAAAGTCTTAGGCACCCAAGAGTTTTTATATAAATTGTCTTAGATGTAAATACACTTTTTTATTAGTGTGTCAGTAGACTACTCTTAGGTCGCTTTCACATATAGTTTTGGTGGACTCGGTGCAGTTCTGGTGGTGAAGTTGCAACATTGGTGCATTCTTCATTTGGTTCGCCTGCGTTCACACTAAAATCTGTGAGGCGCACCCTATGCACCGAACTATCTGAACAATGTCACGCGGTCGAAAAGGGCGCTCGTCTATTGGACACAATGGAGTGGAAATCCCTCCCTTTCAGGAAGTGAAATGCGCGTCAACACAAACTGCGTGAGCGTGATAGTAGCAGACGTGGCATTGATCCATCGTTCGATTATAATTCCCATTACCGCCATCCTCTCGCTAAACAACTTGTACACCTCGTTGTTTTTGTGAGTGCCCACCAGTGGCGTCGTTAGCCCTGGGCTTCCGGGGCTTTAGCCCCGGATGTTTTTCTCCTAGCCCCGGACATAATTTTTTTTTTTTTTTTATGTCAGCATCCCCATTGTCTTTGGTATTTTTTGTTGGTTTTTAGTACTTTTAAACATCCATTTTTAGTAAATAGTTTTCATTTGATCCTATAATTTTTTCATTCACCGATTTGTGGACTTTTTTTTTCGTGTCCTGAAAGGCACCTTATAAATCAAATGCATTATTATTATTATTATTATTATTATTATTATTATTATTATTATTATTATTATTATTATTATTATTATTATTATTATTATTATTATTATTATTATTATTATTATTATTATTATTATTATTATTATTATCATCCAGGAGGGAAAATACACTTAGTAGGATAGTAGGGACTGCATCTCTGCCTGTCCTGACCAGGAAACACTTTGCAACTGTGATCTCCTCTGGCAATAGTTGGATATTGTAATGTGTGGCGAGAGGTTGCAGCAATTCCACTGAGAGAAACTGGTCTGAGGCTGGATAACATGCCTGTATGCCTCTCATAAGTTATTCTCCAACTCATGAGAACCTGCTCTCAAGCTCTTGCAGCATTCTGTCGACGACTGGATAGAACAGTTTCTGTCTCAGCTGATCTCCTGAGCTGAGGTCTGAGCTTGTGCCAAAAGATGACTCAACTACATACTCATCCATCCTTTTCTGCTTCCTCCTTTGGCTGGTAGTATGTTCCTCAATCCAAAGGCCATTACATATGTATATAATGAAACACACAATACAGTTTTTTTTCGATTGCTTAAGCATGATTTTGAAAACGGGGCCCGGTGTTTCAAAACACACAATTAGCACAACCACACACAATTATCAGAACACCTCAGATCCTTTGCTAAATTAAACACTTGTCAAAACCATACACTAATTTATAAAAACTACATTTTGTTACCATATGAAACACAGGTTTCATATGACTTAATTCTGTTTGAACCAGTTACACACACTGCTGTGCTTAACCTAAAACACATTTAGCAATTCTACTTCTCAGTGATTAGAGTACTGTAAGTGAAGTACGCAGAGAATGTGCAAATATACAATAAATTCACCAAACACTACACAAGACCAATGCTGTAGAGACTGATGAAAATATGCAAAAAGTGTGAGGCTGACATTGTGCTTATAGGGGTGCAAATCTGGGCCTATGTTTTGCTCCTTGAGTGTAAGGTTTTGATAATTGTGTAATACTTTTGATTTGCGTGTTTATGCAATTGAAGAAAACTGTAAAGACTAGAGATTAACTGTTTATTTCTTTTGTACATAGGCTGTGCATATGTTTGTTTGTTTGTTTATTTGCTTATGTGTATGATTCTTAACTGTTTTTATTTTGTTATTGGTGTATATGTGTGTGTATGTATGTACAGTATATGTATATATATGTATATATATGTATATTTGTACTCCTGTTGGGGCCTCTTGGACCAGATCAATGTTTTATCTGGCTAAATAAAGGTTAAATAAATTAAGAAACTGATGATTTGGTCCTGTTAACTTTGAATTTTCTATGGGGACTTCCCAGATCCCTCTCATGGACATGGACCTCACTTTGAGAACCTCTAATGATTCTAGTTCTTCCGTATTCATCTCTAATTACTCTAAAATTGCGTATTTTTGTGTTTAAAAAGAAGGAAAAAAAAGAAGAAAAGCCCCCAATGTTTTCTAACCCTAAAAACGCCCCTGGTGCCCACATTCCCCACAAGCAGCTGTTTTATTTGGTTTCAGCCCCCCAAGTCTGTCCACGAGACATGTTTACACAGTGTGCTTGTTTTGCAGTGAATGCGCACCGCGGTAATATTAATAATAATAACAGCTGTGTTTTTTTTCTTCCTTGTTCTACCCCAAGATGCACAGTAGATAGATAGATAGATAGATAGATAGATGCAGTGTGCTTGTTTTGCAGTGAATGCGCGCCGCGGTAATATTAATAATAATAACAGCTGTGTTTTTTTTCTTCCTTGTTCTACCCCAAGATGCACAGTAGATAGATAGATAGATAGATAGATAGATAGATAGATAGATAGATAGATAGATAGATAGATAGATAGATAGATAGATAGATAGATAGATAGATAGATAGATAGATAGATAGATAGATAGATAGATAGATAGATAGAGTGTGCTTGTTTTGCAGTGAATGCACGCCTTGGTAATATTAATAATAATAACAGCTGTGTTTTTTTTCTTCCTAGTTCTACCCCAAGATGCACAGTAGATAGATAGATAGATAGATGCAGTGTGCTTGTTTTGCAGTGAATGCGCCCGCGGTAATAATATACCCAAGATGGTTTATCAGGTGACTTCCTACGTTTGGTCCACGTTTGGTTCGATGAAGCCGAACCGAGACCTACGTTTTCAGGCGGACCAGAGTTCGCCTGCTTGGTCCGCGGACCGAGTTCGACGCGCATTCACACAAACCCGAAAAACCGGACTATCGAATTCTGGTCCGAAAGTCCGGACCAAACAGCCCCTGTGTGAAAGCGACCTTAGTACATTTTCATTAAATAATTTTTTAAAGCATCTTCATGGTTTAATAATGCAAACATATGTTGCAGCGACTTATTATAATCATCATATTGGCGTGACTGTATGCATCAAAGGGTTAAATCAAGCATTTTTAAGTGCTTTAGAGGAAATGTCAAAATATCGCGATATATATCGTGTATCGCGATATGGCCAAAAAATATCTCGATATCATTTAGAGGCCATATCGCCCAGCCCTATTTGAAAGGTCACGATATTGGTGTTATTTCAATAAATGTAAACATTGTTGGGGCGAGGGGGGGGGGGGGGGGGGCAAAATATTTTCGTCCGCCAAAGGGGGGCCTGACAGAAAAAGTTTGAGAAGCACTGGTGTAGGGACTGTCCTGCTCCACTAGGGGCAGGCTTTTCTCATTCACTAGGCTGGGGCTGGCTTTTCTCATTCACAGGATAGCAGCCATCTTTTCTACCGAATTTACCTGTTGCACACTGTACAACTCCCGAGACTCCCGAGACTGGTAAGTTAAGGCTATACAATAAATCTAATCATATTCACAATGTCTCTCCTAAACCTGAGGGTAGAGTGCACAAACTCTACATTGGCTTTGAGTTTTATTATACCGATATAAAAGCTATAGGCTGTAGGTTGTGTATGGGGGGGGGGGGGGGGGGGGGGTACGTCGCGCACGGTCTGTTTGGTTAACGTTATAATGTACAGTAGTTGTGTTTGATTGATTGATTGAATTGATTGAAAACTTTATTAACAGATTGCAGAATGGGGTACAGTACAGTACAGCTCAATACATACAATTGTTAATTAACTCTTTAAATGCCATGCCTGGTTTTCCATTTTACCGCTTGAATGCCACCATCCGCGCCAATGTTAACGTTAATATCGCCTAATCTATGTTTTAAATTATGGCTATGTGTCTAATCTGCCCATCGCATTATCAAAGACTATGTTCCAGACAGTGCTGTGAAGGCAGATTGTTTTTTTATCGCGTCGTTGCCGTTTCAGAGCAGTTAGAAAAGCCCCCGTTTTGATATAAAAAACAACTCATTCTGGAGCATTCTATGAAAATCGTCTTTTAGTGGAATATTCCACAACGTTGATATTCGTCGGCCTTTTTATGAATCGTTTTCAAATAAACGCTAGATGATCAATATTATACGTGCACGCACGCACATTACGGCCGCGCGCGGACAATCGCCTTGTTGATTTCCTCTCGGACTTTTACAGTGAAAACGAAAGAAGAGATTTCACAAAACAGCTTATAACTTCATCAAAATTACTCTGATTATCCTACCACTGATAACATAGAGTCCTTACCTGACATCAGATGGTATCCAACTGGTATATTCCAATTCCTGATCACCATTCGAAAAAATCGATACGTGTATGGATCCAACGCGACACAGTGGTTCTCCATGATCCGCGGAGATCTGAGGCTCCAGAATGAACTCTAGTAACCCCGGCTGGATCAGTGAACTGGAAAATGTGGAGTACCGGATTTTTTTCCCCATTCATTTTCATTGAGTCCATTCCAAAATCACTTATGTCATCTGGGAGACGACAGGGGGCGCTTTTTTCCACAGTGATCACCGGCGCAGCTCGGCAATACTCGGGTAGGCTCGGGTGATGCAAAAATTTTTCAGATCGCAAAAAAAATTAAAAAAAAAAAAATTCCGAGAAATCTCGTGAGTGGCTAGCAACCACCTATAAAAAAACACGAGAAATCTCGTGAGTGGCACTGAAAGAGTTAAGGAGATCCAGAGAAAGACGTTTGTCTTGTTTACATCAGGGTCCCCCATTTTCAATTCATCATTAACATATACACACGACATACAGATAGACAGTACTGCTACATCTATACATTTATGACATACCAGATTTGCAAATACAGTACTGTTTGTGATACAAAAAGAGTCTAGAAAAGAGAGTATATACATTTGACGTAGAAACTGTACATTGGAGGAAGTTGGGTAGGTGGGGTGGGGGGGGGACTGTACATTGGAGGTGGGTGGGGGGGGTTGGGTAGGAGGGGTGGGTGGGGGACACTGTACAACTGTACAAGCAAAACTGTACATTGGAATATTGACGAAACCATATTTGGTAATTTACTGTACATTGGAGGGGGGGGGGGGGGTAACTGTACATTGGATTATTGACGAAACCTTACTTGGTCCCAAGAAGAGGGTCTCGTGTATTATTGGGTTAGGACAGGGCTATTCAACTAAATTGTTCAGGGGGCCACATTGTCAGAAACCCAAGGGGCCAGGGGCCGGACTGCCACGGCGCCTCCCCGTGCTATGAATATATGTACACTTGACACGCAACCACATTTTCACAACTTTTATTTAACTACATTGCAAAAGTAGTATACTTTTCAAAAAAGTGCTTCATTTATGTGCCACATCTGCAACATCTCCTGCAGAAAGTGCTTCATGTATGACTGTGCAACAACTGCAACATCTCCTCTTCAACATTTCAATATAAAAATAAAATAAAAAACAAACAAGTGCATGATGTGCATCTGAACATTCTAACATCAACACTTGAACAAAAAAACACATTTATAGTGCAGCTGAGCTTATGAAAAAGTGCTTCATGTCTGTGCAACAACAGCAAATCACAGCATCTTATTAGCACTTATTGTCCACTCTTAACTCTCAAACATCAGGGGGGTGGGGGGCAGACAGGCCTAGCCTACATACACACATCTAATGAGAGCGATTGCACTTCTTTGACTGGGCAATGGCAGAGAAAGAGGGTTCATAGGAAGTGAGGGCTACCCGCAAACAGTGATGCAAATGCTCATTTGTCAAGGAGGCACGTTGCTTGTTTTAATGGCATTCATGTGAGAGAAACTGGATTCACAGGTGTATGTTGAGCCAAACATTGTTAGCACAGATATTGCCAGCGTTTTTATTTTGGGGAATGTCTTGACATGAATACACTTTATCCAAAATGTTGTGGTGGATTCATTCTCAAGTGCCTGCTTCAGAGCAGATGATGCTTGCATGTCAATTATTTCAAGTTGCAGGAGACCTTCATCAATGTGAAGTGATGCAAGGAACTCTTGTCCTTTTGTGGAAATAGCAGCTACATTGGCAAAAATGGGTTGCTCACAAAATGCATCAATTCTCTGGACATGTCAAATTCATCAAATCGACTTGCAAAGTTTTCCCTCAATTTATCAATGAAATCTGTCATTAATTGAGTGACTTTTGGCTCAATTGTGTGTGTTAACGTTGACATGAAAATAAAAAAGTAATAAAAAAATAAAAATAAAAATATTAAATTATTATTATTTTTATTTTTTTTTTTTTTATTATCATGTAATCTTTGGCGGGCCGGTCAGAATCATCCCGCAGGCCGGATCTGGCCCGCGGGCCGCCAGTTGAATAGCCATGGGTTAGGACATTTACTGTACATTGGAGGGGGTTGGGTTAGGACATTTACAGGGGTCAGTTTCGAATTGCAGTCTCCCATAGGTGCTCTTTGAGAGTGGTTTTGAAAGTGGGTAGTGATTCACATTCCTTTACAGCTTTGGGTAGGGCGTTCCACATTGATGTGGCATAATTGCGAAACGTGTTTAGTCCCTTAGCTCCCTCTGGTGTTGTGATCATGGTATTCACTGACCTTTGGGAAGTATTTTGACATGTACATGGGTACCTTAGTCGTGTAGGGTATCTTGTAGACCAGGCCCATTGCAAGTTGCTGTACTCTGTTGTCTACTCTAAGCCATCCTAGGTTGTCAAAGTGGGCAGGGGTGAGGTGGGTTCTAGGAGTAAGGTCAAGCAGTAGTCTGACCAGTTTGTTTTGAGATGTTTGTAATTTTGTTTTTAGCGCCTTTGAGGTGCTTTGGTACCATGAGGTGCAAGCATAGTCGTAGTACCCTTGAATGAGTGCTTCAGGGTATTCTTGTTTACCAGAGAGGAGATCCGGTACAAGAATCGAGTTTGTTGGTTGACTTTTTTTTTATTACATTGGATGCCATTTTGACACAGGAAAGATTTGCCTCTAGGATGGAACCTAGGTATGTAATTATTTCATCTTTCCTTGTGACAATATTGTCACCCACTGTAACTGAGAAGCCATTGGTCTTGCTGAGTTTGTTATTTGAACCGAAGAGAATGGACTCTGTTTTGCCCAGGTGAAATGATAGTTTGTTATCAGCGAGCCATATGCAGATTTTGCCTAGTTCCGAGCTGAGGGTTAGTTTGTTATCAGCGAGCCATATGCAGATTTTGCCTAGTTCCGAGCTGAGGGTTTTTTCAACCTGTAACTTGTTCTTGTCAGAGACCAGCAAGGCTGAGTCGTCTACGAACAGGAACAAGTTGCAGTCACAAGCTGACGACATGTCATTTGCATAAATTAGGAACAGTAGCGGTCCTAGTATGCTTCCTTGTGGAACACCACAGCTCACTGGGAGGGGGGGGGGGATATGGTACCGTTTACCTCCACCATCTGTTCTCTCCCCTCCAGGTAGGATTGCATCCAGCTCACTGATAGACTATCAAAACCAATTGCTTTTAGCTTGTCAATCAGAATGGTGTGGATAGAAACAGGGCGGTAGTTGCCTGGGTCTAATTTGCTGCCCTTTTTGTGCAGGGGTGTTACTCTCGCAATTTTGAATTCCTTGGGGACGTGTCCCTGTTTCATGGAGAGGTTTATTATGTGTGTGATGACTGGGGTGATGGCGGCTGCTGAGTCTCTGAGGAATTTGGAGGGGATGTTGTCATGGCCAGTGGCCTTGTTCGGTGGGAGGGCGCTCAGTTTTTTGAGTACCTCATCTGTTGTTACCATTTCCAGTTTGAAGTCGTCTTTGTGGACCCCTAGGTTTTATTTTTTTTGTATTTTTTTTTTTGTATTATTTTTTATACATAAACATAACAACAAATTAGACACACAAGCATTAACAGTAAACTTCCAATGAAATCAACATTTGAATCATTATAAATGTAGTTTACGAGATATATATACCTAATACTTGCTATTGTGGTAAATTCCCACAGACGTTCTACAATAATTTGAGGTTATTGTAGTACAACACAATGAGATTGACTATCTGGAAAGAGGAGGAAAGATTCATACTTGTAGAATCGTTGGTCTCCTCCTCTGACTTAGCAGATGAGGAATAAAACGTGCACGCCAGACAAACCAGAACTGTATTTCAACTCAACTGATTTATTTGAGTCAGGGCCAACGGTGAATAAAAGGTTGACTTTTACATACAAAAGATGATCAGAGAACATTAACAGAGCTGTCTGTTGTACAGAAATATCACAATCAGGTTTGCATCTCCAACCTCAATAATGTACATAAAACAGTCGGTAACATAATCTGAACATACATTGACCATGCTGTAAGCCCTTTTTTGCATATAAGTAAGCCTGGTTTCTAAGCTAAGTTACATTCTAGTCTAACCAAACAATGCGGGTTCCATCCGGCTTACTTACATCAAAAAGCAGTAGTTTCTCTGGTCGGGAGGAGTCGGTGGAGCCCCCAGACCCCCCTGGTTGGTGTCTGGTCTGAGAGCTCCCGAATTATCATTTAGGGCCCTCCTATATACTATAATTTCTAGCCAATAATAGAATTCAGTTCACTATTACAGTTGATCCAATCAGGCGTCTCCTGTGGGCGGTCTCCAGTGGGGGCTGGCAGCCCCCCCCCCCCCCCTGGGTTGTGGCGACGTGATGGGACAGAGACAGAGGGGGCCCGTCGGTGGCCCACGTCCGTGTGGTCCCCCGCTGAGCACAGAGGGGTTCTGCTGGTGGCCCCCGTCCGTGTGGTCGCGGTGTTGGGTCTTGTCTCACGAGGGGGGGTGTGAATACCCTTTGACCTTTTGGGCTATTTACCATACAGTACTAATTTGGTCACATTAGGTGTGACCTTTATCTATTTAGCCCTGCAACCACTTCTGCTAACCAGTATACAAGGTTATTTATGAAATTCAACTCAATATTACCACACTATCTAATACCATACATACATATGCTCCTGCTCGCTCACCCCCCCCGGACCCCCACTTGGATAATCCATTCATTTTCTTTCGTTTCTAACCAGGCACTATACTTCATATGCTAGCTTTTATTCTCTCCACCACTTCTTTTTTATTGGTCTTTTTTCCCCTCCATTTTCCTCCGATTTTCTCCCATCCCAATGTTAGTCGTATGCCAATTCCCAATCCCCTTCCTGGTCGCTGCGCACTTACCCCACACAGTCAGATCATCTGGGAGAGTGGAGGCTATCACGTGCTTCCTCCGACACACGTCCAGCCAATCAACCGCTTCTTTTCACCTGGCAGCGCGGATCCTCCCTGAGAGGGCGTAGCGTGTGGAAGGATCACACTATCCCACTCAGGTCATATCCGCGCTTAGCAGGCGCCCCGACCGAACTGTAGGAGTCGCTGTTTACAACGACCCGGACCCACCCCGCCAGCTTCTCCCACCCTCTAATACAGCCAATTGTATTAGTGTGAACGGCCAGCCAAGCTGGTGACAACCCCGGAGCTCTCTCCACCACTTCTAACCAGATTGCAATGTTGGTTTCACTGACACCTAAAATTCTTGCTGTAGATATTTCTAGATAAATCACATCGAGATAGGTAAGAACCCATACCTTCCGGCAAATTTTTTCCGGTTGAATCCATCGTGATGCTATCAGCTTTTTAGCAGCTGTGAGACCGGATAAAACTAGTCTCTTTAGCTGTATAGGGGCTGCAAACTGAAATACATCATTCAACAGCAATACAGAGGGATGTACAGGTATGTTCAGAAATAAGAATACTGATGGGACACTTCTTTCCAGAATATCTTAACCGGTGGGCAATCCCAATACATGCATACGTGCATAAATGTACCCTCATACCCATTTGTACATAAGGAACATAGGGAGTCTTGTTTAACTCTTTCAGTGCCACGCCTGGTTTTCCGTTTTACCGCTTGAATGCCACCATCGGCGCCAATGTTAACGTTAATATCGCCTAATCTATGTTTTAAATTATGGCTATGTGTCTAATCTGCCCATCGCATTATCAAAGACTATTTTCCAGTCAGTGCTGTGAAGGCAGATTGTTTTTTTATCGCGTCGTTTCCGTTTCAGAGCAGTTAGAAAAGCCCCCGTTTTGATATAAAAAACAGCTCATTCTGGAGCATTCTATGAAAATCGTCTTTTAGTGGAATATTCCACAACGTTGATATTCGTCAGCCTTTTTATGAATCGTTTTCAAATAAACGCTAGATGATCAATATTATACGTGCACGCAAGCACATTACGGCCGCGCACTGATAATCGCTCCGTTGATTTCCTCACAGACTTTTACAGTGAAACCGAAAGAAGACATTTCACAAAACAGCTTATAACTTCATCAAACTTGCTCCGATGATCCTACCACTGATAACATAGAGTCCTTACCTGACATCAGATGGTATCCAACTGGTATATTCCAATTCCTGATCACCATTCGAAAAAATCGATACGTGTATGGATCCAACGCGACACTGTAGATCTCCATGATCCGCGGGGATCTGAGGCTCCAGAATGAACTGTGGTGAACTGGAAAATGTGGAGTACCGGATTTTTTTTCCCATTCATTTTCATTGAGTCCATTCCAAAATCACTTATGTCATCTGGGAGACGACAGGGGGCGCTTTTTTCCACAGTGATCACCGGCGCAGCTCGGCTATACTCGGGTAGGCTCGGGTGATGCAATAATTTTTCAGATCGCAAAAAAAAAATTATAATAATAATTCCGAGAAATCTCGTGAGTGGCACGCAACCACCTATAAAAAAAAACCGAGAAATCTCGTGAGTGGCACTGAAAGAGTTAAGTCCCATTCTGTTTAATCTTATAGGAGTCAGGTATGTCCTATGAACATAATTAAGATTAATTTGTTGATGGTCCGGGTTACGTGACGCAATTCGAACGTTTGCCCAGACTTCTTGCCAATCAAAATCTATTTCCATGTCTGGTATATCAGATACGAAGCCTCTCGATGTCTCTCTTTCATAGAAGAATTTGTGATATCTGTGGTGCTCAGTTGGTATCCTTAATGGGACTCCATGAGCCTTCATACAATCCAATAACTGTGCGTAAAAATAATATGTGGAACTGGTAAGGTTACATTTTTTATGTATATCTTGATAGCTACAAAAACCCCGTTTGTTGAAAACATCTCCCAATGTGTGTATGCCCTGCTTTTCCCATTTGGGGTATCTTATAGGTTGTTTTCCAATAAGGAGTGCATTGTTATTGAATAGGGGAGTATGGCTATGCCATTTATGTTGGTTAGAATATTTTTTTTGTGTTTCACGCCATATCCGGATCACATGTGTAATAAGGGGGCCAAATTTCAATTCGCATTGCTTAATTGATAATATGGTGTATACTATGTCCTGCAGTCTATGTGGTGCTACTATATTTTCTTCTAAGTTTCTCCAGGATACAGATGCTTGGGAGTCAAACCAGATTGTCAGTGGTCTTAAAGAGTACGCTTTAAAATAGTGGTAAAAGTCTGGAAATGCCAAACCTCTGTCGGCTTTGTTTCTCTGTGCGGTGGATCTTTTTATTCATGGAGGTTTGTTATTCCAAATAAATGTATATGCGGTGGAGTGTAATTTTTTCCAGTAACCATCAGGAGGGGGTAACGGTAACATTGAGCTAATGAAGTTGATTCTAGGTAAAACTTCCATCTTAACTATTGATACTCGTGCCTGTACTGAGTTTTTAAGTTTGGACCACCTGTCAAAGTCATATTTGATCTTATCTTGGAATTTTGTGTAATTGTACTTCACCGTTTGGCTTATAGTAGGGAATACCTCAATTCCTAAACATCTGAAGTGTTTAACCATTGGTATTTTTTCTGGAAGGAGTATATTCTTTGCAGGGGCATTAAGTGGAAGGAAGGCCGACTTTGGCCAATTTATCCTAAATCCCGATAGATTGCCAAAGTCATCAATCAACTTGAGAAGATGAGGCATTGAGGTGTTAGGGTTTTGCATGAACAATATTACGTCGTCCACATATAAACTAATATGATGTTGTGTGCCCTTAATTGCGATTGGTTCTATGGATTGGGATTGTCTTATATATTGTGCTAAAGGATCTAATGATAAAGCGAATAGTCCGGGACTAAGAGGGCAACCCTGTCTGGAAGAGCGCGATACTGGAAAGATTTTCGAGGTGATTATACCTGTTGTAATCATGGCCGATGGGTCTTTGTATAATACTTTAATCATATCAATGAATCCTTTTCCTAACCCCATCCTTTCTAGTACTGCCCATAAATAAGACCATTCCAACCTATCAAAGGCTTTCATCGCATCCAGGGACAGCATCGCTATAGGTGGGGTGTCATCCTTGCTGGCATCTAGCACATGTAATAACCGTCTTATATTATCCGTGATCAAGCGGCCTCTTATGAAGCCAGTCTGATCAGGATGAACTAAAGACGTCATATGCTTTTGAAGTCTGATGGCTAATACCTTGGAATACAGCTTGATATCGGTTCCGAGGAGGCTCAAGGGTCTATAACTACCGCAATCGGTGGGGTCTTTGTCTTTTTTAAGGAGGACTGTTATGAGTGCAATATTGTCGATCTTATGGAAGTTCCCCTCCTTGATTGAGTATAAAATCATATTAAGTAATAGAGGTCCAATTACATCCCAGCATGAGAGGTACATTTCTGGTGGGATACCGTCCCTTCCAGGAGCCTTACCACTTTGCATTTCAGATATGGCCTCCCTAAATTCATCTAGTGTGATGGGTGTTTCTAACTGTTTAGCGTCATCCTCTGATAGTTTAGGAAGGTTAATTTGATTAAAATATATGTCCATTTTGTTTTGATCGAAGGCCATTTCTGTTTTGTACAAGTTGGAGTAAAACTCTTTGAATGTCTCGTTGATTTTTTTAGGGTCTGTAACAAGTCCTTGCTGTGCCTTAATAGTAGGTATATCTGCAAATTTTGCGTTGGCTCGTATCTGCATAGCTAGTAGGTGACTTGGTTTAGAACCATGAAAGTAATACTGTTGTCTTGTGCTACGTATTTGAACTTCAGATTGTTGTTTTAAAATGGCATTAATCTCTTTTTTTAACACATTATTTTGAGATTACAATCGAACCGAGTAGCTGTAATGTAAAGAGGAAAATAACGTAGAGTAAAGCGTTTCCAGCTCTGTCAGTTTTGAACAACGCTTCTTGCGTATTTTGGAAGAAAAGTTCCCGGTAAAATCCTTGATAAATCCCTTTACCGACATCCATAATATTCTGGGGTCCTGTACCGATTGCGCATTCTCCAGCAGGAATACAACAAGAGCTTCTTTGAATTGTGTAATGAATTCCTTGTTTTTCAGCAATATCGAGTTAAATCGCCATCTTGGGGCTCGGGATGACAGTATACCAAATGATCCTTTTAGGAGTAAA